>NC_091832.1:7581747-8250319 GCF_037783145.1 Equus przewalskii | reverse complement strand
TTTTTTCTTTAATTTGTAAGCACCACAACAAGGATTTTGCTTTCACACAGTAGGGTCAACAATATACCTTCAATGTCTTTTCCTGAGGATTATGTCAACTCTTCTGCTCTCTGTCATAATAATCTAGTCTGGAGAAATCTTGATCACCTAAACATTTCACAAAACAACATTACTGATGACAAGGTACACTAGTCCTTAAGAGCAAAAGTCTTAAGTACTTGGATGCTTTGGTAAGACACATGCACGCTAGAGATTAGACGATATGCACCACAAAAATGCAGGCACCTGTCACTTCGGCAAATTTTCTGGGGTCCAGTAGTCAGAAGCATGTCACAGCAAAAGGTCAGTTGCTGTTATCTTGCACTTCCCATCAATACATAAGAGATAACCAAGCTAAGTGAGGAAGAAAAAGTCAGACTGGGAAAGTAAAAAATGATTATGTATAACATGCTGGCACCAACCAAAAATAGACTGCTGAAACATTACAGCCCTAATCAAAGACATACCTGAAAGACAGTAGTGAAAGAAAAGCCTCTCAGTGGGGAGAACTTAAGGTTGTACCACAGGTTGACTACTTCATTTAGAAGGAGAGCCTGAGGTACAAATCTACATTGAAGCATGGGCAATAGTTAATGGGTTGGCCAGCTGATCAGGACTTGGAAAGAATAAAAGGAAAACTGGGTGACAGAGAAGTCTAGGGAAGAGATATGGAAATGGATCTTTCTGAATGGACATATGTGTTTCCAAGGTGAATGCTGCCTATAGGCTATCCACTGAACAAAAAGGCTCTCAACGTGGATAAGATGACATTGTTCTGTTGATGTCAGTCAGCTTTCTTCCCTTGCTACTCCAGAGCTACTCAGTGCAGTAAGGGACAATGTGTCCACACCAATAGGGAAGGGGGTTAGGCATAGGCACAACAACATCAATTTCCCCTCATCAAGTCTGAATCTGGCTAGGGAAACTACTGAGTGCCTAAACTGAAAACAACAGAGTCTACTACTGAGCCTCCAATATGGCACCATTCCTCCGGAATCTGGTAAGGGACAGCTTCTATTATGAAGAGGGCAACGATCTGTTCTCACTTAAAAAGACACTTTTTTGGATACGATATTGACTTCCCTGACAGCAGTCCTTCCTCCAGCACCATCATTGATGGATTTAGGGAATGCCTTATTGATCTATGGCTTCCCACACAACACTGGTTCTAACCAAGAAACTCATTTCACAGCAAAAGAAGTACAACACTGGCATCATTTGTGTATACTACTACCCAGAAACAGTTAGCATGACAGAACAGTGGAATGGCCTGCTGAAGACAGTTAGGCACAGGTTGGAAGACAACACCCTCAAAGCTTGGAGATCCACCTTAAAGGATGTGGTATATGCTTTATATCAGCGGCCAAAACACAGTGACACTTCATATATTGCAAGAAAACACAGGTATGGGAATAAGTGGTGGTAGTGGTTCCTCTTATTACGCCTAATAACTTATTGAATTTTTGCTTCCTGCAATTTTTGGATCTGGTGGTTCAGAGATCATAGGTCCCAGAGATGTAATGTTTCCACAATCTGTCCACTGAATTAGAACTTGAGAATGCCACTCAGTCATTTTGTATTCCTCATGCTACTGAATCAACTAGCAAAGGTGGAGGTACTAACTGAAGTGACTGGTCCTGATTACCAAGGAAAAAATTGGGTTTCTGCTACACAATGGATTATTTTCTGGGGCATGTCCAATAATAAGGTTAATGGAAAACTACAACCAATAAAAAAAAAAGGGCAGGTCCACTGAGGATTCCAACTCTTACAGAATGAACATTTGAGATATCCCAAGAGGTAAAGAACCTTGACTATCTGAAGCACTGGCAGAGGGAATATAGAATAAATAGTGGAATAAACAGGTAAATATCAACCATGGCCTTATGACCAGTAACAGAAACAAGCACTGCAGCAGTACACATGTGCATGCACAGACAAAAAATTTTCTTTTTCAATTTGCACACTGATCCTATCAACATTACCCTAGCAATGACATCACTGTAACAATGGCACCCACTTTGTTTCAGCACCACCCTTTAGTGCAAGCTTCTAGCTTCTTTTGATACTTCAAAACAAGTCTCTGCCTTCTGTCAGAGGTACCAGTATCAGCTGAGAGGACTTCTTTCTCATATGTCTGGGGCCATGTTCCTAGGGTTTTCCTCTGAGAATCAAACTTGTATTAACCTAAACCTCTCCCAACCTCTCCCTTTTTTCTTCTAGTATTAGCAGTCACTGTGCTTTTCGGTGGTCAGCAGGGGGTTCTCCTGGGCAGGCTGGTCCTGAAGCAGGCCTCCTGAAATGGCGTGCCTTGGACCTGGTCCACACAGTCCAGGCTCTGCCCATCTTCTCAGAGGATGCTGCTGCTATAAGTCTGCTCACCCCCTAGGCTCCCTCGTGCCCTTCCACCTGAGACTGGTGGTCCAGATGTTTCCTGCAGTCATTATATCTGGATTTTACTCTCAACATGCTCCACATCTGTGTCTCTGATTGCCTATATGAAATTCCCTGTCTTCAAAATTCTTAGCGTGCTTTTTTTTTCTTTTCTTAACTCTAACACTAGGAGACAGTTTAACACTTCTAATCAGAGCAAGCTTTTTGGTATGTCTGTCAGCCACAAAGAAAATTTTTTTTCAAGTTATCACTTGAAAATTTTCTTATTGGCTATAATTACTCTATTTCAGGATCAATAAAAAACAACGAAATTACATTATAGTTTTTCACAAGCATCCCAAAAAAATTAGACAAAGAGAGACTACCAGTTGATGAATGGTCCTATCAGTTCTGACTAACGTTCAATGACATCCAAAGACTGCAAAGGCATCCAGTATTGTTAACCAAAAAAACTATTTTTAAGATTTTTCATCTATGAAGACTGCCATCATATAATATGACCTTATCACTATTTTTTTCTAGTTAATCAATAATTCAACAACAGAAAAAGACACTGATTGGGAAGGGAAACTCTATGGAGAAATCTACTTTAGTTCTATACAGGAGTGTTTTTATCCTTACTCAACTTTCCTTTACAAACCACACAGGTCCTTGGAAGGCAGTGAACAAAGCAAAGTAAACAAACTCTGCACTTGTTTATTTCAATTTTTAAACGTCCATCCCATGGTAAAATCTTTAGGTTAAAAAAACAACACGTGTTTTAAAGATAAATTTATCTTTAGAAAAAAGCAGATTTTTAATATGGGCATCACAGAAGACAATAAATAAAAACTAATCAGCCAAAACGGCTATCTTCTAAATCAGAAAACCAGCATTTATACATTCTGAAAGCATAATGGTCAAGGTTTGAAAACAAGCTTTGTCTTCTCTAGGTTTCCTCAATGAATTAAACAATGGACAAAGAAACATATAGTACATCTGTCTGGGTCATAAAATAAATGTCTGATAAATACCACCCCTTAGTCAATGACTAAAATTATACTATTAATTCATAAAATTTTTAGAAAACATAGAATCTGCTCTCTACTGATACAAGCAATTCATTAACACTTCTTTCTAACAATAACTATCTCCAAAAATAATTTTTAAAAAGGCTCTGGACAATATGCTGAATAAATAAAATATTATACTAAGATATAGTAAAAATACATGCACACACTAGATGTTTATGACTGAATGAATGGTTTACGTTTATGACTGCATAAGTTACACACTTTATAAATATGTTGTATTAGCAATATATTGTCTAGTGAAATAAGGTTTGGAGGATGAGGCAGAGGACTTGCTTATACGCCTGACTCCATCAACATCATGCTGTATAATCCGAGCCAAGTGACTTCAGGCCTTATTCTTTCTACCTGTAAAATGAGGGATAATAATATCTGCCTTTACTCACTTACAACTAAAATAATAAGTGTAAAAACAAAACTGTGGGAGAAGGAGGTTATATACACATATTAAATTTCACCTCCTTTATCTAAAGAAAAAAGTATTAAAACAAAAGTTGTGACATGCCTGGCTTACTGACCTTGAAGAGAACAGAGTGGTATAAAAGAAAGAGCATGACTTTCAAAACGAGACAAACCAGACTCCACCACCTACTACACTTGTGACCTTGGGCGAGTCTATGTAAACTCTCTAATGTGGAGTTTCCTCATCTATGAAATATGAACATTTATCTCTTAAGGGTTGTAACGAGTATTGAGTAAGGAAAACTATGTCAACTACCCAGCACAGTGCCTTACACATTAAAAAAATGTTAGTTTCTTTGCCTTGAACTTAGTGGGTGTATTTAAAACTATATTCTTACTTTTGAAGTCATGCTAAAATCTGATTTCAAGAAAAGCTAAAACGCAAAGGGATTGGGCTCTTCTCATTCCAAAAATGATTCATATTTTTAAAAGATTCTTTTTGGCAACTCTTTTCTCTGTTAAGGTATAAACTGACAAATTGAGAGTCAGTTGAATTCACAGACTGTATTCAACTTTACTACAGAAACCAAACACAAAACGAACATCCTTTTAACTGCCTACATACACAATTCCTACTATTGTCTTCCACTTTCAGTGTTAAGCCTACAACAAAGTACAAAAAGCCCTCTTTCATTTTCCTCTGGTCAGCAGACATAAAAGAGGAGTTTTCAGTTATGTCAAATCCACAGTGATTTCAAAGCTAAACACCAAAGTGAGGAAGGAAAACGATTGAAGACTATTACTAGATACAACTGACTTTCTTCTGTAGATATATTATTCATTTCTTTAACTTAAGCAAATAAAATAAACCAAAACCCATTCTGATGAAGGATAAACCCAAAATACTAAAGTAACCTTATGAGAAATCAATTCAGTGCTGAATTTCTAGTTATAAAATGTATTAAGCAAAAAGTATCATCTGTGACAGGAGAGATGGGATGTTTCCAAGGATGAGAGAATTTCTAGAATTCACTCAGAGCAAATACTATTAATTGTAAGATATATCCAATATGTACTCAGAACCTAGCAGCTGAATCCACAAGGGTTTAGCGAGCAAAAATTTTGGCACAAAAAGTGGAATAACATTTACTCAAGAATAAAACTGGAGCCATATTTAGCAGTCTAAAACTTTTTAAACCAAGAAAAAAATGATCATGAAGGAAGCTCCTGTAATCATCTGGTTTGCTTTCTAGACAAGGGTTGCAATAGAATTGAACGCTTTTGAATGAAAAAAACAAACACCACCACAAAAATTTGGTACAGACTCTGGAAATCAGCCACACTTACTCTGAATGAAACTCTTGCTGACAGTTTAGAAAAAAGGGTGGAGAATAGGTCTGTTTATCATTGCTTTCACCTAAAAACTGTTAATCATTAAGGATGGTACAGGTACCAAATAAAATTCTGCTTCCTTTCTAAATATACACAGTTTCCTATAAAGTACAGCACATTTTGCAATTTTTTATGTTTTTGCAACAGTAATTTTTCTTCCTCTCCAAAACAACCTCATTCTTACTCTGCTGTTTCTGTTTGTTTCATCCGCACTTAGCAGATCATGCTTCAGTGACTTAGAAATCTCAGCCACCAAAATTCAAGCCAAAATTTGAATTGAGAGGGGAGGGGGGAAAAAGTCAAGTAACTAAACTACAGTTGGAAGGACAAATAGTTTTACCTCCTATGACTTTATAGTGTGCTCTTTTAATCCAGAACCAGTGTCCAATTTTAAGGACAGAAAAGTTATAAATTTATTTTTAATTTAAGGAATTATTTTGTAACTATCGTAGCTCTCTTGGCACCATCTTCCAATTTTACCTTCTGGCAATGACACAAAACCACACAGACCATTCCACATGTTAACATTGGATTCTTCAGGTAAAATAGTTCCGTGCTCTGGGAAGTTTCAATATTAAGGACTTACTCAAATTTGCCAAGTTATCATATACTTAATTTAAAAAACAAAAGGGAGGGAAAAAAAGAATGTAGTCAGGTTGGAGATAAAGTCTGGATAGTTAGATTAGCTCTCGGGCTACTGAGCCACATCTCATTTTCTCACTACTAACAGTTTAAAGATTCGGTTCCTTCTGTCTTATGAATTAAAAGACGACCGTAAAAAGCTTTCTTAAAATAAAACCACCTTTAAAAATGGTAGCACCCAATCTGAAATAACACTATACAGTTAAAAGTTGGATGGAGACTTTAAGACATTAATATAATTAACATGTCTGAAAGAACAGTAACTATATTAATGAACTTATAGACCAAAGATCAAATGCTCTATCAAAAATTAAAAGAAAAAATTAATAATTGTCTTTTTTTGCTTTGCTAAATCCCCATCTTACCATTAAGCACTTTATAACATACCTTTGTAGAATGCCATTTTCCTGGGGTATTACACCATTGATAGCTGCCTGCAAACAAAAAAACAGATGATCATTTAAAGTAACAGAAAACTGCTGGGGGGAGGCAGGGGCGGGGACACCGTAAAGGGTAATAAGTATACTTTGAAAATTTAAACATAATACTAATTGTTTTCTTAATGATACAAAATATTTTCTATTAAACGTTTCTCTACTACCTATAATAAAACTGTATTTTAGAAAATTTTAAAAACATGCATTTGGCATATAATATTTCCCAAATCTTGAGTCATAAAAAGTAATTTAATTCCGCAGTCTTCATTCAAGCAAAACACCCACAAAACCAATGCTTAAGGATGTCAGAATAAGTAAAATCAGTACCTTAAAGCAAACTTTTTAACATTATTTCCTTCCTCACATTGAGAGGAGTAAGATAGAAAATCACAAATGAAAAACTCCAATAAGAATTAAAAACTAGTTCAGGAATTAAATTCCTTCTTTCATGTTATAATCATTATTCTTAATGAAAAGAACATTCAGAAGGAAAAAATGTAGGGGCAAAAGTTCTTTGATAAACACAGCACCATGATTATATCAGGTTACAAAAGGAGGCAGGAGCATCACAGGGGAAGTTTCCTGATACAAAACATTCCTGAAATTGAACTTTACGTTAACAAGTCACCATTTACTCAGAACATAGCAACGTGTGACATCATATGCACATTTTTGAAGACTACTAAGCAAGCAGGCTATTACATCCTGGATTGTGAGCAGTTCACTGCAGAGTAATAATGAAGATTCTCTAGAGGAAAAAAACGACCTTTTCAACTTTGCCCCTGCACCACAACAACTTCTTACCTCCCCTTCCCCATCAACGTCCACAACAAAATGAAAAAGGAAAAAAAAAGCTAACACTTCCATGTTTTATCAGTTGCCTGCAAATCAATTGCCAAAAGGAGTTTGTGTATTTTGTGAAACATTAACTTGAATATTTGCCAGAGGTGGGTCAAGTTTACAATGTTAGACTGTTGAACAGAAATAAAGTAGAATGTAAGATGCTTGCTATGAATTTTGAGAGTTGTAATGTTCCACTGGCAAAACAAAAAAACAAAGAAATACACAGATTAATATAGACAGTGGATACCATAGAACCCTGACAACTCTGGAGGCTCATAAATCCTTTGAGTCAAGGAAATGCTAACATCAGTTTTCAAAGCCACAAATTCAATGGAAGCATCTCTGCCTAGTGCGCCAGGTCAACTACCCCTTTTGTGTTGACAGGAATGGTTCCACATACAAATATCTCCTTTGCTAAAAAATAGAAAATGGTATGAGAATGTTCTGTGATGTTGGAAAAGAAACAAAATACCAGAGTTTGGAAAGATTTTGTTCAAATTTTCACTAGGGAATGCCAAGGTATAACGGAAAGAACACTAAAGATTTATAAAGTCCCAAGTTTGAATCTAGACTCTCCCATTTACTAATCTGATCCTTAATATATTCTGTATTCATTCAACCTCCTCGAGCCTCAGTTTCCTCATCTGTATAATGACCTAGTACTATATTTCAGCCAAAATGGGCCTGCCTTTTTGTTCCTCAAAGGCATCAAGTTCTTCTATTTCCTAGGGCCTTTGGAGATACTCTATCTGTTTGGAATGCCCTTTCCCCATTCTTTGTATGGCCAAATCTTAATCATCATAATTGAGGTTTCTGTGAGATACACTTTTTCAAAAAACTCTTCTCTGATCAATCCCCCATCTAAGTAGGTTTGCTCTCACAAAGAATCCTATACTTTTCCTTCAAAGCATCTGATAATTACTTATTGGGTGATTACTTGGTTTATGTCTGCCTTGCTCACTAGACTGTAGGCTCCATCATGGAAAAGACAATATCAATTTTGTTCACCACTTTATCCCCGTTGCCAAGCGCAGTGCCAGTACATAAAAGGCACTCAATAATTATTTGTTAAGTGAATGATGCTAGAGGAGTACAAAGAAAAGCCACATATTCAAGACTTCATTAAGGTTCAGAGAAAGCTTCCTGGATGAAATAACGTCCCAACTATGACTGAAGGATAAGTGAAAAGTAGCAAGATGGGAGAGGGGACAATACTATGCAGAAGGAACAGTCACACATCTCTACCTTCAATCCTTTTCCTCTTCCAAGATCTCAGATCATTTTAAACAATATATTTGTTTTGGGGTAGGAAGATAATCCCTGACCTCAACGTTATATACATAAACTTTGCACATAAATAAGTAAAATGTAATCCAGAATGAAGGTACAGTAAAAGTATAATTTGCTAAAGGAATATAGAACAGGGAGAGAATTTTTGTCTGTGAGGATTAAGGAAAGTTTCAGAAAAAGAAGCATTTAATCTGGACACCAAACAATCGGTAGATATAGAAGCAAAAGAAAATCTCAGATGAGTTCAATTTTGAACATGTTAACTTTGAGGTGATAGTAGGATATTACTTGTTCACTTAACAAATATGTATTACTTGCCAACTATGTACCAAGCTCTGTGCTAGGCAACGGAGATATACTGATGGACATAACACAGCTTGCCTTCTTGCAGGGACAAAAATATATTCAACAATTAATTTTACTATGAGAAGTTCAGGTAATATCCAAATGGAGAAAAAATGTAATTTAAAAAGTCAAAGCTACGTTAAGTGAAACAACATCTGTTTAAAGGCAAATAAATGAAGCCCCAAAATATTTTCATTCTCTCCCTAAGTTTTCTTCTTTGACAAAGAGAAGTGGGACAAAAATAGAATCTTGGGGAATTCACATGTATAAGAAAAAGAGAAGAGAAACAAAAACAAAACAACAAAAATGGACGTGCTAGGAGGCAAAAGGTCAGGAATGTGTCATAGAGGGAGCAAAGAAGGGACTACAAGGAGGGATTAGATAAAATGGAAAAATGAAAATAGTCTAATATATGAGGCCTGAGAAGAGATTATTAAAAATATGTGAAAACAATTTTAGTAAGAGCTAGATTTTAAAAAGCTCAGAAATACATGTGAAATAAGAAGGTAAGTATAATTGACTCTTGAAACAGTGTGAAAAGTATAAAGATAGGAACTACAAGGAGAAGAACAGCTGGAGTAAGTTTTTGTTTGCTTTTTCTTTTTTTAAGAATAGTGATTTCTTGAGCTTAAACAGAATTCATTGGAAAGGGAAACAATAAAGACTCAAGACACAAAGGGTAAAACTAAAAGTTTGGTTCAACAAACTTACCAAATGCCTATTCATTGCCAGATACTAAGCTAGACTTTGAGGATGCCTGGTACCTGATCTAGGACTCAGGAGAGCACAGACAGAGGGGATACCTCTAGAAAAAAGATGGATAAAAACCTGGATTATACAGTAGAAATGATACTAAATACTTAGAGGAACCACATATCATTTGCTAAATGCTAATTATCCCATTGCTAATGTTTTTTTGCTAGGAAGATATTATATCTCTCATTCTATAAAGAGGAAAATGATGATAGGGACTGATTGAATATTTGGCCAAAGTAACAGAGAACAAAGACAACATTTCTATTTCTGTGACCGACTCAAACCACTACAGTGGATATTAATCAGACTGCAGTGTATTTTAAGAAAAGTATCTTGCCTTGACCAAGTTTACAGAAGTTTGAAAATCCACTCTGGCATAATTATTATTGCTTTCATGCTAATTATGTCCATGACATTTTTAATGGACAGTCATTCGTCACTTAACAGTGAGGATACGTTCTGAGAAATGCATCATTAGGTGATGTCATCATTGTGCGAACATCATACAATGCACTTGCACAAACCTAGATGGTATAGCCTACTACACACCTAGGCTATATGGTACTAATCTTATGGGACCACCATCGTATATACAGTCCATCATTGACTGAAAGGTCGTTATGTGGCACGTGTCTGCAGTTAATATACTACAATGAGAATCTACCTTCTAAGTTCTCTTTAGCAAAATTTGATATGAACAATACTCTGGAATGTCATTTCCCAGAATCCACTTGAAGACACGTGAGGTATGTTTAAAGCATAGTGAAAGCCAAGGTCAGAGGTGGCCATAGGAGAGTAAGAATATTCTTATCTTCAGCCTTAACAGAAGACGAAAATGACCAGACTCATGGTGGGCTTTAGACCTTTTGGTAAAGGGAAATGGAAAAAATTCCTGTAGATCTCCTTAAAACATCAGATATGAATGGAAACCAAGCCACTGGTAAATTGGTGCATTATAAAACTGCAGTAGCTTATACAAATCATCTCCTACACATATAGCAAATCTTGGCTTTGGTCTTTTAATTTTTTTTTAATGAATGACCCCTAAAGAAAATGCCAAAGAGATTTCTTGAGAAGGCAGGAGATGAGACAGGGATGTACAGACAGCATCCAAAAGCCTTAATGATAACTTCTGAGTGAAGGAGTTGTAGTAACAAAAAGGGAAGCTAACAGTATATAGTTCTTACCAGGTGCCACACATTCTCTAAGTGATTATGTATATTAATTCATTTAATTCTCAGACTGCACCCATTTTACAGATGAGGATAATAAGAAAACATAATAGAAAACTGTAACAACATTGGGGAGGCAAAAGATGAAAGAAAAAGACTGATAAATTAGATTTCAAAATTTTAAATGTCTGCTCTTTAAAAGACACCATTAAGAAAATGAAAAGGTAAGTCACGAACTGGGAAAAGCACTAGCAACACATATATCTGAGAAACGACTTGTATTCAGAATACATAAAGAATTCTTCTAACTTAATAATAAGACAAGTCAATAAGAAAACAGCAAAAGATTTGAAGAGACACTTCTGAAAAGAAAATGTATGAATGGCCAATAAGCATATAAAAAGATGTTCAAATTAAGCAGCCACCAGAGAAATGCAAATTAAAACCATGATAAGATACATACCTATTAAAATGGCTAAAATCAATTCAGATGATACAAGTTTTGGCAATAATGTCGAGTAATAGGAAGTCTCATACACTACACAATCATTTTCAAAATTGTTTGGTTAGTTTTGTATAAAAGTGAACATATAACCTAGCAATGCTATTCTTAAGTATTTATCTAAAAGAAATGAAAACATATGCCCAAAACAAAGAATTGTATACTAATTCTCACAGCAGCTTTATTCATAATACCCAATAACCAGAAGCAACTCAAATGCCCAAGAGGCAAATGTTTCTTGGGGTATACCACACTGTCTGGGTACAACAGAATACTTCTTAGCAATAAAAAGGAACAGACTACAGATACATTCAACTACATAAGTGCATCTCGAAAATATTACAATAGAGGAATGAAGTCAGACACATAGGAGAAAATAGTATATGATTTCATGTATATGAAACTCTAGAAAAGACTAATTTAATCTCCAAACAAGGCAGATCAAGGGTTGCTTGGAGTGAGCGGGGAATGATAGCGAAGGGACAACAGGGAAATTTAGGGATGATGACTGTGCTGGTGGACGTTACAGAGTGCATACATCTGTCAAAACTCATCAAAGCGTACACTTAAAATGGGTTCATTTAACCTTCAATAGTTACTTTCTTTTTTTTAGAAAGATTAGCCCTGAGCTAACATCCGCCACCAATCCTCCTCATTTTGCTGAGGAAGAGTGGCCCTGAGCTAATGTCTGTGCCCACCCTCCTCTATTTTATACATGGGACACCTGGCACAGCATGGTTTGATAAGCGGGGCACAGGTCCGCACCTGGAATCCAAACGGGCGAACCCCGGGCTGCCGAAGCAAAGCACGTGAACTTAACTGCTACACCACTGGGCTGGCTCCCAATAAAGTTAATTTTTAAAAAGAGGACCACAAAGAAATCTACTTCAAAAACAGTAAAATGGCTGAAATTAAAAAGACTAACACCACCAACTGATGGTGAGGATTTGGAGGACTGGGACTCTCATACATTGCTCATAGGAATGTAAAATGGTACAACTACTTTAGAAACAGTTTGAGAGTTATATATACAGTTAAACGTTTACCATACAATCCCACAATTCCACTCTTAGGAATCTAACCAAGAGAAATAAAAACATACGTTCACCAGAGACGAGTACACAACTATTCATAGCAGCTTTATTCATAATACCAAAACAATAATCTAACCAAAGTGTCCATCAGTCAATGAACAGACATACAGATTGTGGCATATTCACATAAACAAACGTTATTCAATAATAAAAATGAACTTCTGATACATGCAACAATATGGATAAATCTCATATACATTACGTTGAGTGAACAAAGGCAAACACAAAAGAGTGCATACTGTATGACTCCCTTTATACGAAGTTATAGAACAGACAAAACTACTAAAGTGTGGTAATAAAAACCAGATTAGTAGTTGCCTGGAGCAGGATTGGGGGTTACTGACTGGAAAAGAGAACAAATTTCCTAACATGATGGAAATCTTGATGGGAGGGAGGTGGATACAAAATGTATACATTCATGAAAACTCATAGAGCTGTATATACTTAAAATCAGTATAAGTATGCAAATTAGTCATTGACAAAGTTGATTTAACAAAAGAATATTAAAACTTTACTTTAATTCAGTTTCATAGAATGCTAGAAAAATGCAATCTCAGATGTACACATTGCCCAATTAGCTATTATTATGACCCATCTGTGGTGTGTACCTGCCTATCATCCCTTCCCTCTTTTCTTTTGATACAGATCCTGTGTTTCCTTTGGAGAATTACTCTTGCCTCATCCCATGTGGTGGTGGAAATGTGTTAATCATGATGACCCAACTTAGGCCAATCAGATTCTACTTGGAATATGGATCTTGAATGAGTGACTGATTGAAGCTGTGTGCTTCTGACAACAGCGCTCAAGAGGCAGGCTCATGATGAGTTTCTGATGGAGCAACACTGTTTACTGATCTTCCTAAGACTTGGTTGGTCAAGTTTTCCTTCAACTGTGTGAGCTTCTCAGCATCCTTTCAATAAATCCTGCTTCCCATCCACTCCAAAATTCCACTTTGTATTCAAAGAATAATAAAGAGAGATTAGATGAGGTTACATGATAAACAATATAATACACATTAAGTTACTAACAGACCACTATTTTTCCAGGCTTCAACAATTACATCATACCATTATCATTAGCTTTATTCTTATTAGCAGCCTTCTTAGCTGATCTCCAAATTACTGATTGCAGTAATTAATGAAACTACATACTAAGTATATTTCAAATATAAGAACTTATGAACAAGCAGAAAAAGAAAACCTATCAAATTTTAAAATTTATGAAAATAAAAGTGATAAATACATTTTCATTATATATACAATCACACATATATTATTAGCAGACAATCAGAATTACCAATTTAGGCAACTCTGCATATTCCACATGTTTGGAAAGACTGTGAACTAGGATAATAATTACTATTGCAATATGAGCTTGGTTTTGTCCATTATCCATTTTTTTCTATCTCTTGAAAATATTTAAAGTATAAAAAATTACTTTCTAAATTAGTGTACTTTTGTTCAACTTGAAGTTATGACTCTATGGTTTGTCAGATTTCAAATATTTTCAAAATGCCTAAATAAGTATTGGACCCACAAAGTTTTGGTATTTTAGCATTCACAATTCTGATCTTGCTATCAAGCAAATTCTTCCAACAAACCCAGACTTTCTCTCCTCCGTTCATACTGATGCTTTATACAGAATAACCTTTCTCCTTTCCACCAACCCAAATTCATTCACTCTTTTATTCAATGAGCACCTCATATGATCAAGGCAGCGTTTTAGGCACTGGAAGGAATACAAGATGACACGACATGTTCCTCCCAGAACAAGCGGTTACAGAAATAATTGCAATGTAATGTGAGAAACAATATGCCATCACAAAGGAAGGCATGCCTATTGTTGCTTAACGGAACTCAAGACCCAGATTTGAATCATTTTCTTCAAGAAAATTTAACTGACTCATACCACCTATTACTTAATGATTTTTCCATTGTGTTTTACGTACATAGCACTCATTCATTTTATTCGTTCATTTGAATATTTCATTAATTCATTCCACCATTAACCCATCTGATAATTACTAACCTGGAACTATTCTGAGTACTGAGGAAACAACGGCTGTGAACAAAACAGAATCATTCTCTCATGTTTTTGCCTTGAGTAGGATCACTGAGAAGTTCTGACAGAGTCCATCATTGTACAGCTATGAGTTGCGGGATTTTCCCCTTTGACCTTGTATGAGGAAAAAAAATCACTTTCTCCTGTGTGTCTGCTCTACTCTCAATACTCTACTACAACACTACTTCATTTCTGACACCAGATCTGAGGGTTTTCCACACATCAATCAATTCTATGACACCAACTAGGTGCCCTACAATTTAACTCAATTCTGACACTATCTACCTGGAGATAGCATCAGATCCAACAAGTTAAGGGCTCAATCCCACAAGACTACTCCTACTGCAGATACTAACAACAAGTCCAGGTTGTTATCTGTGCTTGTGACCAACCAGCTTTAAGTTGGAGGTTCTCACGACCCTCTCCTCGATTCCACTAATTTGGTAGAGCTGCTCACAGAACTCAGGAAAACATTTTACTTACTAGATTACCAGCTTCTTATAAAAGGATATAACTCAGGAACAGCCAGATGGAAGAGATGCATAGGGTGAGGTATGTGGGAAGGGACACAGAGCTTCCATGCTCTCTCCAGGCATACCAGCCTCCCCATATCTCCAGGTGTTCACCAACCCAGAAGCTCCCCAAATCCTACCATTAGGATTTTTATGGAAGCTTCATTACATAAGCATGATCAATCATTAACTCAATCTCCAGTCCCTCTCCCCTTCCCAGAGGAAGGGGATGGGACTGAAAGTTCCAGACTTCTAATCAAGGCTCTGTCTTTCTGGTGACCAGCCCCCATCATGAAGCTAGCCAGGAACCCAAGAGTCTCCTCATTAGAACAAAAGACACTCCTATCACCTGGGGAATTCCAGGGAATTTAGGAGAGCTGTGTCAGGAACCAGGGTCAAAGACCAAATATTAGAACAAATGACACTACTAGTGCTCTTATCACTTAGGAAATTACAAGGGTTTTAGAAGCTCTGTGCCAGGAATTGGGGGCAGAGACCAATATATATATTTTCTATTATTTCACAGACCTCATTAGTATTATGCTAATCAAGTGAGCTATGAGAAAAGGGTCTATTTGGGGTTGAAAATTTTCCTAGCTATGGATGTGAGAGGCCAACGAAACAAGAGTAGTAGATTTAAGTGTCCACACTAAATTGGAGTTCTAAAGAAAGACTATGAGATTATGGTTGGAAGTCAATGAGGCCTCAAAAAGATGCTTAACACCATTTTCTCCTCTTTCCTTCTGGGCAGAAAGGAAAATCATCTTTCATAAATAATTATTTAGTTTTCCATTAAGTATCTGTAACAGATTATTTCCAACATCTACTATATTTAAATTCTCCTAAATTTTCCTTCAAATTCCTACTTTTCAAATATTTTAATCACTATGATACCAGCCTCTAAACTTTCATCAAGTACTCTACTGTATGACTCCGAAGCTGATGAGTCTTTCCTCCATTCTTGTGGAATTCAATAGAGGAATATATTTAAGATACTATGAAGGCAAACCAGTGCAAGTAATTTGAAAGTCAGGAGAACAGCTGGGAAGAAGGGATGGTATCTAAACCAAGTGCTAAAGCAGGGCTCTTCTAGGTAAAAGAGACTTGAGTGAGAGAATTCAGGGAGAGATTTTTTTTTTTTTAAGTGCAAAAGTATGAATCTACTTAATCTATCCAGGAAACTGAAAGTAGTTCTGTGTGGCTTCAGCAAAGGTTTGAGTCAGGAAGCAGTGAGAGGCTAGTTGGAAAGGTAAGCAAGAGTTAGATTATGAGAGCCAGTATAAAGGCATTAAAAGTTTTACTTAACCTGAAGATAATGGAGAAGCAACTACTGCACCTCAAAGTTGCCCTTTAGGAAGATCATTTGGGCAGGGTTGCTAGTTAAGAATTGAAAAAGAGGAAATTGCTGAGAATGATGCCCAGGCTTCTGGCTTGAGTGACGGAGTAGACTGCTCCTGCTCCAGTCCTCCCAATCACCAAAAATGCAAGCAATTCTTATGATTCTGTTGTTCAAGTCAAAAACTGTGTAGTCATCCTCAATTCTTTTCTTTCTCACACCTTTATTCTATCTCCAAAATGTAGAATCTGACCGACGTTCTCTGCTACCACCCTGATCTAAAGCACCATCTTTCCTCTGGATTAGTATTTCAACAACCTCCAAACTGATCCCCAGTCCCCCTGCTTGCATCATTGCCCCACCACACTTACTGCCTATTCACACAGCAGCCAGTATGTCAGTAAGTCAAATAAAACCCTTTTCCCACTCAAAATACTCTGATGATATAGAAAGGCATTAAAGTCCTTATTCTGACCTTAAATAATCAAGTGATGTCAACATCATGGCAGAGTAAACTTTCGCAGGACTCTCTCCCCTCCAACATACAATGAAAAGGGAAATACATACTCCAACAGAGGACATCCTAACACAACACAAAAAATGTCAGAGACACACACAGCCATAGGATGGAGGGTGGAGAGTTTGTAGCACCACTCAGAGGAGCTAGAACATGGTAAGAGAGAACTTCACTCCCTCCCCTAAAAACTGCAAACCACAACTACAGGAGGCTCGAAGAGGGAAGGAAGGGGTGAGCAGATGTTCATTCGCAGGAACACCAAGGACCCCCAAGGGCCCGTACGGCCTAGAGGGAAGACCTCTACCTGGGCGAGAGCTTTCGTGGGGGGTGACCTCATCAAGCCAACACCCCAGGAAAGCAGGTAGTGAGAGCAGAGTGAGAAAGACTAGAGTGCACGCAGGAGAAAGCACCCCATCCCTGACCTGGCCCCCCACTCCCACTGCCTGGGATCTCGGCTGAAGGCAGAGGGCTTAGAAGATGCTGGTCTTGACCCCCCACCAAGTGGCAATAGGCAGTAACTGCAACTAAATAATATCAGGACGCGTAGGAACTGAACCACCCCCTCTAGCAATATCAAATCTCCAGGCCAGAGAGACAGCAACAAGTACCCAGAATTCAGCCCTGAGGACACAGAAATATGTAATCTAAATGAAAATGAATTCAAAACAGCTATCATCAAAAAACTCAACAAGATAGAACAGAATGTAGAGAAACAATTCAACGAGTTCAGGAGCTACTTCACAAAAGAGATTGCAACTATAAAGAAGAATCACTCTGAAATATTAGAAATAAAAGACATAATGGAAGAGATAAAACAAAATATGGATTCCCTGAATGCTCGAGTGGACATCATAGAGGAGCATATCAGCATAACTGAAGATAGACATTTTGAAAGGCTCCAGACAGAGGAGGAGGGAGAACTAAGACTAAAAAGAAATGAAGAAAGTCTCCGAGAAATATCCAACTCAACTAGGAAATGCAACATAAGAATTATAGGTATTCCAGAAGGAAAGAGGAGGAGAATGAAGCAGAAAGCGTGTTCAAATAAATAATAGCAGAGAACTTCCCAAAGCAAGGGAAAGAGAGGGAAATCCATGTGGAAGAGCCTTCTACATCTCCTAGATATGTCAATGTAAAAAGACCTACTGCAAGGTATACAGTGGTAAAACTGACAAAAAAATGAATGACAAAGAAAGAATATTAAGGGCAGCAAGGGAGAAGAAAATAACCCTCAAAGGAACTCCTATCAGGCTTTCAGTGGATTTCTCTGTAGAAACCATACAGGGTAGGAGAGAATGGAATGACATATTCAAATCTTTAAAGGACAAAAATTTACAGCCAAGAACACTCTTATGCAGCAAAAATATCCTTCAGATATGATGGACAAATAAAAACTTTCCCAGACAAACAAAAGCTAAGGGAGTTTGTAGCCACAAGACACCCCCCCTCCACAAGGAATCCTCAAGAAGGCCTTCATACCTGAAAGAAAAAGGGGGCGGGGGGAGAAAGGGGTTATAAAGCATGGAGTAAGGAGATAAACAGGTAGACAGAGTTAGAATAGAAGAGCAAATACTCAAGTATAGCATTAAAGATAACAGGGAAGGAAAACACCAAAAACAAAGATAATCTTGTCAGTTTAAACTCAAACTCATAACACAAGATGGAATAAGATGTGAGAAAAACAACTTTGGAGGGGAGGAGGAAAAGGACTGAATCGGCTTAGACTAAGGACATAAGAGGCCATCAGAAACAGGACTATCTTATACACGAGATTCTGAATACTAACCTCATGGTAACCACTGAACGAAAAAGCAGAACAGAGACACAAATAATAAATAAGAAGAAAACAAAGAAACACATCATAAAAAACAACATAATTATATGGGTAGACCAAAACACACAGGACAAGAAACAAAGGAAATGCAGGGAAACCAGAAAACGAGTGATAAAATGACAGCATTAAGCCCTCATATACCAATAATCACCCTAAACTTAAATAGATTGAATTCTCCAATAAAAAGACACAGAGTGGCAAGAGGGATTAAAGAATAAGACCCAAGAATATGCTGCCTCCAGGAAACACAGCTCAGCTCCAATGACAAACACAGGCTCAGACCAAAGGGATGGAAGACGATACTCCAAGCTAATGGCAAACAAAAGAAAACAGGTGTTGCAATACTTACATCAGACAAAGTAGACTTGAAGATAAGGCAGGTAAAGAGAGTCAAAGAGGGGCAGTATATAATGATCAAAGGGACACTCCATCAAGAAGAAATAACGCTTATAAATATCTATGCACCCAACACAGGAGCACCAAAGTTCATAAAGCAACTATTAACAAACTAAAAGAAGACATTAATAATAACGCAATAATAGTAGGGGATCTCAACACTCCACTCACATCAATGGATATATCATCCAGACACAAAATCAATAAGGAAGCAGTGGAATTAAATGAAAAGCTAAACCAAATGGACTTAGACATACACAGAACACTCAATCCAAAAACAACAGAATACACATTATTCTCAAGTGCACACAGCACATTCTCAAGGATAGCGATATGCTGTGAAAGAAGGGAAGCCTCAATAAATTTAAGAAGACTAAAATAATAACAAGCATCTTTTCTGATCACAATGCTATAAAGCTAGAAATTAATTACAAGAAAAAAGCTGAGAAAGGGACAAAGATGTGGAGACTCAACAACATGCTATTGAACAACCAATGGATCATTGAAGAAATTAAAGGAGAAATCAAAAAATATCTGGAGAAAAATGAACTGAAAACATACCATACCAACTCACATGGGATGCAGCAAAAGCTGTATTAAGAGGGAAATTCATTGCAATACAGGCACACCTTAACAAACAAGAAAAATCCCAAATAAGCAATCTCAAATTACAACTAACTGAATTAGAAAAAGAAAACAAACAAAGCCCAAAGTCAGCAGAAGGAGAGAAATAATAAAAATCAGAACAGAAATAAATGCTACTGAAACAAAAAAAGGCACTAGAAAGTATCAATGAAACAAAGAGCTTGTTCTTTGAGAAGATAAATAAAATTGACAAACCCCTGGCCAGACTTACAAAGACAAAAAGAGAGACAGCTCAGATAAACAAAATTAGAAATGAAAGAAGAGAAATAACAACGGACACCACAGAAATAGAACGGATTAAAAGAGAATACTATGAAACATTATATGCCAACAAAATGGATAAATTCTTAGACTTTTACAACCTCCCTAAGCTGAAACAAGAAGAAACAGACAATGTGAATAGACCAATCACAAGGAAAGAGATTGAAAGAGTAATCAAAAGCATCCCCAAGAATAAAACCCCAGGACCAAATGGCTTCCCTGGGGAATTCTACCAAACTTTCAGAAAGGATTTAATACTTATCCTTCTCAAGCTATTCCAAAAAATTAGAGAAGATGGAAAACTTCCTAACACATTCATACCAAAGACTGACAAGCAAAACACAAAAAAGGAAAACTACAGACCAATATCACTGATGAACACAGATGCAAAAAGCCTCAACAAAATTTTGGCAACCCAAATTCAGCAATACACCAAAAGGATCATACATCATGATCAAGTGGGATTTATACCAGGGACACAGGGATGGTTCAACATCTGCAAATTAATCAACATGATACACTACATCAACAAATTGAGGAATAAAAACCACATGATCATCTCAATAGATGCAGAGAAAGCATTGAACAAGATCCAACAGCCATTTATGATAAAAACTCTTAACAAAATGGGGATAGAAGGAAATTACCTCAACATAATAAAGGCCATATATGACAAACCCACAGCCAACATCATACTCAATGGGCAAAAACTGAACACCATCCCTCCGAGAACAGGAACAAGACAAGGATGCCCACTATCACCACTCTTATCCAACAGAGTAGTGGAGGTTTTGGCCAGAGCAATTAGGCAAGAGAAAGAAATAAAAGGAATCCAAATAGGGAGTGAAAAAGTGAAACTCTCACTGTTTGCAGATGACATGATCTTATATATAGAAAATCCCAAAGAATCCATCGGAAAACTAATAGAAATAATTAACAACTATGGTAAAGTTGAAGGGTAGAAAATCAACTTACAAAAATCAGTTGCTTTTCTATACTCTAATAACAAACTCACAGAAAGGGAACTCAAGAATATAATTCCATTTACAATCACAACTAAAAGAATATAGTACCTAGGAATAAATTTAACCAAGGAGGTGAAGGACTTATACAATGAAAATTATGAGACATTACTGAAACAAATTGATAAAGACATAAAGAGATGGAAATAGATTCCATGCACATGGATTAGAAGAATAAACATAGTTAAAATCTCCATACTACCCAAAGCAATCTACAGGTTCAACACAATCTCAGTTAGAATCCCAATGACATTCTTCATGGAAGTAGAACAAAGAATCCTAAAATTTCATATGGGGCAATCAAAGACCCCCAATTGCTAAGGCAATCCTGAGAAAAAAGAACAAAGCTGGAGGCCTCACAATCCCTGACTTCAAAATGTACTACAAAGCCACAGTGATCAAAACAGCATGATACTGGTACAAAACCAGGCACACAGATCAATGGAACAGAACTGAAAGCCCAGAAATAAAAGTGCCCATTACAGATAGCTAATCTTTGACAAAGGTGCCAAGAACATACAGTGGAGAAAAGATAGGCTCTTCAATAAATGGTGTTGGGAAAACTGGACAGCCATGTGCAAAAGAATGAAAGTGGACCATTATCTCACGCCATACAAAAAAATAAACTCAAAATAAATCAAAGGCTTGAAGATAAGTACTGAAACCATAAAACTCCTGGAAGATAATATAGGTAGTACACTCTTTGACACAGAACTTAAAAGGATCTTTTCGAATACCATGTCTTCTCAGACAAGGGAAACAAAAGAAAAAATAAACAAGTGGGAATTCATCAGACTAAAGAGTTTCTGCAAGGCAAAAGAAACTAGGATCAAAACAAAAAGACAACCCACCAATTGGGAGAAAATATTTGCAGATCATATATCTGACAAGGAGTTTTACCTCCATAATATATAAGGAACTCACACAACTGAACAATAAATAAAAACAAACAGCCCAATCAAAAAAGGGGCAGAGGAGATGAACACACATTTTTCCAAAGAAGATATACAGATGCCCAATAAACATGAAAAGATGTTCAACATCACTAATCATCAGGGAAATGCAAATCAAAACCACACTAAGATACCACCTTATGCTGGTTAAAATGGCTATAATCACTAAGACTAAAAATAACAAATGTTGGAGAGGGTGTGGAGAGATGGGAACCCTCATACACTGCTGGTAGGAATGCAAACTGGTACAGCCACTATGGAAAACAGTACAGAGATTCCTCAAAAAACTAAAAATAGAACTACCATATGACCCAGCTATCCCACCACCAGGTATCTACCCCAACAACTTGAAATCAACAATCCAAAGTAACATATGCACCCCTATGTTCCTTGCAGCACTATTCACAATAGCCAAGACATGGAAACAATCCAAGTGCCCATCAACTGATGATTGGATAAAGATGTGGTATACATATATACACAATGGAGTACTACTCAGCCATAAAAAAAAACCAAATTCATCCCATTTCCAACAACATAGAAGGACCTGGAGGGAATTACGCTAAGAGAAATAAGCCAGACTGAGAAAGACAAACATCAGATGATTTCACTCATATGTGGAATATGAACAAATACATGAACAAAGAAAACAGTTCACTGGTTACCAGGGGAAGGGGATTGTGGGATGGGCATAGGGGGTGAAAGGGAGCACTTACGTGGTGACAGTCAAGAAATAATGTACAACTGAAATCTCACATTGACATAAACTATGATGAACTCAATAAAAAAAAATAATAGTAATCTACATATTCTGGCTCTGGCTGTCTCTCTGACATCATCTTCTTTCACTAACCCCGAGTTCACTTACTCCAGTTGCTCTGGTTTCCTCACCATTTCTTGAATAAGCCAAGCACGCTCCCACAATAAATCCCTTATACTTATTCTTCCCTCTGCCTAGAAGCTCTTCCTTTAGATATCCACATACCTCACTTACTTCAGTCAGGTTTCTACTCAAAGGTCATGTCAGAGAGGCCGCCCTTAACCATCTCATCTAAAAAAGAAATCCTTCTAGCCAAGACACTCTACCTAACAAATTATGTATTTATTTGTCTCCTTGTTTATCTGTCTTCCCTCACTAGAGTGAAAGCTCCAAATGACTTTATTTTGTTCACTTACGTGTCCTCAACACCAACAACAGCACCTGGTAAGTAGGTGGTGAGTTAACATACATTGAATACATGAATGAATAAATGAATGAATGCTATAAACCCAAGAAATGAGCAAAGGAACAAGCTGTTGAGGATAGGGAGATTCGAGGCTTTCAATTTTAGGCGTGTTGATTTTACAGTACACATGAGACAGTCACATAGAGATGTCCACCAGATTGTTAAGAGTCTAAGGTGTATGAGTTGGAGAAACTCATTTTGGAGTCATGAGTCATCCACTTTAAAAGCATCTGGAAAAAAACAGAACTACCAAATGATCTAGCAATCTCAGTTCTGGATATATAGCCAAAATAATTGAAAGCAAGGTCTCAAAAAGATACATGTACATCCATGTTCCTAACAGCACCATTCACAACAACCAAGAGGTAGAAACAACCGAAATGCCCATCCATGGTAATGGATAAAGAAAATGTGGTGTATACATACACAATGGAATACACAATGGAATATTATTTAGCCTTAAAAAGGAAGGAAATACTTTCACAGGTTACAACATGGATAAATCTCAATGACATTATGCTAAGTGAAACAAGTCAGTCAAAAAATGACAAATACTATATGATTCCACTTATATGAGGTACCTAGAGTAGTCAAATTCATGGAAACAGAAAGTAGAATGGTGGTTACCAGGAGCTAGGGGAAGGAGAAAAAAAGGGGAGTTGTAGTTCAAAGGGTATAGAATTTTGGTTTTGCAGGATGAAAAAGTTCTGGAGCTCTGTTTCACAACAATGAGAATATATTTAAGACTATTGAACTGTATACCTAAAAATGGTTAAGATGGTCTATATTTTATGTGTTTTCCAACACAATTTTTTTTTAAGTATTTGCAAAAATCTTAGGAGTGGATTAAGTTTTACCCGAAATGAGGGGTAGTGTGAACCAAAAAAAGGCCTCATAGGAGCAGGCCCCGTAGCCAAGTGGTTATTAAAGTTCTGCGTACTCCGCTTCAGCAGCCCATGTTCTCAGGTTTGGATCCTGGGCGTAGATCTACTCCACTCATCAGCCATGCTGTGGAGGCATCCTACACAGAAAGTAGGGGAAGATTGGCACAGATGTTAGCTCAGGGCTAATCTTCCCCACAATGAAAGAAGAAAAACAAAGTGCCTTGTGATGGAACCTTTGGAATGCCAACATTTAAGGAGTATGTAGGAAAAATAAAATCAGGGAAAATATTAAGCAGAAGTACTCATAGAACTAGGAGGAGATATATACAGATATTTGAGTTTCAATACAAACCTCAGTTACAGTTACATATATATATTAACCCAATTATTAATAATGAAATGTTGGCCCTGGAGAATTCACCACGTATGATAATCTACTGATTAATAGAAAATGGATAAAAAGAAAAGATGGCACACAAACACTAATTCTTATTATATGTTCTTATTATATATTCTTTTTATATGTTCATTTTTTTTTTTTTTTTGAGGAAGATTAGCCCTGAGCTAACTACTGCCAATCTTCCTCTTTTTGCTGAGGAAGACTGGCCCTGAACTAACATCCATGCCCATCTTCCTTTACTTTATATATGGGATGCCTACCACAGCATGGCATGCCAAGCAGTGCCATGTCTGCACCCGGGATCTGAACCAGCGAAACCCGGGCCGCCAAGAAGCGGAACGTGCGAACTTAACCGCTGTGCCAGCAGGCCGGCCCCCTATATCTTCATTTTTTAGGCAAAGAAAAAAACTACAGTAACTATTCATATTCAGTATTTAGTTTTCTATGACCTGTGATCTATTATAATTTAACCAGGTCAATTATGGGATGTTCTATATCCTGTAGTCTGACAGATCTGTTTTCAAATCTTAGTTCTATCATGTATGTATTACCTGTGTGACTTTGGTCATATTACCTTGACTACTCTGAGATTTAGTTTCCTCACCTATAAAATGGAGGTAATAATACCAACTTATTTTACAAGGTTGTTATAAGGATTAAATGACATAAAGTGCTCTGAAAATGTTACCATAATTATCCATCCCATTACCTAGTGTTTTTGTTTTAATCTATTTTGCTATGTGTTATACACCAGTGGTGCATAAACGTCTACCTCATGCTGGGCTAGAAATCCAGATATATTGAAGTCCTGTTCCCAATGATTCAAATTCAGGTAGTCTGGAATGAGGCCTAGAAATCTTCCCCCCGCCACTCACCCCCACCCCAACAAACTCTTCAAGTGATCCTGATGCACAACCATATTCGGGAGCAACTATAAATAGTTTATAGTATATATTTTAAAGACCCATATCTTCTACTCTGCCATTACATACAGAAGCTATTATTTGCCCCTAAACCTTTCACTATTTCAGAAGTTACTTAATGTCAAAAGGCATAGATCCTTCATAAACTGACAAGTTATTAAATATGCTCAAAGCGAGGGCTCTCAAACAAGAAAGCCGCTGTATCCCAGCTCCATCATTTACTAGTTGTGTAATCTTGAGAAAGTTACTTAATTTCTCTCTGCCTCAGTTCTCTCATCAGGAGAATGAGGGTGATAAGAGTACTTGTTCATTGGGTTTTTATGAAACTTAACACATAAAGTGTTTAAATGGTGTTTGATACATAGTAAAATACTAAATTAAAGGTGAGCTGCTTTTATTGTAACTACTGTCATACTAAGACTTACCCTTGTTTGAAAATTACAAATAGTTCTTAATCACAAAATTTGAAGGCAAGGAATAGACACTAAAAAAAGAAATTTTTCCACACATAATACTTCCCTATGGCAAACAACTTATTTCTGAAGATGTTTCCTCTCTTCACTATTTAAATAATGGTATATCATCATCAAAATACTCTATCAGTTACAGATTAGATGATGAGGCCAAAGGAGAAGACAAGTGAGTACTTTAACAGTCCTACAACTAACTCTAAATTTAAGTTTCTTTTCATTAACCCTGCTGTTTATTTCTGCAATAGAAAATAATTTCAATTGGCGATCCTAAAACAGCTCCTAACAGCCAAATATTTGGTTTTAATAATTTCTAATTTGATTTTTTTTCAGAGAAAGAAAACAGAAAGCAGAACAATTTAAGAAATGCAACCATTCCACAATCTGTTTTTAGTCAAATGCAAAAAATGTTCTCTGAATCCTTCCAAGTAGATATCACTATCAAAATAGCCCAACATGCTGATTCAAGACTGGTGCAAACCAAATCAAACACAAAGGAATACAAGGCACATCCTAAGACTAATAATGGTACCTGGGAGACTTACTCTTGTCAAATAAACATCTGTGAATAAAAAACCAAATAGCAAACTGGGAGAACCCCATACTTGGGATCAAAAGGAATTGACAACCGAGATCCCATTTACTAAAACCAAAATGCAAGAAATGTGGTTTCTGTGACAATCACTTACTTCTCTTCCCTTGGTTTTTGCCCCTCCTCAGGCAACATGATGGTACTTAGATGTCGGTCAGAATCACATAAAGGCCTACCATTTTCTCTCTCTTCCACCTAGTATAAAATAATTGCCTTCTGCTCCGTTCAATGAATGTGGGAAGAGGCAAGGGAGAATGTCAACTAATTTGCCTTTTCTAGATTCAATTTGTTAGCTAAAACCTGAAAGAGACAGAAATGGCTGAAGGTTAACAGTTTTAGGGATCTAGGGAGGTAGACATCCTGCAACATTCAAAGGAAGACTTTTGGATGGTTAGGCAAAGCCAAAAAGCCAGATCTGCTTTATATTATAAGCAGGAACATTAAGGAAAACACTCCTCCTTGTTACTAGCAGTCCTGAATATAACTGTCTCCATTTTGAGGCTGATGAACACCTAAAATCAATTTAATTCAGGAGGGTAGGTTGCAATTACTCTGTGCAAAAAATTGTGCCAGGTTTTGTAGATAACACATGGACAAGACAGCCCCAAACCTTCGAAAATCAGGAGGAAAAATAAGATAATACAACATTAAGCAGAATATAGAAAGTGTCTTTATCTCAATAAATGGCAATTCCATTCTTCCAAGCAGGCCCGGCCAAAACAGTTTGGAGTTATCCTTGATTCCCTCTTTCTCTCACTACTCCCTCCTTCCCCATTCATTAGCAAATACTGATTACTGAAATGTTTAAACACATCCAGAATCTGAACACATTTCACTGCTACCACTCTGGTCCAAGCCTCTATCTTCTCTCTCCTCCATTATTGTAATAGCTTCCTAACAGATTTCCTTGCTCACCTTCAGTGTTTTCTCATCACAGTGGCCAGAGTAAAGCTATCAAAATATATGTCAGCTCGTGTTAGTCCTCTACTCAAAATCTTCCACTGACTTATTCTGAGATAAAAAGACAACACCTTTAAGATGCCTTACTCTCCCTCACTCCTGTAATCTCTTTAATTTCACCTCCTCCTCCTTTCCTAAGCCATACTTCTATCTCCTTGATGTTCCTGTAAAACACCAGACCTGATTTCCCACTTAAGGGTCTTTGTGGTTACTATACCCCCTGCCTGAAATGTTCTTGCTCCCAGATATATGGCTCACTTGCTAATTCCCTTCCTCCAGGTCTTTATTCAATTATCACCTGTGGACTTTTTCCAAAAAACTGCAGATCTCCACCCAAAATACTTTATAACCTTCTTCCTTGTTTTATTTTTTCCCTTAGGAATCAGCATTCTGTGACCCACTATATAATAACGTTAATTATTTATATCATTTATCATCTATCTCCTCCTTTGAAAATGTAAGCTCCATCAGGGAAGGGATTATTTCTTTTGGTTCACTGCTATATTCCCAACACAGAGAAGAGAGCTTGCATATGGTAAATGCTCAATAAATATTTTCTAGTGAACTTCTGAAAGTGTTAAGTGAATTAATCTTCATTATTAGATATCTTTTCGGACTTTAAGAGGAATGAAGAGGAAAGGAAGCATCTGTCATGTGCAAGGCACTATATAAAATAATTATACATCTTTACCTGTCTCATTTAATCCTCACTCTATAAAGCAAGCATGTTGCAGAGGAGAAAAATGACATTCTGAGAGATTAAGTGATTCATCCAAGATCACACACAGTAGCATTCAAACTCGGGCTTCTCTGACTCCAAAAAGTCTTGCTCTTTTCATCATAAAGCAATTTAGGGGGTTTATTTCTTGACAATGACACAGAGAAGAGGCTGCACATTGAGTTTCAGATCAACATAGTATGAATCTCTGGAATATACTAGGCAATACTAATATTTACTGTAGTTCCTTGGGTCACTAAATCTATCTCAGAAACTGACAAATCAACCCATTTTTGATCTGTGCCTCTGTGGAAGAAGGGAAGGTGCTGGCTGGTGTGGGAGTTTGGGGGGCAATGAGGGGGGCTGACTACTACCATCAATATGATCATTTCTAGAAATCTCTGAACTGCAATGAATTCGTGAGACTACAGAACACCTTCCAGGCTAGCACTATCCAACAGAACTTTCTGCAATGTTGAAAATATTCTATATCTACACTGTATAATATTGTAGCCACTAGCCCCATGTGGCTATTGATCACTTGAAGTATGGCCAGTGTAACTGAGGAACTGAATTTTAATTTAATGAGTAACATAACTATTAATCATTTAATTTAAATTCAGATGTCTACACTGGGTTAGTAGCTTCTGTATTGGATAGCACTGTTCTAGATTCTTCATTATTCCACTCGAGCCATCTCCTTCACCTCATTCACTAGCTCACTTGCAATACTTTGGTCTATTTTAGATAACACTGAATGCAGGGCAAAGTTATTTTCCTAAAACTGTCCCAAAGAAAAGAAAAAATTACACTATACTTGAGTTGTTACAATTAGTTTATTTTTGAAGAAGAAAAAACTGGTTAGGAAAGACAAAGAGCCTATACAGCTTCAGGCAATACCAGACACTGAAAACAAGTTACCTGAAGGAATCGGTTCAAAAGGATGGCAAAGAAATTTAACAAAGATTTCATGATTCATAATTATTTGGTGTGGGGAGGGGGCTTATATAAGCTCACAATTAAAAATTTTAGCTGCTGTTATATCTAAGCCTGTTAAACATCACTTAAAAGCGTTTCACTGTAAAACTCATAAATAGCAAGTGAGTTCATACGTTCAGTAAACCCAAATCTCTTTGTCACTACTTAATATTATCAGGGGACAGGAATAAAAGAAATAGATATAAAGAATGCAGAATAGTAATTAATAATTCCAGTACCAGAGTTAGAAATCTAGTGCAGATAACAGGTCTATCACTGACTGAATGTGTCATCTTAAGTAAATCATTTGACCTCCCAATACGCAAAACAGAAGGCAATAATACTAGTTACTTCCTAGGGCTGTTGTGAAAATTAACGAGAAAAAATGGAGACTACTACTTAGGACAAGACCTGATGTACAGAAAGCAATTAGTAAGCTTATTTTTTATTTGAAGTTGGAGACGGTGAGCTTATGCATTTGGTTTTGTTGCTCTGGGCAAGGCAATTTCAAGTAATAAGTGTGCTGAATTGGAAATCAGGAGCCTTGGGTTCATGCCCTGGCTTTCTCAATAACTTGTTCTTTGACCTTGACCAACTGCTTTCTCTCTTGGAACCTTTATGCTATCAAATCTGAAAAAATCAGGGGGCTAGGCTAAATGATCTTGTACTAGTAAGGGTTCTCCAGAGAAACAGAACTAATAGGATGTGAAGAGAGAGAGAGAGAGAGAGATTTATTTTAAGGAATTGGCTCATGAAATTAAGGAGGCTGGAAAGTCTAAAATCTGCAGGGTGGGACAGCAGGCTGGAAACCTAGGGAAGAGCCAATGTCACACTTCAACTATGAAGGCCATCTACTACAAAATTCCCCCATGTTGAGGAGGGATCCATCTTTTGTTCTATTCAGGCCTTCAACAGTCTAGATTAGGCCCACCCACATTATGGAGGGCAATCTGCTTTACCCAAAGTTCAACAATTTAAATATAAATCTCATCCAAAAACACCCTCACAGATATACCTAGAATAATGTTTGACCAAATATCTGTACACTATGGCCCCAGCCAAGTTGACACACAAAATTAGCCATGAAAATCTGTTACCAGATACTATCACAAAGGTACAAATCCACCCAATCAAATATTGTGAAGAAATATATTAATACTCCAGAAGGAAAATAACAAGCACCTAGAAATCAATCCTGAAGGCAAGGAAATTTACAATCTAAATGAGAGAGAATTCAAAATATCTATCATAAAAAACTCAACAGGTTACAAGAAAATTCAGATAGACAGTTCAAGGAAATCAGGAATAAAATTAATGAACAGAGGAATTCTTCACAAAAGAGATTGAAACTATAAAGAAAAACCAATCAGAAATGTTGGAGATGAAAAACATTATGAAGAGAGAAAGAAAAATCTGGTGTCCTTGAATAAGAGGGGATATCATGGAGGAGAGAATTAGCAGTCTGGAGAACAGAAACATACAAATGCTTCAGATGGAAAAAGAGAAAGAACTAAAAAGAAATGGAGAAATTCTCTGAGAAACATCCAAGTCATTTAGGAAATGCAAGAAAAGAATTACAGGCATTCAAGAGGGAGAAGGAGAGAGAAAGAAGAAGAAAGGTGGTTCAAAAAAATAATAGCTAAGAAGTTCCCAAACCTGGTGAAGGTGCTGGAATTTTAAGTAAAAGAAGCTAATAGAACTCCTAATTATATCATTGTAAAAAGATCTTCTCCAAGGCATATACTAGTAAAATTGGTAAAAGTCAATGACAAAGAGAAAATACCAAGGGTAGCTAGGCAGAAGAAAATAACCTAAAAGGAACCCCTCTCAGACTTTCAGCAAATTTCTCAGCAGAAACCTTACAGGCTAGGAGAGAGTGAAATGATATATTCAAAATTCTGAAAGACAAAAACTGTTAGCCAAGAATACTCTATCTAGCAAAACAATCCTTCAGATACAATGGAGAAATAAAAACTTTCTCAGATAAACAAAAGCTGAGGGAGTTCATCATCATAAGACCTGCCCCCCCAAGAAATGATCAAAAAGGCCCTCATACCTGAAAAAAGAAAAAAAAAAGGTTTATGAAGGCTTGAGCAATGAGATAAATAGACAAAATCAGAAAACTGCAGCTCTCTTTCAGAACAGGTTAGCTAAAGCTTAATTATAACATTAAACTTAAAGAGGAGGAAAACATCAAAAATAACCAGAATCAGTTCATTTTAACCACAAACTCATAACCAAAACAAGAAAAAGTTGTGACAACAATAACTTAGACAGGGAGGAGGATAGGGATGGAACCTGCTTAGACTAAGGAAATAAGAGTTATCAGAAAATGGACTATCTCCTCTACAAGATCTTTTATACAAACCTCATGGTAACCACTAAACAAGAAATCAGAACAGACACATAAACAATAAATAAAGAGAAAATTGAGAAAACTATCATGAAGAACCACCAAACTGAATTGGCAGTCTGAAATACATGGGATGAGAAACAAGGGAAATACAGAACAACTGGGAAACAAGTGATAAAATGGTCGCATTAAGTCCTCATATATCAATAATCACTCTAAATGCAAATGGTCTGAATTCTCCAATCAAAGAAGCAGACTGGTAGGATGGATTAAAAACAAGACCAAACAATATGCTGTCTCCAGGAATCACATCTCAGCTCTAAAGACAAATACAGGCTCACAGTGAAGGCATGGAAGATGATACTCAAAGCTAAAGGCAAACGAAAGTAAGCAGATGTTGCCATACTTGTATCAGAGGAAGCAGACTTCAAGATAAAACAGGCAATGAGAGACAAAAAGGGGTAGTATATAATGATCAAAAGGACACTCTACCCAAGAGGACATAACACTTATACATACACCCAATACAGGAGCAGCAAAATACATAAAGCAATTATTGACAGACCTAAAAGGAGATATTTAAAATAAGACAATAGTAGGGTACTTTAACACCCCACTCACATCAATGGATAGATCATTCAGACAGAAAGTCAACAAGAAAATGGTGGAATTAAATGAAAAATGAGACCAGAAAGACTTAAGAGATAAATATAGAACTCTCCATCCAAACACAGCAGAATACACATTCTTCTCCAGTGCACAAGGAACATTCTCAAAGACAGACTACATGTTGGGAAACAAAGCAAGCCTCAATAAATTTAAGAAGATTAAAATCATATCAAACATCTTTTTGGACCATAATGCTAAGAAACTAGAAATCAACTACAAGAAAAATGTTAGGAAAGAGACAAACAGGTGGAGACTAAACAACATGCTACTAAACAACCAATGGATCACAGAAGAATTTAAAGGAGAAATCAAAAAATATCTGGAGATGGGGGCCAGCCCTGTAGCCGAGTTGTTAAGTTCACATGCTCCACTTCAGCAGCCCAGGGTTTCACCAGTTCAGATCCTGGGCACAGACATGGCACTGCTCATGCGGCATCCCACACAGCACAATCAGAAGGATCTGCAGCTGTAATATACAACTATGTACTGGGGGGCTTTGGGGAGGAGAAGAAGAACAAGAAAAAAAAGAAGACTGACAACAGATGTTAGCTCAGGTGGCAATCTTTAAAAGAAAATATATCAGCAGACAAATGAAACTGAAAATACACCATACCAATTAATATAGGATGCACCAAAAGCAGTCCGCAGAGGGAAACTCATAGCAATACGGGCCTACCTGGACAAATAAGCAAAATCTCAAATATGCAATCTTAACTACACCTAACAGAACTAGAAAAAGACAAACAAACAAAGTCCAAAGTCAGAAGAAGGAGGGAAGTAATAAAAATTAGAGCAGAAATAAATGAAATAGAAACCAAAAAAACAGTAGAAAGGATCAATGAAACAAAGAGCTGCTTCTTTGAGAAGCTAAACAAAATCAACAAATCCTTAGCCATACTCACTAAGAAAAAAAAGTGAAAAGGCCCAAAAATAAAATTAGAAAGGAAAGAGGGGAAACTACAACAGATACCACAGAAATAAAGGATTATAAGAGAATACTATGAAAAACTATATGCCAACAAATTAGACAATCTAGGAGAAATGGATAAATTCTTAGACTCACACAATCTCCCAGAGAAATTGAATAGACCCATCACAAGTACAGAGATTGAAACAGTAATCAAAAACTCCCAAAAAATAAAAGCCCAGGACCAGATGGCTTCTCAGGAGAATTCTACCAAACAGTCAAAGAAGATTTAATACCTATCCTTCTCAAACTAATTCAACCAGATGGCTTCTCAGGAGAATTCTACCAAACAGTCAAAGAAGATTTAATACCTATCCTTCTCAAACTAATTCAAAAGATTGACGAAGATGGAACAGAACACATTCTCTGAGGCCCTGATCCCAAAGCCAGACAAAGATAACACAAGGAAGGAAAATTACAGGCCAATATTGCTGATGAACACAGATGCAAAAATCGTCAACAAAATATTGGCAAACCAAATACAGAAATACATTAAAAAGATCACACACCATGATCAAGTGGAACTTTTACCAGGGACACAGGGATGGTTCAACATCAGCAAATCAATCAAGGTGATACACCACATTAACAAAATGAGAAATAAAAACCACGTGATCATCTCAATAGATGCAGAGAAAGCATTTAACAAGATCCAACATCCATTTATGATAAAAACGCTCAATAAAATAGGTAGAGAAGGAAAGTACCTGAACATAATAAAGGCCATGTATAACAAACCCACAGCCAACATCACACTCAATGGGGAAAAAAATGAGAGCCATCCCTCCAAGAACAGGAATGAGAGAAGGGTGCCCACTCTCACCACTCTTATTCACATAGTACTGGAGGTTTTGGCCAGAGCAATTCTGGCAAGGAAAAAAGTAGTAAAAGGTATCCAAATTGGCAATGAAGAAATGAAACTCTCACTGTTTACAGATGACATAATTTTATATAGAGAAAACCCTAAAGAATCCATCACAAAACTATTAGAAATAATCAACAACTACAGAAAAGTTGCAGTGTACGAAATCAACTTACAAAAATCAGTTGCATTTCTATACAATACTGTAATAACGAGCTAACACAAAGAGAACTCAAGAATACAATCGCAAAAGAATAAAATATCTAGGAATAAATTTAACCAAGGAGGTGAAAGACCTATACAATGAAAACCATATGACATTATTGAAACAAATTCATGATGACTTAAAGAAATGGAAAGATATTCCATGCACAGGGATTGGAAAAATAAACATAGTTAAAATGTCCATACTACCTAAAGCAATCTACAGATTCAACACAATCCCAATCAGAATACTAATGACATTCTTCATGGAAACAGAACAAAGCATCCTAAAATTCATAGCAGGCAATGAAAGACCCTGAATAGCTAAAGCAATCCTGAGAAAAAAGAACAAAGCCGGAGGCACTGCAATCCCTGACTTCAAAATATACTACAAAGCTATAGTAATCAAAAGGGCATGGTACTGGTACAAAAACAGACACACACACTGCAGCATTATTCACAACAGCCAAGACGTGGAAGCAATCCAAGTGCCCCTAAACTGATGAATGGATAAAGATGTGGTATATATATAAACGGACTACTACTCAGGCATAAAAAAAGACAAAATTGTCCCACTCGCAACCACATGGATGGACCTTGAAGGTATTATCTTAAGCGAAATAAGCCAGACAGAGAAAGACAAACACTGTATGATTTCACTCATGTGTGGAAGATAAACTAACACACAAATAAAGAGAACAGATTAATGGTTACCAGAGGGAAGGGCATAAGGAGTAAAGAGGAACATTTATATGGTGACTGAAAAATAATAACGTACAACTGAAATTTCACAATGTCATAAACTATTACGACCTCAGTAACATAAAAATACAAAAGAAAGAATTGTTAATAGACCCACAATAAAGCAAAATTTAAAACACATTCTTCAAGCCAAAGGAAAATGGTACTAGATGGAAGGAAATACAAAAGGAATAAAAAGCAACAGAAAGAGTAAACAGAAGGTAATCTAAATGTATATTGATAGTACAAAACGATGTCTTTTAAGACTTAAAATGTATGTAGAATTAGAATATATAACAAAATATATAAAACATAAGAAGCAATTAACTGGATACAAAGTGTTGTTCCAACGTCCTTGCTTTGTCTGGAAAGTGATAAAACTCTTCATTTATATTGGGTTTTAAAAGACCAGGGGTACATGTTTAACTTCTATCATAATCACACTAAAAATAACAATAGAATATGGGCCGGCCCAGTGGTGTAGTGGTTAAGTTTGTGTGCTCTGCTTCAGCAGCCCAGGATTCTCAGGTTCGGATCCCAGGCTCAGACCTCCACACCACTCATCAAGCCGCACTGTGGGCAGCATCCCATGAACAAAAAATAGAGGAAGACTGGTATAGATGTTAGCTCAGGGACCATCTTCCTCAAGCAAAAAGAGGAAGATTGGCAACGGATGTTGGCTCAGGGCCAATCTTCCTCAAAAGAAAATAATAATAATAATAGAAAATATAATAAGAATTGTATATCCTTAGAGGATACAAGGTTAATATATAAAAGTTAATTATTTTCCTATATACCAACAATGAACAATTAGAATTTGAAATTAAAAACACAATAGCAGTTACATTAGCACCCCAAAAATGAAAGATTTAGGCCTAAATCTAACAAAATTCAGGCAGAGATAGCTTCACTGATAAATGGTACCAAACACTTAAGGAAGAAAATACCAACCTAACACAAACTCTTCCAAAAAAAAAGAGAGAGGCACATTTCTGAACTTTACTTATGAGCAGTGTTACTAGATAAAATACAGGACAAGAAATTAAATCTGAATTTCAGACAAATGATAAATATTTTTTAGTATTAAGTATGCATGGGATTTTTATTGGCTAAATCTGGCAACCCTTTTATGAAGCCAGATAACCTTGAAACCAAAATATGTTAACAACATTACAAGAAAAGAAAATCATATACCAGTTTCTCTTATGAGCTCAGACATAAAATTCCCAAATAAAACATCAGCAACATACAACCACTTCTGTGAAAGAGGTAGTGTGATACAATCATTATGTGGAGGGCAGTGAGGTGGAAAGGTACATTACTGCAAGGAGCTATACTCTAGCATAAAGGTGAAAAATGGAACCAGGTCAGTCTGAAGGATCTGTTGTTTGGTGGGGCAGAATACACAAAAAAGGCACTATCCTTTAATTACTTGTTCAATAAAGTCTCACAATTTGGCTTTCACAGTGTTACCTACTATGAAATACTAACATATGTACTGGAAACCACAAATTGACTCACCCTCAACTAAGCAGCCTCTCATTTGAGCCTAACCTCAACACTGCTGACACCCATCTGCTGCCTTCCTCAACACATTCCACCAGAGGAAAACAGGCATGAGTGCCAGGCTAAGTAGGAAACTGCAACTGCTGCTCAGGATTAAAGGCAGTCAAAGACAACACCCATTCCCAAAAGTCCATTCCTCTTTCAGAGCATTTTGTACTACTGAGTGGAAATATCAGGAAACCAAGAAACTACCCACACACCCTTTTCTTTTTTCCAATTCCACTTGTCTCTCCTACATCTGGGCAGCTGTAACTGTAACTGTAACTGCCTGTAACTGAGCTGCCAATTATTGACACACCAAGGGCCAGCATTTCAGTTGTTTAAACCGCATGGGCCAAAATGCTTTTGCAAGTGAGTAAAATAAGAAAAATATCATTCTAAATAAAAAAGCATTATTAGCAGCTTGGAAGGAATTGTGAGCTTACAAAAAAAATAATAGTTTGGTCATTAGAATCTGGCATGCACACACCACCCAAACCTTGGTGCCTTCCTACGTCTCTTCGGGTCAGGTAGGCTGATGGAAGATATCTGCACCCACATCACAGAGATCTAGAGTAAACACAGTCTGCTTAACCCTCTCCTCGTGATGTCTGGGGGTTGTCATGTAAGACACACAGACATTGAAAAAAAGGTTGTCCTTATAAATTTTCTGTGACAATCATTACATCCACTCAGATTGACCACTAGGATTAATTCAGAGTGACCACTTTGGCAAGCAGTACATCTTTCATAAAACGTTTCCAAGTTTTGCCAACCTACATTTCATAATCTGAATAGAATTTCTTACTAGTTTATCACAAAGATAAGCTATTCTATATTGTGGCTTCCTCCAGAGCTCAAAGTCTTATTTATTAACTCCAATAGCTTCCCATCTCACTTTACAATAAAAAATAAACACATCTAAAACTTTACTGAAGAACATTTGAAGAAATGGGAAGCTATCGCTGAACAGAAAAGACTACAGGAATGTTGCCAATTCCTCCCAAGTTACTTTATAAGAATAAAGAAGTTCCAATAGTAATACCAGTATTTTGTTTTTGTAACTTAAACAAAATAATTCTAAAGCCTATCTGGCAGGAAAAAAACAGTTGAAAACAGGCAACATATTTTCATAAAAGAAGTGTAACGAAAACACATTTTTGCATCTTATGTAAGCGTATCTTCTAAAGTCACCTTAAGGAAAATCACTTGAAGCTAGTTCAAGAGCAGATTTTAAAAATCAAAGGGACCAAAAGAAACCCTAGTATATAGAAAAATTCGACATATGCAAAAGGTGACATTTCAAGTCATGGAGAAAACAGGGGCTGTAAAAAAATGTTCCTAGTTAATTGAAATTAACAACTGATTGAGAAAAAAGTAAGTTAAATTACCATTTACACAATAACAGAACCTATGTGGATTAAAGAGTAAATGTGAAAAACTGTGAAAACACAGCCGTGCTAGGAGAAATATATGTGCATGTTTCATCTGATCCGGTAGTAAAGAAGCCCTATCTAAGCATACTAACGAAGGAAAAAATCAAAAAGAAGTTGACAGACTTGACCCACAAAAATAAAAATGTGACATCTCAGAACAGCATAAATTTAAACAAATGACAAAAATAGGAAAAAACAGGTGCACATACGTGATCATTAAAAAAAAAAAGTCCACGTCTTTAATAGAGTTGTAGAAATTCACTAAAAACATTTTTTAAATAAATGAAAAAATGGACAAAGGATGCAAACCTCACAGGGAATAAATATAAATGACCAACACAACATCTGGGAAGGACAAAATCTCATCCAAAGAAATAAAAATTAAAACAAGAGAACATGCTTACTTATCAGACTGGCAAATATATATATGTGTGTATATATATGTACGTATGTATACATATATACACATGAAAATATCTAGTGTGGCTAAGGATACAATGAAAAGGTTTTCTTTTATGTAGACCGTTGGTGGCATTGCAAATAGATGCAACCTTTCTGGAGGTTAATTTGGTATAGTATCAAAAGCATTAAAAAGGGTCAAGGAGGGGGATCCCTTTAAACCAGCAACTCTATCCTTAGGTATTTGGTTTAAGGAAACAATTAGGGGTTTTTCACATGATTTTTCTACAGGATATTCTCTGTGGTATTTATATTGTATTATATTTATATTGTAAAAAAAACTAGAACAAACCAAACGAATAATAATTGGAGACTGGTTAAATACTACATTCCATGATAGGATATGGTGGGGCCAATAAAAACTATGCTTTATAAAAATATTTTATGACATTTAAAAATCTTAAAATAATTTATAAAAGAATCATTTGGAAGAGAGACTTATTTAAGCCAAATTACCAATAACATTTATTTGTAACTGAGTGGTAAAATAGCTACTCTATTTATTTTTCTAAATTTTATAAAAATGAACCCATATGACTTTTATAATTACAAAATGGAGTGAGTTTGAAATATATAATTATATTTGAAATATATTTTCAGTGTAAAACTAGCAACTAGCCTCCTCTGCCATTTTTACTCTTAATTTGGGAGCTTGCTTACAGGAAGTTTTAAGAAATAATAGAAGTTGCAGTAACCAATAATAGTTTTAGTGGTTTAGCAAATCAAAAAGTTTCTCACTCATGCAGAACCTGCTGAAAGTAGGGGCAACTCTCCTGGATAACTGTCCTCCAGGTGGTAACTCAGTGACTCAGGCTGCTCCAGTATCATACAGCTCCACCACATGAACACAGCTTCCATCATTGGCCATAGCTTAGGAGGAAAAAGGGAGGGAAGGAGAGAAGAAGGGAAGGAAGGAGGGAGGGATGCCCCACCTAACTTCAAAAGGGTTAGAAATACCAACTTTTCTGTTTGCCCAGGAAGGAGTAACACGAAAAGAGATTTGGAGAAGTTTTTATAATATTGTCTTTGCCAGTGTTCACAGAATTATTGCAACTCAGTATCAAGGAGTCAATGTTGTAAGAAAACAGAAACTTATTATTTATTCTCATTCCTCCAGATACATTCTACGATCCAGTGGCACTTTAGAACTTGCAATTTCCTAAGCCGCTCTCTTTCAATTCACAGTGTCTTTACACCTGATATTACTTTTGTCTCAGCATCTTCCTTGTCTTCCTTGAAGATTCAAATGCCACTTCTTTTGTTAAGTCTTTCCTGACTTTCCTCTTACCTCCTCCTCCCTGGGTCCCTCCACAACAAATACAGGAAGAATACATAAGTGTATTCAGCACCTGGTATAAGCCCCTATTAACGAGCTTGTCATATTGTATTGCAGATACTGAGGCCTGTATCTGTCTTCCAACTACATTGGGAGCTCCCTAAAAGCAAAGAATCTATTGGTCCATCTTTCTCTAAACCTGCCCCTGGTACAGTGTTGGGGTTCACTGAATGTTTGTTGAGCAAATGAATGAATACGATCAAAAGGAAACAAGGCTTCCACTGATAAGAGTTATCTCAAATTGCCAGCACTTTCCTGTAGTGGGTTGAACAGCATGCCAAAAAAATTCATGTCTACGTGTAACCTAAAAACGTGACCTTATTTGGAAACAGGGTCTTTGCAGATGGGATTAAGGTAAGGATTGAGATGAGATAATACTGGACTAGGGTAAGTCCTAAATTCAATGAGAGTATCCTTATCAGAAACAAAAAGAGGACATACAGGGAAGAAGGCCATGTGAAGATGGAGACAGAGATTGGAGTTATGCTGCCACAAGCCAAAGAACATGAGGAGCCACAAGAAGCTGGAAGAGGCAAGAAAGGATTCTCCCCTAGATCCGTCAGGAGAGTGGCCCTGGCAACACCTTGATTTTAGATTTCTGGCCTCCAGAACTCTGAGAGAGTAATTTCTCTTGTTTTAAGCAAGTGCTGTAAATTGTTTAAGTAAATTTCTCTTGTTTTAAGACACCAAGCTTGTAGAAGTAATTTGTTACAGCAGCCCTACGAAACTAATACACTTGCTATCAGAAACATGAATGTGCAGTATGGCAGGGAAAATATGAAGAGTCAAATGGGAGAAACCAACACATATCCTCTCAACATACCTGCAAATCCAGTAGAACAATTATTTAGAGCTTTTAGAGTGGTAGAGACATTAGCAACAGCTGCCTCAACAGTTGCTACCATTGTCCTATACTGGCACAGAATCCAGCAGCAGCAACAGGAACAAAATGATCACTCACGGCACTTCTCAGACTTCTCAATTTTGATACCAGAGAGTTTTCTGGATTTCTTGACTGTCTGGGGTAATAAGCACCAGTAGCATCCTCACAGTACAGTAAAGGTGTTTTCTAAAGCTCCCTGCAGAACAAGTATGAAAGCTCAACAAATACTAAATTTAAGTGTTCAACTGCCATAATACTAACAAGGAGACCTTCTCCACAGTGCATGTCCCAGTGAGGAAAATCCCAAAACCCAAACTTCACAAGCCTGTGAACTCAATGAGCATGTTCAGATAGTTGAGTTTCTTTTTTTTTAAACCTCTTTTTCCTGTCTTTCTGCTGCTTTTGACTGATAACCCTCTCTCTATGCTTTTAGGGAGCTGTTTCCTCAAGTTGGAAAATAACATTTTCTGTGTATATTTGGAAATGACTATGTCTCTGGTTATGAAGTTCCATTTCTTATTCTCTTTTGAAGCTAAGGCAGAAATTAGAAAGAAATTCAAGCTATTTACTTATCTAGTTTCATTTCTCTCAAAATAGAAAATCTAGCTCCTTACAGAAGTCAACATAGGCTTTGAAAGTTGGAATCCATTTGGGGGGGAGGAGGGAGGGTAGAAGACAACATCCTCTACTCTACCTTGACCATTTTAAACTGTAAAGCTTCTCTCATAATTATTTCTCCTTTCCCAAATACTGATCCTATCCCAGATGCTCATCATACCACATTATTCTCTTAACTGGTCTCTCTGCATCTATCCAGTCTATCCCCCTTCCAGTCCACCCCACACATTCTATCAAAGTAAAACTCTTACAACACCACTGTCAATGTGTCACATCTCTGCTCAAAAACCTCCCAAATGCAATCATAAAATAAGAGTCACTGGGAGAGATGGGGGTGGGGGGGGGGTCATAAAACATTTACTTCAATTCAACCTGTCATTAACTGGATAAGGTAACTGAGGCCTAGAAAGTTACAGTGACTTGCCTAAGGGAGTATACCAAATTAAGGGCAGAGCCAAAAGTAGAAATCGAGTTCCCCAATCACCATTCCAATACTGGGGATGAATAAAACAAATAAATATAAAAGTTACAACAACTCTATGAAAAAGTGATATATACCACCTTCCCTAAGGAAAAGTATTTTCATAGTGTTACAATTAGATGGAGGTCCATTAACCTTTACCGAACACCTAATATGTGTGAGCTATGACCCTCAAGGAGTTCACAATTTTATAGTTAAAATGTAGATCTGTAAAAAGGAATACACAAAGGGCAAAGAAAAAGCACGTAATTCAACTAGTTAAGGTGTTATGAAGTTCCAGTAGGAACTTACACTTTAGAATCTTAAGAAGTATAACAGATAATGTGGCAGAGTGAAAGACCTAGGGTAATAACAAATATGAGGTCATGCAGTCTTGACAAACTACAGCAGCTGTGATTCAGTTTTTCAGTGTGGGTGAAGAGTAGGGGAGACGTGAGGAGGCATGTAAAGAAGAGGAAAGAGAAGTACGTAAAGACTAGATCAGATGAAGTGCTTTGTTTGCTGTTTTCATCCCAGCAATGAGAAGACCAATATAATCAGATTTGCTTTTCAGAAAGATTCCTCTGTCAACAGTATGGAGGCCTAACTAAAGTAAACAAGGTTGACAGCAGAAAGACTGACGAAGTAGAATCATTCAGTAATGCAAACTGAGACTTAAGCAATGGCAGTATCCTAAAGAGTAAGAGAAAGATTTCAGAGAAGTTTGCTAGGAACATTGGAGGGAATGCAGACTTTAGAAACTAGAAGACCTAAGTTCAAATCTCAGAGTCGCTCCCTACAAGCTCTATAACTTAGGACAAACACTTAACTTCTTTGAGTCTATTTCCTAATCTCTACTATGGAACTGTAAAAATGGAGACATCATCTAAACACAATGGTGGCTGAGAGGATCTAAGAAGATTTATGGAAACCAGCAAAAATGTTATTGAATGGGTACATGAAAAACATTAGTTCTCTTTCCATATTTTTTCTCCCCTTGTAGCCAATTAGATAAGACGATAGGAATTGTAGGATGATACCCAGGTGCCTGACTGGTCCGTGTAAGTAGATCAAGACACCACAGAATATAGACAGGGAAGAAGCTTGTGGCACATTCTGTTTAAGATACCTGTGGAATATCCAGGTGGAAATGTCTAATGAGTGATTAGATAGAAGACTCAAAGGCTACGGAGAGAAAGCTGGGCATGAAGGTAGCTTGCTATGACCTTGGGCACATTCTCCTAAACCTCACATTGATCATTTCTAAGATAAAGAAACACCACCTATCTTATCTATTTCAAAAAATGGGAACAGAGTGTATATGATACTGTATATACGTTCTTTAAACTGTAAAACATTCTAAAATCATGGAGCACCATTATTAAAATGCAGGAAATCAATTAATAATTACTGAGCATATCCATATAATGTATTCAATAAGCTCTTGCAAAAGATATGATTAGAGATAAGAATCAAACCAAAATAAAGTTGCAAGATCCTAATGCCAGAGTTTACTCCTTGTGGAGATTTTGTCCCCAGCATTTTTGTTTTGAAAAATTCCAACCTAGAGAAAAGCTGAAAGAATAGTACAATGAAAACCAACATACCTTTCACATTGATTCAATAATTGTTAACACTGTCAACTTTACTTTCATTCTGTCTGACCATATGCAAATATCTTTTCTTTTTGAAACATCTGAAAGTAAACTACAAACATTATGAAACTCTATCCCAACATTTACCCTTAAGAACAAGGACATTCTCCTACATAACCACAATAGCATAAGGACATTCAAAAAGTTGAATATTGACACTATATTGCATCTAAGATGCATAAAGTTTCTCCAGTTGTCCCTTTATAAGTATATGTTGTTTCGGTAGTTCCAGTTGTTACTGTTTTGGATCTGGATCCAGTTAAGTCATGCATTGCAGTTAGCTGTATTCTCCTTTAATCTAAAAGAGTTTTCCCACATTTTTTCCCTTTTTTTGGCTTTACATGTCATTAACAATTTTAACCAGATATTTCATACAAAGATCCACAGTTTGGATTTGTGTGATTGTTTTCTCATGATTAGATTTATTTAAACATTTTTAGCAAGAATACTATATAGGTGATGTTGTTAATGAAATTCATAACATATTACATGCATTGATTTTAATGTAGAATCTGTTTCCTACAAAAGAGGTAAAAAGCTAGTCACATAATTTCCATTATGTAAGTTCAAAGACAACAAATAAATCATAATTCTATGCTTTAACACTTACCCATAACAATTTGTGTCAAACATATACCCAATCCAGAGACTCAATTAAGTCATCAGCTTTACGAAAATAGTAGAAAACAGGGCTGGGAAAGGGAAAACTCCTTTGTACTATGTGTCCTCTAAAACTATAAAGTGAAGGACGTCAGCAACATGGTGGAGTGAGCAGTTTTCTTCGTCTCTCCCCCTTCAAACTACAACTAATTGGACACTCATCAGTCAACTAAGGATATCCACACAGCATCTCAGGACACCTGAGAGACCCATGCTGCTATACATCGGAAGGTGGGAGGACTTCCCCCCAGGAGGAAGTGGAGATAGGTGAAAACTCTCCGACCCCTGGACAGCCCAGTACCTGCAAGCAACTTTCTACCAGCTGACACACTCATAGCATTGCCATGGCACCAAGGGTGGGCGTCTGTGCTCATCAGCGGTGCGACAGTGGAAACAGGTGACTACAGCCCTACCTAAGCCCCCTGCAATTGCTCCATACCCCAGTGGGAAAATCCACGGTCCCACAGCAGCTGCATGGAAAGCCTCTACTCAGCATTAGCAGAGAGGCTCCACCCAGCATTCAGAATGCTAGGAGGCCCCGGGAACAAAAGGAGCCCAGCCCGAGCAGCAACCCACCAGCTGGTGGCCTCTAACACTCAAAGTCCTGCTGTGGCCCCAAGGGGGCAAGGGAGACCCAGAGAGACCATGTGAATGGGTGGTGGCAGGTTGGAGTCCCACTGAGTCTTCACCACAGTCCAGGGGAGAAAATCACAATCCCACTGCAACTGCAGGAAAAGCCTCTGCACAGCGTTACTGGAGAGGCCACACGCAGCAATCACAAGGCTGGAAGGCACTGGGGCAGAAGTAGCACAGCTGGGTGAGCTAACCACAGACTGCAGTAGATAGCCATAGCCCTGCTGTGGCCCATATGAACAAGTGAGGTCTTGCAGGCCCTGATGGTAGCAGAGCTGCGAGTCTAGGTCAACCTGCTCCCAGACACTGTGAAAGCCCACAACACCACTGCAGACTCTAAGGAGGGAGCATGTCTAGGTGGTCTGTGACAGTAGGCACCAGCAACCCAAGGCTCCCTTGCAAGTGTACTCACAGCTAACGAGAGACCCCACAGGGCCACTGTGATCATGAGGAGGGGCCCAGGTCTGGTCAGCAACAGCTGACAGGGATCCTGGTCAGTGCAGATTACACAGCTGCTGCACCCCACCTCCCGAGTAGAAGCAACTGGAAGCAGTAACAAAACTCTATCTATGCGCAGAGGCACAAATCTACGCCTTGAGCAGTATGAAAAACATATATTAAATCTCGAGAACAGAAGGAAAATGACAAGTACAGAGAAAAAAACCCCAAAGACACTGAAATCTATAACCTAAATGACAATGAATTCAAAATAGCCATCATTAAAAAACAATGAGATAAAAGAGAATACAGATACACAATTCAACGAGTTCAGGAACTATGTCACAAAAGAGCTTGATACTATAAGGAAGAACCAATGAGAAATGTTGGAGATGAAGAACACAATGGAGGAGATTAAGAAAAATCTGGACTCTCTGAACAATGGGGTCGATAATATGGAAGATGGAATTAGCAATTTGGAAGACAGGAATATAGAAACGCTGCAGATAGAGGAGGAAAGAGAACAAAGACTATAAAGAAATGAAGAAACTCTCCGAGAAATATCCAACTCAATTAGGAAATGCAAGATAAGGATTATAGGTATCCCAGAGGCGGAAGAGAAGGAGAAGGGAGCAGAAAGCCTGTTCAAAGAAATAATGTCTGACAACTTCCCAAACCTGGGGAGAGAGATGGAACTCCAGGTGACAGGAGCAAATAGATCTCCAAACTTTATCAATGTAAGAAGACCAACCCCAAGGCAGATAGTAGTGAAGCTTGCAAAAGTCAATGACAAAGAGAAAATACTAAGGGCAGCAAGGCAGAAGAAAATAACCCACAAAGGAACCTGCATAAGGCCATTGGCAGATTTCTCAGCAGACACCCTACAGGCTAGAAGAGAGTGAAATGATATATTCAAAACTAGGAAGGACAAAAACTTGCAGCCAAGAACACTCTATCCAGCAAAAATATCCTTCAACTATGATGGAGAAATAAAAACTTTCCCAGATAAACAAACGTTAAGGGAGTTCATCGCCACAAGATCTACCCTACAAGAAATGCTCAGGAAAACCCTCATACCTGAAAAAAACAAAAAAAGAAAAGGAGTTACAAAACCGAGCAAACGACAAAAGTAGAAAGAAAAAATCAGAAAGTTGCAACTTTCCATCAGAACAAGTTAGCAAAGGTTAACTATAACATTAAAGATAAAAGGAAGGGAAACACCAAGAATAAATATAATCTTGTCATTTTAACCACAAACTCACAACACAAGAAGGAAAAAAAAAATCTGACAATAACAACCTAGAAGGTGAGGAGGAAAGGGATGGAATGGCTTAATCTAAGGAAATAAGAGGCTATCAGAAAATGGACTATCTCATCTATGACATGTTTTATACAAACCACATGGCAACCACTAAACAAATATCAAGAATAAAGACACAAATTACAAATAAGAAGAAAGCCAATAAAGAAAACTACCTACCTGAATTGGTAGTCAAAAAATTATGTGGTGAAAAACAAAGGAAATGCAAGAGAACCAGAAAACAAGCAATAGAATGGCAGGATTAGGCCCCCACATTTCAATAATCACTCTAAATGTAACTGGATTGAACTCTCCAATCAAAAGACACAGAGTAGCAGGATGGATTAAAGAACAAGACCCAACAATATGCTGCGTCCAGGAAGCACACCTCAGCCCCAAAGACAGACACAAACTCAGGGTGAAACGACGGAAGACAATATTCCAAGCTAATAATGAACGTAAGAAAGCAGGTGTCACCATTCTTGTATCAGACAAGGTAGACTTGAAAGCAAAACAGACAAAGGGAGACAAAAAAGGGCAGTTTATAACGATAAAAGGGACACTCCACCAAGAAGATATAACATTTATAAATGTATATGCACCCAACACAGGAGCACCAGAGTATGTAAAGCAACTAGTACCAAAACTAAAAGGAGAGATCAACAATAACACAATAATAGTAGGGGACCTCAACACCCCACTAACACCAATGGACAGATCGTCCAGACAGAAAGGCAACAAGGGAATTATAGAATTAAATAAAAACTAAATAAGATGGACTTAATAAATATATATAGAACACTCCATCCAAGAAAGGAAGGTTACACATTCTTCTGCAGTGCACGTGGAACATTCTCAAGGATAGACCATATCTTGGGAAACAAAGCAAGCCTCAACAAATTCAAGAGGGTTGAAATAATATCAAGCATCTTTCCTGACCATAATGCTATGAAACTATAAATCAACTACAAAAATAAAGCTGGGAAGGGGGAAAAAATGTGGAGACTAAACAACATGCTACTGAACAAACAAGGGATCATTGAAGAAATTAAAGAAGAAATCAAATATTATCTGGAGACAAATGAAAATGAAAACACGCCATACCAACTCACTTGGGACGCAGCAAAAGCAGTCCTAAGAGGGAAATTCATTGCAATATAGGCTCCCCTCAATAAACAAGAAAAATCTCAGATAGCAATCTCAAACGACACCTAACAGAATTAGAAAAAGAAGAACAAACAAAGCCCAAAGTCAAGAGAAGGAGGGAAATAATGAAAATTAGGGCAGAAAGAAATGAAATTGAAACAAAAAAGACAGTAGAAAGGATCAATGAAACAAAGAGTTGGTTCTTTGAAAAAATAAAAAGACCAACCCTCACTAAGAAAAAAAGAGAGATGACTCAAATAAATAAAATTAGAAATGAGAGAGGAGAAATCACAACGGATACCACAGAAATAGAAAAGACCATAAGAGAATACGATGAAAACTATATGCCAACAAATTGGACAACCTAGAAGAAATGGATAAATTCTTAGACTCTTACAACCTCCAAAAACTGAAGCAGAATAAAATAGAGATTCTGAAGAGCCCAATCACAAGTAAAGAAACAGAAACAGTAATCAAAAACCTCCCCAAAGATAAAAGTGCAGGACCAGACAGTTTCTCTGGAGAATTCTACCAAACATTTAAAGAAGATTTAATATCTATCCTTCTCAAACTATTGCAGAAAATTGAGGCAGATGGAGCACTCCCTAACGCATTCTATGAAGCCAAAATCACCCTGATCCCAGAACCAGACAAGGACAACACAAAGAAGGAAAACTACAGGTCAATAACACTAATGAACATAGATGCAAAAATCCTCAAAAAGATTTTGGCAAACTGAATACAGCAATACATTAAAAAGATTATACGCCATGATCAAGTGGAATTTATACCAGGGACACAGGGACAGTTCAACATCCGCAAGTCAATCAATGTGATACACCACATTAACAAAATGGGAAACAAAACCATATGACCATCTCAATAGATGCAGAGAAAGCATTTCACAAGATCCAACATCCATTTGTGATAAAAACTCTCAATAAAATGGGTAGAGAAAGAAAGTATCTCAACATAATAAAGGCCCTATATGACAAACCCACAGCCAACATCATACTCAATGGGCAAAAACTGAAAGCCATTCCTCTGAGAACAGGAACAAGACAAGGGTGTCCACTCTCAACACTCTTATTCGACATGGTACTGGAGGTTTTGGCCAGAGCAATTCGGCAAGAAAAAGAAATAAAAGGAATCCAAATAGGCAATGAAGAAGTGAAACTCTCGCTGTTTGCAGACAACATGGTCTTATATATAGAAAACCCCAAAGAATCCATTGGAAAACTATTGTAAATAATCAACAACTACAGTAAAGTTGCAGGGTATAAAATCAACATACATAAATCAGTAGCAATTGTATACTCTAACAAGGAACTAACAGAAAAAGATCTGAAGAACAACATCCCATTCACAATTGCAACAAAAAGAATAAAATACCTTGAGGTAAATTTAACCAAGGAAGTGAAAGACCTATAGCACAAGACTACAGGACTTTCCTCAAAGAAATGGATGACAACATAAAGAGATGGAAAGACATTCCATCCACATGGATTGGAAGAATAAATGTAGTTAAAATGTCCATACTACCTAAAGCAATCTACAGATTCAACGCTATCCCAATCAGAATCCCAAGGACATTCTTTACAGAAATAGAACAAAGAATCCTAAAATTCATATGGGGAAAAAAGAGACCCCCAATTGCTACAGCAATCCTGAGAAAAAAGAACACAGCTGGAGGCATCACAATCCCCACTTCAAAACATATTACAAAGCGACAGTAATCAAAACAGCATGGTACTGGTACAAAAACAGGTGCACAGATCAATGGAACAGAATTGAAAGCCCAGAGATAAAACCACACATCTATGGATAGCTAATCTTCGACAAAGGAGCTGAGGGCCTACAATGGAGAACAGGAAGTCTCTTCAACAAATGGTGCTGGGAAAACTGGACAGCCACACGTAAAAGAATGAAAATTGACCATTCTTTTTCACCATTCACAAAAATAAATTCAAAATGGATCACAGACCTAAAGATTAGACCTGAAACCAAAAGGCTTCTCGAAGAAAATATAGGCAGTACATTCTTTGACATCAGTATCAAAAAGATCCTTTTGGACACCATGTCTTCTTAGACACGGGACATAAGAGAAAGAATAAACAAATGGGACTTCATCAGACTAAAGACCTTCTTCAAGGCAAGGGAAAACAGGATTGAAACAAGAAAACCACCCACTAATTGGGAAAAAATATTCACAAGTTATATATCCAACAAAAGTTTAATCTCCATAATATATAAAGAACTCACACAACTGAACAACAAAAAAATCAAACAACCCAATCAAAAAATGGGCAGGGGACATGACTAGACGTTTCTCCAACGAAGATATACGGAGGCCAATAGACACATGAAAAGATGCTCATTATCACTAATCATCAGGGAAATTCAAATCAAAACTACACTAAGATATCACATTACACCTGTTAGAATGGCAAAAATAAACAAGACAAAAAGTGACAAATGTTGGAGAGGTTCTTGAAAAAAAGGAACCCTCATATGTTGTTGGTGGGAATGCAAACTGGTGCAGTCACTACAAAAAACAGTATGGAGATTTCTCAAAAAATTAAAAATAGAAATACCATATGACCCAGCCACGCCACTACTGGGTATCTATCCAAAGAACTTGAAATCAGCAATTCCAAAAGTCCCATGCACCCCTATGTTCATTGCAGCATTATTTACAATAGCCAAGACATGGAAGTAACCTAAGTGCCCATCAACTAATGACTGGATAAAGAAGATATGGTATATATATACAATGGAATACCACTCAGCCATAACAAAAAGAATAAAACAGTCCCATTCACAACAACATGGATAGACCTTGAGGGTATTATGTTAAGTGAAATAAGCCAGATGGTGAAAGATGAACTCTGTATGACTCCACTCATAGGTGGAAGTTAAACATGTAGACAAAGAGAACTGACTGGTGGTTACCAGGGGAAAAGGCGGGTGGGGGGGCGGGCACAAAGGGTGAAGTGGTGCACCTACAACATGACTGACAATAATGTACAACTGAAATTCCACAAGATTGTAAACTATCATAATCTTAATAAAAAGTACAAAAAAAAAAACCAAAAACCAAAAACCATAAAGTGGAGCATCATGGCAGAGTGAGCTCTTCCCTTAAATGTTCACCCCTACGATAGAACGAAAAAGACATTCATAAACGAACAGAGGACATTCACACAATACAAGACATCTGAGAGACCCACAGCCATATGTCAGAAGGTAGAGGTGCTGGATACCCTTGGAAGGAGTGGAAGGAGGTAAGGGGATCTCCTCTCCTTCCTCAAATGTCAGCAACCCACAGCACAGGACCACATGCAGCTCTGAGAAAAGAGGGAGGAGGGGCAGCTCTCCACAGGAACACCTTCACTCTCCAAATTTGCTCATACGCTGTGGGAAAGCCCCACACAGAGGTAGCTAAGCTATTGCAGGGTGGAGCCCTCATCAAGCCAGCAAAACAGGAGAGCAGACAGCAAGGGCAGAGCAAGAATGCCCCCAGGATCGCTCACAGAAAGAAAGTGCCCTTCTGCCCACCCGGCACTCCAGCTCAGCCAGTTGGCTAGAACGTCCATGCATATGTTAGAACAGCAGCAGTTGTGAGAGAGCTAGCGGGCAACCACAGCATATTCCCTATCACCATAGATTATACGGACAGGCATAGATGCCAGGGATTGTGGCAGGCTTAGAATACACAGCTCCTGACCCCTCCCACCCAGTGGTGACAGGTGGAAGCTGTGATAAGATACTATTACTATGCAAAGGTACAAATCCACCCCATCCAACAGTATGAAGAAATATATTAATACTCCAGAACAGAAGGAAAATGACAAGAACCCAGAAATAAACCCTGAAGGGACAGCAGTTTACAATCTCAATGACACAGAATTCACAATAGCTATCATAAAAACACACAACGAGTTACAAGAAAATAAAGTTCAATGAAATCAGGAACAAAATTAATGAATAGAGGAAATTCATCACAAACAGACTGAAACTATAAAGAAAAACCAATCAGAAATGTTGGAGATGAAAAACACAATGGATGACGTAAAGAAAAATCTGGACTCCGTCAATAACAGAGCTGATATTATAGAGGAGAGAACTGACAGTCAGGAGGACAGAAATACACAAATACTTCAGATGGAGGAGAGAGAACTAAGACTAAAAAGAAATGAAGAAAATTTCCGAGAAATATCTGACTCAATTAGGAAATGCATCATAAGGATTATAGGTATTCCGGAGGGAGAAGGGAGTGAGAATGGAGCAGAAAGTTTGTTCACAGAAATGATAGCTGGGAACTTCCCAAACCTGGTGAAGGAGCTGGAATTATAAGCAAAAGAAGCTAGTAGAACTCCTAATTATATCAATGTGAAAAGACCTCTCCAAGGCATATAGTAGTAAAATTGGCAAAAGTCAATGACAAAGAAAAAATATCAAGGGCAGCTAGGCAGATACAACTTACAAAGGAACCCCATCAGGCTTTCAGTGAACTTCTCAGCAAAAATCTTACAGGCAAGGAGAGAGTGGAATGATACATTCAAAATTCTGAAAGACAAAAAATTTCAGCCAAGAATCCTTCATCTAGTGAAAATATCCATCAGATATGATAAAAAATAGTTTTTATGAGAAATATAAACTTTCCCAGATAGACAAAAGCTGAGGGAGTTCATTGCCACAAGACTCCCCCTACAAGAATTCATGAAGAAGGCTCCCATACTTGAAAAAAAAGAAAGGGTTTACAAAGCCTTGAGTAAGGAGATAAATAGACAGACAAAATCAGAAAACTGCAGCTGTCTATCACAACAGGATAGTAAACACTTAATTATAACATTAAAAATAAAGAGAAGGAAAACATCGAAAATAAATATAATCTCATCATTTTAATCACAAACTCACAACACAAGATGGAATAAGTTGTGACAACAACTTAGAAGGGGAAGAGAAGAGGGATGGAATCAGCTTAGACTAAGGAAATAAAGGACTATCAGAAAATGGACTACCTCAAGAGTGACGATGAAATGGAATATCTACAAGATATTTTATACAAATCACATGGTATACACCAAACAAAAAATCAGAGCAGAGACACAAATGATAAATAAAGAAAAAATCATCATAGAGAACTACCAAACTGAATTGGTAGTCCAAAATATATGGGACAAGAAATAAAGGAAATACAGAACAACTGGAAAATGAGTAATAAAATAGCAGCATTAAGGCCTCCTATATCAATAATCACTCTAAATGCAAATAGATTGAATTCTCCAATCAAAGAAGCAGACTGACTGGATGGATTAAAAAACAAGACCCAACAATATGCTGCCTCCAGGAAACATATCTTAGCTGTACAAACACAGGCTCAGAGTGAAGGGATGGAAGACAATACTCCAAACTAATGGGAAACAAAAGAAAGCAGGTGTAGCAATACTTATATTAGACAAAGTAGACTTCAAGATAAAACAAGCAATGAGAGACAAAGAGGGGCAATATATAATGATCAAAGGGACACTCTACCAAGAGAACATAACATTTATAAACACATATGTACCCAACATAGGAGCACCAAAGTACATAAAGCAACTATAAACAGACCTAAAAGGAGACATTAACAAGAACACAATAATAGTAGGGGACCTCAACACCCCAGTCACATCAATCAATAGATCATCCAGACAGAAAGTCAACAAGAAATAGCAGATTTAAAGAAAAAACTAGACCAGATGGACTTAAAAGATATATACATAGGACACACCATCCCAAAAGAGCAGAATACACATTCTTCTCAAGCACACCAGGAACATTCTCAAGTAGAGATCATATGTTGGGAAACAAGGCAAGCCTCAGTAAATTTAAGAAGATTGAAACCATATCAATATCTTTTCTGACCATAATGCTATGAAACTAGAAATCAACTACAAGAAAAAAGCTAGGAAAGTGACACATGTATGGAGACTGAAGAACACACTACTGAACAACCAATGGATCACGGAGTAAAATAAAGGAGAAATCAAAAAATATCCAGAGAAAAATGAAAATGAAAATACACCATACCAACTCACATGGGATGCAGCAAAAATGGTCATAAGAGGGAAATTAATAGCAATATAGACCCGTCTGCACGAACAAGAAAAATCTCAAATAAGCAATCTTAGCTGACACCAAACAGAATTAGAAAAAGAAGTACAAACAAAGATGAAAGTCAGCAGGAGGAGGAAAATAATAAAAATTAGAGCAGAAATAAATGAAATAGAAACCAAAAAAAAAGAAACAGCAGAAGGGATCAATGAAACAAAGAGCTGCTTCTTTGAGAAGATAAACAAAATTGACAAACCCTTAGCCAGATTCATTAAGAAAAAGAGAGAAGCCTCAAATAAATAAAATTAGAAAGGAAAAAGGAGAAATTACAACAGACACCACAGAAATACAAAGGATTATAAGAGAATAGTATGAAAAACTTTATGCCAACAAATTGGACAATCTAGAAAAAATGGAAAAATTCTTAGACTCATACAATCTCCCAAAACTGAATCAAGAAGAAATAGACAAATTGAATAGACCAATCACAAGTAAAGAGATTGAAACAGTAATCAAAAACTCCCAAAAAATTAGGGCCAGCCCTCTGGCGCAGTGGTTAAGTTCACACACTCCACTTCAGTGGCCCGGGGTTCGCTGGTGCGGATGCTGGGCGCGGATATGGCACTGCTTGGCAAGCCATGGAGTGGCAGGCATCCCACATATAAAGTAGAGGAAGATGGGCATGCATGTTAGCTCAGAGCCAGTCTTCCTCAGCAAAAAGAGGAGGATTGGCAGCAGATGTTAGCTCAGGGCTAATCTTCCTAAAAAAGAGAAGAAAAACTCCCAAAAAATAAAAGCCCAGGACCAGATAGCTTCCCAGGAGAATTCTACCAAACATTCAAAGAAGATTTAATACCTATCCTTCTCAAACTATTTCAAAAGACTGAAGAAGATGGAACACTTCCTAATACATTCTGTGATGCCAACATCATCCTGATCCCAAAGCCAGTCAAGGACACACACAAAAAAGAAAAATTACAGGCCAATATTGCTGATGAACACAGATGCAAAAATCATCAACAAAATATTGGCAAACCGAATACAGAAATACATTAAAAAGATCACACACCATGATCAAGTGGAACTTTTACCAGGGACACAGGGATGGTTCAACATCCACAAATCAATCAATATGATACACCACATTAACAAAATGAGGAATAAAAACCACATGATCATCTCAATAGATGCAGAGAAAGCATTTAACAAGATCCAACATCCACTTAAGATAAAAACTCTCAATAAAATGGGTAGAAAAGGAAAGTACCTCAACACAATAAAGGTCACATATGACAAACCCACAGCCAACAACATACTCAATGGAGAAAATCGAAAGCCATCCCTCCGAGAACAGGAATGAGAGAAGGGTGCCCGCTCTTGCCACTCTTATTCAACATAGTACTGGAGGTTTTGGCTAGAGCAATTCTGGCAAGAAAAAGAAGTAAAAGGTATCCAAATTGGCAATGAAGAAATGAAACTCTCATTGTTTGCAGATGACATGATTTCATATAGAGAAAATCCTAAAGAATCCATCACAAAACTATTAGAAATAATCAACAACTACAGCAAAGTTGCAGGCTGCAAAATCAACTTACAAAAATCAGTTGCATTTCTATACTCTAATAACAAACTAACAGAAAGAGAACTCAAGAATACAATCCAAATTACAATCGCAAAAAAATAAAATATCTAGGAATAAATTTAACCAAGGAGGTGAAAGACCTGTACAATGAAAACCATAAGACATTACTGAAAGAAATCGATGATTACATTAGGAAATGGAAAGGTATTGCATGTACATGGATTGGAAAAATAAACATAGTTAAATGTCCATACTACCTAAAGCAATCTACAGATTCAATCCAATCCCAATCAGAGTCCTCATGATGTTCCTCATGGAAACAGAACAAAGAATCCTAAAATTCGTATGGGGCAACAAAAGACCCCCAATTGCTAAAACAATCCTGAGAAAAAAGAACAAAGCTGGAGGCATCATAATCCTTGACTTCAAAACATACTACAAAGCCATAGTAATCAAAACAGCACGGTAGTGGTACAAAAACCGACACACAGATCAATGGAACAGAATTGAGAGCCCAGAAATAAAACCACACATCTATGGACAGCTAATCTTTAACAAAGGGCTAAGAACATACAATGGTGAAAGGAAAGTCTTTTCAATAAATGGTGTTGGGAAAACGGGACAGCGACATGCAAAAGAATGAAAGTAGACCATTATCTTTTTGCCATACATAAAAATTAACTCAAAATGGATCAAAGACTTGAAGGTAAGACGTGAAACCATAAAACTCCTAGAAGAAAAGAGAAGCAGAACATTCTTTGACATTGGGCTTAGAAGCATCTTTTCAAATACAATGTCTACTTTGACAAGGGAACAAAAGAAAAAAGATGTGGGACTTCATCAGACTAATGAGCTTCTGCAAGGTAAAGGAATCCAGGAACAAAACAAAAAGAAAACCTACCCACTGGGAGAAAATATTTGCAAATCGGATATCCAACAAGGGGTTAATCTACAAAATATCTAAAGAACTCACACAATTCAACAACAAATAAACAAACAACCCGATCAAAAGATGGATGGGGGTGGGTGCTGGCCCTGTGGCCAAGTGGTTAAAGTTCCACACGCTCAGCTTTAGCAACCCAGGTTCATGGGTTCAGATCCTGGCACACAGCAGCTCCACTCATTAGCCAAACTGTTAAGGTATCCTACATACAAAATAGAGGAAGACTGGCACAGATGTTAGCTCAGAGCTAATCTTCCTCAAGTGAAAAACAAAAAACGAGGAGCATTGGCAATGGATGTTAGCTCAGGGCCAATCTTCCTCACACACACACACACACACACACACACACACACAAAGAAACTGGGCACAGGATATGAACAGACATTTTTCCAAATAAGATATACAGATGGCCAAGAGGCATATGAAAAGACGTTCAACATCACTAATCATCAGGGAAATGCAAACCAAAACTACACTAAGATATCACCTTATACCCATTAGAATGGCTATAATCAACAAGACAAAAAATAAGAAATGTTGGATAGGATGCGGAGAAAAGGGAAACTTCATACACTGCTGGTGGGAATGCAAACTGGTGCAGCCACTATGGAAAACAGTATGGAGATTTCTCAAAATTACACATAGAAATACCATACGATTCAGCTTTCCCACTACTGGGTATTTATCCAAAGAACCTGAAATCAACAATTCAAAGAGACTTACACACCCCTATATTCATTGCAGCATTATTCACAATAGCCAAGAGATGGAAGTGACCAAGTGCCCATCGACTGATGATTGGACAAAGATGCAGTGTATATATATATATATATACAATGGAATACCACTCAGCCATATAAAAAGACAAAATCGTCCCAATCAGAACAATATGGATGGACTTTAAGGGTATTATGTTAAGCGAAGTAAATCAGACAAAGACTAACACCCCATGATTTGACTCATATGTGGAAGATAAACTAACACACAGACAAAGAGAATAGATTAGTGATTAGTCATTATCAGAGGGGAAGGGGGTTGGGAGATGGACACAAGGGGTAAAAGGGAACATTTATAGGGTGACTGACAAATAATAATATACAACTGAAATTTCACAATGTTATAAACTATTTTATGACCTCAACAAAATTTTTAAAAAGCAAAAATAAAAAAATCAGGGCTGGCCCCAAGGCCAAGTGGTTAAATTTGCACACTCTACTTCGGTGGCCCAGGGTTTTGCCAGTTCGGATCCTGGGCGTGGACATGGCACTGCTCATCAGGTCATGCTGAGGCAGCATCCCATACAGCACAACCAGAGGCACTCACAACTAGAATACACAACAATGTACTGGGCAACTTTGAGGAGAATAAAAAAATTAAAAAAGGATTGGCAACAGACGTTAGCACAGGTGCCAACTTTAAAAAAACAAAATCCTATCAAGTGCCTCCCAATACCCCTCAAAAAAGATCAAATCATGAAGTCATGCTCAACTTCTAAACATTCTTTGCTGTATTACAACAGGATGGTTTTACAGACTGGTACTGACACTAGAGATTGCTGAAACTGGAAGTCCCTCAGGACAGCCCCTTGGTACAGGGGTGGTATACTTTGACAAAAATAACTAACAGTGAACAGGAACTATCACATTGGTCACTGTAAACTTTTATTCCAACTATAGCATTACCAGGGCGCAAACATCTGGGGCAGCAATGGCTCTACTGCAGCAGTAAGAACAAGATCTAAAAGAACAAGTTTCAGCAACCACATATGACAGTGAATGAAAAAGACTCGTGTTGATACACTGAATCCTGAGTCCTCCTGAAAATACATACAAAATTCTGTCTTTAATTTTTATGTATTTTTCTCTCATCCATAGATTTCAAAAATTTTTAAGATATAGTTTAAGAAAAAGTGATATATATGTATGCATGCTTATATACAAGCATAGCAGGAAAAAAAAAAAAAGACCAGAAGGAAATACACCAAAATGTCAAACAAAAGTTGTATAATTACAAGTGACTTTCTCCTTTGTTACTTTTATGTAGTTTTTACTTTATCTATGTATTGTTCATGTATTAAAACACAAATAATTATATTTTAAATATATAATTAATAGCAGTAAATTCAGAAGAAATAGGTTAAACCTAACTATGTTTTTCATTTGTTTCTTTGCCTTGAAGGTTTTAGAAAGATATGGGTAGGAACTTTAGGCCTTTGACTAGCAGACAAAAAAGAAACAAAGCTATTTGAAAAGCAACATTTTGAATTAGCCAATCAATTAATATGATAAGAGAGAGAAATACCTGGAGACAATGAAAAGCCAGACAGTAAAGGATTTTTTTGAGGAAGTTATTAAGGTAAAAAGAAAAAGCCAAATATGAGACATAAATTTAAGGAGATCAATCAAAAGCATGGCCTGAATAAATTCATAATTCCAAAAACTTCACTTTGACCAATAGTTTCTGTTTCCTTTCCATCAAACTTTCATACCAGTTGCTAAGCAATATCTGGCTAAGCAGTGGACTATTATACTTCCTGACTAACTAGGAATGCTGGAGCATTACATTTCCAGACTAAGTAAGAGATTTGGACTCTGTTACATTTCCTGACTGACTAGGAATGCAAGGGCCTCATTATACTTTCTAACTTACTTGGAATTCTGAACTTCATTTCACTTACTGACCAAAAATGTAAGATCCTGTTATACTTTGTCTAAGTATATTGAGTCTTGTCACCCTAAATAGGAGTGCTGGGTCCAGATACACTGACTAATTGCACTGACCCTTATTACTTATTACACTCAATAAGCGTACTTAACCCATTCACACTGAGTGAGCAGAACCAATACTCTCATTCTGATGTAAAATTCTAGATTTTGAGCTCCTAGATCAATGCAATCCAAATGGTGAAAGACAGGTAGATACAAAAAGAACTGAAGGTCTGCGAAATGACTTCTTCAGAACAATAAAGAGCTCTTCCATGGTTTCTTCATTGATAGCTATTATATAGCTTGCCATTCGAGGTCTTTTAAAAGAATACTTCTTTGTATTCCAAACCAATACAATTTTATATCATTCTTAAGCATGTATTTAATGTTCCATGCATTAATGAGAAAAATTGTTTTTGGATTATGAGTTATCAAATTGAAATGTTCTTTATACACACAAAATTCTCATCTACAGAGTCCTATAAAATCAGCCCCTATCTCTTGTTCTTACTACTGTTACCGTTCTGTCTCCTTTGCTCACTATACTGTAGCCACATCAGACTTCTATCTCTTCCTCAAACACACACTGGCTCTCACTTCAGGGCTTTTGCATTTCCTCGTCCCTCTATCTCGACAATGCTTTTTCCTCATAACTCTTCATGGCTGTCTCCTCACTCCCAGGTGTCAGCTAAAATTCTAACCCATAAAATAACCTTACCTGAATCCACAACACAAAATAACCATCTCTCTATATCTTAAGTCCCGTTTGGTTTTCTTCATGGTATTTATATTTTTCTAAAATTATATTGTATATTTATAAATCTACTTGCAGATAAGCTGGCTCCCACCCACCCAAGACTCTAAGTTCCAATAAGAACACAGACCTTGTTTGTCTTGTTCACTGCTATATTTCCCAGTGCCTAGAAAAGTGCTGGCACATAGTACTGACTCAACATAATATCTGAATTAATTAATTAATTAATAAGTGAAGGAGATAAACTCATGATATTAGCTTTACAGAACATCATGGCAGGTGGTAAGAGTAGAGATGTTACCAACGCCATTTATGCTTGTCTAAAACCAAAACCTAAATTTGCTACTTGAACATACTAGTGATAACAACTGACTTTTAAGACAATTCAAAAAAGAGCTGTTTACAAAAAGAAATATACATCCATGGTGGAAGCAATTATGTTGCTTTTTCCTGCTTCTAGACATGATCCCATAAACCTTAATACACTTCTTGAGGCAGACACTATCAACTGCCTTCACACACAGTGAAACAAAAACATTGAACAGAGTTGGCTTCCACGTTAAAACTGTTTGCTATTTCTTGAACAGAATCTAGAGTCAGAAGACCCAGGCTTCAAGTTTTGGCCCTACAGCAGTGTTAACATGATGGAACCAAAAAATCTAGTCTTTACATGGAAAGACAGTGTAGTGGTGGCAGGATCAATGAATTACGAATCTTCGTATGCTTGAAGGATTTTCCAACTCAGGTTATTAAAGGATATGAGATGGGGGTGGAAAAGAGGGATGCTTGAAATTAAGATTATGAAAGAGGTGGCTGTGATTGCTAATGAAAAGTTTAAGGTCAAGATTATAACAGAAGTACAGTACCTGAGGCACGATAAATGTGTGACAGGCTGGGAGGAAGGAAAGGTTTGAAGTGCCAAGGGGTGGCATTCCAAACGAAAGGTTTAATAAGAAAAAAGGTACAGATATATAAAATTTGATGGGGCTTCCAGGTAACTGAAGTCAACAGAGGCTGCCTAACTATCTGTCATCCAATATTTCCATCTATGTCATTTGTCAATTTATTGACTCTCAGGTCTGAAGACACACTTCAATTATGTTCTGTGATTTAAAAACAAAAAAAAGGAATTCCTTAAACTTCACTCTCTGAAAGTGAACACAATGTTAAGTTTTCTCAGTAGAGGGCAGTGGAAGGACACTGCAGAGGGAAAAGGCTCTCCTGCAAATTCTGGCTGCAGCACGGGAGCCGGCAGCGTGGGAGTGAGGACACCCAACGGAGTTCTGCCCCAGCCATGGGCCAGAACATGGTCCCTCTGCAACCTTGCAGTCTTGGCCTAGTGATAAATCTTTCCACGGGCTTCTCAACATGAAAACCAGTGTCCAAAGGTTTCCTGCCCACATACCTGTACCCTGACTCCCTCTGCAAACCCCTCTGCACAGCCTGCCTGTGGCCAGAGGGCTCACACCACACTGCTGCACCTTCTGCAAGTCCCTCACCCTCCACATGCAGCCTGTGCCCAGACGATCTCCAACTCCATGCAAGCCCACCACACAGCCACACTACTGATTGCTGATTTGCTCCCCCATCTGCACACCAGAGGGTGCCAATTATTTGCCAATGACTTCAAACCAGTTCTGGCCTGGCCAAACAGTGAACTTCTCTTCTATTCAGTGGGCTGAATGACTTCTCCAACAAGGTCTGAATCCCTTCTAAGTTTGTCCTTCCTGGCCTACCCTCCCTCAGCCCTAGGGTATAATACAGTTTCCTCATATTTTATACTTACTTGTTTATCATAGTTAATAATTCATTATATTACACTTTACCTGTTTAACCTACTGTGTGTTTATCTATGTCCTGATTGAATCCAGACTGTTACACCATCCAAAACAATACTTAACAACAAGGGGAAAATAATGCTAAATGAAAACCATGCCCTCATCATGAGTTGCAGAAAGAGAATATTGAAACTTCAAAATAACGGTGAATAAAAAGAGAAAAATTACCAAATCCCAGCACATGATCTCTCATGTTCCTAGTCCCACTGCTACCCGACAAAGACAGACCCAGAAAAACTGAGGGGAAGACAGAAGAGGGAAGCTAGAGAAGATTAAAACTGCTCTAAAACTACCGCCTCAAAGCCTAAGCCCTATATGTCTGAGAACACTAAAAAGTGTATAAACAGATCAGAGCAAAGATTACAGGAAAGGGACTTCAAAAAAAGTACAATTGAAAGGGGCAGGGATGACTGAAAGGGGCAGTCTAAGAAACATAGCTTCTACAAAGAGCAAAAAAGCAAAACAAAAGTGAGAAGCTCCCTTTGGCAATCAAATGGTAAAGGGGAAAAGAGGCAAAATAGGAAAATTTATGATCTTATAAGACAAAAGAAAACCATAAAGTCAAAGCACTCATTACTCCTCAACACTCCTCTATCCCCACCACAGGCACCAAAACAAAACAACCAAAAAACTGGCTAATATACCTGAACTTTTTTGCTAGACTGACAGAAGAGGGCGCCATTAAATAAAAATCTTGTAAATCACACTATTTTCATAAAAATGAATAATATAGGCACACATTCAACAAATTTGTAGAGAGCTAGTACAAAAATGAGGAAATGAAATTTTATAAATACTTACAAGGAAAACTCCCTCCCAAAAAACAATCATGAAGCAGGAAAAAACTGTAAATCAATATTCCAAAGAGTATACTTAAATATACTTAAATAAGCATCTGAGGATATGAAAAACCACCTTGAATCAGAAAATTCAAAATTTATGAAGAAGAACAATAAAAAAAGGCAGGGAGAAATGAAAGAAAGTTGATGGTACTCAGGAAAACAAAGAAAAAGACAAAATTCTCTCAGAAATGAAGAATAAATCACAAGGTGTCCAAAGGAAAATGGATGGCAACAAAATTTAATGAAGGGCATTGAGGAAAGGCAGAAAAACAACCAAGAGAATGAAAATAACATAATGAAAAAACTAAAAGGGTCAGAAAAGAGACTAATTAATTATATTTATATTGTCAAGTCCCTGGGGAAAAAAAAAGCAATGGAACAGAACTAAAATTTAAAACAATAACCTAAGAAGGCTTTCCAGAAATACAAAAAGACAAGAATCTATATACATTGAATAGCTCACTGAATGCCTGAGGAAAATTAATCTAGAATGAGCAACTCTGATACATATTCTACTAAAACTACTAAATTTGAAATATAAAGATAAAATCCTCAAGGCCTCCAGGCAAAGATCAATAACTTACAAAAGCAAAAGAATGAGACTGGCATCAGCATTTCCAAACCAATCTGTAAAGGCAACAATGAAGCAGTCGTTTTTTAAAACGCAGTTAAAGAAAGTATGAACCAAAGATTTTATATGCAGCCAAGTTGTCCTTAAAATATCAGGGTGACAGAAAAATAGTTTTCAACATATAAGAACTTGTGAAATTTTGCACGTATTAGCCCTTTTTGAGAAATCTACTAGTGAAAGAGCTTCATCCAACACTGATAACTAAGAAAACTTTAGTGAAAGAAGATATGATGAGTATTTTATGCAAGAAAGAAGAGGAAAAAGGAAAACAGAATAAGCACGCTGGTTGCTATATAGGCAAAAGTAGGGTTAAAGAATACTTAAAAATTCATAAATCACACAATAAAAGACTAAAAAGAAAACATGAGACTAAGAACATTAAAAAATGTTTAAGTATAAAAGTAACCACAAGAACAAAAATATAAGTTATAAATAAAAGCAATAACTACAAATAAGAACTATAAGTAAAATAGTAAATAAAATGCTATTTATTTTATAAATTAAACAATACTATTTATTTTATAAATGAAATAAAACTATAAAAAAGCAAAGAAAATACATCTCATAGAAAGTATAGTAAATACAGCAAAACACGCATAATTAAAAAATATGACAGCATTGAGACCAAACACATCAATCATATTAGAGAATGAATGGACTCAACTACTAAAAGAAAAACATTTTCAATTCAGCTCAGGAGCTCATGAAACAAGACTCAACTACATGCTATATATATACACAAGAGATACACCTACGACAGAGTAATTCAAAATGACTAAAAATAAAAAAAATATATCAGGATAATAAAAACAAAAAAAAGAGTAGGGGTAGCCATCTGATATTAGACAAAGTAGAATTCAAGACTAAAGCATTAAATGTGACAAAGGCTACTTTTTAATGATAAAAGCCACAATTCACAATGAAGATATTACACTTAGGAATATGTATGCATGAAATAATACAGCAACCACTTCATGAAGGACAACCTACAGGAGATTTAAAGACACAGAAATACACTAATAGTAGGAGACTACATACACAACTCTCAATACAAGACAGACCAAGTGGACAAAACTTGATCAAACGAAAATAAGACAGGAGGTAGAAGATCTTATGTATATACACTAAACTCTAGCATTTTGATAATAGAGAACACACCTTTCAAAAGCCCATGACATATGCACAAAAATGAATCATATGTTAGGTCACAAAGAAACATAATTTCCACAAAGCAGATGTTGTAAACAATACTCTCTAAATGCAATACAACGGAACTAGAAGTTACAACAAAAACAAGAAAATAGAAAGCACCCGGGTTCTGGAAATTTTAAAACCATCTACAAAACACTTATTGGGGAAAGAAGAAATACAATCTGAACCTACAGTGGTTTTTCAAAATAATGACAATGGATCATTAGAGAATTGGAAAGAGTATTGCTTCCAACCTTATAATGGAGAGAGAGAGAAAGCCTGAGTTCATGACGTCTCTGGAACCCACTGGAATGATAAGGTCATAGGGCAAATAACTGGCCCAAAACCTAAGACAGGTGCAAGAAGAGAGAGACAAGATGTGAGCACTTTTACTAGGCTAAGAGCTACACTAGGATGACTGACAAATTGGTGGAGTCTAACAGTGCACTGGTGAGAAAGAGTCCCAAATATAGGGGGTCTGCAATTCTTACAGGCTTTTTCTCCACGAACACCACCAAGTGCTCAGAGAAAAAAAATTGGCAGAATCCTGAGAGTCTCTACCAAGGTGCAGAACAAAGGGAGAAGAGCAGCAGACACTGTGAGAGCAGCACAAAACTCTGCCAGGACCCTTCCATCTCCCTCACAAAACAAAAGCTTTAATCTGAGGGGAGAAGAACAAACATTGTCACCTGAGGGCACTGGTGATATCCACAGCAACCAGAAGGAGAGAAAAGAGAGGAAAAAACCCTCTACCCCAGGAAGAAGGGAAGGAAAACATACTGGTCTCAGATTTATAACTGGAGGGAGACAGGAGCTTTGAGAAGGCCACAAACCCAAGACCCAGGGACTCAATGATGGCAGAAGGCTGAAGTATTATCAGAAAAACAGAATGCCCTCGAGTCCCCATGGCCAGGCTAGTTAGCAGAGTAACAGTAACTTGCAGGAGACACATCGTCTCTGAACCACAAAGAGAAAATCAAAAGTTGAAGGTGAAGTGAGCATTAAAAAAAAAATCTCTGGGGGCCGGCCCCATGGCCGAGTGGTTCAGTTCGTGCGCTCTGCTTCAGCAGCCCAGGGTTCAGATCCTGGGCACGGATATGGCACTGCTCGTTAGGCCATGTTGAGGCGGCATCCCACATGCTACAACTAGAAGGACCCACAACTAAAAAGATGTACAACTATGTACTGGGGGTATTTGGGGAGGGGAAAAAGAATCTCTAGCAAACCAGTCAACATCCTAAACACAAAGTATCAAAGAGGAATTTGAAGGCTTTGGTGTATTGAGCAAAGCCATAGGAAAAATAAATCTCAAACACAACCCAACTCAAAAAATTAGATCAATTCAAACACCTAGACTAAAGTCTTAGCATAAAGCAAGCCATTGCTATTTCCAGAGATAAAAGTCATTTATCTTAGTCTCTACTATCCTACATAAAATATCCAGTTTTCAACAAAAATTGCAAAGCATACCAAAAGTCCAGAAAAGGTACATTTGCAAGTGACAAGCAATCATCAGAAACAGATTCAGGTAGGATACAGATGTTAAAACTGACAGGGAATTTTAAATGACTGTGATTAATATGTTAAAGGCCTTATTGAAAAAAATGGACAACACAGAAGACCAGATGGGTAATTTCAGCAGAGGGAGAAACTATGCTAGAAATAAAAAAACATAGTAACAGAGATGAAGAATTTCTTCAACACACTTATTAACAGAATTGGCATAGTCAAGGAAAGAATCAGTGAACTTGAAGATAGGAATATAGAAATTACTCAAACTGAAAACACATACAAAAAAAAAAAGATGGGGAAAAAGCAGAACAGAGAGCATCCAAAAGCTAAATGACAAAATCAAACTAATATATGCATAGCCAGAAACAAAGAAGGACAAAAGAGCAAGAAAAGAGCAGAAAAAAAATACCAAGAATTTTCAAAACCAACTAAAGAGAGCTGGTGGTTGCACAACACTGAATACACTGAATGCCACTGAACTGTAGAGTAGATCTTAAGCATTACCTCAAAAAAAAAAATTTTAATAGAAAGTAAATAAAAGAAAATGAGAACCTAGGGAGATATAAGTAGGAAGTATAAATTTTTGTATGTGAACAGTTTAATTACCATTTTACTTAAAGACAGAAGTATAACTAAAATTTTTAACAAATTGTATTACCAGTAAATAGCAAACTTTTAAAAAACTGTCATTATAAATATAAAGAATTATAAAAACAGATATCTTAACTGCCGTATTATTTTCTCTTTTCTAAGCACACTCTGCTTTTCGTCGGCTGGTCCTTGAAACCAGCAGGAGGAACTGCAAGTCCTCACATTACAGGTGCGCTAAACCACCGACTTCGCTACAACGAGATTTTGTTTAAACCACTTCCAGAAATAGAAATAAATTAGTTAAATATCACAGCAAGGCAGCTTGTTGAAAATAACCTCATTTTTAAACTCAAGCTAACTTGTAGGTTAGCAAGCTTTATAAAATATCAAGATCAAAGTGCATCTGATTGAACTGAACAAATTTAAAAACAAAAACCATTTAAATTTTTATTTTCTTTTAAATGTTCAAATCATAGGTAGCATATACTACTTCTTTCAGAATTAGCATAAAGCCTTTAGTTTAGTTTCACAGCAGTGAGATGACGCCTTACTATTTCATTTAAATGGTTTGTGCTCTGAAACATAGGTTAGATAAGTTGTACTAGAAATCAGAAAGCAATAAATATTAGCCACATTTCCAACTTCCTTTAACAGTGGGCACATCCCTTCCTGCTACGTGATGAACACACCACATTTTTACTAGGTCCTAAAGCCTCTCAACTTTTATCTACCATAGGTTTGATAAAAGAGAAGATGTTTGGTTCATGCAATAAAGTAATTCTAGAACTAGATTACATTTAAAGGAAAAGTAATAAAACATGAGCAAAATCCAGTAAAAAAATAAGCAGAAAGTCAAGTTGCAGTCAGGGGAAAAAAATGTGGACCTCAGACAGCTTTGATTTGATAATGTGAACCACCACGAGTTTAGTAAACTGGAATTTCATGTTTATAAAAACTTAACTTTTCCTTTGAAAGGTAAAAAACAATTCTTTCATATCCACTTAGTTACACTTTAAGAAGCAGAAGTTTTTTATCACACTAAGTTTTCTCCTGAAGCAGAATGACAAAAAGTTTCAAATAAACTGGGTTATATGATGCGCTTTCATTATGTTAGAACGGCACAACCAGAAATAAACAGAAGGGGGGGAAAAGATTTTTATGAGATGCTCAGGAAAAAACTGGAAAGGAAAGAATTTATTTGTGAAAAATATTTCTCAAAAAGCTACAACAGGTAGAGACCATCTAAATTTTACTAGTGAGAAAATGAAATCAGCCCAATCCTACTCCTTGGGTATCTGAGTTATCCTCCCTCTCTCCTCCAATCCTATGTTTGCCAGGTAAGGAAGAGTAATAGCAGTAAGAGTCAGAAGTCTTAACAGCAAAGACTTTTCAAATATCCAAATGAGAGATGGAAAATAGACTTAAAAATGTGTGCTAGAGACAAAAATCAGTCAAATAAGCATTTATTAAGCAACTACCATGTGCCAAGACAAAATTAATAAGAAACACAATTCTTTCCCTCTAGAATCTATTTGAAAACAAAGCATAAACATATTTGGAGTAAAATACCACTAAGTAAGGGGGCTGGCCCCGTGGCCGAGTGGTTAAGTTCGCGCGCTCCGCTGCAGGCGGCCCAGTGTTTTGTTGGTTCGAATCCTGGGCGCGGACATGGCACTGCTCATCAGACCACGCGGAGGCAGCATCTCACCTGCCACAACTAGAAGGACCCACAACGAAGAATATACAACTATGTACCAGGGGGCTTTGGGGAGAAAAAGGAAAAAAATAAAATCTTAATAAAAAAAAAAAATACCACTAAGTAAGTATAGCAAAAAGTCTTTTACTTGACAATGTGAAATTAGTTGTGAGTGGTAGAAGACTACAGGAGTTCAGAAAAGAATAACACTGGGTACAGAAAATCTAATAACCTTAAACCATGACTTTAAAGCTATGAAAATTTTTATGGGCTGACAGACCTGGGTTCAAAATCACAATTTTACCCTCTATCAGACGTGTGAGCATGGACAGTTTACTTAACTTCACTGGGCCTCAGTTTCCCATCTATAAAATACAGATAATACCTATCTATCCACCTTTTGAGACTGCCGTGAAGAGTAAATGAAACAATCCAGGGTAAATCACTTGACACGATACCTAGCACAAAGTAGACCCTCAATAAAAGAAGAGACAATAGGAGTAGAATGGTAGTCAAATTACAAACTGAGAAATTGAAAAATTCTGTAAATAATGGACTTACAGTCCCTTAAAAACAAGGGAAACAAAGAAGGCCATAGCAAAGGAGAAATTGACATGATGAGATATTCCTTCGTAGCAACTTCTCTTCTCTCATAGCAAAGATCTGTGCAAATATAAGACAGTGTCTAATGGCCATTGATGAAGCCAAGCTCAATGCTTGGCTGCTTTCTGACAACGACAGAGACTCATTATGTCACTAGTTAGACTAGTTCATTCATAGAACTGCAGGTGTTCATAACACTGCATAAAGTAGAAAAGCAGCGCACATTCGAGGAACTCTATAGTCACATCCTGACTAGGGTAGTAGGAAATATTATTCTAAGGAATTTTAGGATAATCATCAAGGCACATTTCTTCAAAAGTGAAAATTGGTGGAATGGAATTGTCTCAAAACACCTCAATGAATCTTAAAATGAGACAGGTTATGTGCATGATAATTTTCCTTGGGTTTGACTCTTCAGTGTTTATGACTTTATTATAAGCTTCTATTAATACAAAATTATCTTTGAAGACCAGAAACTCAGTGACGATCCAAAAATAGATAGGCTGATTCATTTGATTTTTGCCTTAAGTTGAAACACATAGTTAAAGATAAATACAAGTACTCTGAATAGAGTCTTTCTTCAACAAAACAGCTATGTCAGCACAGGCAGCACACTAGAGCAGAAATTGAGTGCAAAGTTCAAAAGTCATTTCCTAAGAGCATAGAGTACTTAAAATGTAGTATGGCTAGGTTAATGTTTACTTTTACTTTATTTCACTTAGCATTGGGTTATCAAGTATATGCCAAATATCTTCCCTGGATCACCAAGAGCTCACTAGAAATTTTAATTTATTGAAGGAGTTTCATAAATACAGACCTTCTGTGAAACAACTGGCATAGCATCTTGTCCTGTCATTACCTACATGATAAAGCTGTTAAAAGGATTAAACAAATGGTATGTGTACAAGTGTTTCAAACTTATAAAGTTCTATTAAAATGCTTGCTTATACTACTCTTAATAATTGACTGCTTCTTGTGGAATCTTGACAGAAATTAGGACACAGATTCTTCACAAATATCTCATGTATCAAAGGATCTTGAGCATGATCTAGTCCAAATCCCTTATTTTATATGCAGATGTTCAGAAGTTCAGAGAAATAACTTGGCCTAGGCCATACTCAATAAAATAACAACAAGCGGTTTGACAAGCCACGGCTCCTGATTCAAGACTAATGCAATGGGTTTACCACTATAGTTAGCTGTCTCACATTTTGATTACTCAAAATTAAAACAAACAATACAGATTTCTATTCTCCACTGGCCCATATTCTTCTATACTGAAAACAGAAAATGAGCAGTGGGTCAATTCTGGAGCCCAGATCACAATTTATAGTGATCATGCAGTACACTTCCATGTAAGAAGGTAATCCTTTGGTAAAAGATTTTTATTCATTGCCAATAATTCTTCCTTACGTATTCACCTTTCCAGACATAGACAGAAAATATTCATCTGTGTGGAAGCAATCAACTGTAATGACATTAATCTTCTCTTAACTGTAAGTGCAAGACAATGTGAAAAATGAAAGTCTGAGGTAGATGGAGGTAGGGAGAGTACAATACGCTTCATGTTAAGTAAAACAGTAGCCCAAGATGCTTCCCAATAGTCTTAAAGTTCATGTTATTTTGTTTTCAGAATTTTAGAGTATATAACCCAACCTGTAGTTGTCCCAAAATAAGAAGAGTCAACTGTGGGGTACTTAAAACATAGGGTTTGGAAGCACTGTTTTGTGGATAGCTATATAATGAAAATAGTGTGCAGATCAAGGAAAGTGGCTAATGAGTAAAATTCCTGGGACTGGGCTATATTTCCATATAGAATAGTTTTTGTGTGTCTAAATCTATAAAGTAGATAGTCTATTTGCAACCATTTTTTCACAACACTATTCCCATTTCTGAGTATAACATACATGTATAAAAGACCAGGTCTTATCAATTTTTCAGTACACTTCTCAAAGTCATACACCACATATTGTTACGTGTTTTTTAAGCTCCCACTGCATCTAGCATAAATTTGGATATACTGTAAGCACTCAGTACTGACAGAATGAGTTTTCTTGTTATTGGATTTTCTTAAATTCATCACAATTCCAGATTGTGATGCCTAACTCACATTCCTCTACTCTTCTCTAGCAAAATGCGCACAAAAACCCTGAAGGAGAGGTCTAACTGCTATATACAGGAAAGTTAAAATACAGACATGTCCTAGGTTAAAGATTCAAATTATGCAAACTGTTCCACAAGGCCCATAAAACACAGAGCAGGGATAAGCATAATTTAGAAACACAAAATATAACACACAAGCAAAATACAGAAAACAACATATAAAAAGTTCCATGATCCTAATGAGAAGTTTGGGTTGTTCAAAATACTTAAGTTTCATTTTTAAAAAAACACAACGTAGGGGTCAACCCAGTGGCATAGTGGTTAAGTTTACACGCTCCACTTTGGTGGCCTGGGGTTCACAGGTTCAGATCCCAGGCGTGGATCTACACACTGCTCATGAAGCCATGCTGTGGCGGCATCCTATACACAAAGAAGAGGAAGACTGGCAAAGATGTTAGCTCAGTGACCATCTTCCTCAAGCAGAAAGAGGAAGATTGGCAACAGATGTTAGCTCAGGGCCAATCTTACTCACCAAAAAAAATAAAGAGAGAGAGAGAGAAAGAAAAAAATGACAAGTGACTGATATATAAAAATAGGAGAACTGAGAAAATTTATAGAGCAAGATAGCTACAAAACACAGAAAATCTTCACTTGACAAAAGTGGATTAATTGCAAAGGAAAGCCAACCAGGACATATATATCAAAAGAAAGCCAAAGTTTAAGCTTGCAAAAGATAGCCTGATGCTTTTGCTTGGGTCCAGTACAGCGTGAGATTGCATTTCTGCAGAAACATAACATCAGTGTTTCTAACCCAACTGCCATTATAATATTTTCCAAAATCAAATAACAGAAATACTTAGAGAACACCTGTACCATTCAATTATTTAACACTATCTGGGAAAATTTTCCTTTTGCAATACTCTACATGGATTGGATTGAAAAAACACCCAGAACCAACAAAGGTTTTAACCTTCAAAACTAATGAACATGGACCAATAGGAAGCAGATAAGGAAAGAACTTATATCCATCCCCCTCAAATGGTAATTCTCACACCAGAGACTTAGAGTCAGTTACTTTCAGCCCACAATCTCCCTTTACTCCACCTCATATCCCTCTCATCAGTACTGCGCAAGAGTGGCTTGGTGGGATTTTTTAACCTCAACCAATAATTTACATCAGCCTCTCCAAAAGATACCCTAAACATACACAAACTAAATAAAGCAATGCACTTGCTATTGCAAAAGAAGCTGCCAGTCTAGAAATCTGGGGACATCATTTCAAATAAGTTGCTGCCCCTTCCCCCACCCATACACACATAGAAATCATGGACATGTCATCTACACCATGCTTTCTTAAGAGTATAGCACAGCGATAAAAATCTGGATTTGGAGTCAGGCCATATGAACCTATCTGTAAATTTTGACAAGTGCCAGAATATTAAAAAAATAACGAAGCACTGGCTTAATGAAATAGGCAATCTCAAAGTGTATACAGTTGGTAGAAATTAAATTTAGTATAACCTTCCCGGAAGGCAATTTAACCATAAGTATCCAAAAACCTAAAAATATGTATACAATTTGACCCAGAAATTCAATTATGAATTGAATTTATTCAATATCATCTAGGAAAATAATAGGTTAAGTATGCAAGGATGCACGTACAAGAATGTTCTCTACAGTAATGTGCATAATAGGAAATATTGCAAAAATCCTAAATGTCTAAAAGTCTAGGACTGACTGGTAAAATTATTAGGCTACAACCACACCATGAAATAGCATGTAAACATTAAAACACATTAAAAAGAATGATGAACAGTCACATTTACATGGCTAGAAAGACATTCATGATAGGTTAAGTGAAAAATGCAGATTACAAAATGGTAGAAATAGAATGATCTTATTTGTATAAAAAGAAATTAATCACATAATGAAGAGAAAACACCCTGGAAAAACATACTCAAAAATGTTAAACAGGGGCTGGCCCCATAGCCTAGTGGTTAAGTTCGGCATGCTCCACTTTGGAGGCCCCGGTGTGGTTCCCGGGCACAGACCCACACCGCTCATCAGGAGCCATGTTGTGGCAGCAACCCACATATAAAATAGAGGAGGAATGGCACAAATGTTAGCTCAGGGCAAATCTTCCTCAAGCAAAAAGAAGAAGATTGGCCATGGCCATAGATGTTAGCTCAGGGTGAACATTCTTCAGGAAAAAAAAAAAAAAAGTTAAACAATTACTATCTCTAAGTGATGAGATTAAAGGTTGTTATTAATTTCTTCTTTGTAAATTTCTATAGCTTCTCATTTCATTACAATGAGCATTATTACTTTTACAAATTGAAAATAAAGGCTTTTTATAGTTTGAGTAAAAAAATTAATAGTAGTAGGTGCTGCCTCTGTGGCTGAGTGATTAAAGTTCCACGTACTCCGCTTCAGCGGCCTAGGTTCATGGGTTCATGTCCCAGGCACAGACCTCCTCCACTCAACAGCCATGCAGCGGAGGTATTCCACATACAAAATAGAGGAATACCAGCAAAGATGTCAGTTCAGGGCAAATCTTCCTCACAAGAAAAGAAAAATTTAATAGTAGTAAATCTACACAAAGCATATAGATAATTGATAGTTGATTATGTAAGTCCACGTATGAACCTGAATATACCTACATATCTAATCTCAGCTCTAGAAATACACATCTCTAGTTTTGACTTTTGAAAATCAGCACTTCTTCAAAATTGTAATTTAGGCTTTTTAAGGATTTCAAATGCATTAAGGGACATCTGTGTCATCCCAATACAACCAATATTGCTCCTATACTGCTGTACAATTCCTTTTTAGCCTGCTTTGCAACTGTAAATAAATTACAATCTTGTAAATGTGTAGTCTGTGCTGGGCCTTGCCTTTTGAGTTACTCCCCCCTGCCCCCTACAAAAATAACTAAACCACTTCTACATTAAAATGTCTAAAGCTCATAAGGAAAACCACAGCAGAATGCCACTTCTTCAACAGTTTTAAAAAGGAGTAATCATCAGTGATGGCCCCAAGAAATGAGGGGAAAACATCAAACAGAGTTGTTTAGACATTCAAACAAGCCTGACTTTTCTCTCCTTCCAAGCATCTCCATCTCAATACTACAGGGGAAGACGAACCATAATACACAATAAGATAAGAGAATAACTTTTAAAATTATTTAAATTATCTAAGAATTCATAATAATTTAGCAATTTAACACTGAACTAAATATGAACTTCACATTAAAGACATAACATTTAGATTTTATTCATTCAGATTAGAGTTATAGATGCACAATGGTATGCTGAACCGTCTATAAGGAATGCTAAAGACATTCAAGAATTTGTAAAATTTGATTACTGGTCAAATAAAGAAAAAAGTACTTGAAGTAAGTCAGACAGAGAAAGATAACTATTGTATGACCTCACTTATATGTGAAATCTAGAAAGAAAACCAAACTCAGAAACAGAGTAGTTTAGATTAGTGGTTGCCAGGGGCCGGGGGGAGAATGAGCAAAGGTGGTCAAAGGCTGCAAACTTCCAGTTATAAGATGAATACGTTCTGGGGAATATAATGTACAGCATGGTAACTACAGTTAACAATACTGTACCATATCCTGGAAAGTTGCTAAGAGAGTAAATCTTAAAAGCTCTCACCACAAAAGAAAGTAACTATGTGAGGTGATGGATGTGTTAACTAACATTGTAGCAATCATTTCACAGTATATACATATATCAAATCATCACACTGAACACCTTAAACTTACACAAGGTTATATGTCAATGATATCTTAATAAAGCTGAAAAAAGAAACAAACACTTACCACTAAGTCCCAATTATTTTGTTCAAGCAATGTAATAGCTTCATCAATGTTTTCAATGCCAGTACATGCCTGGAAACAAAGTAAATAAGAACTTTAGATATAACTTTGGGAATGCAGAGGTTAATTAGTCTTAAAGAGGTAAATAGCATAATGTGTAATTGAAGCTTGAATAAATAAAGCCAAGACACTAAATGCCTAATATTTCTGAGCATTTTACAAAAATAGCTTGAAAACTGTTAATTACAAAATAATATACATTTCACTCAAATATAAAACAATAAAATAAGGCAGCAAAAGAAAGCATGTTTAAACATTGAGCTTTAGAGCCCAGAATGATCTTTAAACCTCTAACTTCCCAGAACAAACTTCTATTAAAAAGTTCTGATGAACAACCATATTTAAAAAAATGAACTTCAATCCATACCTTGCACCTTATACAAAAATTAACTCAAAATAAATAACAGATCTAAAATAAAACCTAAAACTATAGAACTTCTAGATCTGTGCCATCTGATATGGTAGCCACTAGACACACATCACTAGTGAGCCCTTGAAATGTGGCTCAACTAAGATGTGCTGTGCTAAATACACACCAGGGTAGGGCTTAGTGCAAAAATTAAAACATAAAGTATCTCATTAATAATCTTTCTGTTGAATACACGTTGAAATGATCATTTTGAATATACTGGCTTAAAGAAAACATGACATTTACATTAATTTCACCAGTTTCTTTTTAATTTTTTAATATGGATACTAAAAAATTTTTAATTATATATATTACTTTCAGTCTATTTTTAGTGCTGTTCTAGGAGAAAACATAGAAAGAAATTTTTGTGACCTTTAGATACAACAGCAAAAGCACAACCCAAAAAAATTGGTAAAATGGCTTTCATTAAAATGAAGAACTACTGTTCTTTGAATGACACTGTCAATAGAATGAAAAGGCAAGCCACAGACTGGGAGAAAATATCTGCCAAATAGGTCTAACAGAGGACTAATAACCAAAACATAAGAAGAATTCTCAAAACTCAATTCAAATAAATTATAAACAGCAAAAGATTTTAAAAGAAATTTCATCAAAGAAGATATACAGATGAGAATAAGCACATGAAAAAATCTTCAACATCATCAGTCATTAGGGAAATGCAACAAAGAGAGAGAGACAAATATTGACAATATCAAGAGATGGTAAGGATATAGAAGAACTGGAACCCTAAGACATTACTAGTGAGGATGCAAAAGGATATAGCCACTTTGGAAAACAGGTTAGCAGTTTCTTAGAAAGTTAGGACATAGTAATCCTACTCCTAGGACTTACCCAAAAGAAATGAAAACATGTTCACATGAAAATTATACGTGAATGTATATAACAGCTTTATACACAAGCACTGAAAACATAAGACACCGCAAATGTCCTTCAACTGTACATTCACACAAGATAAAACTACTCAGCAACAAAAATCAACCAATTATTGATAACACAAAACAATGTAGATAAATCTCAAACGCATTATGCTACGTGAAAGCCAGACTCAAAAGGCTACATACTATATACTATACTATTTATATGACACTCTAGAAAAGGCAAAGCTATAAGAATAGAAAACATATAAATGATTACCAGGGATTTGGGGTGAAATTAGGCTTGACTACAAACATCAAGCAGGAATTTTAGGGGGTAAGAGAACAGTTTGAATCCTGGATACCAGAAAAAGCAACAAAGGCAAACAAATGAGAGAACATTAAAAAATGCAATCTTCATTTTAAGCTAAATGAAAAGACAGGGATAATCCAAAAACTCAAAAACACTAATAAAAGTTGCTTAGAACAGGGGCTGGCCCCGTGGCCGAGTGGTTAAGTCCGTGTGCTCCGCTGCAGGCGGCCCAGTGTTTCATTGGTTCAAATCCTGGGCACGGACATGGCACTGCTCATAAAACCACGATGAGGCAGCGTCCCACGTGCCACAACTAGAAGGACCCACAACGAAGAATATACAACTACGTACCGGGGGTCTTTGGGGGGAAAAAGGAAAAAATAAAATCTTTAAAAAAAAAAAAAAGTTGCTTTGAACAGTTAAGATAGGGCAGAAGTTGCACAGGAGGAACTAGAGAGAAAAACTACAGGGAGCGCAGAGTGGACCCACAGCAGCAAATATCAAAAAGTGCAAGCAAAAACACACTTCCTCAATGACAGCTGTAGAAGCTAGTTCCAAGAATGCATTCCTCTACAGAAACACCAAAAAAGTGAGCAAAAACTATCAGAATCAAATTTGTCAGAACTCTGGAAAATAGTCAATGGCTTACAACAATCAAGCAAATGTTGAAACAAGGTGACATAAAAACAGTATGAAAGATTTGTGGCATTTTTATTTCCCTTTCCCCACTCTTGGCTCAGTGGCAGTCTTGAATACACTAGCCCACATTCCAACAGTTGGACCCTGGTCCCTGGTTCTACAGGGAACAGAGTAGACTTTGTTCTCAAAGAATTTGCGTTTGTTGTGACCTGTGTGAGAATACCTGAAGGACTGACTCAAGACATTCTCCTTTGTTTCATCAACTTGGAACTCTCTTAGGGCAAAAAAGCAGCTATATAGAGGACATTCTTCTAAAACATTTTAAGGTGAAAGAAAAACCCACTGTCACGTGGGACAAAATATTACAGTTGAGGCAAACAATAGACATGTCAAAAACCTGGAGGAAAAGCTGGAAAGAGAGTTTCTTTGGGAAATTAGGGCACTGAAAAACAATTTGAGAATTTAGAAAGCCACGCACATGTCCAAGGCAGGACACCTACTTAGAGAAGATCTCAGAAAACTACTGGCTCATCTCTAGACTCAGCACAAGCAGGAAGTGAAGGCTAAGACAGAGTTGTAAAGAGCCTGCTAAGGGTTAGAGCGCCCAACACAGAGCCAGGCTGCAAAGATTGGGAAACAATTTTCTTTCTACTCTTCTTTTTTCCTCTTCTTTCTTTGTATTTTCTTTTTCACTCCAGATGTTCAAGGAAATCTCTCTGATAACACCAGTAGACCACAGATAAAAGAAAAAAAGAGATTTCAGAGACTGTTATGTACTGAATGTTGTGTCGCCCCTCTCTGCAGAATTCATATGTTGAAGCCCTAAGCACCAGTGTGATGGTACTTGGAGATGTGGCCTTTAGGAGGTAATTAGGTTTGGATGAGGTCATCAAGGTGGGGCTCTCATGATGGTATTAGTGCCCCTTATAAAGGAAGAGATATCAGAGAGCTTGATCTCTCTCTCTGTCTGCCATGTGAGAACAAAGTGAGAAGGTGGCCATCTGAAAGTCAGGAAGAGAGTTCTGAACAGAAGCAAACCATGCTGGGACCCTGATCTCAGACTTCCAGCCTTCAGGAACTGTGAGAAAATAAATTTCTGTTCCATGATATTTTGTTATGGTAGCCCGAGCAGACTGAGACAGAGACCACTTAAGACCAAAAAAAAAATTACAAAAATAGTTTAGAAAAGTCACTAAACAAACAAAAATCTATAACCCACAGAAGCAACAAAAACAAACCACTGAGGGGACCAGCCTCGTGGTGTAGTGGTTAAGTTCAACGTGCTCCACTTTGGTGGCCTGGGTTCATGGCTCACATCCCCATCACAGACCTACACCACTCATTAGCCATGCTGAGGAGGCGACCCACATATAAAGTGGAGGAAGACTGGCACAAATGTTAGCTCAGGGCTAATCTTTCTCAAGCAAAACAAAAGAAGAATATTGGCAACAGATGTTAGCTCAGGGCTAATCTTCCTTGTGGGGAGAGGGCAACGTGAGGAAGGGGAAGGATCTAATTTCCAGAGTTATCACATTTTAATGTTTAAAATGTCCACTTTTCAAAAAAATTGTGAAGCATGCAGAAACAAAAAGAAAGGATGTCCCATTCAAAGGAAAAATGATGTCCATGAGGAAGAACACACATTAGATTTACTAGACAAAGACTGTCAATCACTATCTTAAATATGCTCAAAAAGCTCAAAGAAACCATGGACAAAGAGCTAATGGAAACCAGGACAATGTGTCAATAAATAGAATATCAATAAAGAGATAATTATTTTAAAAAGAACCAAAAAGAAATTATGGAACTGAAAACTACAATAACTGAAATAAAAATTATCTATAGAGTTTCAATAGCAACTTTGGGCAGGCAGAAGAAAGATCAGAGAACTTGAGGAGAGGTCACTTGAAATTATCCAGTCTGAAAAGCACAAAGAAAAATGAAGAAAAACGAATAGAGCCTAAGGGATATGTGGGAGCCCACCAAGTGTACCAACATACACATAACAGGGAGTCCCAGAAGGCAAAGAAAGGAGCAGAAAGAAGAAATTTGAAGAAATAATGGCTAAAATTTCTCAAATTTGAAAAAAGACAAGAAACTACACATTCAAGAAGTTCAACAAGTTCCAAGAAGGATAAATGCAAAGACATCCATACCAAAACACATTATAATCAAGCTATCAAAAGCCAAAAGGAACCATGAAAGTAGCAAGAGAAAAGTAGTTCACGTACAAGGGATCTTCAATAAGATTAACAGCTAATTTCTCATCAGAAACCACAAAGGCCAGAAGTCAGTGGGATGATATATTTGAAGCGCTAAAAGAAAAAAACAGTGAGCCAAAAAAACTGTCCTTCAAAACTAAAGGAGAAATTAAGACATACCTAGATAAACAAAAACAGAAGCAGGTCATCACTATTAGACCTATGCTACAAGAAATGTTAAAGGGAGTTCATCAAGGGAAATTAAAGGACATGAGACAGTAACTGGAAGCCACATGAAGAAATAGAGAACACTGGTAAAAGTAACTACATAGGTAAATACAAAAGCCAGTATTGCACTTTTAGTTTGTAACTCCTCTTTCTTTTCTATATGATTTAACAGACAAATGCATAAAACAATAACTATAAATTGATGTTGATGGGCACATAATGTATAAAGATGTAAGTCATGATAACAACAACATAAAGTTGGAGAGAGAGAGCTGTATAGGAGCAGAGTTTTTGTACACTACTGAAGCTAAGCTGGTATTAATTCAAAATAAATTTTTATAAATTGAATAGGTTCTTAGAAATAACTAAAATATACACAGAAAATAACTAAAATAACTAAATAATACACATAAAATAACTAAAAATATACAGAAAAAGAAATGAGAAAGTAATCAAAACAGTACAATAAAAAAAAGTCAGTTAAACACAAAAGAAGGCAGTAATGAAAAATTTGAGGGGAAAAAGAGATGACATAGAAAACAGATAGCAAAATGGCAGAACTAAATACTTTCTTATCAGTAATTACTTTAAGTGTAAATGGATCAAATTCTTCAATTAAAAGGCAGAGATTAGCTGGATGGATAAAAAGACATGATCCAACTATATGCTGTCTACAAGAGACTCAATTCAGATCCAAAGACACAAAAAGGTGAAAAGTGAAAGGATGGAAAAATATGCATGCAATTCATAAACAAAAGAGAGGTTTCAGTGGCTATCTAATATCAGATAAAAGAAACTTTAAGTCAAAAATTTTTATGAGAATAAAAAGGGCATTATATATTGATAAAAGGGACAATCCATCAAGAAGATATAAAAAATAATAAACACATACACACCTAATAAGAGAGCCTCCAAAATATATGAAGAAAATACTGACAGAATTGAAGGGAGAATTAGAGAGTTCTACAATAATAGTTGGAGATGTCAAAACCCTACTTTCAATACAGGACAGAACAATTAGAGAGAAGGAAATAGAGGACAGAACACTCCATCCCAAAACAACAGAAATACATATTTTTCTCAAGCAAACACGGAACATTCTCTAGGACAGAACATATGTTAGGTGATAAAACAAGTTTCAATGAATTTTAAAAGAGTGAAATCATACAAAATACCTTTAAGACCAAAAAGGAATTTATAGCTGTAAACATCTTCATTCAAAAATAAGAAAAATCAGGGAAGATCCAAGATGGTGGCGTGAGTAGTCTTCTTTGTCTCTCCCCCTTCGAATCTACAACTAATTGGACATTCATCGCTTAACAAAGGATATCCATATAGCATCTCAGGATGCCTGAGAGACCCACGCTGCTATACATCGGAAGGCGGATGGACTTCCCTCCGGGAGGAGGTGGAGATAGGTAAAAACTATCCTACCCCGACCCCCGAACAGCCTAGTACCTGCAAGCGGCTTTCTTCCAGCGGACGCCCCCAGAACATCGCCACACACCAAGGGCAGGAGGGAGCGCACACCAGAGGAGCAACGGTGGAAACAGTTGACCAGAGCCCTACCTAAGCCCCCCGCAATTACACCTAAGCCCAGAGGGAAGCTCCAGAGTTACACACCTGAGGCGGCGGGGAAAACCCCTACCCGCCATTAGCGGAGAGGCCCGGCCTAGCATCCACAATGCCAGGAGGCTCCCAGAGAGAATCCCAAATGGCGCGGTGGCCAGCCAGCTGCCGCCACCGACTCCACTGACCAGGCTTTCACCCGGGAGGGGCTCGGGACTACCGGAGATCTCCTGGGAGAGGACTGGGGCTGGGTGGAGCTCCAGCGGCCGGCTTCGCGGCCTGGGGGGGAAACTCCAGAGTTCCATCCAGGCAGCAGGCAAAGTCTCTACCTGCCATTAGCAGAGAGGTCTCTCCCAGCATCCAAAACGCCGTGAGGGTCCCGAAGAGGAGAATCCCAGGCAAGGCAGCAGCCGGCCAGCTGCCACTGAACTCAAGGTCTCCGGCTATCCCCCAGACAGGGCAGGGGGCTCCCCGAGATCCTAGGCAAGAGGACTGGGGCTGGGTGGAGTTCCAGCGACCCGGCTCCGTGGCCCAGGGGAAAACTCTACAGTCTCACAGCAGCCTCAGCAATAGCCTATGCACAGCACTAGTAGAGAGCACCCACCTGGCAACCATAAGGCTGGAAGACCCTGGGACAAAAGTAGCATAGCTAGGTGAGCTAACCACAGACTGCAGAAGATGTCCGTAGCTCTGCTGTGACCTATAGTGGACAAGTGAGATTTTGTGGGCACCGACAGTGACAGCACTGCAAATATAAGTGATCCTGCCCCTGGCCGCTGGGAAAGCCCAAAACACCGCTGCAGACCCTAAGGAGGGAGCACGTCTAGGTGGTCTGCAACAGTAGGCACCAGCAGCCTGAAGCCCCCTTCTGACGGCCCCCACAGCGGAAGAGGGAACCCACAGGATCACTGTGACTGCGAGGATGGGCCCAGGCCCAGTTAGCAACAGCTGATAGGGTTCCTGGTTGGTGCAGTATAAACAGCTGTCCCCCCACCACACCAACAGAAACAAGTGGAAGCAGTAACTAAACTCTGTCTCTATACGGAGGCACAAATCTACACCATCAAGCAATATGAAAAAATATATTAAATCTCCAGAACAGAAGGAAAATGACAAACACACGGAAAACAATCCCAAAGACAATGAAATATATAACCTAAATGATGATGCCTTCAAAACAGCCATCATTAAAAAACTCAGTGAGTTGAGAGAATTCAGATAGACAACTCAACGAGTTTAGGAGCTATGTCACAAAAGAGTTCGATACTATAAAGAAGAACCAAACAGAAATACTGGAAATGAAGAACACAATAGAGGAGATTAAGAAAAATCTAGACACACTGAACAGTAGGGCCGATAATATGGAGGAAAGAATCAGAAATTTGGAAGATAGGAATATAGAAATGCTGCAGGCAGAGGAGAGAGAACTAAGACTAAAAAGAAATGAAGAAACTCTCCGAGAATTATCCGACGCAATTAGGAGATGCAACCTAAGGATTATAGGTATACCAGAAGGAGAAGAGAGGGAGAAGGGGGCAGAAAGCCTATTCAAAGAAATAATGGCTGAGAACTTCCCAAACCTGGGGAGAGAGATGGAACTTCATGTGACAGAAGCCAATAGATCTCCAAACTTTATCAATGCAAGTAGACTGACCCCAAAGCATATAGTAGTGAAGCTAGAAAAAGTCAATGACAAGGAGAGAATACTAAGGGCAGCCAGGCAGAAGAAATTAACCTACAAAGGAACCTCCATCAGACTATCCGCAGATTTCTCAGCAGAAACTTTACAGGCTGGAATAGAGTGGAATGATATACTCAAAAATCTGAAGGACAAAAACCTGCAGCCGAGAACTCTCTACCCAGCGAAAATATCCTTCAAATACGATGGAGAAATAAAAACTTGCCCAGATAAACAAAAATTAAGGGAGTTCATTGCCACAAAACCTCCTCTTCAAGAAATGCTCAGGAAAACCCTCATTCCTGAAAACAAAAAAGGAAAGGGGCTACAAAACCAACAGCAAAGGAGATAAGTAGAAGGACAACAACAGAGAGTAGTAGCTCTCCATCAGAACAGACTAAACCATGGGACAGGAAACAAAGGAAATTGAAGAGAACCAGAAAACAAGACATAAAATGGCAGTGGTAGGCCCCCACATTTCAATACTCACTCTAAATGTAAATAAATTGAACTCTCCAATCAAAAGACACAGAGTGGCAGGATGGATCAAAGAACAAGACCTAACAATATGCTGCCTCCAGGAAACACACCTCAGCCCCAAAGACAAACACAGACTCAGAGTGAAGGGATGGAAGACAATACTCCAAGCTAATAATGAACAAAAGAAAGCAGGTGTCGCTATACTAATATCAGACAAAGTCGACTTCAAAGCAAAACAGATAAAGAAAGACAAAGAGGGACAGTATATAATGGTAAAAGGGCCTCTCCACCAAGAAGACATAACACTTATAAATATATACACACCCAACACAGGAGCACCAAAATTTGTAAAGCAACTCTTAACAGAACTAAAAGAAGACATCAACAACAATACAATAATAGTAGGGGACCTCAACACCCCATTACCACCAGTGGATAGAACATCCAGACAGAAAATCAACAAGGAAATTATAGAATTAAATGAAAAATTAGACCAGATGGACTTAATAGATATATATAGAACACTTCATCCAAAAACAGCAGGCTACACATTCTTCTCCAGTGCGCATGGAACATTCTCAAGAATAGACCATATTTTGGGAAACAAAGCAAGCATCAATAAGTACAAGACAGTTGAAATAATATCAAGCATCTTTTCTGATCACAATGCTATGAAACTAGAAATCAACTACAAGAATAAAGCAGAGAAAGGTGCAAAAATGTGAAGACTAAACAACACGCTACTGAACAAACAATGGATTATTGAAGAAATTAAAGAAGAAATCAAATATTATCTGGAGACAAATGAAAATGAGAACACGTCATACCAAATCATTTGGGATGCAGCAAAAGCAGTCCTAAGAGGGAAATTCATTGCAATACAGGCTCACCTCACTAAACAAGAAAAAGCTCACATAAGCAACCTCAAACGACACCTAAGAGAATTAGAAAAAGAAGAACAAACAAAGCCCAGAGTCAGTAGAAGGAGGGAAATAATAAAAATAAGAGCAGAAGTAAATGATATTGAAACAAAAAAGACAGTAGAAAGGATCAATGAAACAAAGAGTTGGTTCTTCGAAAAAATTGACAAAATTGACAAACCCTTAGCCAGACTCACCAAGAAAAGAAGAGAGAAATCTCAAATAAATAAAATTAGGAACGAGAGAGGAGAAATCACAACAGATACCAAAGAAATACAAGGGATCATAAGAGAATACTATGGAAAACTATATGCCAACAAATTGAACAACCTAGAAGAAATGGACAAATTCCTGGACTCTTACAATCTCCCCAAACTGAACCAGGAAGAAATGGAGAATCTGAATAGGCCAATCACAAGTAAAGAAATAGAAACAGTAATCAAAAACCTCCCCAAAAATAAGAGTCCAGGACCAGACGGCTTCTCTGGAGAATTCTACCAAACATTTAAAGAAGATTTAATACCTATCCTTCTCAAACTATTCCAGAAAATTGACGAAGATGGAGTACTCCCTAACACATTCTATGAAGCCAACATCACTCTGATCCCCAAACCTGACAAGGACAACACAAAGAAGGAGAACTACAGGCCGATATCACTGATGATCATAGATGCAAAAATCCTCAACAAAATTCTGGCAAACAGAATACAGCAATACATCAAAAAGATTATACACCATGATCAAGTGGGATTTATACCAGGGACACAGGGATGGTTCAACATCCGCAAGTCAACCAACGTGATACACTACATTAACAAAATGAGAAACAAAAACCACATGATCATCTCAACAGATGCAGAGAAAGCGTTCGACAAGATCCAACACCCATTTATGATAAAAACCCTCAATAAAATGGGTACAGAAGGAAAGTACCACAACATAATAAAGGCCGTATATGACAAACCCGCAGCCAACATCATACTCAACAGACAAAAACTGAAAGCCATCCCTCTGAGGACAGGAACAAGACAAGGGTGCCCACTTTCACCACTCCTATTCAACATAGTACTGGAGGTGTTGGCCAGAGCAATTCGGCAAGAAAAAGAAATAAAAGGAATCCATATAGGCAATGAAGAAGCGAAACTCTCGCTGTTTGCAGACGACATGATCTTATATATAGAAAACCCCAAAGAATCCACAGGAAAACTATTAGAAACAATCAACAGCTACAGCAAAGTTGCAGGGTATAAAATCAACATACACAAATCAGTAGCATTTCTATACACTAACAATGAACCAACAGAAAAAGAACTCAAGAACTCAATCCCTTTCACAATCCCAATGAAAAGAATAAAATACCTTGGGATAAATTTAACCAAGGAAGTGAAAGATCTATACAATGAAAACTACAAGACTTTCTTGAAAGAAACTGATGACATAAAGAGATGGAAAGACATTCCATGCACATGGATTGGAAGAATAAACATAGTTAAAATGTCCATACTACCTAAATCAATCTACAGATTCAAAGCTATCCCAATCAGAATCCCAAGGACATTCTTTACAGAAATTGAACAAAGAATCCTAAAATTCATATGGGGCAGCAAAAGACTGCAAATTGCTAAAGCAATCCTGAGTAAGAAAAACAAAGCCGGAGGAATCACAATCCCCGATTTCAAAACATACTACAAAGCTACAGTGATCAAAACAGCACGGTACTGGTACAAAAACAGGTGCACAGATCAATGGAACAGAATTGAAAGCCCAGAGAAAAAACCACACATCTATGGACAGCTAATCTTTGACAAAGGAGCTGAGGGCCTACAATGGAGAAAAGAAAGTCTCTTCAACAAATGGTGCTGGGAAAACTGGACACCCACATGTAAAAGAATGAAAATTGACCACTCTTTTTCACCATTCACAAAAATAAACTCAAAATGGATCAAAGACCTAAAGATTAGGCCTGAAACAATAAGTCTTCTAGAAGAGAATATAGGCAGTACACTCTTTGACATCAGTTTCAAAAGAATCTTTTCGGACACTATAACTCCTCAGATGAGGGAAACAATAGAAAGAATAAACAAACGGGACTTCATCAGACTAAAGAGTTTCTTCAAGGCAAGGGAAAACAGGAGTGAAACAAAAAAACAGCCCACTAACTGGGAAAAAATATTTACAAGCTATTATCCGACAAAGGATTAATCTCCATAATATACAAAGAACTCACACAGCTTAACACCAAAAAACCAACCCAATGAAAAAATGGGCAGAGGACATGAACAGACATTTCTCCAAAGCAGATATAAGTATGGCCAACAGACACATGAAAAGATGTTCATCATCACTAATCATCAGGGAAATGCAAATCAAAACTACACTAAGATATCACCTTACACCCGTTAGATTGGCAAAAATATCCAAAACCAAGAGTGACAAACGTTGGAGAGGTTGTGGAGAAAAAGGAACCCTCATAGACTGCTGGTGAGAAAGTGCAGCCACTATGGAAAACAGTATGGAGATTTCTCAAAAAGTTAAAAATAGAAATACCCTATGACCCAGCCATCCCACTACTGGGTATCTATCCTAAGAACCTGAAATCAGCAATCCCAAGAGTCCCATGCACCCCTACGTTCATCGCAGCATTATTTACAATAGCCAAGACGTGGAAGCAATCTAAATGCCCAGAAACTGATGACTGGATAAAGAAGATATGGTATATATACACAATGGAATACTACTCAGCCATAAGAAAGGACCAAATTGCTCCATTCGCATCAACATGGATGGACCTTGAGGGTATTATGTTAAGCGAAATAAGCCAGACAGAGAAAGACGAACTCTATATGACTCCACTCATAGGTGGAAGTTAACATATAGACAAGGAGAACTGATCGGTGGTTACCAGGGAAAAGGGGGGGTGGGAGGAGGGCACAAAGGGGGAAGTGGTGTACCCACAACATCACTAACAATAATGTACAACTGAAATCTCACAAGGTTGTAATCTATCATAATCTTAATAAAAAAAACGTTTTTTAAAAAAAAGTGAAAAAAAATAAGAAAAATCTAAAATCAATAATCTAACAATACACCTTAAGGAATAGAAAAAGAACTAAATCCAAAGCCAGCAAAAGGGAGGAAATAATAAAGATTAGAATACAAATTAATGAAATTGAGACAGAAAAACAGTAGAGAAAATCAACAAGACCAAAAGTTGGTTCTTTGAAAATATTAACAAAATTGACAAACTTTAGCTAGACTAAGAAAAAAAAGAGAGAAGACTCAAATTACTAAAATCAGAAGTGAAAGTGGAGATGTTACTACTGACCTTATAGAAATAAAAATATAAAAATAATACTATAAACAATTATATGACAACAAATTAGATAACCCAGATGAAATGGAAAAATTCCTAAAAACACACAAACTACCAAAAATGACTCAAGAAGAAACAAAAAGTCCAAATTGACTTATAACATGTAAAGAGACTGCATCAAAAGCCTTGCATCAAAGCAAAGCCACGGACCAGATCGCTTCACTGTTGAATTATATCAATCATTTAAAGAAAAATTAACATCAATCCTTCTATAACTCTTCCAAAAACCTGAAGAGGGAACACTTCCTAAGTCATTCTATGAGGCCAGCATCACCATAATAACAAAGTCAGAAAAAGAGGGCACAAGAAGAAAAAAACTACAGACCAATATCCACTACGGATATAGATGCAAAAATCCTCAACAAAACACTAGCAAACTGGAACCAGCTGCATATTAAAAGGGTATACACCATGATGAAGTGGGATTTATTCCAGGATCGCAACGGTGGTTAAATACAGAGAAATAATTAGCCCACATTCATAGGCTGAAGGAAAAACAAAACAAAAAAACCACAATCAGTTCAAATGATGTAGAAGAAATAAAATCCGACAACTTTTCATGATAACTACACTTAAACTATGAATAAAAGAGAAATTCTTTAACATGATAAAAGACATTCATGAAAAACCCAGAACTAACATCATTATCAATGATGAAAGACTAAAAGCCTTTACCCTAAGATCAGGAACAAGATAAGAATGCCCATTTTTGCCACTTCTATGAAACATTATATTGGAAATTCTAGCCAGATCAATTAGGCAAGAAAAAGAAATAAAATACGATAAAAATTGGAATAGAGGGGGTGGCCCCGTGGCCGAGTGGTTAAGTCGGTGCACTCCGCTGTGGTAGCCCAGAGCTTCGCCGGTTTGGATCCTGGGTGCGGACATGGCACTGCTCATCAGGCCACACTGAGGCAGCATCCCACATGACACAACTAGAAGGATGTGCAACTAAGACATACAACTATGTACCAGGGGGATTTGGGGAGATAAGGCGGGGGGGGGGGGGGGGAAGATTGGCAACAGTTGTTAGCTCAGGTGCCAATCTTAAAAAAAAAAAAAATTAGAATAGAAGAGGTAAAACTATCCCTATTCCCAGATGACATGTTATATATAGAAAATCCTAATGAATTCATGCATTAAAAAACTATTAGAGCTAATAAATTCAGCAAAGTTTCAGGATAAAAGATCAACACACAAAACTCAGTTGTATTTCTATACACTAGCAATGAAGAATATGAAAAGGAAATTAAGAAAATAATTCCCTCTGTGATATAGTCTAAAAGGATAAAATATTTAGGGATAAATTTAAGCAAGAAAGCAGAAGACTTGTAAACTGAAATCTATAAGACACTGCTAGAAGAAATTTTAAAAGATCCAAATAAGTGAAAAGACGTCCAATGTTCACGGATTGGAGGACTTAACATCACTAAGAGGACAATACTATCCAAAGTAATCTATAGATTCAATGAAACTCCTATCAAAAATCCAATAGCCTTTTTTGTAGAAATGGAAAAGCTGATCATCAAATTCACACAGAATTGCAAGAGGCCCAGAATAGTGAAAATAATCTTGGGGCAGGGATCAAAGTTGGAAGACTCACACTTCCCTATTTCGAAACTTACTGCAAAGCTACAGTAATCCAAACAGTGTGCTAGTGATGTAGGACAGACATAGAGACCAACATAATAAGATTGAGAGTCCAGAAATAAGGCCGTACATCTATGGCCAATTGATTTCTGAAGAGTGCCCAAACAATTCAATGGGGAAAGAACAGTCCATTCAACAAATGGTGCTGAGACAACTGGATATCCACATGCAATATAACAAAGCTGGACCCCTATCTTACACCATATATAACTATTAGCTCAAAACAGATTAACAACCTAAATGTAAGAGCTAAAGTCATAAAACTCTTAGGAAAAAAAGGGTAAATCTTTATGACCTTGAATTTGGTAACAGATTCTTAGATATGACATCAAAAGTATGAGCAACAAAAGAAAAAATACATACACTGGATTTCATCAAAATTAAAAATATTTGTGCACCAAACAACCCTATCAAGAAAATGAAAAGGCAACCTATATAATAGGAGAAAATATTTGCAAATCATGTGTCTGATAAAGGTCTGGTATCAAGATTAGATAAGGAACTCTTACAATTCAACAACACAAAACAAACAACTCAAATTAAAAATGGAGAAAAGACTTGAATAGATATTTCTCCAAAGATATACAAATGGCTGACAAGCACATGAAAAGATACTCAATATCACTAATCGTCAGGGAAATGCAAATCAAAATCACATGAGATTACACCTCACACTTACCAGGATGGTTATAATTTTTAAAAAAAACAAAAAAAAAAACAGAAAATAACAAACATTGGCAAGGATATGGAGAAACTGGAACCCTCGGACAGTGCTGATGGGAAGGTAAAATGGTTCAGCTGCTGTGGAAAACACTTTGATGGCTAAAACTGTAAAATGTAAAAGGTAAATGTAGTTACCATATGACCCAGCAATTCTACTCCTAGATATATATTACCTAAGAGAACTGAAAACATCTATCCAAACAAAAATATGTACACGAATGTTCATAGCAGTATTATTCATAACAGTCAAAATACAGAGACAGCCCAACTGTCCATCAATGGATGTCCAAACAATGTGCTATATACATACATAAAAGCAATTAAGAACTGATACACGCTACAACATGAATGACCTCAAAAACATTCTAAGTGAAAAAAGACACAAAAGGTCACATATTGTGTGATTCCACATATACAAAACATGACATATTGTATGATTCCATGTATATAAAATGTATATTCCATGTATATAAAACATATATAAAACTAAGGAGTAAATCCATAGAAACAGAAAGCAGACTGGTAGTTGCCAAAGGCTGGGAGGGAGGAAAGAATTGGGAAGCAACTGTGTAACAGGCACAAGGTTTTCTTTTCAGGATGATAAAAATGCTTTGGAATTGGATAAAGGTGCTGGTTGTACAACACTATAAATGTACTAAATACTACTGAATTGTATACTTTAAAATGGTTAATTTTATGTTACGTGAATTTCACCTCAATTTGAAAAAAATATATTTCCTCAAGGTAAGGAGTTCACCTAAGACGCAAAATAATATTCCTTGTTTTCAAAAATCAGTAATCAATCTGGGAAAGCAAGGGTAGGATCAGACAGAAGGTGTGCAAGAAGAGGTGTAGACAACACACTTGGAAAATGAGGATCCCAGTACAGGCAGATGTCGGAAAATACCAGCCAAAAAAATAAACATACTTCCTAATGACTAACGGTCGATTTTGAGCAAGAGAGCGATGCACTCATTTGTAGCAGCTTAGAACTACAAAAAGAACCATACAAAGGAAACATATTGAAGGAACTGATCTGTCTTTGTAGCAGAGAAAGAAAGAAACTTTAGTTTGCAGAACCTAGAGATATTCTGGGTCCTTCTCACCAAAGGAATCTCCTGGGGGTAGGGGGGATGGGGGAACTGATCCAGAAAAATCCAACATGTGCAATGATAAGAAATGAAAAAGGAAGGGGCACTGCATCAATACAAAGATACCAATAGACCAAACACGATAATGAGGGCAGAAAAGGGCACCAAAATACAGCAACAAAAATGACATTAAGGAGCAGATTTGTAACCAAACATTCTGCCATAAATGTGGCATATTTAACAAAGCGATGAACTCTATGAATAAAGACCGTAAGGATAGACATCAAAACTCAAGGATGAGACGATTTAAAAACAGAAAGAAAGAAAGCACAAGGTAGCAAAATTCAGAAAAGAATTTGAGGGGGAAAAAACAAAACAAACAAAAAAGAAGACTAAATGGCAAAAACAAAGAGGAGAATAAACCACGCGAAACATTCTGTAGGAGATCTGGAAGAGAGAACAAAATGAACTTTACATTAAAAGATAAAGTAAAAACACTTGAAAGAAAATGGTAAGTTTGCAAAATTCTGCAGGTTTCACAGACATTCTATTGGTGAGGATTTGTACCAACAGACAGTGTTCTACGTTCCTAAGGGAACTGTAAGTTGATACAGCCCTGAAGGACAATTATTGGAAATTAGCTATCAAAATTACAAATGCAAACATCCTTTGACCCAGCAGTCCCACTTCTGGGAACTTGTTCATTTGTACACTTGCAGAACGATAAATGTACAGAGTTATTCATTACAGCATTATTTATAATAGGAAAAACTGGAAATGATCTAACTAACAGTGAGGCCTGTAAGCTCCTTCAGTTCTCACCAGCTCTCATCCTTTAGCTTCTCTGAAGCTCCAGCCATGGACAAAGCAAAAGGTACCAGCTTCTTCTATACACCACCTACATCATCAGGGTTAGATGTGGCATCAGATATAAACATGGTTTCAGCTTGTCCTTCTGAATTTCAGTTTTTCTTCCCAGCTGCCTGCCCTAACAACCTACAATGACTTCAGGCCCAATACCATACACTGGGGCAGCAGCCTTTCATAAACTTCTTCACCAGCTTCCCTTTGTGACTTCTAGTTAGTGACTTTTCTCTCATCTTCGGACTGTTTGTCTGGATCTTTACTTCCTCTCAGCTTTTTCCACAATTGAGTAAAGAATAATCCCCATAATAAACCCTTTTTTCCATACTCATAGTGGTCCACCTTCCCCAATCTAACCCTAACGATACAATGAACCAAAAGTGAAAACAAATGACAAGAGTTTTATAGGTCCAGTTGCAGATGCATAAACTGCCCCACCCGAAGTTTCTTTCCTTGGCCGTGGAACCCTTCGAACCCATTTCCCACTTGCTACAGGTATCAGCTGCCAAAGGCTCAAAAAATCTGTGCTCGAAATAGAACAAAGAATCTTAAAATTCATATGCAGCAACAAAAGACCCAGAATTGCCAAAGCAATCCTGAGAAACAAGAACAAAGCTGGTGGTATCACAATGCCTGACTTCAAAATATATTACGAAACTATAGTAATCAAAACAGCATGATACTGGTACAAGAACAGACACACAGATCAATGGAACAGAACTAAAAGCCCAGAAATAAAACTACACATCTATGCACAGCTAATCTTCGACAAAGGAGCCAAGAACATACAATGGAGAAAGGAAAGCCTCTTCAATAAATAGTGCTGGGAAAACTGGACAGCCACATGCAAAAGAATGAAGGTAGACCATTATCTTTCCCCATGCACAAAAGTAGACTCAAAATGGACCAAAGACTTGAAAATAAGACCTGAAACCATAAAACTTCTGGAAGGGAATATAGGCCATACACTCTTTGACATCAGACTTAAAAGGATCTTTTCAAACACCATGTCTACTCAGACAAGGAAAACAAAAGAAAAAAATAAACAAGTGGACTTCATCAGACTGAAGAGCTTCTGGAAGGCAAAGGAAACTAAGATCAAAATGAAAAAACAACCCACCAACTGGGAGAAAATATTTGCAAATCATATACCTGATAAGCAGTTAATCTCCATAATATACTAAGAACTCACAGAAATGAAGCACAGAAAAACAAACAACCCAATCAAAAAGTGGGCAGAAGATAACGAACATTTTTCCAAAGAAGATATACAGATGGCCAATAGGCACATGAAAAGATGCTCAACATCACTAACCATCACAGAAATGCAAATCAAAACTACACTTAGATATCATCTTATGCCCATTAGAATGGCTATAATCACCAAGACAAAAAACAACAAATGTTGGAGAAGTTGTGGAGAAAAGGGAACTCTCATCCACTGCTGGTGGGAATGCAAACTGGCGTAGCCACTGTGGAAAACAGTATGGAGATTTCTCAAAAAATTAAAAATAGAAATACCATATAACCTAGCTATTTCACTACTGGGTATTTACCCAAAGAACTTGAAATCAACAATTGAAAGAAACATACGCACCCCTATGTTCATTGCAGCATTATTCACAATAGCCAAGACGTGGAAGCAACCCAAGTACCCACTGACTGATGATTGGATAAAGATGATGTGGTATATATATATATGATGGAATACTACTCAGCCATAAAAAAATGACAAAATCATCCCAGTTGCAACCACATGGATGGACCTTGACGGCATCATGTTAAGCAAAATGAGCCAGACAGAGAAAGACAAACACCATATGATTTCACTCATATGTGGAATATAAACGTACTTACAAAGAGAACAAATTAGTGGTTACTGGGAGAAAGGGGGTGGAGGGTGGGCACAAGGGGTGAAGGGGGATAATTATATGTACAACTGTACAAATAATAATGTACAACTGAAATCTCACTATGTTATAAGCTATTACAACCACAATTTAAAAAAAAAACAAAACACCTGTGCTCTTCTCGGGAGGATTGCCCTTGGCTTACAGGAGCCACGGAACCAGAGATGCCCGAGAGGTTACATGCCCTTCCCCAAGAGTGGGTATAACTGTTATACCTATGCAGAGGTATACCAGTGCCGCCTCCTTAACCCTGGGTGGTTATAATTCTGTAGTGCAATTCTAGGTTCCAGAGCTCCCCATGTGAACAAACTGAGATAGACTTCTGAAACCGTATCTCTACCTAGTTTCTTCCTCTGACCCCACTCCCTTACAGGTTTTTCCGAAGTCACTTTCTCAGTAAATTACTTGTACAAAAATCCCTGTCTGAGACTTTGCATCTAAGAAATCCAACCTAACACAGTTCTTGAACATATAAGAAAAACTGAACCAATTCACAGTGAATGCCATCAACCATCTGTGAGTATACCTATTTCCCAAAGCTTTGACAATATTGGGCTTTTATTACATTTACAAATTTTTGTTTGTTTCATTGGTGCTTTCTAATACTTTAAAATTGTTTTAACTAGCAAATTTAACCAAGTATCAGAATTCCTACTGATTATTATTTCACAGTAGAAACATTCACTCCCAGTGAAATATCCCAAAATGTGGTGTATATATATATATATACAATGAAATATTACTCAGCCTTAAAAAGGAATGAAATTCTAATACATGCTACAACATAGATTAACTCGGAAAACATCATACAAAATGAAATAAGCCAGACACAAAAGGACAAATATTGTATGATTCCACTTACATGAGGTACCCAGAATAGGCAAATTCACAGAGCCAGAAAATAGAATAGAGGTTACCAGAAGCTAGTGGGAGAGGAAAATGAGGAATTATTGTTTAATGAGTACAGCATTCTGTTTGGGATGATGAAAAAGTTTAGGAATTAAATAGTGGTGATGGTTGACACTGTGAATGTACCAAATGCCCCGTACACTCAAGATTGGTTAAAATGGCAAATTTTATGTTATGCATATTTTACCACAAATTTTTAACAAGTCCTTTCCCCACTGAATTATCTTGGCACTTTTGTCGCAAGTCATTAATTTAACATATGTGTGAATCCATTTATGGACTCTATTCTGTTCCATTAATCTATATGTCTCATCTTCTGCCAATAAGGATACTATAGCTTTACACCAAATCTTTAAAAGAGATAGTGTAAGTACTCCAACTTTGTTTTTCAAAATTATTTTGGCTATTTTATTTTAGGTCTTTTCTTGTCCATATAAATTTAGGGTCAGTTTGTCAATTTCTACCAAAAAAGTCAGCTAGGATTTTGGTTGGGATTGCAGTGACTCTAGAATCAACTTGGGGAGAACTGATAACAATATTAAGACTTCTGATGCATAAAAATCTGTCCACTTAACTTAGGTTTTAGTTTCCTTAGAACTATTCACCTTGCACATGCTTTATTAATTTACCCAAGTGGTTTTTTTTAATGCTACTGTAAATGGTATTTTTAAATTTTTTTTAAATGGCTGGTACATAAAAATACAACTCGTTTTTGTATAGTGACTTTGTATATCAATTTGTTACTTTAAGTAGCTTTTCTGTAGATACCTTATGATTTTAACTGCACATAACCATGTCATATATGGATAAAGGTACTTTTTTCCTTCTTCCTTTTCAAATTTACAAATTGAAGTCCTCATTTCTTTTGTTTGTCTTATTGTACTGGACAGAAGTTCCAGTAAAATGTTCAATAAAAGTGATAAGAGCAGACATTCTTGCCTTTATCCCTATCTTAAGGGGAAAGCATTCAATCTAACTACATATTAGCTGTTGGTTTTGCATAGATAATCTTTATCAGGTTATGGTTCCCCTCTCTTCATAGTTTCCCAAGAGTTTTTACCATGACTTGGCATTGTATTTTGCCAAAAATCTTTCTGTATTTATTGAGGTGATATGAATTTCCTCTTTTAATCTATTAACATGGTAAATTTCATTGATTACTTTAAAATGATAAGTCAACCTTACATTTCTCAGATAAACTCCATTTGGTCATGCTGTATTATCTTCTTTCTATATTCCTGGATTTAATTTGCTAATATTTTAAGGACTTTCACATCTTCATTTATGAGGATTTTGGTCTACAGTCTTCTTTTCTTGAAATGTCTTTATCTCATTTGAGTACCAGAGTAACGCTGGCCTTAAAGAATGTATAAGGAATATGGACATGTTCCTTTCTCATCTATCTTCTTATTTGTATGAATTCAGAATCTTAACCTTTTGATATACTCGTATAGGTCCAGTTTTTTCAGGATGATGCCTTTTCCCTTATGTTCCTACGTGAATGCTCACTTTCTTTACTGCTTCCCTGAACCTACGGGTAGAATTTTACTAGACATTATTTCAGAGGTAGACACCAGGCTTTTATAGTTCCTTGCTCATAAAGGCCTAAGGTCGTAGGCTTCATCTCCAGGCATGAGACCAGTCTCTAGCCCCTAATATCTATATCCAGTTTAAAAGGCCATTTGCCTTCAGCAACCGGTCATTGCACTGGCATTGATTTCCCTTTCAGGTTCTAGGATCTGAGAACTGTTCTTTCTTGCTTGCCAAATTTAATTTTTTGTCATTGCTGCTGTTTTATTTTATTTTGTTGGTTGATTTTATTTAGTGTAAGAGAGGGTCTTCAGCTCAACCTGCCGTACTATTAGAAAGTCTATCATTCACTCTTTTACTTTTCGTTTTATGATAAAAGCAATTTCTTAAACATTAAAAGAAAAACATCCCATGCCCTGGTGTACTCCTTCACCTACATTTAACAATTTTATTATTTGCCACATATATTTCAAATCCATTTTTTAAGTGAGAAAAGTTTACAGATGGTTTAAGTCCCCAATCGTTCTTCATTCCATATCCTTTCCTTCTTTCCTCCCCAGAAGTTTGAGAGTTACACAAATACGTTTTTACATTTTTACATTATATATATGAATTCAGATATAATAAAGAACATTGCATTTTTTAAGTCTTATATAAATCTTACCAAGCTGAATCTATTCTTTCATTACATTTTTAAAAAACAATGGTATGTTTTCAAATATGGACAAATTTTGAATATGGACACATTTTGCACATGTAGATCTAGTTCATTTAAACTGTGGTAGAATATTACATTGTATGACTATCACACAGTTTGTTTATTTTGGCTTTCATGAGAAAGAATGTTTGCAATAGCAAAAGCAGAGAACAATGCTGCAGTAAACATCCTTGTATGTCCTCTTGTGCACATGTTCAAGAGTTTTTCTTGAGTAGACATCTAAAAGTGAACTTAATGGGGTGTAGGATACAAACACCTCTAATTTTTCCTGGTTTACCAGATTTTTTTTCCAAATCCTCACATTAATTTATATGTCCACCAGATATCACTGAGAATGTGCCCCTATCTGCTCAGTAGGGTGCCTAGCTCATAGATGTTTACTTTAAATAAAAGAAGAAATTAATGAAGAGAAAAAAAAATTTTGGCTTTTGCTTCCACATATCTTTTCATTTCATCTATTACACTGTCATTATATCTATACCATCACATCAGGTTTGATTCGACACAATGGGGTCTATTTTAGAAGATATATGTATCAAATGTATATACTTTTATTATAAATTCTCCGTTTTTCATTTTTAAATTTTTAAATTCTAATTTAAAAATGGACTTGCTTTATTGCTTTTTAATTGCTTTCCTTTCTCTCCATTATGTGACTGTGTGAGAGTTTATTTTTATAATTCTTTTTAGTTGTTCCTATGTGTTAGCTACTATAAATAATGTGAGGAATATCTCTGCATAATATTTCTCTGTATTTAAGAAGTTTTCACTATGATATAGTTTTAGAATTGGAATTGGTAGATTACAAATTATGGATATTTTAACTGGTGTTCACATTCATGCTGATAAAACGTTTTCCAAAAGTACAGTGTAGATTTACATTCCTTCCAGGAAAATGCTGGAATGTTTAATTTAGTATAGTCTCATAGGATTGAATATTTTCATTGTAAAATAAAATTATTTTCTTAATTTAAAAGGTAAAAAGTGGTGTGTAATTGTTTTAATTTGCATTTCATTTCCTATTAGTAAGGTTAAGTATTTCTCCTCAACTGTGATGAGTAATTATATGTCTATTTATGTAAGCGTCAGTTAGAGTTCCTCCAGAAACAGACTCTGAAACAAGATTTCAATGCAAGTAGTTTACTTCAGAGGTACAGGAATCTCTGGTAGAGAAATGAAGACTTATTATAGAGGGAAAGGAAGGCAGCCTATAAATGGGTGCTATTAAACCAGCTACTACAGTGAACAACTAGAGTTTAATCCGACAGGGAAACCCTGGAAAACAGTACCAAACATCTCAGAATCAGTGGATGGGAGAAAGAGATGGCAGTGAGATGTGGTGAGTAAGAAATGCAAGCCAGAAAGCACCATAAATGTAACCTATAAACATAATGGCTTGGAGAGGGAACAGAAAAAAGGAGCAAAAAGGAAAAAAAGGAGAAGGATTGGGAGAAGAGGCACAAAGGGAAAGTTAAAGCATACAAAGACAAGGATAAACAGTTTTATAATTTTGTGTAAATTCAACTGTGTGGCCACATGTTATTACATGAGATAATCCCTTGAGAATTTTAAAGATGGACAGAACCATTCCCCATTTCACTCACAGTCTCCTTAGGACAAAACTGAGATTAAACCAAAAACATTGTTAAGAGGCAAAAACTAGGGTTGATGCCTAAGTGACCAAGAAGAACTACAGTAGTGCATCCAAAGCCATAAGCTCAGGAACACCAGAAATAAAATGAGGAAAAACTTCAAATTTTATACAGCACTAAGATTTTGAAAAATCAAAGTCAATTTTTTAAAAAAGAAAAAAGGCAAGTGGTAAGGAGAGATTTTAAACATTACTAAGGTGTATTCTACTTAATCTCAGGGGTTCATTTTTCTTTTAAAGAAAGAATGTCAAACAGAGGTCAAAAGTTTCCTTAGCAACCGGCTATAGACAGATTCCTAACACAACACATACATTGAAATAGCCTACTCTGTTTAAGATATTGAAACAGGCTCTCTCCCTATATTATTTTTCTCTCATCTTAATGTATTTTAAATTATGTATTTTTAAATTATGTATTTTTAAATTATGGTTTTAATTATCTTCTTCAAAAGATTGCTTTGAGGAGATCATCAAGGAGGTGAAAGCCTATTATCAAGAAGATTGACTACAACTCTGAGGCTGTGCCCTTCATGACCACCTCAGGCTGACATAGGGACAACATGCTGGCTACTAGCAGCAAGATGCACTGGTTCAAAGACTGGAAGATTACTAAGAAAGGAAGAGAATTTGGCAGGCATGATACTTCTAGCTGTGCTGGACTCCATCATTCCTGCTGTCTGCCCTACCAACAAACCCTTGTATATTGTCTACAAGATCGGGAACATCAGCACCATGCCTGTGGGCTGGGTGGAATCAGGCTTCCTCAAGCCCAGCATGGTGGTGACCTTTGCCCCCTGCAATATCACTATGGAGGTCAAGTTTGTAGAGATGTACCACAAGCCCCTGCCCAACTAGAGTATGGGCATCAACGTGAAGGACATCAGGCAGGACAATATGCAGCAAAAACGACCTGCCCTCAGAAATGGGTAGCTTTGTCTCTCAGGTAATCCTTCTCAACCACTCCAGTCACATCACAAACTGCTACTCACTAGTACCAGAATTCCACACCCATATCACCTGCAAGTTTGTTGAGTTGTAGGAGAAGAATAACTGCAGTTCAGGCAAGAAGCTTGACGACAACCCAATGCCCTGAAGTCCAGGGACTTGGCCATCACCCAGATGATCTCAGGCAAGCCCATGTGGTTGGAAAATTCTCAGAATATCTGCCCCTTAGTCACTTTGCTATGCATGACACAGGCAAACAGTGGCTACTGGGGTCATCAAGGCCAGGGTAACAAAGTCACCAACTCAGCCTTGAAAGCAGACAAAAAGTAAGTGGTGACAGCTATTTCAAGCCCTTCCAGACCTGGAGCAGCCTGCAAGTACCACAGGTACTATTTACAAAGCAGTGAGGGCCCAACTCTCAAGCACAAGCACCATCACCACATGCAAGCTTTCGGATGCACACTGTAGCACTGTGCTAAAGAATGCTGACTTAACTGTAGGTATGGTGAACTGAAAAAAATGGCCTAGTATCTATGAATATTACCTTATAAGGCAAAATATGTGATTAAATTAAGGGTGTTGACAGGAGAGGCTTATCTTGAATCATCGGGGGAGGAGGGTGGACCTAAATGTGATTCTTATAAGAGGCAGAGGGAGTTTTGAGATAAACACACAGAGAGAGGAAAAGATGATATGAATACCAAGGCAGAGATTAGAGCTATGTGTCCACAACCCAAGAAATGCTGACAGCTACCAGAAGTTGGAAGAGGCAAGGTAGGGATTGTCCCTTAATGCCTCCATAGCAAGTGGGCCCTGCTGACATCATAATTTTGGACTTGCAGTATCTGGAACTGTGAGAGAAAACATTTCTGTTGTTTCAAGCCACTAAATTTGTGATAATTTTTTACAGCAGCAATAGGAAACTAATACAGTAGTCACGTAGTTAAACAAATATTGAACAAGACTGAGCTATCAATGAGACCACACAAAATTAAAATTCCAGACTCAAAATTTTAGTTTACAAGGAAATGCCATTAAAATGTGGTCGAGATTCTTTAAAGAAATTCAAAATGTGAAACTAGACCCTCAACTCCCTGATTTTCCATCAGTGTTGCAAATACAACTAGGAGGTAAAAAAAAAAAAATCAAACCAATATTTAATAAGCACTATTTGCCAAGAACGCAAGTACTAGGAATATAAACAACTTTTTACATCTGTTAGAAGTGATTAAAAAGCAAAAGTTTAACAAGATGTCAAAGTGAACACTAAATACGATTTTCCCTGAAAATAAACAGAATTTCCTTCAAACTCATAAATACACACTGACACATACATATATTTCTATATATTTAGTACACATCTCCCACTCATCCAACATCTTTAGCAACGGCACCCATCCTCAGCATTAAACATAGCTTTAAAAGAAAATGATAAAAATAGGACATGAGAGAAAGACAGTCACATGAGTTGTCATGTATTTGAAAAATCCAGCAGATTCAGTTAATCCCAGATAAGGACCAAAGAAACAAAATAAAATAATCCTGCCTTACAGCAAAAGAAAACCTTGATCAGACTGAAGACATGAAGTTTGCCATGCCCTCCAAGTGAGCTCTTACAAATCACTGGCTTCAGAACTGCAAATAGCTGAGAACATAGGCAGTAGTTTCAAGCTATTCCTATAATCACTTATTTCCTGAGAGCAAAAACCTTTCTTCTCTTACCAAGCCAAAGGTTTCCCTGTATTAAATACCTTCTTGCTTAAAGTGCCTACAGGTCTATTTATTATTTTTGTTTTGTACCAAACTCTGATACAAAATGATCTTCCTTTTCAAATGCCCTCCATTGAGTAATAATTACATTAAAAGTAAAACAAGTTAAGCACAGTAGTAGTATGCAATCTTTCAGACTCTAGTTTTGATAAAACCATTCATCCAAATTCCCCTTTAATTACTACCACCACCATCTCTTTTCCTCTGAAAGACAAGTGTTTTTGTTTTGTTTTGTGCATTTTTTTAAACAAATAAGAATGCCCCAAACACTGCCCTGAAGAAGCTCAATGCCTAGGAGGGCAAATATGTAAAAAACAGTACTACTGCAGGGTATGTGCTATAACACTATGCAAAATGTACAAAAAGATTAAAGAGAGAGAGTAAATGACTTAGAGAGAATTAAGGAATGCATTCCAGCAAAAGTAGTACTTGAGCAGACTACTGAAAAATAAAATGGAGTTTACCAGGCAGATAAAAAAGGTGGAGACCATTCTGTACAGAGAAAATATCATGGCCAAAGATGTAATGCATGAAATCATGGTATGTTTGGGGAAGTAAAAGCAGGTCAAAATCAAGAACACCTAGCACCCAGATCTTGGTTTCTAATACCATTCTCCAATAAAAGGAACCAGAATTCCTTGGAGAAACGGCTAATTCTAAGATTGGGCCAGGCAATATACAACATGAGCCTGCAACAACTTGCAATGCCAGAAAGTAAGTAAGTGCTCAAATACAAAACACACAAACACACAATGGTAGGAATATGTCAAAGGGATTCAATAGCTAACTGACACAGCTCCCCATAGTCAAAGCTGTAAAATTTGAGCAACAAAATAAATAAAGTAGTACTGAATTATAATCCAAAGTATAAAAGAACTATCCATGAGTCCAGACTGACATATATATATACACACACACATATACATACACACACACACACAAATAAGTAAATAAGAAGAGACAAATCTCCCAGGAGAATTCCAAATAATTTATGTACTCAGTCTTCATTAAGGTGGAGTATAACTCCTCACTCCCTCAGTGTGGAATGCACACAGTGACTTCCTTCCAAAGAATATGGAGGGGAAACAGTAACTTTACAGTGAAGAAAATTAATAAACACTATCTCAGCCAGGTGATCAAGGTCAGTATCAGCAATGCTAAGTCATGTTATGATACGTTATAACAAAAACGGTAATTTACCTCTGTGGTCTTCCTCCCCAAAAAACATAACCCAAGTCTAATGATGACAAAAACATCAGACAAATCCCAGCTGAAGGACATCCTACAAAATACCTGACAATTCTCTTGAAAATTGCTGAAAGTCATCAAACACAAGGAATGTCTGAGAAACTATCACATCAAGAGGAGCCTAAGAAGACATCACCTGAGAACTTGTTTAAAATCTAATTTCTCAGGCCTGACTCCAAACCCCTGAATAACAAACTCTGGGGCTAGGGCCCAGCAACCTGTGTTTTAACAAGACGACAGATGATTCTGATTCATGCTAAAGTTTGAGAACCACTTCCTTAAATGCCTGAGGTAGACAGGTTTCGTAACTTGATAAGATGTGAAATGGACTATGGAGGAATCTGCCTAAGAAATTCAAATTTCTAAAAACACTATGCCAACAACAAAAAGAACATGGGCCCTGACACAAGAGAGAAGAACACACCACTTTATCTTCTCTATTATTCATATAAAAGTAAACACAAGACAGTCTGGGTTAAAACTTCAATTTTGGCCAAGAGATAACTTCTGATAAACACACTCCTTTCTAGCATGCTAACAACAAAGGATGCTACTGATTTCCATCCAGTGGCCTCTTAGAAGAATGCTTTCATGAAGAAGAAAGAAATGGATGTCTAGCAAGGAAGAGATCAACCAAGGAGCTGGCTGATAGTCAAGTCATGGATAATAAAGCAGATTGCTTTTCTGTCAGAAAAAAAAAAAAAAAACAGGAAAGGATTGTGTAAGAATGCCATGTCCCAAAATATGAGATTTAGGCTGAATGTTTATATACTCCCCAAAATCTGTATGTTAAAGCCCTAACCCCTATTATGGCTATATTTGAAGTAAGGAAGTAATTAAGATTAAATGAGGTCATAAGGGAGGAGGCCCTGATACCATAGGATTAGTGTCCTTATAAGAGGGGACACTAGAGAGTTCACTGGCTCTATCTCCAAACACACGCCAAGGAAAAGCCATGAGAGCAAATAGCAAGATAGCAGCTATCTGCAAGCCAGGAAGAGCATCCTCAGGAGAAACCAAACCAGAGGAACATTAACCTTAGACTTCCAGTCTCCATAACTGCGAGAAAACACATTTCTGCTGTTTAAGCCCCCCAGTCCCTGGTATTTGTTATGGCAGCCCTAGCTAACTACTATATATTTGCTAACAAGAAGTGGGGTTCTGCTCTAATAAATACCTAAAAATGTGGAAGCGGCTTTGGAACTGGGTGATGGATGGATGCTGAAGAGTTTTGAGGTGTGTGCTATGAGAAAACTAGATTGCTATGAAGGGGCTGTTGGTAGAAATATGGCTGTTAAAGATGATTCTGGTGAGAGCTCAGAAAGGAAAAACAAGAGATGGGAAGAAAGCCTCCACCTTATCTGAGAATACATAAATAATTATGAACAGTGTGTTGGTAGAAATATGGATATTGAAGGCCATTCTGGTGAAGTCTCAGAACTTAGGAATAGGTTATTAGAAACTAAAGGAAAGGTGATCCTTATTATAAAGTAGCAAAGAACTTGGCTGAATTGTGTTCTAGTATTTTGTGGAAGATAGAACTTATGAACAATGAAACGATATTCAGCAGAGGAGATTTCTAAGGAGAGTACTGAGGGCGCACAGGTTGGGTCCTCCTTAATGCTTACAATAAAATGTGAGATGAGAGAGATGAATTGAAGAAGAAATTGTTAAACAAAAAGGAACCAGAACTTGAAGATTTGGAATATTCTCAGCCTATCCATATTGCAAAAAATGAGAAAGCTTGCTCTAAAAGAACACTGAAGGTGTGGCTGAACAAGCATTTGATAAAGAGATTAGTATGGGTGTGAACCACAAATTTAATCAGCCACCTCAGCAGAAGCCTGAAAAGGAATGTGATTATACTAGCAGAAACATTGCCAGCTGAGACTAAAGAGGACAGAAAAAAAAAACAGGACAGAAAGAAAGAAGGTTATCAGATTGCTGGGAATTTACAGGACTAACCATAGAGCTATTCTGCTACGAAAATTCAATATCCTTCAACAAAAGGGAAGAATGACCCCAAAGGTGATTTAGACATCTTCAGGGATGCCACGGGTCCAGGAAGCAAGGCTGCCTCCACTTTCATCTACAAGCCAAGAAGAGAGCTCTCACCAGACCAAACTAGCCAAACCTTTATCTTGGACGTGCAGCCTCCAGAACTGTGAGAAAATAAATTTCTGTGTTTAAGACACCTACTCTGTGGTATTTTGTTATGGCAGTGCAAACTGATTAATATGTGAGGCAAGCTAAAATGTGGCATAATTTAAGAGCAACCAATGTGGCAAGGAAGAAAAAGGATAAATTTGACTTGTAAACTGTGATAAATCTCAAATGAACCATCCAGTTATGGAATTACCATCTTAGATGGGGAATAAATGAAATTCTAGCACACTACTTGGCTCTGCAATCTCAATAAGGGAAATTACATTTATTGCTTTTTCAGCTTTGGAATCACCTTCTGGACCAGAGATTCTCAATCCTGGCTACCTAAGAGAATTATCTGGATATCTTTTTTAAAATATCATTGCCACTAGCCCACACACTCAGAGATTCTGACACAATTAATCCAAGTGGGATTCAAGCATTCATATTGTTTAAAAAGGTCCCCAGGTGATCCTAATGTGAAACCAGCGTGAGAACCACTGCTCTGGAGAACCTACAAGCTTCATTTGGTAAAACTTAAAAATGAGAGAAAAATGAAAATTCCTAGGCCCCATTCCCAGAGATGCATTTTCAGATAATTTATGGAGGACCCAAGAATCTGCATGTTAAAAAGTTCCAAAGGTGATCCTGTCATACAACCAACTACAAGAACAGTTTTGTTCTTGTGCACATGCTGTTTACTCTATTTGGAAGACTGCTTCCAAACTTCTCCAGCTGGTAAAATCATCTTGGAAGCCTGAGAGCTTAAATACCGTCCCAACTTAAGTTTTAATGGTAATGCCTGAGTTAATTATTCCAAAAATCTGCCTATCTTCTCTTCCTTCCATTCCCACACAATGCCAAACAGAACACAAGTTTTGAGTAAATATTTACTAAAACATATCAATAAATTGAAAGCAACACTCCAAAAAATTCTTGGCCACACCTACTGTACTTTTCCAGAGCTGGGGTTGCTCTCCACAAGATAAGAAACAAGCTCATCACTGTTATCATCTTTCCCACTTATATGAGTAGTTTCTAGAATATCTAAATAATTTCATCTACCACAGAGGAACATATTCAATACCTGTAAGGAATTTCATTTCTGAACTGAGCAACTCTTTCATGGCTACAGAAAAAGAACATTTATGAGAAGATATACATCGAAAACATATACAAACAAAGCATAACTTTTTAAGCTATAAACACTGAAATTGGTAAGGTTTTTGATATTCAGTTGATGTATTTGGAGACCATCTATGATTTTAAGTGTATTTAAATGATGACTTCCCACAAAAGGCATAGTTCCCAGAGCCATTAAAGGTAATAATGGGTAAGAAACAGTAAGTATCTAAAATGTGCAAGTCATTATATTGAGCAATGATTAATGGACAAAAATAAATAAATATATGCATATTAACCCATATATTTTTAAAAGAAATCATGTCCTATATTAATTAAGCCTAAGTCCTAAATTAATCCCAGAAAGAATATACTGGAAAACAATATTTGGCCAACAAAACAAGAATGGCAAATTTATAATGTAAAAAAAGGTCTAAAATGGAAGATTGGATTCTTGCATTAAAAAAAGTACTAAAATACTAGATTAATGCATCGACTTTGAAATGCAATTAAGAGATTTATCATCAGGACTCACAAATGCCCACTAGATTTGACAATTAGAAGAGCATCGTTAGCTACCCCTGGAAAACCTTATTTACCTTGTTAAGGCAATTCAAATACCTTCATAGTGTATAAAATATTGGGCCAACTAATCACTGCATAGGGCAATTTGAATATCAAAAATAAAAATGGCTATACTTGATTGTAACATATTGAATAGAAGAAATACCTGAATGAGGAAACTACTATTTTGCCATTCCCAATGTAATACCTAATTCAGGGAAAGATCATGAATGGAGGCTAAAACCATTATGCAAAAGGTTGCTGGGGATCAGAATGTTTCTAAAATGCTAAGATGATCCACACCCTTGTATTCCCAATTACTACATATGGGTGAGAAAGCTGGAGAGTGAAGAAGGTTGACAGGAAAAAAACTGATTTATTTGAAATATGGTGTTGGAAGAGAGCTCTACAGATACACTGGACTGCCAGAAAGACAAACAAGTGGGTCCTAGACAAAATTAAACCTGAACTATGGCTGGAGGCAAAAATCATAAAACAGAGGCTGTCCTTCTTTGGGCACATCATGAGAAGGCAGGATTCTTTGGAAAAGATAATGCTGGGAAAAGTAGAAGGCAGCAGGAAAAGAGGAAAACCAAGTATGAGATGGACTGACTCCATAAAGGAAACCACAAGCATGAGTCGACAGAAGCTGAGTAGGGCTGTTGAGGACAGGGTATTGTGGACATCACTCATTCATAGTGTCACCAGAAGGCAGAGAGGACTTGATGGCAATTAACAACAACAAAAGTATCACCCCCAGATTACTTGCTAATTTGCCAAACACGCATCACCCGAACCAAATGATCGACCTAAACATCACAAACAGTGAGACAACATATTGCTATAAGCTTTCTGATGTGATAAAATATGCAGTTTACAATATCACATCACCCATCAAATACTTCTGCCAGAATGTTCCATTTAAGTCTAATTAAGCCTCTAGACCTACAGGAGATAGAGGAACAAGTCAAATGACATCATGAAGCAACAAATGTATAAATCCAGAATGTGCAACATTCTACAAGACTATCTTGACTTTTCAACAAGTCAATGTCACTCCCACCCAATACCCCAAGAAAAGAGTTAAGGGAACTCTTCCAAACTAAGATACTAGAGACACAACTATCACATGCAATATATGAACTGCAATTGGACCATGATTTTAAAAATTCTTGGCATAATTGGGAAAATTTCAGTGTTGACAGGATTTTGGACAAAATTACAGAATTATTAATTTTCTTATATGTAAGTATGGTATTGTGTTTACAGAAAATTATCCCCATTCTTAGGAGTTGCAGGCAGAAGTATTTAACAATGAAGTATAATGATGTCTACAAGTTAAAGCAACATATGTATACAGTCATGCACTGCATAACAATGTTTCAGTCAACGATGGACTGTATATATGACAGTGGTCCCATAAGTTTACTATCAGATAGCCTAGGTGTGTAGTAGGCTATGACATCTAAGTTTATGTAAGTACACCCTATGACATTCACACAATGATGGAATTGCCTAACGATGCATTTCTCGGAACATATCCCCATTGTTAAGCAACCCATGACTGTTTAGAGAGAGAAACAAAGCAAATACACTAAGACATTAATTATTGAATCTTTAGGTAGAAGGTATACAAGTATTCACTGTGCTATTTCAACTTTTCTGTATGTTTGACAATTTTCATAACGAAAAGCTGAGGAGAAAATTTCTTCTCATCTTAAAATCTTGAAAAATTTCACTTGAAAAAGACTTTCAGTAAATAAACTAAAAAGCAAAACAATGAAGTCTGTCAGATTTCAAACTAAATGTCCATGAATTCTCACCAAAAAAATAAGAAAAAACACTAGATTTAATAACATCCAACATCTACTCATGATAAAAACTCACAGGAAACTAGGAATAGAGAAAAACTTCTACAACTTGATAAACAACAGCTATACAAAAAAAAACCACAACTAGCCTAACACTTAAGAGTGAAAAACTAGATGCTTTTCCTCTAATATCAAGAATTAGACAAGAATGTTCCTTCTCACCACACCTATTCAACATGACACTGGAAGTTGTAGCTAATGTAATCAGACAAGAAAAGGAAATAAAAGATAGACAAACTGGAAAGGAAAAAATAAAACTGTCATTGTTAACAGATGTCAAGATTATTTATATTAAAAAATCACAAAGAATCAACAACAATAACAGAAAACTTCTGGAACTACTAAGTGATTAGAGATTTAGATTACAGAATACAAGGTTAATATTCAAAAGTAAATTGCTTTCGAAAAAAGGATTCTGGGAAGACAGCAGAAAATGAAGCACCCAGACCTGGTCTCCATACCTAGACCACAGGTGTACTGGCAGAATCTGTCTGTAATTATCTTGGAGCTCTGGAGTCTATTCAAAGGCTTGCAACATCCAGGGCAAGTAGTGGCCTGTAAATTGCATTTAATTTCCATTAATTTCAGTTCTTAGCGCAGTAGCAGCTACCTGTGCCCTACCCCCACACTCCAATGCAAGCAGCCAGGCAAGTGTTCAAGGAGCATGTTGACATAGCTTGTGGGAGCCATGGTGGGCAGTAAGGATGCTCTCCTCCAAATATCAGGGAATCTGTGCTACAGTAATCACTGATTATCACTTTTGACCACAGAGGCACAGAGGTGAGCAGCCATTTCTGCATTTAGCCCTCCAGCTAAAGTGACTTCCAGGATATTTAAAGGGCTCATCGCCTTTTTCCTTCCTCCTCTTCATTTTTCTCTCTTTCCTCTTTTGGGAACCAGATATTTAAGAACAAGGAAATTCAAAAGCAAACACAAATACAGAATTAAGGATGTCACTGGGCTTAACCAAGGAAAAGTGAAGGTTCAGAAGAGACCCAAGAAGATCTTTTTTCTTTTTCTCTTTTTTTTTTTTTTGAGGAAGATTAGCCCTGAGCTAACTACTGCTAATCCTCCTCATTTTGCTGAGGAAGCCTGGCCCTGAGCTAACATCTGTGCCCATCTTCCTCTACTTTATACATGGGACACCTACCACAGCATGGCGTGCCAAGCAGTGCCATGTACACACCCAGGATCCAAACCGGCGAAGCCTGGGCCGCCAAGGCAGAACATGCGCACTTAACTGCTGCACCACCGGGCAGGCCCCAGAGAAGATCTTAAGTATAAACCTTAGCCCAATCTCTGGAACAGAGACAGCCTACAACAATTTAAAAATCAAAGAAACAAAAACAATGAACAAACAAAACAGCAAACCCTAGGGAAGGGAAGGGAATCATTTCAAGAGTTACCACATTATTAGATTCAAACACCCAATTTTCAACAAAAAGTCACAGGGCATAGAAAGAAACAAGAAAGTAGGGTCCATTCAAAAGGAAAAAAATGAACCAACAGAAACCACACCTGAGAAAGACAAGATGTTAAATCTACTAGACAAAGACTTTAAAACAACTATCTTAAAGATGCTCAAAGAACTAAAAGAAAATACGGAAAAAGTCAAAAAGATAACATAAGAACAAAGTAGAAATATCAATAAAGAGAATAAAGCTAAAAATAAAGCACAAAAAAATCTAGACAAAAAAGTATAATAACTAAAAAATTTACTAGATGAATTCAAAGGCATATTTGAGTAAGCAAAAGAAAGAATCAGAAAACTTGAAGATAGAACAATGGAAATTATCAAGTATGAGGAACAGGAAGAAAACAGATGGAAGAAAAGTGAATAGAGCCTAAACGACCTGTGGGACACCAGAAGAAGACTAATATAAGCATTGTGAAAATCCCAGAAGGACAAGAGAAAGAGAGGGGGGAGGAGAAAAATTATTTGAAGAAATAATGGCCAAAAAGTTCCCAAATTTGATGAAACACATGTATATAAACATCCAGAAAGCTCAATGAACTCCACATAGGATGAACTCAAAGAGATTTACACAGAGACACATAGCCAAACTGTCTAAAGACAAAGATAGAATCTTGAAAGCATGAAGAGAGAAGCAACTTGTCACATACATTCCTCAACAAGATTATCAGCAGATTTTTTATCAGAACCTTTGGAGGGCAGAGGCAGTGGGCCGGTATAGTCAAAGTTCTGAAAGAACAAAACAGCCAACAAAGAATCCTTTATGTACCAAAACGTCCTTCAAAACTTAAAGAAGAAATTAAGACATTACTAAGAGTTTTCCATTAGACTTGCCCTTTTAAGAAGTGCTAAGATGTCCTGCAGATTGAAATGAAAGAACACCAGACAGTAACTCAAAAATATATGATGAAACAAAGATGTTGGCAATTATAAAGGCTACTATTATTGTAACAATGGTGTGTAACTCCACTTTTTGTTTTCTACATGATTTCAAAAACTAATATATTTTTTAAAAAATCATTAGAGTCATGTGTCACTTAACGATGGGGATATATTCTGAGAAATGCATTGTTAGGCAATTTTGTCACTGTACAAACATCATAGGGCATACTCATAAAAACCTAGATGGTATAGAATACTATACACCTAGGCTATATGGTGCTCATGTTATGGGAGCACAATCACATATGCAGTCTGTCACTGACCAAACCATTATGCAGCACATGACTATATTTGTGCAAAACCTAGAACTACTGTAACTTTGGTTTGCAGCTCTTACATTACTTAGTTTTCTACATAATTTAAGAGATTAACAATTAAAAACATTATTAGTTTAGGTTTTGGGACAATACATAAAGATTAATTTTAGGATATCAACACCTGAAACAAGCAGGTTAGAGCTGTTAAAGGAGCAAAATTTTGAATGATGTTGAAGTTAACCTGACATAAATTCAAATTAGTGTGTTATAACTTTAGGATGTTAAATATAATCCCTTTGATAACCACAAAGAAAATATCTAAAGAATATACATAAAGGAAATGACAGAGGAATTTAAATGTTTCAATACAAAAATCATCTAAACACAGAAAAGATAATATGAATGAATACTGAGAACATTATGCTAAGTGAAAAAAGACACAAAAATTCCACTTACATGATGTCATTTGAGTAGCCAAAATCAAAGAGACAAAGTAAAATGGTGGTTACCAGGCACTAAGGTAATGGGGGAGTTATTGTTTAATGGACAGAGTTTCACTTGTACATGACAAAAAGTTATGCAAATGGTGGTGATGTTTGCACAGCAATATGAATGTACTTGAGACACCACTGAACTGTACATTTTAAAATGGTTAAGATAGTTAATTTTACATTATGTGTTCTTTATCATAATAAAAAAAATATTAGGGAAAAAAACAAGGATCATGGCAATGGTGCACAGGTCAGATTTGAGAGAAAAATTTTAGCTAAACTTTATACAAATTGAATCCAATACTTTTGAGGCATCTGTAGGATTTTCAGAATGTGCTGTCCATGAGTTAGAAATGTGGGTCTGGAACTATATTTCTGGTAGTCATTAGTGTATTGGTCTGACTGAAGCCACTGGTATGGATGATATTTATTACCCAGGGAGAGCAAGTAAAAGACTGAGAATAGTACTGTATTAGTTTCCTACTGCTACCGTAACAAATTACCACAAAACTGACCAGTTTACAGCAACATAAAGGAGGCCAGATGTCTTAAAATGGGTGTCAATGGTGATGTTTTACCTATGGAGACTCTTGAAGAAAATGTTTACTTGCTTCTAGAAGCTTCCAGCTTCTGGAGGCTATCCTCAATCTTTGGCTCCCAGCCTTGCATTGCATACCCTTTTTCTCTCTCTGCTTTTATTGTCAAATCACCTTCTCTCTAAATTTGACCCTCTTGCCAAACTCTTATTAGGACCCTTGTGATTACATTGGGCCCATCCTGATAACACAGCATAATCTCTCCATCTAACTATCCTTAACTTAATCATCTTCAAAGTAATTTTTGTCATATAAGGAAACATATTCAAAAGTTCTTGAGATTAGGATGTGAACACCTTTAGGGAGCCATTAATCTTCCTATTGCCAGAACCCTGAGGAATATTGTAAGGAGAAAGACCCTTCAAAGGCTTTTTTGTTTACAGTAATGGAAATATTCTCCCAATCATTCAGATATAAACTTTAATCATCTTTGAATGACTTCTTAAGTAACTTCTACTCCCATTCCCATTCAGTCACCTAATTTTGTTCACTCTTTCCTAGTGTTGTATTTAAGTCACTCCTTTCCACTCCACATGTCACTACACTTGTTTAGAACCCCTGAATTATTATGATAGTGTCATTGCTCTCTGTGTGTTTCGTATTTTTCCTCTTTGGGTCCACTCCACCTACCGATGTCAGACTCATCTTTGTACGTTCTGCTTTGGCCACTTCATCTCTTCTATTTAAAAATCTTCCAAGGTTATCATTCCATCATTATGTAACTCTCTTCTTAGCTTCTATAGCATTTAGAATATACATGTCACTACTTGACAGTATATACGACATTATAAATTTGCTTCTATGTATATAATGGTGGTTTCAGATGCTATTTTCCTGAATTAAGTTTTCCCAACCAGTTGTCTTTCTCCTTTAAATTGTCAACTGAGATTATCTTGTTTGAGTATTATTAAGCTACTCAAGAGATAGAGATCTTCATTAATCTGCAGGTGTGGTACAGCTAAAGAATGAAAAAGAAAGGAGGAAAAAGATGGTGGACCTGAAAAAAAAGCATGGGGATAGTCTGAATTCACTCTTTGGCATGGCAAGGAAACGCAATTTTCATGTATATTGAATGACCATCTCTGTAGATAGTTATGTCTTCTGCCACCATACTGGAATCCCCCTCCTAAAGTCTACCCAATGAACATGAGTACTCTAGCCTAAAGAGGCTTCAGACTGGACTGCTGGTAACAGCCCCTGGGCTATAAAAAGACATGGATAATATATAAGGTAACTGAGGACACTGTCCTACTTCTGAGGAAAATCTTACGAGATGAGATTATACTTATAGCAACTACTCAGAGAAGAAAGTTGGCCACATCTTAAGGCCTATGAAACCAAAGAGAGGGAGCATCTAGAGAGTTAGTTTGGTGTTTGGGTTCTTTTTTTAAAGATTGGCACCTGAGCTAACATCTGTTGCCAATATGTTTAATTTTTTTTAAAGATTGGCACCTGAGCTAACAACTGTTGCCCATCTTCTTGGGGTTTTTTTTCCTGCTTTTTCTCCCCAAATCTCCCCAGTACACGGTTGTGTATTTTAGTTGTGGGTCCTTCTAGTTGTGGCGTATGGGACACCACAGCTCAAGGCGGCCTGATGAGCGGTGCCATGTCTGTGGCCAGGATCCAAAACAGCGAAATCCCAGGCCACCAAAGCAGAACACACAAACTTAACCTCTTGGCCATGGCGCTGACCCCGTTGCCAATAATTTTTGTTTTTCCTTTTTCTTCTCCCCAAAGCCCCTCCAAAACATAGTTATATATCCTAGTTGTAGGTTCTTCTGGCTGTGCTACGTGAGATGCCACCTCAGCATGGTTTGATGAGCAGTGCCATGTCCATGCCCAGGATCCAACGTGGCGAAACCCTGGGCTAGTGAAGCAGAGCATGCAAACTTAACCACTCAGCCACGAGGCTGCCCCTGTTACTTTGGTTTTGCCACAAAGACTGAACTAAAAGGCTATACAAGTGTAATCATACTTTGGCTATTCTTTGTCTTTTTCACATATTGTTTCTCTGTTGTTTTTGTTGGATGAGTTTGTAATTATATTAAAACAATAATCAAAAGAATCTTATTATTTGTCAGTCACAGAGCAATGAAGCTATCATATTTGCCACGTGTTGTGGGAAGAATCTGACAAGGTGAGGAACTTACAAAGTTAGTCTTTACCTACCGATTTAGAATTAGGAGATAAAAGTGCCACTTTTCAATGGAGCTCTTTTTGGTTTTTCCTACTACTCTGATGAATGTGTCAGAAGGAAAAAAATTACTACACATTTGTAACCAAGTGATCTATCCTGAAGAATATTCCATATCTACTTGAGAAAGATGTATACTCTGTTGCTTTCAGATGGAATATTCTGCATATGTCTGTTAAGTCCATCTAGTCTAACATGTTGTTTAAGGCCAATATTTCCTAATTGGTTTACCGTCTGAATAATCTGTCCAATGATAAAGTGGGGTATTAACGTCTCCTACCATTATTGTATTGCTATTTATTTCTCCCTTTAGCTATGTTAATATTTGCTTTATATATTTAGGTGTTCCTATGTTGGGCACAGAAATATTTACAAATGTTACATCCTATTGCTGGATTGACACCTTTATCATTATATAATGACTTTGTGTATAGCTAATCTAGCTTTCTTCTGGTTTCCATTTGCATGGAATATCTTTTTCCATCCCTTCACTTTCAGTCTGTGTGTCTTCCTTAAAGCTTAAGTGAGTCTCTTATAGGCAGTATATAGTTGGGTCTTGTTTTCGTATTCATTCAGCCACTCTACATCTTTTGATTGGAGAATTTGGTCCACTTGCATTTAAAATAATTATTCATAGGTATGGACTTACTGCCAATTTGTTAAGTGTCTTCTGGCTGTTTTGTAGTTCCTTTGTTCCTTTCTTCTTCTCTTGTTCTCTTCCTTTGTGATTTGATGATTTTCTGTAGTGGTATCCTTACATTCCTTTCTCTTTATCTTTTGTGTATCCACCATAGGTTTTTGTTTTCTGGTTACCATCAGGCGTACATAAAACGTCTCATATTTGTAACAGTCTATTTTAAGTTGCTAACGACTTAAGTTTGAATGTATTCTAAAGCTCTATATTTTCACTCTTCCCCACATACACACATTTTATGTTTCTGATGTCACAATTTACATCTTTTTATCATGTGTATGCATTAACAAACTACTGTAGTTATAGTTATTTTTACTATTTTTGTCTTTTAATCTTCATACTAAATTTATAACTGACCAACCCACCACCATTACAACATCAGATCATCCTGAATTTAACTATATACTTACCTTTACCAGTGAGATTTATACATTCATATGTTTTCCTATTACTAACTAGCACTCTATTGTTTCAGCTTAAAGAAGTTCTTTCCACATTTTTTAGAGCCTATCTATCAGTGATGAACTCCTTCAGCTTTTGTTGTCTGGAAAACTCTTTATCTTTCCTTCAATTCTGAAAGACAACTGTGTCAGGTAGAGTATTCCTGGTTGGCAATTTGTTTTCTTTCAGTACTATGAATATATTTAGCCACTCCCTTCTGGCCTGCAGTGTCTGCTGAAAAATCTGCTTACAGTCCTATGGGGACTCTCTTGTACGCAAGAAGTTGTTTTGCTGCTTTTCAGATTCTCTCCTTGTCTTTAACTCTGACAATGTAATTAGATTAGATGTCTTTAGATTATCTTATCTGGAACTCTCTGGGATTCCCAGATCTGAATGTCTGTTTCGTTCCCCAGGTTAAGGAAGTTTTCAGGCATTATTTCTTCAAATAAGATGTCTGCCCCTTTCTCTCTTCTCCTTCTGGGACCCCTATAATGTGAATATTGGTCCATGTGATATTGTCCCATAAGTTCCTTAAGGTATCTTCACTCTTTTTCATTCTTTGTTCTTTTTGCTCTCTGACTGAATGAATCCACTGCTCTGTCTTCAAGTCCACTGCTCCTTTCTTCTACTTCACCTGGTCCGCTTCTGAACCCCTCTATTGAATTTATCATTTCAGTTATTGTATTCGTCAGCTCTTTGATTTCTCTTTGGTACTTTCCTCTATTTTCTGACTCTTTGTTGAAATCCTCACTTTGTTCATGCATTCTTCTGACTTCAGCGAGCATCTTTACGACCATTATTTTGAACTCTTTTTCAGGTAAATCACTTGTCTCTATTTTTTTAAGATCTTTTCCTGAGGTTTTATCACGTTCTTTCATTTGAAATATACTCCGGTTTCTTCAGTTTCCTTGACCCTCTGTGTTGGTTTCTGTGCATTAGATAAAGCAGCCACTCCTCTCAGTCTTGCAGTAGTAGTCTTGCAAATGAGATGAACCTCATCATTTAACCCTGCCCCAGCTCTTGGTTGTCTCCCAAACCTTTGTAATTATCAAAGAAGCCTTCTTTGTTTAGTAGTAGTTGAGGCTCCCAGTAGTTAAGGGTGTGCCAAGACCTGCGAGTGTCCAAAAGAGGAGGATCTCAGTCAGACTTACATGCAGGCTCACTGGAAACTGGATCCTGGGGCAGCAGGTATTAAAGTATGCAAATATACTTCTTTCAAGGGAAGACTGGGAGATGGGTTCATCTGTCTGCTCCTGCTGCGCTGAGCTCTGGGGGTCACAGCAAGTTAACAACTGTTTCTTTGTTTGCTACCATCCGGTTGAACCCATGAACATTAAGTAAGCCCTGCTGACTACCAGAGCCAGGCTATCAGTATATGTGTCCTCTGGGTAGCAACCACAAAAGCCAAGGTGCCAGATATATACAAAAGCTCACAAGACATGAGCCACCAGTGATCTTAAGCAGGGCAGAGGGTGAGCATCAAGATGGCAACTGCTGGCCTCCCCATTCTCTGGGAAGTATTGCAGTCAGCCCCTTGATGTACGTTAAAACAAAAGCCTCCCCCTCAGGCCACAGGCATTGAGATAAGCAAATAGGCCTCTCTGACAGAAAGTCTAGGCGTTTCTGTCTGCTGCCTCTGCACAGTGCCCTGGAAGATAGCTGGTTAAGAATTGTTTCTGTTTGTTACAGTCCTGTGGGACTCACGAATGTAAGCCATGCTGGTCACCAGAGCCAGGCAATCAAGAGGTATCCCCTTGTCAGCAGCCACAACAATCAGAGTGCCAGATGTATGCATGAGTTTCTTTCTGCAAGACTGGTGACCTGAAGCAAGGCAGAGAGTGGGAAGATGGTGCCTGCTGGCCTCAATGGTCTCTGGAGACTATTCCAGTCAGCCCCTAGATGGGTTTTAAATTAGAAGCCTGCCCTCAGACCAAAGTTTTTAAGATAAGCAAACAGGCCTGTTTCACAGAGAGGCTGGCAGCATTTCAGTCTGCTGCCTACGTGCTGGGCCCTGGGGGCTGAGCCACAGTGAGTCCACCTGAGCCCTTTAAGAACTGTTTCTGAGTTCACTATAGCCTTGTGGGTCTATGGACATAAGTCCCACTGCCTTTCAAAAGCTAGATGATTTGGGGGCCCAACTCTTAGGTGGAAGTCTTAAAAGTTGGGGCATCAGATGTGGGATCCAAACCCTTCACATGTCAGGGAGAAGCTGGGAGCTGTTGGTTCCCTCCCAGTTGTGTGTTTCTGGGGTGGGTTTTATGGCAATATTGTGTCTCAGCCTTTCCTAACCCTTTCAAAGTGGATATTATCTTGTTCATCCAATGTGTAGGAGTTGCTCAGTTAGTTTCTGGATTTCTTTCAGAGGGAAGTGTACTGTACGTAGCTGTAGACTGGATGTATCCATGGGAGGAGGTGATTCAGGAGCCTCCTACATCACCATATTGAACAAGTGGTCTAAATACCAATTCTAATCTTCATAAAATAGTTAAATATTGCATAGAGGAAGAAATTCTACAGTTCTGTCCTTAGATATTGAAGCATATACATATATATATGCATGTGTATACACACATACACATATAACATATGCATACACATATACACATACGTATGCATGTATATTCCCCCTAGTTTGGAGCCTGTTTCTCAAAGAACAAGACTGCTTTAATATTTAAAACATTTTTCCAACCTTGGACTAATTCCAGCATCCTCACTCTTTCTCCCTATCATAATGCCTCTTAGTAAAAACACATAAACTAACTTTCAAAAAAATTAAATTAAAAAAACTCAACTGGTAAGTTTTATATATTGTTTGAGGAATTCTAAAATGATAAACTCTTTGAATAACTGTTGGGCACTTTCTTAAATAGTTAAAACATTACCTTACGATCCAGCAATTCCACTCTTAAGTATTTATACAAGAGAAATAAAAATTCTCATAAAATGAAATGTCCACAAAAAAATTTGTACAAAAATGTTACTATCACCTTTATCCATAATAGCAAAAAGCAACCAACAACCCAAATATCCATCAAAAAATGAACAGATAAATGAACTGTGATATATCTGTACAAGAGAATACTACTCAGTAGTAAAAAGAAGTGAATTTCTGATTCATGCATCAACATGGATAAACCTAAAAACATGTTGAGTGCAAACAGGAAATACAAAAGAGTATATGCTATATGATTCATATACATGACATTCAAAAATAGGAAAAACTAATCTGTGGCAACAGAAATGAGAACAGCAATTGCTTGTGGAGGTGGTAGAACTGACAGGAAAGGGACATGAGGGAACTTTTTAGGGTGATAGGAGTTTTCTCTATCTTAATTGGAGGTATGGTCTCAAGAGTATTCTTATGTTGAAATTTATCAATCTGTATTCTTAAGATATGTGCATTTTATTTTATAAAAGTATACCTCAACAACAACAAAAAAAGGGTATTGGGGGAAAAAACTAATGAGCAATAAGTCTCTCGAATCCTATTTCACTTCATGCCTTCATTTATTCATTCAACAAATACTTACTGAGCATTGACTATGTTCTAGGCACTTTTCTAGGTGCTGGGGATACAGTGAATGAAAATATAGAAAACCTTGCTCTCATTACACATGCATTATAAAGGCGGATACAGACAATAAACAAGATAAATAGTTTAAATACACACATATATTTAAGATAGTGATATACGGAGAATTAAAGCAGGTAAGGGGGATATGAAACATTGGGAAGGGACTGAAATTTTTGATAGGTTGGCCAGGAAAGACTACACCAAGAAGCTAACTACACTAAGAGGCTTGTATCTATGACTTGATTCTGTAAATGGAATATGCTTGGATGTAGCATTATGAAAATTTTGAGCCTAGGACTTTAGAGCTATCATGAGTCTCAGCTTGCTCTCTTACATCTGTGTCATCATCACAGATGTGAACCCAGATAATCATTGGGTTATCTGCAGTCCCTTAAGAGGATCTTAGCATGAATATGCATGGAACGTATCTGAGCCCAACCTGCTCAGGAGCCAAGTCCAACTAGACCTATAACTTGAAGAACGGCCACCCAGACAAAGAGCCTACATCAGTCAACTCAAAGCAAATGCCTGAATGAGAGTAAATAATTGTTGTTTTTAAGCCACTGAGTTATAGGGTAGTTTGCTGCTCAGCAACAGCAGTAGTTTGGAGTGAAATACTACATCTGAGATTTACATTTTAAAAAATACTCTATCAGTACTACATAATTATAAACAGGAATGAGTAATTGTTCTATATATTACAGTGAAGAGACCTCCAGAATACATCCTTGAGTGGAAAAAAAAGTTGTAGGAAAGTTTATATACTATGCTATCATTTAAGATTTATAATATGAAAATATAAACATATTCACCTCTATTTTTTTTTACAATGACAAAATAAAGAATAATTTTTTAAATGTTAAAAAAAGGGAGAGAATGGGCAGAAGGGAAAAGAAAAGGAGCTAGGCTGCTTTGAATATACTTTGATTTATAGATTTCACTTTGTAACCATGTAAATATTTTATATTATTATTCAACAAAAAAAAATTTTTAAGGAATCTCAAAGATAGAGTAACAGTGAATGGATTTACTCTCCTGTCTGAAGCAAATTTAAAAATCAGACAAAATATGTGACAAGAGAGTTCCAGCCACCTCAGTTATCCAACTAAACTAAACTCTAGTGGTTACTTCTAGTAATCTAGGTCTTTCTCCCTACTACTCTCCAAAGAAACCTGGGCATTTATCAGACTATATTATAATTATTTCTTTACAAATCTCTCTTCTGCCTCCCTTACTAGAGGCCAACATCCTGAAATGTGGGAACTATGTCTTAGTCATCTTTTTATCCCAAGTGCATGGCCAAATAATATTGGCTCATATCTAACGCATTTTCAAATTACCCCCACCTTTTGCTCAAGTTATTTCCTCTTTAAAGCTCCTTGACGTCTTTTCTACTACTCAAGACAGCTTATTTTGTAAAGCCTTCCCTTCTCTAACCACCCCTAGCCTCTAACCCATGAAAGAATTACTTACTTGTATTTTCTTAGACTTGTGTGTGTGTGTGTGTGTGTATATCTCAAAGTTCCTGCAATATATATACCCATTAGCACACTACAGTCATGTATTGCTTAAGGACAGGAATATGTTCTAAGAAATGCGTCATAAGGCAATTTCGCTTTGTGCGAACACCAGAGTGTACTTACACAAACCTAGATGGTAGAGTCTACTACACATCTAGGCTATACAGTACTAATCTTATGGGACCACTGTGGTATATGTAGTCCATCATTGACTGAAACATCCTTATGCATCATGTGACTGTATACCCTAATCATTTGCTTATACAGTCAGCCCTCCATACCCTCAGACTCTGCATCCGCAGATTCAACCAACTGCTGATCGTGTACAATGTTTACATGCAGGAACCCTCAGATACGGATGGCCAACTAAAGGACTTGGGCATCCAAAGATTTTGCTATCTGAGGGGAGTCCTGGAACCAATCCCTGTGGATACCGAGGGACAAGTGTATATTTCCTCCTCAAAGATATAAACAGCGTCTTGTTTATTTTTGTAGCTCCATCACCTATAACTATGTCTAGTATAACTGGGGGTAACAAATGCCTTACAAAGGAATTAAACAGTGCATCTTTAGTATATGCATGAATTAAATCACTGTGCATACACTAGCAAAAATTCTGGTTTTATAACAAAAAATATGTTGGAACATTTAGACATTTAATAGAAATTGCAATAAATACAGGACTCTAGGTCTAACAGAGGATTTAAAGGAAGGAGGAGAATAGAATATTTGAAAGGACTCCATTTACTAACCAACCATGTTTGTTATATGGTAATATACCCCTGGAAACAAACCCAGAAGCAGCAACAGATACTAACTACCACAGAGTTTAATTCTCCCTGGTTTCCTAGAACAAGAACTAAGGAATAGCCTCTACGCCATTCTTTATAGACCTTATAAGCCCTTAGTAATGCTTAGTTATGCTGAGAGCTTCCTACCAATGTCATCGAAGCCAAGTTTTGAAATATCTCCTACTGCATTTTTTTTTAAGATTTTATTTTTCCTTTTTCTCCCCAAAGCCCCCTGGTACATAGTTGTATATTTTTAGTTGTGGGTCCTTCTACTTGTGCCATGTGGGATGCTGCCTCAGCAAGGCTTGATGAGCAGTGTCATGTCCGCGCCTAGGATCCAAACAGGAGAAACCCTGGGCTGCCGAAGCGGAGCGCGCGAACTTAACCACTCGGCCACGAGTGAATTTCATTTTGGGATTTACCCCAAGTTCAGAGATCTTCCTACTTAAATTACAGGTGGTCCTAATAATAGTCAGTTATATTTCACTTCTCCCTATTTTGAATAAAGATGAACAGCCAGTTTCCAAATGAATACTGATACTACTACACTTACCACCTGACTATAAGAGTATATCATTATCAGTATCTTTGAAGCCTTCCAAGTGCTACTTCCTAATCACCGTCCTTTTCCCACTAAGTTAACTACTCTTCAGAATTTTGCCTTTATTATTATCTTGTTTTTCTTAAGAAAAATCTCTCTCCATGAATGGGTAAAACAGCCATGAATCTTAAACTTGACTAATATTATTTAGAAAATTCAAGACTTATTATTCACTTATTCATTATATTTATTAAGCGCCTATTCTATTCCAGGCTTAAGAAGCTCATAGTTTGGTAAGAGAAACATAAACAGGAATGGTGGGAGGAAGGAAGGGGTAGAGAGGAAGATACGAAGTGGAAAGAGGAGACAAAGACAGGGAAAGAGCATTCAGTTAGGAAACTAAAAATAATTAACTTTTATTAAAACAAGTTTATGTCAGAGAAAAATTTTTAATTTAAGAATTGTTGGGGAAAATGAAAGAAAAGAGTGATAGAGGAGCCATCCCTACATTATGAGAAAATTCAGATATATCCAAGGGATATTCAAAAACAGAACACTTAGAAGAGCTGAGCAGAACACAAAGCAGACCATCATCGTCACTGTTGCAGTGCTAAGGACAATATGATTTCAAGAAGGCCACCGACTTCAGGAAGATAGAGACAGAAGGGTTTGAGCAGCAACAAGACAAGTCACTATCACAGAGAGCACAGGTCTTCATGCTACATGATTTCATTTAAATGAAGCCCAACACAGACAAAACTAATACACGGTGATAGAAATCAGAGCTGTGGTTTCCTATAAGGCATGGAGACTGACTGGAAGAGGTCTTGAGAGCAACTTTCTGGAGCAATGAAAATGCTCTACATCTTTATCTGGATAAAGAACTACTACTCAGCAATGAAAAACTACATATACACTCATATTTGGATGAAACACAAAAGCATTATATTGAGGGAAAGAAGATACAAAAGACTGAATGCTGTATGACTTCATTTATATGAAGTCCAGTAAGAGGCAAAATTACCATGATAGAAATCAGAACAGTGCTTTCCTATGAGATGTGGGGATTGACTAGAATAAAACAATGAGGGAATCATTCTGAAACAATGGGAATATTCTATATCTTTATTAGGGTGACAGAGGGGTATACGCAGTTATTAAAACTCATCAAATTGTCTGCCTAAGGTAAGTGCATTTCATTGTCAATTTCATATAAATTAAATATTTTTAGTTATAAAAAGCAAAATAAATGGACTTTTACTATCAAAAAAAAAAAAAACAAAGTAAGAAAATTATGAAGTGGCAGAGACTTGATCTTCCAAATAATTTTCTTTAAGATTCTTTGACAAAATGTTTTACATATCCAACACAGTTAAGTTTACCACTGCATCTAAATCCTGAATAAAAAAAAATAATATATAATGAGAAGCAAAATAAAGAAATTTTCAGATAAACAAGAGCTGAGAGAATGTCTCATCAACAGATCTTTCTTGCATACAAAAATAGTAAAAAGTTTTTCACGCAGAGGGGAAATGATACCAGGTGGGACCTCTAATCTACAAAGAGTGCCAAAAATGGCAAATATGTGGGTAAATATAAGACATTTTTTTCTTGTTTCTTATATTCTTTATAAGACAACTCTTTAAAGCAAAAATAATAGCAAAGAATTCTGAAGTTTATAACATGTATAGAAGTAAAATACATGACAAGAATAAAACAAAGGCTGGAAGGGGGTAAATGGAAGTATACTCATAAAATTCTCACACAATACATGAAGTGGTATAATATAATTCAACATAGACTATGCTAAGTAAGTTACATATATTGTAATCCCTAGAACAACAAGGGGAAAAACAAAGAGGCATAGGAGGGATGGCCAAGATGATATCTGTTGGTCTCAGACTTAGCTAAGCTGAAATTAATTTCTGAAAATTGGTTTCCTGAGTAGAGTCAGGAATAGCCCTAAGAAAAATGTGTGCACAATTCAGAAGGCAGAAGAGAAGCAGCCGGTATTACTGCCCTCAAAAAGTCTAGCTATGATATGGCTCAAGGTGCTAAGGTAGCTCATACACATTGTCACTGATCTGCTGGCCTCACTAACATGGAGCAGAAGAGCACAGTTTCTCCAGATCAGACTAATTTTCCTCACGAACTTAGATGCAAAAATCCTTAACAAAATCAAATCCAGGAATACATAAAAAGGACAACACGTCATGACCAAGTGGGGTTTCTTCTAGCAATGCAAAGGCGATTTAACGTTAAGAAATCAGTGAAATTAACCATATTAACAGACCAATGGAGAGAATCTATATGATCATCTCACTAGAAGAAAAAATGTGTCTGACAAAATTTAACACTCATTCATGATAAAAATTTTTAGCAACTTGATGAAATTTTTTCAACTTGATGGAAGAAATCTATGAAAAATCTACACTAACACCATACTTAATAGTGAAAGACTGAAGAATTTCTCCCTAAGATTGGGAATAAGGCAAGGATGTTTGTTGTCACTACTTCTATTCAACATTGTATGGGAGATCCCAGCCAATGCAATGAAGCAAGATGAAGAAAGAAAAAAGTCAAAAGGACTGGAAAGAAGTAAAAATATCTTTTATTACAGACAAATGACTATATATAGAAAATCCTCTGCATTCTTTAAAAAGAAAAATCTTCTAGAGTGATAAGGAAACTAATAAGGTTACAGGATACAAAATAAATATATGACCAAAGCCTAGTATATCTTCAGGAAATTAAACATAGGATTAGCATTTGATCCAGCAATTCCACTTCTGGGTATACAACCAAAAGAATTGAAAGCAGGAGCTTCAACAGCTATTTGTACACTCATGTTCACAGCAGCACTGTTCACAATAGCTAAAAGGTAGAAACAACCCAAATGTCCATTGATGGATGAATGGATAAACAAAATGGGGTATATACATACAACAGAGTATTATTCAGTCTTGAAAAGGAAGAAAATTCTGACACATGCTATAACACAGAAGAACTTTGAAGTCATTATGCTAAGTGAAATAGGCCAGACACAAAAGGACAAATAGTGTATAATTCCACTTACACGAGGTACCTAGAATAGCCAAATCCATAGAAACCGAAAGTATAATGGGGGTTGCCAGAGGCTGGAGGGAGAGGGGAATGAAGAGTTCATGTTTAATCAGTATAGAGTTTCAGTTTGGGGAATAAAAAAATTCTGGAGATAGACGGTGATAGAGCACAACAACGTGAGCGTACTTAATGCCACTGAATTGTACACTTAAAAATAGTTTAAAAAGGGCCAGCCTCGTGGCGTAGTTGTTACGTTCACGTGCTCCACTTCAGCAGCCCAGGTTCGCAGGTTTGGATCCCAGGTGCAGACCTACACAACACACATCAAGCCATGCTATGATGGCATCCCACACAAAAAATAGAGGAAGACTGGTACAGATGTTACCTCAGGGACAATCTTCCTCACCAAAAAAAAATAGTTAAAATGGTAAATCTTACATTATGTATATTTTACCACAATTTTTAAAAAAGCCTACTGTATGGTTTCATGCATACAAAGTTTAAAAACAGGCAAAACTAATATATACAATGTTAGATTCAAAGTACTGGGTTATCCTAGAGCATGGAGGGAGACTGACTTTAGAAGGCGGCTTTTGGAGTTCTACTTACATTCTGTTTTCTTAACCTGAGTGTTGCTTTCACGGAGTGTTCATTTTGTGCAAGTTCATGAAACTAGACTCTCTTCACTATATATTTGCTATATATGACTACTATACCACCACAAAGTTTTGTTCTTTTTTTTGTTTGCTTTAGTGACAGATAAACTCAGATTTTGCTGAAGTGAGGATTTCGATCATGCTCACAGCTAGAGACTGGTTTCAGGTGCAAGTCACCTGTCTAGTAAATGAGCCCTATTGAGAGTCCAACATCCACACTACGGTGCACATTTACTGCGTGCTATTTGTCTTTGGCACATAGAGTACAATTCTTCCGAAATGGTGAAAACACTGTTTCTATCCCAAAAATAGTCTCAAAATGAAAGTCAACTTCTACTATTAATGACAGAAGTAAATATAAAATGAAGAGGTCTAAGAAAGTAATACGAAAGTCTCTAAGTATACAGAGCAAAGAATATCAAGGATATATACGTGTGTTAAAAAGATTTTTCTATACGTTAAAACATTCCCAAGGCCTAGCTGCTTATAGTCTCAGCTGCATTAATTTTTTAGAATAAAAATATTATACATTAAAAAAAACTGGTCAGGTGTTCTAACTTTAAAAGCTGTGAAGGCAAACAAAATGATTACATTTTTATTTTTACTTTGATCAAAATAAGAAATGATTAACACCATTAGGAAATAATAATCTCAATAATACTCTCACATACATCCTGAAATATCTAATATAGTTTTAGAATTAAAACAAAAAAATTATTTCATGATTCAGTTAATTTATATGCAAGAAAGCAGAAAGACGGTGCTCAAAAAGTGCTGTTAAGTTCTGACTTGAATAACAGTACACAAATTTTATCCTGGACATTAAAAAATGATACTTGAGTATGAATTCTGTATGTTTTATGAGTGTATGTGAACTAAAAAATGTACTGAGTTAATAAAGTTGCACAGACTAACAGCCCTCCAAAAAGAGAAAAGTTTTGGTAAATTTTACAGAGTACTTACAGGACATCTTTTAAGAAGAGTAACTAGAGAACAGATTCATTATAAGAGCTTACATTCTCCTTTATACCCACAAGAGGGAGCAAACACTTAACACACCTTTATAGGAATGTCGTTACATACTAATTTTTACACAAGACTTTTAGGGGACAATAATTGGAAAAATAATAAGAAAGCAACTACCAAAAAGTAATTAATTGAGTGTCTACCATGTGCCCGGCAATGTCTGGAAATACAGTGGGTAAAAGATATAGCTCCTACTCTCAGGCTTCACAGTATTTCAGGCAACAAAGTATATCTAGAGATTTGTAAGATTCTTTAACAAACACAAACAAATCAAACTTAGCTTTTTAATAGACTGAAAACTATAATTTATAAGTATTCAGTCTGACCAGACACTACAAATGTGATGAAAAAGACTAAACAAATATCAGTAATTTATAGTCTACAACTCTAAGAGGCAAATAACATGGATTATGTAATTTATTATATAAAGAATTCACAGTAGGCCCTAAGATGTAACTTTTTTCCCAAGTGGACTCAAATGATCTAAGCCACTTCATCTTTTTCATTTACCTTAATCAAAATGTAAGCAAATTAACATTGACTTAGGGGAATTTGGATGTGTAGACAACAAAATATTTCAGGACAGGAACATCTTTGAAACATACTGATGAATAGTAAAATCACAATGCCAAACATTGGAAAAATCTCAATCACAGCCTATTAATAACATTTGAATACAGCTAATTTTATATGACTTAAAGAATGGATTTCAAAAGGGCATGATGAACCAGGCAGGTGACTTCAGGAGAGCTCTTTCAATTAGTTGTATCTACACAGAAGCAAAGCAAAGGGTATGGTCCTTTTCAAGAAGGTAGACTGTGCAGGAAACAATGTGTAGTGAAAAAATGCAAGTCTGAATCAAAGCAGAACTGGCTTCAAATCCAAGCTTTGCCATTTACTAGCCCTGTGATGCTAGGAAAGTTATTAACCTCTCTGAGCCTAAGTATTCTCACTCATACAATGGGAATAATAATAATCTTTCAAGGCTAGTACAAGGATTGATGATAGAGTGCCTAAGATAAGAGCTCAAATATTAACTGAAATTTATAGATGAGAAAACAAAAGAAAGCCACATGCTTTACCCAGGATCAGAAAATAGAAAAATAGTGGGCCAGAACTTCTTTATTTCTAGTATGCTCTTTATCTTAAAGTCTATTTAATTTAATATTAATTAATCACACCAGCTTTGTTATGATTAGTATCTACATGGTATAACTTTTTTCTTCCTTTTATTTCCAATCAAGCAGTATATTTATATGTCAAACATCCCTTTTGTAAGCAACATAGTTCAGTTTTTCTTTTTTATCCAACGTGACACTCCCTACTTTTGATTATTCTTTTAGTCTATTTACATTTAATGTAATTACTGATATGCCTGAGTTTAAGTCTGCCATCTTTTTTTTGTTTGTAATCTGTCTCAATTGTTTCTCTTCAGTCACTCTTCCTTATCTGAATTATTTAAGGTTGAGCCTATTTGTAGTATTCCATTTTATCTCCTCTATTGACTTTTTAACTATCATTCTTCCATTTATTAGCGGTTGTTCAGGAATTATGGTATGCATTCATAACTTAGTTTACCTTGCGTTAACATTATTACCACATCCCATATAATGTAAGAGAGTCCATTTACTGTTTTCTTTCAGCTGTTGTCATATATATTTTTTGTTAGTCAATTGCTTTTTAAAGAAATTATGAAAACAGAAATATAATTTTTTATATTTACCCACGTAATATGCCATTTTCAGTGCTCTTCACTTCTTCCATAGATCCACATTTCCATCTGGTATCATTTCTCTTCAGCCTAAAGAACTTCCATTAGCATTTCTTATAATGTGCAGGAGTGTTGGCAACAAATTCTCTCAGGTTTTATGTTCTAAAAACGTCTTCACTTTCACTTTTGAAGGATAATTTTGCTAGATATAAAATTCTAGTTTGATAATTTTTTTCTTCCAGCACTTAAAGTCATCATTCCATTGACCCCTATATTCCATTGTTTCTGATGAGAAGTTAACTACCATTCTTGTCATTGTTCTCTTCATGGAATGTCTTTTTTTGCCTCTGGATGTTTTTTTTGTTTTTTTTTTTTGTTTTTTTTTTTTAAAGATTTTATTTTTTCCTTTTTCTCCCCAAAGCCCCCCGTACATAGTTGTATATTCTTCATTGTGGGTCCTTCTAGTTGTGGCATGTGGGACGCTGCCTCAGCGTGGTCCGATGAGCAGTGCCATGTCCGCGCCCAGGATTCGAACCAACGAAACACTGGGCCGCCTGCAGCGGAGCGCGCGAACTTAACCACTCGGCCACGGGGCCAGCCCCTGCCTCTGGATGTTTTTAAGACTTTTCTCTTTATCTCTGGTTTTCAGCAGTTTGGCTATGAAGTGCCTATGTGTGACTTTCTTTGTATTAACCCTACGTGGTGTTCATGGAGCTTCTTGAATCTGTAAATTTATGTCTTGCACCAAGTACGTGCAAAGATACTGAAAAATCTTGCCAAATAAGATCCACACAACCATAAGACATATTTGGGGATTCTTTTTTAATAGGAAGAATGTTAGGAGCACTTCAAAAGATGAGAGAAAACAGAAAAATTAAGAGAATAACAAACCTATTACTTTGCCATCAATTCATGCCAAATTTTAGAACAATTTCTTAAAGAGATGTTGGCCTATAAATCCTTTGAAGGAGAAGAGTGTGATCATTACGAATAAACAATGCCAAAACATTTTTTGATATATAACTCGACTTGCATGTCCAGAATATAACATATACTTCCTAAATCTGGATTTCAATAAAGCAACTGACAAAATTTCTCTTATTTATTCTTAAAGATATAATACAGAAATAAAGATAAAATGCTACCAGTCATATAATATCTTTGCAGTATGAATGTCTTCATCTAATTTCAATCTAATTTATGTCATTTCAATAAACATTGGTAGCCTGACATTTGGCAGGCACCGTTAGATACTAGCAACAGAGAGATCAATATGACACAATTTCAAATCTCAGCACACTCAGAGAGCATTAACAGACTGATGTTCATTACATATGCAAACAACACAAAGCTAAAACAGCTAATATTCTGATGACAAAATCAGGATCCCAAAACTCAATCATATCCTTCTTATCTTACTTCATCTTATTTTAACAAGCTCAAAACTAATTAATTCGGTTCAATTAATACTCAGTGAGAAAACACTATGTGCTAGAAAGTGTGCTAGGCATTAGGAATACTAAAATGAATAAGTTCCAGTTCCTGGCTGTAAGGAACTCACAAATTAGCAAGAAAGACAAGTAAACAAATATTTACAAAGTAATGTGATAGCTGCAATGACAGACGTACACATAAGAATGAGAAATACAGAGGAGGGAGTAAGGAACTGTTAGGGAAGCCTTTATAGAGACAATGCCTATGCAAAAGTCTAAGGGGTAAAGGCAATGGGAGAACTCACAAAGGCAGAGAGACATGAAACGATATAAGTTCAAGAAAATTACAAGCATCAAAGTATCATTATAGAACAAGGTTGCAGGAAAAGTATAGGCTACACAAGATCAAATCACAAAGAGCTTTGTTAGCCATGCCAATGAACTTGACTTTCATCCTACATAAGCAATTGAATATGGAGTTCAAGAGAAGACAGGAATGAGGCTGCTGCTTTGGGAGTCAATAGCACATATATAACGCATACTTAAAACCAAAGAAAAGATGATTATCCAAAGAAACACAATATGTGATGGGGTAGAATGGAAAGGAGAAGGGAACAAGGACAGACCCTTAAGAAAAATCTGGAAGCATTCAGAATAAGACACTAGATCAGTGAAAGGCATTTTTAAACTGAGGGAAGACTGGAAAGTTCTTAAACTGGAAATAGGTTGAGAAGAGGGAGCCAGAAGAAAGGGAGACGCAGAAGCCAAAGGAAATATGAGGAAAAACTGATGAGGGACAAATTCCCAGGTAAATGATTAACAGCAAGTAGAGGGGACAGAAGTTAATGAAGAGAAATATAAAGTTCTCCACTCAGCTTGAGAAATTCAAATAATTAAATTTAGGATGAGGGAGATATGCCTTCCCTGCTTGTGCAGTATTTTAAGTAACTATTAAATAGGTCTCAAAATTGTAAGGTGACTGCATTAATAGTAATACAATGTGCAAAACTAGAGGGGGAGGCTGTTTTACTCTACTTTAAACCTCTTTTGGAAAACTGTGTTCACTCCCAAGCTCCTCCTTTGAAGTGCGCCATTAATAAGTAAACACATCTAGAGGAAAGCAACCAAGTGATAACAATGGTGGAAAAAACTGGAAAATTAGGGCTCAGATAATAAAAGTTAATGGTAACATAGTTGCCTTCACATAGTGGAGGATGGGGGAAGAAAAACTGTATGTCTAAAGATAATCAATAAGTTACAAGGAGGTAAACTTTTATTAGCTATATTAGCTGCCTTATAAACTAGTGATCTCCCAATTACATAGTACAATGCCTCACACAGAGCAGTTATTCAATAAATTTTTGTCAGGTCTGTGAAAATATGAATGAAAACATTGTCAGGTAATATATATTTCTCTGTATTCCTCACATCCTCACATCATAATACATGTCAGGTCATTCAATTATCTGTTGAACAAATGAATGTCTGGTACACTCTCGGTACATATTTACAGATTTAAAGCAATAAGAATTAAGGATGCTGTTCATTTATCAAGCACTATCACCAATATCACCAAAACCCCATGATATTCCCATCTCTTTTATCTCACTTATCTGACCACAATACCAATGAGAAGAGAGGTATTGCTGAGTAAATGTTTTGTTGGGCAAGCTCAGAGCATCCTATCTGGGATTGCTAAAGCAATGGCGGAAAACCAACCTAGATCCATAACTTTACAGTTTCATACTTTCCCCATGGGTAACAAACAGCAGCTGCAACTATAAGATGTGCCCTGGCAAGCAGGGAGTTCCTTGCAGGTATCTTCGTGAAGCTCTCCTTAAAAACTCGGAAGGACTGCATAGGGAACCAAATCCTAGGGCCAGCTATGTATGTCACCACTGCCCTTTCATCAAAGGATGACTCTATATCCATGCTAAGTCAGTGTACCTTCAGGATCCATCCCCTGGAAATGCCAAGGTTCTGCTATAATCTCACACACACACACACACACACACAAAATATGCACTGATTTAAAAAAGAAAGAAAGAAAAGAAAAATCATTTAGTAGACATGCCAGGAAAGGATGTGGTTGTTTCTTAGCATATTAATATTTTTATCTTGATAAATTACTCCTGAACTATAGGTAGGATTTATGATCTAACAAAATCTTTAATCTTAACAATAAAAATATACTTCATTTTGGCATAATCCACACTTTAACTTTACATACTCTCCATGCATATATAAGTGGGAAGAGTAATAACTTATGCAGTATTTCTCAGTTCTTAAAGCCATATTAAACATTATCATCACATGCTGTTCTATGGGGACAATAAAGGCAGAATAAAAAGTAAAAAAAACCATTGCAAAAACAGACTTTACGAATACACACAGAAAATGACATCATCTCACTGGCCTTTTCTTTTTGCTTAACAGGTCTTTTGCATCCTTTTAGGTTTCTGATTTTGCTTAAATATTGGTTAAAAGAAGGAAAAAGCTGTTAGTACCCCTTTGACAAAATAACACCTGTCTTCACTTATTCAAATTTAACACATTAAGTTAATTCCTTAGAAGCTTCTACCTGTTATCTTGGTTAGACAATTGACTAGTTTTAGGAAACCTTTATTCCAAGAGTACGGCTAAGGTTTTTACAAATAAAATTTAACTAGTAAACTACTTTAAATTTTGAAGGGACAATAAATATAGGCAAAAATTTACCAACTATTTTGGTAAAATGCTATGATTACATAGCATTACTATGATTGCTGTGTTATTACTTTCCTGTAATAGTCTCATCACCACCTCTCTAATCCTATAGTCCATTAGAACATGAAGATACTACATGAAAGCTTACAATCACCCCGAAGTCATTTTTATTTTGGCAGAACATCTTTTTTACTACTTATTACAGAAAATTTCAAGCATATACAAGAGTAGAGACAATAGAAAAATGAACATAGCATCCTCAACAATTACCAAGTCAAAGCCAATCTTATTTCACTCCCCATCAACCTCACCCCTAAACCCCTCTCAGACTGTTCTGAAGTAAATTCCGGACATCATAAATATTTCAGTATATATCTCTAAAGGATAAGAATTCTTTTTTCAATATAACCCAATACATTATCACAGTTAAAAACATAACTATTTAATTATATCAAATATCCAGTCAGCTTTGGCAAAATACTTTTTTACATTATTTAAAGTATTCACAAAATACTTTACTACCTTATTCCAAATTAATCACTAAGTAATGTTTTCCTGTTCTAAAATACAACATAGTTTAAAACAAAGTTCATGTGTATCAACTTGGGGTGAGCTTGCCTTAGCTGGAATCAATTCTATTACTTCTGCCAGAATATCATTCCTTTTGTTTCAAGTCCCACAACTAGGACCTTAGGAAAAATCTAGGGACACCAGAAAAACTTCGTTCTTTCTTTTTGTTTTCCACAAAGCTACAATAGGATGAAGGAATCAAAAAATACCTAACAGCATTTTAAAAGGCAACCTTGTAAAGTGCAATACTTACTAATTTTTTCCACTACTGCAGTCATAATGATAGAGGAAAGGAAACACGTTCCGCCATTGGAGGAGGGGAGGAGATGATCCAAAGAAAAGCAAGCCACATCCTTACAATTTCTTTGAAATTGAATTTTCTATTTAACATTCATGCAAATTTTATATACTTCATAATTGTTTTTAACTTTAAAAAACCACATATTTCTTTTTAAGTTACTCCAGTAAATGGTGCTACAAGAAGACATGCATATTTCTTCTCTAGCTTTCAGTACTCCCTAGCACACCCATTTGAGAAGTGTGGATACATAAGATCAGAGACTTGACTTTGGGGTAGAGCACACATGAGTTGCAAACCCAGCCCTGCTACGACTACCTGTCATTAGATAATTACTTAACCTCTTTACACCTCCAATTTTCATCTTTAAAATGCAAATAAGAAGACTGGCTATCAGATTAGATGGTATATATCCATTAGGTTAGATAATGCAAATAAAACACTTATCACAGAAGCCAGCAGAAAGTAATGCTCAGTAAACATTAGTAGTACTAGTTATAATTACCATCTCCAAAATCAATCTGTAAAATGAAGGATTACTCACCTTACAGGGGGGTAGGAACTATGAAGGATCTAATATTTCACTCTATTTACTTGCAAGCTAATAATTTAACTTGTTACAATTTCATGGACGCTGGACGAAGACACACGACTCCCAGGTCAAGGAGAAAGTACTTTATTATTCACAGCAATAGCAGTAACCAGAGTATAGCATTTTTTTTTTGCACCAGTTCCCAAGTCGCATTTGCCACAGGGTAATACAGAGTGGGCCAGATGACATCTACACACACAGTGGATTACATTACATTGAGAGGAACCCTGAGCTTAGGGAACTTGAATCTTTTATAATGGACAGTAAGCATGCCTACCCTTTGCTTTGGAGGGAGAAAGAATCTTTATCTTATCTTTCAGGCTGTAAGCAAACTCGCCCTCTGGTCTGGAAGGAGACATTATCTAGGCTGGTCACAATACAAGGCCTTTGAAAAGACAGTCTGGAACAATCAATGCCTCTATTCATAAGATGTGCAGAAATATAAGACACAAAGAGAATTATCTCCCAACATATCCACCCCTCACTTCTAACTATCCCAGCTGTTGACAGTTTCTCAGGAGTATGTCACTCCAAAGGCCACTCTGATTAATCTAACAGACGCTGGGACTAAATCCATTCAATTTGTCTCAAACAGCATTTAATTAAGGCAGCTATCAACAGGCAGCAGGATGAGGCTAACCTTCAGCATTGATTTCAACCATATTTCTCAGGGTTCAACACCCAAATAAGATAAAGAAATTCCACCAGTCATCGAGGTCTACTTCAGAAAGTCTGGTGGCTTTCTCCCTAAATTTCTGTATTAACCTTTCTACTTGGCCCAAGGCAATAATCCAAGAACAACAGGATGTATTAACACTTAAACAGACTCTGCCTTGGCCCACAAGGAAAAAGTCCAAAGCAATTTATCATCCCTAACAACTCTGGTCAATGAGTTGAGGTTGACCTGAATGCTTTCCAGGGCCAAGGTGTATCATTGATCACTTAAGCTAAAATGTCAGGAATAAATTTTGAACCACCTATTCTAACTGAATGACTTCCCTCATGGAGATAACGGTCCACAGGGTGCACATAAATAACAAATCAGTCATCAGTCTGGGAAGCTTCCCTAAGAAACCAAGGATAGCCTCATTTTGGAGACATCTTGACAGTCATCTGAGGGCTACAAGATCTACTGGTGGTGTTTCCTTAAACACTGAAAGGTGCAAGAGGTAGGCAAGGTAATGACTGGCTTCCACATAAGAAAAACAATCCTAAGGGCAGAGATAGTGCACCTAGAAAGAGAGGATTGTTTACAATTGTTGGGTCCTTCCAAGTGGGACCAACAGCAGTCTAGAAGACACTGTCAACCTGTGTCCCAACATGGCCTCCCAGCCAAGTGGTAGGCCTTAGGGTTTTCAGTCCATTTCAAATAATTGAGTCTAGTCCTTGTTTTTGAAAGGACTGAAGAGGACTGTCAGTCCAAACTGTTCCATGTGTCCAGGCCACCAGTAATCTTCCCCACAGAATCTCTGCATGAAGGGTATGGGATGGGGGTGGAGTAGGCATCAGGAGGCATTGACTGGTGTTTTGCAAGGAAGGTACAGGAGCTGAGGCCAACCCCTGCTGTTTCCAATAGACTTCTGAGTAAGGTTAAGGGGAATGAGAATCAAATGGCAATCATAGCTATCTAATGGAGGATGGCAGACCCAGCAGTCAATTAAATTTAATGTGACTGCAACAGTTTAGAAGAGCTACAGCAGGGTGTTTTCCTCCATGAGGAACGCTCCAAGTGTGGTTCCGAAAGACAAAGAACATTAATGTCTTTCCCTTCCCCAAAACTTCTGGGGTTTAAGGTGTTCCCTCCTCAGGTGTCGAGATTGTTGTTTTCCGTGCACTGCCATGACATCAATATGTCCCATTCCAGCAGCTATGACTTCATCTTGTTTCCAATCATCTCCTACTCACAATCAGGCCTTTCATCTGGAAATGTCAGGTGCAATAGGGTCAAGGGAATTTTTTTCATTTTTTAAAGATTGGCACCTGAGCTAACAACGGTTGGAATCTTCTTTTTTTTTTTTTCCTTCTCCCCAAATACTCCCAGCACATAGTTGTATACTCTAGTTGTGAGCGCCTCTGGTTGTGCTATGTGGGATGCCGCCTCAGCATGGCTTGATGAGTGGTGCCATGTCCACGCCCAGGGTCCAAACCAGTGAAACCCTGGACCACCAAAGTGGAGCATATGGACTTAACCACTCGGCCATGGGGGCATTCACCCCAGGAGAATTTTTATAAAACCTACAGAAACCCATTTATGGTCCCCACTGACCCACATGGGCCACTGCAGGGGGACTCAGTAAGCAGCATACTCAATTAAGTGGTCATTATCCTTCTGATCTAGGACCATTTCAACCCAACAAGAGAATCCAGGTGGCTGAACCAGAATTAAGTTCGAATCCCTTAGGCCACCTTTCGGCAAGTCACCACATAGAAGGTACACCAACAGGCCTGGGTTGCTGCTAGGAGAAAAAAAGATACATCATGCCTAGAAATGGTCATGGTAGAAACCTGAATTTTCAAAACAGGGCTGTATAAGGGCTATATCCCACCCCTTCCATCCTGATCATTACCCAGGAAACGACCTAGATGAGATGATCCCTTTCTGGGGATAGCCACATTCAGTGACCAAACTTACTAAGGAGGAAGCTGTTCCAACATTCAACATTCATCCATATACCAGATGCCTGTGGACGGTAGAAAGCATGGAAGGTCCCTCAGATATCCTGACTATCAGCTTACTGTTGAGTGGCCTCTGTGATAAAAAGTGTACCACCATCAGACTGCAAATGCTCCAGAGAGCCCAAAAGCATAATACAGATTAGTTTCAAGGGCTACAGTGGTGTGGCCAGTCAGCTAACTGGACTGAAACAGTAACACCATAACCAGAAAACATGTCAACAGCAATAAGGCACCACTGATACCTCAGAGAGAGAGGTCAAAGGTCTAATGTATTCAATCTGCCAACCAGGCAGGAGCTGCATCCCATGCAACGTGGCTTCTCTCACTGTGTGACAAACAGGTCAACTTTTGGCAGGAGTCACAAGTCTGCATGCAGTGGTACCTTCCACATCATAGAGTCCTTTACTTTGCATTCAGTTTATGATAGCTGATGCGCTGTCACATCTTATATGATGATGGATCCAGGCAACAATGCTGGCGCTAGGCAGTGCAGGCTCAATCAGAAGCTTGATTCCAGTGGGTTTCATGAGAGAACAGGCCCTTATTGTGAGCATCTACATGAGTGATCCAGACAGTTTGATCAGCAGCTATAATTTGTTTCCATAGTTCACAGCTTCAAAGAGAACTGCTCTTTAATCTGCCAGTCTATAGTTTCCAAGTGGCAGACCAAATAGCTAGGCCATTGGCAACAGACCAAGGGTCAGTAGAAATACAAGTTTCATGAAAAAGAATTCTGGCAAGAGCTATAAGAAGAGTCTTGAGTTCTGTCCACTGAACAGAGCAATCACATCCATTATCAGTCTGCATAGCTGGTGCAAGGCTGAACAGCCCCAGAAGAAGAGTGGAAACAATCAGTTTCAGCTTAGCTGAACCACTGGTGAACCAAGCCCAAGTTAGGAAAACCTCTACGAATTGAGGACCTCAGTGAGTCAGTAGTTTTGCTTCAGACACTGAAGTGGGGAATAACGCTTCCTCCAAAGGAGGGGCTGAGCCCTAAGACGTTATGTACTCCCATGATCTTATCTCCCAGACAAACCAGTGAAAGTTCTAACAGCTTTGCAAATTTGTCTCCTCTCACACTCAAGTGCAGGTGCACACACGTGTAAATGTTGTCTCAAAGGAGGCAGAACCTTCTGCCCAGCCAGGACAAATCTTAGCACTTGTCGTTCATTGGGGAGTCTGAACCTGAGTCTGACTGGCAAACTGGTAAAAAAAAATTCCCTCTACCAGAAAGGAAATTTGAGGGTTGTTGAGACTTAGCAACACCCAGAGGAATGTTCAGGCAGCTGTCTTTGAACCTACTTCCTCGTATTCAGTCTACAACCACCTCCCTAATTCCTCCTTATTAACAGGCAATAAAGTAGAGAATCACTTAACAATTTGGTAAACATGTTCCAGTTGCTACCAATTTCCATGAACTTCCCTCAAATTCTGTTACCCAGCCCATGAGGCCCTCACCCTTCCTCTTCCAGCAAGCCATGTGTCTGTCAACATCCCATCCTTGTTGCCAAAACTGTTAAGAGCAGTGAAGGATCTGAGATTTTATCCTACTTGCAAGCTGACAAGTTAGCCTGCCAGTTTCATGCGTGCTGGCAGAAAACCGAGACTCCTGGGTTGGAGACAATGAACATTATGACTCATAGTAATATCAGTAGTCAGAATATTAGCATTTCCTTATGCAGTTCCCCAGTCCCATTTTCCACAGGGTGATGCAAAGTAGGCCAAGTGACACCTGCGCAGGCAGTGGATTGTGTTCCAGAAGAGGAAGGAGCCTAGAGAACCTAAATCTATTCAAATGGATACTATGCATGCCTGCCCTTTGCTCGGGATAGAGACACTATCTCTGTCTTCCAAGGCTGCTCACTATAAAAGCATCCTTGAAAAGATAGTCAAAAACCAAAGCAGTCAGTGCCTCTGCTCACAAGACACACAGAAACCATGGAGAATTCTATCACTGGATATACAGGTCACTGTAAAACTTAGATGTTAAGAGCCTAGCACAGTACCTGGCACATACAAAGCAATCAAAGGACAGATGCTAATGTTATTATTCCCCACCATTAAACCTAAAATAAGAATGCTCAATTGTGTCTCCACCTCACTTTAACTAGATGCCAAAGAATACAACTAAAACTGACTTTAAAAGAAACAAGTCCAACCACTACTTTTCCCTTGGGAGAAAGAGGGCGGGGGGGGGGGGGGGCGAGCCAGGAGGGCACAAGAGACAAAGCTTTCCTCTCACTAACACTCTTCTATTACAGCTCGATCATTAAAGAATCCCAGGAACCAGGGTGAACTGCAGAGGCAAAAAAAAACCAGGTGACTGGAACCTAATTTTAAAGCCATTAAGGTGCACATAGCCTGCAAATCTTTGTGCTTTTCTTTACCACAACTTGACATCTCATTCTTTCTATCTCAATTATTCCTCTATAACCACAAATAAGTATAAAGGCAGGTGCAATTACCCTATTATTTTTGCCAGACTGCTTCTGGAAGTTATCTCAAACTCACCCTAAAATCAATGACTCGGCCCCATACCCAAGTGGTTGGGTTCATGCGCTCCACTTCAGCAGCCCAGGGTTTTTGCTGGTTTGGATCCTGGGCACAGACATGGCACCGCTCATCAAGCCATGCTGAGGCGGCATCCCACATGCCAAAACTAGAAGGACCCACAACTAAAAATATACAACTATGTACCAGGGGACTTTGGGGAGAAAAAGGAAAAATAAAATCTTTTAAAAAAAAAATCTATGACTAATGATTTAACATGGCAAACAATTTTGATTTGAAATTAAAACTTCTGCCTTAAAAAAGTGAGAGTGAAACTATAAAAGGAAGAGTGATTGACGCATAGCAATTCAGTAATAGCATTCAAATTTTACGAAGTTCTGGGCCTTGGAGGGGAGAAAGAATTATTCCTCTACCCTCTAGGTCCTTCTGACTGGTCTAAGAATTAAACTGACATGAGACAGACTAACAGGAAAAAAATAAAACAATGTTTCCAAGAAGCTAGCTTCACCAATATTTTCTCCTGCTAATCTAAATTTAGAAAAGGAAAAAAACTCACCACTCACTTCCATTGGACCCTGCACACAGAGATCCAGGAGACTGACGTGGTAAGAACTCTTACCTCTTGCCGGCTCTTGTCAGGGATCCAGGATCTCTTAGCTGCAGTAGTCCAGGAGTGAGCAGGGTCCAGCCAGTAAAGTTTTATCCCATCCTCATCGCCAGACTGTAGGGAAAGAAAAACTATTCTCTACCCTCCAAGTCCTTCTGGCCGGTCTAAGAATTAAATTGACATGAGACAGAATAACAGAAGAAAATCAAACAAAGTTTAATAACATGTATACATGGGAGAAACCCAGGAAAACTGAGTAACTCGACAAAACGGCCAAAGCCAACACCTTAAATATCATCTTCAGCTAAAGACAAAGGAGGAGTTTGGGGGTAATGGTTTGGGACTTCAAAGGGGAGGAAGGCAATTCACATGGAGATGGAAAAGCAAACGTCTGATAAACAAATGTTTGCTGGGCCATCCACAGACGTTGTGACCAGAGAGAGAACTTTGATAAAAACAGGCTTAGCAAGGATCCTCCCAGTCTACCATAGTTATCTATGGTCATGGCCTGTCCTGGGAGACAGGCCTTTTATCTTAAATTCTTTCAGGCAGTTAGAGGAAAGGTCAAAGTTTCTTTCAGAGTCTTTGCCCTTAAAAATAATCAAGCCAAAGAGACATATTTTGGGGTGGCAAATTCTGATCCCCCAGAGGCTCAAGTCCTATATTTTGCCACATTACCTTACTGAGTGCTCCATAAAAGCTAAACCAGAGGGGAAGTGTTGTGCACTTCTCTACAGATGGGTCACTTTGAGGTTATAACCCTCATTTCAATAAAATACTCCAATTTTTATTCTCTCAATAATAGATTTTAATATTCAAAATCCTATGTCAGCAAATGGTAGATGCTTGAAAAATACATTAAAATTTACAATTTTATTCTATTTATTTGTACCATAACAGCCAATACTCATAATATTCCTTCAAAAAATATTCACTGAGCACCTCTTACTAGATACTGTAGGAACAGATGGTTAAGACACAGGCAGTTGTTCACTCAAATTGCTGATAGTAGGTGAAAGAAACATGTAAAGTGATTATTGACAATCTGACATAAGACTTGAAGAGAAACATGTAAAAGATATATAAGAAGAAATGATTAACTCTAACTGGGCACAGAGTACTGAAATTATAAGCAAAAGGTGGGCTTCAGGTTTTGGAAGATAAATGAAGTTTTCCAAAGGGACACGAAAAATAAGAGTTCAAAGGCACAGAGTCATGAAACAGCACATTCTACTGAACATCATGTCTATACTCATATACTAATCTTCCTAAGTCATACAAATGTTAACAGTACTTAAGATCACAAAATCAAAGAACCACTGGAATGGATGTAACTTCAAAAGTCATCTAGATCAACTGTTCTCCAGTGCAGTCCTTGGATCAGCATCATTAGCATAACCTGGGAACCTAGTAGAAAGGCAAACTTGCAGACCCCACACAAGATCCACTGAATCGGAAACTCTGGGGTGGGATCCAGCAACCTGTGGTTCAACAAGCCCTCCAGGTTTTTTTGTTGTTTTTTTTTTTCTTTTTGGCTGAAGAAGATGTGCCTTGAGCTAACATCCATGCCAACCTTCTTCTATTTTTTAGTATGTGGGCCACCAGCACAGCATGGCCACTAACAGAGCAGTTAGGTGTGCACCTGAGAACCAAACCCAGGCCAGTGAAGCAGAGCACTCTGAACTTAACCACTAGGCAACCCTCCAGATTATTCTTATGTAAGCTAAAGTCTGAGATCCATTGATTGATTGATTTTTTTTTTTAAAGATTAACACCTGAGCTAAAACTTTGCCAATCTTTTTTTTTTTTCTGCTTCTTCTCCCCAAATCCCCTCAGTAGGTAGTTGTATATTCTAGTTGTGGGTCATCCTAGTTGTGGCATGCGGGACGCCGCCTCAACATGGCCTGACGAGCGGTGCCATGTCTGCACCCAGGATCCGAAATCAGTAAAACCCAGGCAGCCAAAGCGGAGCACACAAACTTAACCACTTGGCCACGGGGCCAGCCCCTGAGATCCATTGATTTAGATCAGGGTTTTTCAGCACTCTTGACATTTTGGGGTGGATAATTCTTCATTATAGGGGGATATCTTGGGCATTATAGAACGGTTAGCAGCATCCCTGGCCTGAACCAACTAAATGCCAGTAGCACCCCCCTGTTGTGTGAGCCAAAAATGTCTCTAGACATTGCCTAATGTCCCCCGGAGAACAGAAATCACCCACAAGTGAAAACCACTGATCTAGATCAGGGACCAGCAAACCTCCCTATAAGGGGCAGAGTAAACACTTTAGGCTTTGCAGGCCATGCAATCAACTACTCAATTCTGCTATTGAGGGCAAAAATGGCCAGAGACAATATGTAAATAAATATGCATGACTGTCTTCCAATAAGCCTTTATTGACAAAAACAGACAGTAGTTTGGCTCTCAGGATGTAGTTTGCAGAACCCTAGTCTAGATCAATTACCTAAATTATAACTGAATGTACTCAACCCCATTGCTGCCAAGTGATTATCCAGACTCTGAATACCTTATCTAGCCCAGTCTTCTGTTTTCAGAAGATATGGCTCTAGGCAGATCTGCATTTTATAGACTGAAAAACTGAAACCCAGAAAGGATAAAATGACTTGCTCTGAGAACCACAGGGAAAACAAAAAAAAACAGAGCTCTAGTCTGCCTAAGCGCAATGCTCTAACAACTGCCTCCTATGGAGGTGTAATCATATAATGCTACCTGTGAGGCATCCAAATGTTTTAGCACTTTGCAGTTACTAAAATCTAGAAAGAAAAGTACTGGATTCACTGGGGGGCAGGGAGGAAATAACTATATCTTAAAGGCCCAGATAGCAGATATTTTAGGCCTGTGGTCCATAAAGTCTCTGTCTCAACTACTCACCTCTGTCACTGCAGCAAGAAAGCAATCACAGACAACAGGTAAATGAATGGGTGTGGCTGCGTTCCAACAAATCTTTATGTGCTAAACAGGCAGCCAGCTTCCAGGCTATAGTTTCCTGACCCTTGACCTACAGAATCCATAAAACGTCTGGGAATCAGGCATCAACCCCGCCACACTCAACGAAGCTAAACACTTTTCATGAGCTTAGAAGCATGGCACTAGACTAGGGTGAATGGTAGACTAGGAATGACCAGACAAAGTGCCAGCCATCACCACCACTACCCACCCCCCAACTTCCTTCTTTCTAGCATGTCTGCTATACACCAGGCACTGTTCATTTATTTTATGTGTAAGTTTTATCATTTGGAGATATTTCTGAATGATGGGTCTTGTTTTCCTCTAGAATTCCAGCTATCTGACAAAACAAGCTAAAAAATGAACATTCTTACGTGTACCTGGACAAAATCTTTGTTTCAAACCAACTCACGACCTTAGACAAGTCACTTCCTTTTTCTGGGTCTCAATTTCCATAAAAGGAAAAATGAGAAGCTGGAAATAGATGACCTCTGAAGTCCCCTGCAGAGAACAAGTATGTACCTTAAAATTGTCAAAAATGAAAATAACAGCTAAAATTTATTGAACACTTTCTATGTTAGAAACCTCTTCTAATCACTTTACATGCATTAACTCATTTTTCATATGGGGAAACTGAGGCAAAGAGCTGTGAAGTGAATGGCCAAAGATCACAAGATGAGTGAATGGCAGAACTGTAATTTAAATCCAAGTGATCTGAGCTCAAAGTCCACGCACTTAACCACTCACTACTAAAGTTTATTCCACGTGCCAAAACTTTATTTTCCCAATGACCAACAATCCAAACACTAAAACAACCTGATCTGTCCCTCTAATGAATAAAGAGGATAGTGGAAAAAGGAAAGAAAGGGTGTTAACAAAATTACTTTCAGCCACAGTATTCAATCTCCCACCCAAGAAACAAACACGATATTTCATGGGTATTTAGTTTGGTCCCTCACAACATCACAAAGGATACCACAAAGGATATCCATTTGGATCTATACCATTTCTACCCCCGGGGTCTGGCATCTTCTCTTGTAGAAGATCTCTCTTCGTGTCAAATCAGGAAGAAAAAAAGAAGAGGAGGAGGAGGGATTCACAGCCTCATTTAGAAGGAAAAAGTGTTATGAAGGGGCGGAAACTACTTACAAGTAACTTACCAGTAGTGTATGGAAGAGTCCCTGCTTCACAGAGGAGTTGATAGGCAAATGGAAACTTAAAAGTCCCATAGCGATAATTCAATATATATGAAATTGTATAAAGCAGTTTAGGCAGCAAAGGTATTCCTAGCTGGAAAGACCAGGAGTAAAAAACAAAAGCACAATTGTGTTGTCTGGGAAACATAACTGGAAGTAACCTCAAAATCAATGCCAAATTAGAGAAGAAATAAAAGGACTCAATCTGTGGCCACTGGAACTAGGTTCAGAAAGAATACTTTTTTAGCAAGGTAGATAAGGTTTTGTTTCTGAAAAAGTCTGAAGGAAAATATTACTACTAGTGAGGGCTGTTCCTTTTTTTTCTTCACTTGAATAGAACTATGATCTATGTCTCTATATTATCAGTAACAGAGAGATAAAAATAGAAAAATATAAGGGGGCTGGCCCCGTGGCCGAGTGGTTAAGTCTGTGCGCTCCGCTGCAGGCGGCCCAGTGTTTCGTTGGTTCGAATCCTGGGCGCAGACATGGCACTGCTCATCAAACCACGCTGAGGCAGCGTCCCACATGCTACAACTAGAAGGACCCACAACGAAGAATATACAACTATGTACTGGGGGGCTTTGGGGAGAAAAAGGAAAAAATAAAAATCTTTAAAAAAAAAAAAAAAAAAAAAATAGAAAAATATGAGACCAACAAGTGAGACTAATCTAAAATGGTTACACCACCTTTTTTGTTCCCAAAGAAAGATTATGTTATAAAAATGTATCTTAGAGGAAAAAGACTTTGGTACGACAATAATTGAAAGGTTAAGGGAGAGAGAAGACTCAATTTTCGTTCATCTAGACCCAAAGTAAAAGACAACTAATATTACTGAAATTATTTGATAGCAACTGCAATTCTGTTTGGATAACTATTTTTACATTTGTAAGCAAACCAAATATGATCTCAAAAGTGTCTTTGATCAAATGATTTTTGCTCTTCACCTCAACCTGAAAAAAAAAGAGTTAAAGAATTCTACAATTATAAAAAGAACAAGATTTGGAACTTTCACCTGAATGCATCTCTTTGTTATAAAAAGGCATTAAGAAAGAAAAAGAATTCTCATGATTCATCAATGCCTGCCTGTTTTTCATACCCAGGAAATTCCTTTACACCCCCTCCTGGCTCGGGCCAGCCAGAACTGTAGGTGTACTACTCTACTCATTCACTCATTCCTCTACCAGTAACATGCTATGCTAACACTATGTACATTTAAAGCTGATTTTTGTTGGACTATTCCAAATTCTACACTCATTTGCTCAGAGCTGAATTTGCAAATAGTTTATTAAACAGGATGCTGTCATTCTCTCCCTTCAAAATTTTGGTAGTGCAGCAACTACGGAAAACAGTACGGCAGTCCTCAAAAAATGAAAAATAAAAATTTCATATGATCCAGTAATCCCACTTCTGGGTATATACCCAAAAGAATTGAAAGCAGGGACTCTTAACAGGTATTTGTACACTCACGTTCATAGCAGCATTAAGGATTCACAATAGCCAAAACAGGGAAAAAAGTGTCCATCAACAGAGGAATGGATAAACAAAACGTGTTATATACATAGTAAAATGGAATATTATTCAGCCTTAAAAATGAAGGAAAATCTGACACATGCTATAACATGGATGAATATTGGGGACATTATGCTAAGTGAAATCAGCCCATCACAAACAGATAAATACCATATGATTCCACTCATATGAGGCACCTAGAATATTCATCTTCATAGACGGAAAGTAGAATGGTGGTTGCCAGGGACTATGGAGAGGGAAGAATGGGAAGTTATTGTTTACTGGGCAGAAAGTTAAAGTTTCGCAAGATAAAGAATTCTGGAGATGGATGGTGGTGATAGCTAAAGAACAATGTGAAGGTACTTAATGCCACTGAACTGGACACTTAAAAACAGTTAAGACAGCAAACTTTACGTTGTGTGTATTTCACCACAATTTAAAAATTTTTTTAATTGAGAGCTGCTTTTATTTGAGGGAAAAATCTTTTAGAAGACCCTTTGGAATATATTTGCTTGTAATGAGCTCACTCATCTACAAAGTCCCCAACCCATCCCATTAAGTCTGAGCTGTAATCTTCCATCCACTACTTATCCAGTTATAAGAAACCAGGTAATTTATTTTTAAAATTATACTTCAAGACTTGGTATGTGAATACTTGGACGATACTGGTTTTTTTTACAACTGTGTAAGTCACTTTCCCGACCCAAAAGTGAACATAGCAAAATAATATTCTATTTACCTCATATGATAGTTATCCACTCCTCCACTGATTTCAACAGAAGTCTTTTCTCAATATATTGAGTTGAAATAGTTAAAGAGAACACAAAAATCCTTCCCAAAACCTTTTCCATGCTTAGACATTGTATTTATAAGAAACTACTATCTAGCAATTATCAAAATCTGAAACTTATTTATTTTTAAAATCTAATCACATTTAAAAATCAGGTCCCTTTCTACAAAGGCAGCACTGAGCTCTCAAAAATATTTTTAATTTTCACAATCATATGAAGTAAATAGACTACAGTGTCACTATATTCATTTTTGGGTGGGGAAGCTGATTTGCCCAGTTATAGACGAAACCAGTATCATCCAAGTATTTACATTCCAAGTCTTGAGCTGCAATCTTTAACATACATTACCTGGTTTCTGATAACTAGATAAATGCTTATTTTTAATCGTATAAAAATTTTGCATAATATTAAAAAATAGGAAGAATAATCAATTTTAAAATTAAGTCCACAAAAGCAAACGGATCTGGAATCATCATTTGTAAGAGGAATACAAGGTTTCTAAACACACAAAAGGCTAATGCGCTTAACATGTGCATAGTTTTTTAAATAATTTTATTCTACCAATACTGTCCTCTTACCTATGTGACAACATGAAATTAACTCTCACCATTTGGCAAACAACTGTTCATTGCATTGCTATTGGTTTGAAGAGAAAAACTTATTAGAATGTACTAATATGATCAAAATAAAAGCCCAAATGCTTGTCAAAAAATCTTACTTTGCCTCCGAGTACAAGAATCCTAAATTTCCTGTCCTTGGCCAGTATAAGGTTCACAGTAAGCATAATGTCACAAAAAATAAGACAGCAAGCAGCTACAAGTTATTAGAGGAAGTAAAAAGTTTAGTGAAATCAAAACAAAGTTATAATTACCTTAAAGCTTTTAATGAACTAAACTACACCTTTTGTTATTGTCTAAAGCCATTCCTACCAGAACATAACAATTTTATAACAGGATAAAACTATTCCTAGAAATATAGAGCTCTTTTTCACACAACTGAATTTCACATTAGATAAAAGATTGAAGTGGAGAATGAAAAAGAAGAACGATTTAAGACAGACAAAAAAATCTCATGCCAATCTTAATCCTACAAAACACCAAAATCTTGTGGTCAACTTTTATTTTCATAACCCTTCTTCTTGTCTGAGTTGGGAATTACAGTATAATCAAATTCAGATATATGCATATTTGTAATATATCAGATACCAGTGGGTAACCAGAAGATCAAACTCTGGAAATGGCCAGCAGAATATTAAGTTGTAAAAATAAGGAACTTAAAAAATCAGAGAGAGAAGAAAAGCCCAACAAAGTCTCAGTAAGGAGAGACCCTCATGGAACGACCCAAAACTCCTGACCCAAAACACCCATACTTAATAGCCCCACACTTAATACCCCCAAATACTACACATTCCCCATGTAATACAAGAAACACTACACAGTAAGGAAAAATACTGCCTACTATGCTAGATCTAGTGCAACGGTGACTGTTAAAAAAGAGGGAAAAGTCTGCCTATACGTAACATAGCTTCTAAGTTAATGCCAAAATGAATGGTTAAAAATATATCACTACAATATCTTCGTCCCCAAACATCAAAAGGCAAAAGCGGTGTTCACAAGGAATTAGTTCTAACTTCAAGTCTTCATGATTCATACAGCTCCACTTTCAAGACACTTGTATGCTAGTCTCACTACAGTTGGGTTCAGTAAGGGAATAACCTTTGCTTATCCTTTAAATTATTCCTGGAGAAGGACATCAACCACACAATTCAAATCTGTAGGGGAGGGGAATCCGCAAATTTGAATTGGTAATTTGTCAAGCTGCAATTTGTCAATTCTCTGCAAAGATACTTTGGTATATATATATACACAATCTATTTACCTCCTCCTCATCTTCCTACCCTCCAAAGATTCCAATAAAGCATGAAACTCTCAAACGTTTACTTCTTCTTGAAAACGACCACAATGCCCCGCTACCCTCACCACCTCATCATCCTGTTTTACTCTCCCCTTAACACAATACACCACACCCACACCACTACACGCTCGATACCCACACTGCATAGAGCACACGCTCTCCTCATGGAACGACCCAAAACACCCATACTTAATAGCCCCACACGTAATACTCCCAAATTCTACACATTCCCCATATAATACAAGAAACACTACACAGTCCACACACATAATAACACCAATAGCAAAACACCCTTCACCCTAAAAATCCCATTCAAGCCGTGCCTAACACAGACTACACACACTCAACATAGCATATGAATTACACGTTCCCCCATGGCTCACAACGCGCGCGTGCGCGCACATACATACACACACACATACACACACACACCACACGCGCGCCCGCGCGCGCGCCCACGCGCACACACCCCAAGCCACGTACCGTATAAAAGCCCAAACCACACACCACGGCAGTGCTCAAACAAACGCTGGGGAGAGACCACCCTTCTGGCACCGGGAACCCACGAGGTCGGAGGTGGGAGGGGAAGAGGGCCAGATACTTCACCTGAAAATCCGCCAGGATCATCTCCCGGTCCATGTTGGACGCCATGGCGGCCGCCGAGTTCCGCGGCTCCGGGAGCGAAGCGCGCACCTGGGAGGGAGACGGCGCCTCCTGCGGCCGTCGCCGCCGCCGCCGCCGCCGCCGGGCGCCGAGGGGCTGGCGGGCTAGCCGGCGGGCGGGCCGGCGGGCCGGCGGGCGGGGCAGCGCGGGAGGCTAGGCGCTCATGCACTTGGTAACCTTCAGGCGCCCGGGCCTCCCGCCTGCGCCTCACGGAGCCCACGACGCAGCCGCCACGACAGGGATGTTGGTCGGGATGCGGGTCTGATCTTACTGTCGCCGGCCAGGATGAGGGCAGGCTGCGACAACGCGGACCCGGCTCCCTTCAGCGGCTGCGAGCCGGGGGGCGGGGAAACCGAGCGAACGAGCAGGCGGGCGAACGCCACGGCCGCCTCCGCCTCCTCCGCTTCCTCCCTAGCCGCCGCCTCCGCCCCTGGTTGGCCAGCGCCACGGCTGTCGCACATTTTGCCTGTCATCGAGGTCGCAAAGCGCCGCTTTGCGGCTGCCACGTGACTGCCCTCCTGTCAAGCTCTGGGCGCGCGACTACCGGGCGGAGATCCGCGCGCCGCCGGCCGGAACGCCAACCTGCAACTGCGGGAGCTTGAAGTCCCGCAACAGGTTATTCCGGTTTGGAATTAAGCAAAGGCCTCGGGGTACCGCCGCCCGCAGGCTGGGGCGGGTATCGGGTTCTGCGCCTTACGTGGTTACATAGTCATACACGTACGCATCAAGCCTCACAAACGATCTCAACACACTCTCACAACCCGTCTAACAGCATTTCATAAATATCCATTTTCTCTAACAAAATTTCACCAAAATACAACTTCATATACTGTCTCTATGCTCAACCTCACTGTCAAAACCCGCTTACACGCTGCCACACTCGATCCCCAGACCCCTGACGCCTGCAGCCTCGGACTCTCAGTAACACAGAAGTAACCAGACTCCCACTTGGGAGAGACATGGAAGCTAAAAAAGGTGAGAATTTCAACCCCCAAGAAAAAGATGCGCATTTTTTGTTAGTTATGAGAAATAAAAACGTTTCTATTCCTGCAGCACACTTACTTTTTAGACCTGAGACATCTTACAAATGGGGAAAACTTGAGTCCAGCTTTGAATATGGTCAGTCTATTTAAAGTACTTTCGTAAGTGAAGAAATTATACTGAAATACCAATTACTAAAAGTTTCAACTTATGGTCATAAATTGGCAGGCTCTGAGCCAAGAATAGCCAAAGACTATGTACAACGAAGTGTGACAGTTTGTCATCCCAGCTGGAAGAAGAGTGACGGTGGAATATGTTTAACTTTGACCTGGGAAAATACTATCTTCGGGACTGTAATAGAGCACTTACTCGCCTTGGAAAGTATACAAAATCCTGAAAGTGTGAAATAAGATTGTTGATTTTTGTGCTGCAGAGTTAAAAGAAATACTAGTGAAGTCACCATATAGAATCAAGGCCTAGGTCTTTTTGTTCCCTGCACACAAAGAAGAGCACTATGGTGTTCTAAAGATCTAGATTTATTCTGTGTGTTTTCTTTAAATTAAAATAGTCTGACCTACAACTCTCATGTGATAATCTGTATTAAGACCAGAATTAGCTAGATAAGGGATAGAACCCTCCATAGTCACATTAATTAAAGTGTCTTATTTAATTGCCATCCCTCAGGAAGTAATTCCAAAATAAAGCACAAAGGTGAATCATGAGGTGAAAAAGTACCAACAATTTAAGTGTGACAATTCAGTTGCTCCATTCATATATGTCATTCTCAGCAAAGGGCAGGCAAATTATTGTCCATAATTAAGTCACCAGAATTAACGCAGCCCTGAAAAGTTGAGGTTTTTCTCTGTGATGACATGTATATACTTCAAAGCCCGTTCAAATTCACTACTGCTGCCCTTCTCCCTCCCTTCTCTCCACCTGGAAATTAAAACAATGTGGTAATGTAGACAGATGGGAAGAATACCCTAGACATTCAGGCATATGGGTTCTAGAACCACTTTCCCATCTAATTAGCTGGCGGAACTTGGATGGGTCACTTAGTCTCTCTGACTTTAGCTTCTGACATGACTATTTCAGGTGATGAGAAAACAATTACGAAAATGCATGGAAAATATAAAATATTTTTACAAAATGAGCATAGATTTCATAGTCAGCATTTCTAGGCTTGAGTTCTAACTCTGCCCCTTGACAAAACCTCTTGGAGTCTCAATTTGTTTATTTCTAAAATGAGCTTATAAAACTTACCTCATAGTGATTGTGAATATTGAGTGATATATGCTCGTGAAAACTCTTGAGAAACCTTAAAGCTCTCCAAACATATTAGTTGCTATTACTCTCTATACTAATTCCTAAATGCTTTTCTCAGGGCCACCTTTTTCATAAAACTTAAGCGAACAAGGATTTGTCTCCCTTCTAATCATTGCTTTGACTATCTTTACAACACAATTTAGTTCGCTGGTAAATTCTGTAATTTTTTTCTCTAATTGTTTCATCTAAGCATGTTTTAATTTCTCCCCAAATGTTGAAAGTTCCTTGAGATAATAAGCCATTTCATCCAGGTATTTTTATATTCACCATAGTTCATACACAGCAAAGTCTTAGGTACATAATAATAATCAATACTTTTGAATTTATTAATTTTTATTGGGTGTCTCATCTACACAGGTACTTTACATACCTTATTTCATTTAATTCTTATAACAACCATTTTACAGAATAAAAAAAATGCTCTGAGAAGCTAAGAATTTGCCCAAAGTCATGCTACAAAGTGACAGCCTAGTAGGATTCAAGGCTAGGTCAAAATTAGTGCTCTTTCCACTTACCCTATTGCCTCCCTGCAATTCACCCTCCATGCTGCAAGCTTATATAGTTCCTGAAGAGGCTGGTTCTTCTCTAGACCTAACTATTCATGGTTGGATACCCAGCATACAGAGGAATTGTCCACTACAGAGAAAGGAATAAAAGAAAAATAAATAATTAAGAGAAAAAAATAATTCATTTTTCATTTCCCCAGAATTGCTTCCTTGAGAAAAACAATTTCATTTCTGTGTCACAAATTGAGAGAATAAAAATGTACAGAGATTCTCTGTACATAAGCATGAGCAAATAAAAATAATTGTAATCTATCCATTCTCATAGTTGGTCCACTGCATTAATTTATGGAGCTCTGCCTAATTCAAATATAGATCTTTTTCTAGAATTTCATGTTCATTTACCTTACCATTACTATTTTAAAAGGAACTTTTATTTCATCTTTCTTTCAAATGTATGTACCAAAGCTTATTTGTATTTTGCTAAATTTTTATTTGCAGTAACTTTAGATTTTTGGAATAGTTGCAAGGTTATATAGTTGCAAAAAAATAGTTTACCTTTTATCCAGCTTCTTCTAATACTACCATCTTACATAACCATCGTACAGCTATCAAAACTAAGAAATTAATATTGGTACAATACTATTAACTATATTCTAGAGACGCTATTTAGGCTTTTACATTAATGTCCTTTTTCTGTTTCAAGGGCCAATCCAGAATACCATATCACATTTAGTCCTTATGTTTCCCTAGCCTCTTCCAATCTGTGACAGTTTCTTGGTCTTGACACGTGAAGGGTAGTGGTTAGGAACTTTACAGAATGTCCGTCAATTTGGGTTTGTCTAATGTTTTCTCAAAATTATACTGAGTTTATGGATTCGGGGTAAGGACACCACAGAAGTGATGTGTCCACATCATGTCATATCAGGGACACATGATATCAACATGACTTCTTACTGGTGGTATTAACTTGATCCTTTGATTAAGTTAACCAAGCTTTTTAGTAATTCATAAAAAGATTAATGTTGCTACAGAGTTAGACCCACCCTTAAGTAACCAAAAATATATTTCATCTAATGATTTAATGTTCTTTAGGAATCTGGTGCCTAATCCTGGACTCTTAAATAATGGAAAGGCATAAGATTTGGGGCCTCAATATCTGAGTTCAAATCCTATATCCACTACTTCCTGGCTTTAATTCACAATTTCTATGTTTCAATTCCTTTACCTGAAAAATGGGGATAATTATATTTACCTCAGAGAGTTGTTAAATGATGTGTGCATCACATATTATAACCATGAAACACCATACAAATATTGTTGCTATTATGTTTAAGCTTTTCAGTTGCTTACTGGGCATTTTTTTTTTCTTACTTCACAAAAAGCCTTTCATAAGTGGTGTGAGTACCTATATGAAAAAGCCTGCTGAATCTCGGAAATAAAATGCAAAAGCCACGAGTATGAAATGATAAAAAGGTCCCCTGAGAGTACCAATCTGTTTTCCACCTCTGTTGGATCTGTAAACACAGCAATGAGACTAGGTAAAGAAACTGTAAATACTACATACACGTTTCCACAAGTTAATCATTCAGAAACTATGCATACTTGAGTCAATGAGGGAAAAGCACAAAATAATTTGATTATATTTCTATACCCTTCAAAATGAGTATGAACTGCTGAAAAAAAAATTTCCATGACTGCTAGTATTTAATATCCAACTAGAAAGCCTCTATTTCAATGTTTGAGAAACATGTCATTGCTATGTTAAAAGAGAAACCACTACTTTCAGTACAATAGATGCCTAACTGTGAATCTTTCTTGTACACCATGTTAGAATGTAAGCTCATTGAGGGCAGAGCTACTTTTGAATCTACTTCAGTGAACTAGCACTCAGTAAATATTAACTTTTCACTGGAGGTACTTTGTAGGGCTTACTTATGATCTCTGAACTAAGACAGTAACTTAACGTGCTGCTGGCTCTGGTTTACAAAATAAGCAGATTAAGCATCTTCTTTAGAGCACCAGTAATGTCAGAGTAAACAAAACAAAAACTTCTTTAAAGAATTTAATATTTCAGCCAAAGCACTGAAGTAGTCATTATGGGAAAAATCAGAACTTTGTTGGGCTTCTTTACACTTATTTTTTTAGTTTGTTTTATTTTTATTTACATATGACGTGGGGTGGTGGGACATTAAAATCTTTTCAGTGTTTAGGACCTCTAAAAATCTTAATCCAGCTCTCCATGCATCTTAAATTACCATAAGTTTTATTTACTCAAATATCCAGCAAAAGTATTTTATTTCATGAAAATTATAACACATGTATACCTATACTTTACATAATGAGTACAGTTCAAGATTCTTCCTCACTACAGTATCTTCTCTTACCAAGAAACCATAATAAATGCTAGAAGACAACTCTCATAAATTGGATTAATACCAGTTATCTCTTATCAGCCAACAGTGCTACTATGTCATCACACCCTCTAGCTGTGCTAAAAAATTACAGAGTAAGTTGCAAGAATAGTCTAATTGTATTATTTATGGTATTTACTGGTATAAGTGGATCCTAAATGTTCTATCTGAAATGTCTAAATATATGCAAGAAAAGGGAGGAGTTAATTTCTTGTGTTGCAGTTCACGCTTGATTCACAATTCAAGTTTAGTTACCTAAGAAAAGAGCTCTGGTTATTTTTTTCCTCAACAGTTCAGTTAAAGAAAACACTGCCAGATTCTTCCCAGTTTCAACTCTCCCTTTACCTACCAGCAGGTCTGTTGCTAGATGATTATCCAGATATTTCTGGTGTGTATTGTTGCTGGTACTCCCATTATGCTTCAAGGAGCTGGGTACAGATGTTGTTTGAGAACGTGCTTGCTAGAGGCCGGTACTAATTAGACTTTGTCATTTTTTTGCTTGGTTTCATTTTGACCGCTGGGTGCATCATGCAACCGTGCTGGATATTTTTAGGAGCAAAAACTATAGAAAGCAGTAGTTAATTAATCTTACATAGCTAAAAGAGGAAGTTAAAAGTACAGAGAGAACTGGTGTCTCGGATGATTGAAATAAACCATTAGGGAAGAGACTATTCCTTTACATTTAGACACCCTCCTCCCCCACCAAAAAAGCCCCCATCTAAGTAGTCAAAGAGAGTACTTTGGCAATAAAGAAATGGCCTTGTTGCAAAACCCTTCCCAAGACTTACTTTAAATTTTGCTTTAAAATTAATCGCTTTTCTCCCTTTCCCCAAAGAAATGGAATATTTCACAGTTTCGAGTCCATGGAACATTAAGGTTTCAGAGTTCGTCATGATTTCTTACCTAAACCATGTCTCTAGTTTTCGCAAAAGTCAGTCTATAAAAGACCTGTGCTTTTTCTGAGCACTGTTCTTGCTCAGTCCGGGTCTCTCCCTCCAGCCCCACGGCCACCTCTGCCCACCGCGGTGCTGGGCGTGGGTCTGGCAGGTGCGAGGCCGAGGCCCGGGGCTGAGAGGAGGCCGAGCGTACACAGCGCGCGCCCCAGAGGAGGCGGCGGCAGCGTAGGCCTGGCCGCCCGAACTCGGAGAGCCGAGCGGGGGAGCGCGGAGGCGGGCCGGCCTGCCCCGCCAGGCCCGGGGGAAGGCTCGCTCCGCGCCAGCTCGCTCTCCGCCTTCAAGCAGCCAGCGCCGCCGAGCCTCTAAGGCCCTGCGGTTCTCCGCAGCCGTCTTAATGAGCAAGGCTCTTCCCCTCACCCCCGCCCCGCCGGGCTCGGGGCAGCCCGGGGTTTCGCCTCGCAGATTCCATCCCGCCCGCCAGCCGGAGGACGCCAAACCCGGCTCTGCGGGGCCGAACGCCGCTCCAGCCAGGGCCTGGCCGCGGGGTTGGCGGGCGGGAGGCAGCGCAAGAGACGCAAGGAGCGAGGCCGGGAGCAGGCAGGCGGGAGAGAGGGTGCGGGGCCGGGGGCGGGGCGAGCGCGAGCGCCACCAGGGCGGAGGGCGGGCGGTGGGCGGTGCCCGGCCTTCCCGCTCCCGCGGCGCTGCAACTCGGCCGAGCCTCCTTAAAACTCTGCCGTTAAAATGGGGGCGGGTTTTTCAACTCAAAAAGCGCTCAATTTTTTTCTTTTCAAAAAAAGCTGATGAGGTCGGAAAAAAGGGAGAAGAAACCGGCACCGTCTCTGCAGCGACAACAGAAGCAGCAATTGTTTGAGGGAAAAAAGAAACAAGGGAGGGAGGAAAGGAAAAGAGCAGAGAGGGGGACGACGCGCAAGTGCCTGCAGGGTTGAAGGGAACAGGGACCGGCGATTTGGGGGGACCAGCTACAAAAGAAACTGTCACCGGGAGCGCTGCGGCTCGGGAGGAAGCAGCGCTGCCCCGCTCGGCTCCAGGGCGCAGCTGGCTGGCGGCAGCTACCCTGCGGGCGGCATAGGCTGGGGGCGCAGGCTGGGGCACGGCGAGAGGTTGGCGAAGTGGCACCGGGCGCCGAAGCCGCTAGGCTCTCTGCGAGAGGGCAGCGCGACTGGCTGCGCCCTGGGACTGTGGCGACTCCCCATTCTGAGAGCCTGGCCTGCGCTTCCCAGGACCCTCCCGATCTCCAGAGGCCCTCAGAAAACCGGGAGAGGAAGGAAAAGACGGCGGCGGCAGCTCAATGAGCGTCTACAGTAGGAAGTCTGAACCGGCTTGGTCGTAGGCGGGAAGTCACCGGTGGGCTGCCCTGTGCAGCCGCGATGCTGCCGCGCGCTGCCGCAGCAGCCCGGGCCCCGTAGACGCTTCCCGCATCGCTCTTCCCCGTCCTCACGCTGCTGGGAGTCCCGGGACCCGGCGGGGCCGGCATGACCCGCTTGCCGGGGGCCCGCCGCGCGCCCGGCCGTCTCCGGAGACGCGCGCCGAGCCTGGCTCCCACGGCCTCTGCGGCTCGGCGGGGCTGCGGCAGCCCGGCGGGCGGGCTCCGGAGCCTTCCCGCGCGGCGTTAGCCCTCGGCTCGGCCCCGACGCGAATACAGGCTCCTCCGGAGAAGCCGAGGCCGCTGAGGAGTCGTTACAACCTGTAACTCGAGGGCCACGGAACTGCTACTCCTGTTTGCCTTTGGCGATCGTCTTTAACCCCCGGAGCACGTCAGCATCCAGCCACTGCGGCGCTCTCCCTGCAGCGGCGGGCTCAGGACTACCCCTTGGGCGAGACGGATGGACACCGAGCCCCTCCGAGGACCTGCCCCTGCACTTCTGGCTCTCGCGGCTCAAGTCACCACCGTGAACAAGGGTGGGTTAATACCTTTTCCTCCCCCCAAATGTCTTTTCTTCCGCGGTATTTTCTGCCGTGATGTAGTCCCTTAAGTCTCCGCACACATTCCTCACAGAGATCTGTAGTGTAGGTACGTGACAGCTCTGCCTACATTTTACGTCCACAGTAATTTACCAGGAATATATGTGTGTCTGTGTGTCTCTCTGTTGAATCACCAGAATTCTTCATAGGGGTTAAGCTAAAAAGCGAGGAGCGGAGCCCCTCTCCAATGGCTCAGTTTTGCTGAATAATCACGTGTGAATCGAGGGGCGGGCTTTTGGCAGGCAGATCTTACTAGTATTTACTACCAAGCTCTACTCCAGATTAACCATCCCAGTCCTTCTGTCAGTCTCCGATGCCATCATGCAGCCTGGTTAGGAGCAAAGGAAAGGGGAAAAAGAAAAACAACTAATTCATCTTTTCCCGATCGTCAGGACCCTAAAGAATGGCCGAGCCTTGGGGGAACGAGTTGGCGTCCGCAGCTGCCAGGGGGGACCTAGAGCAACTTACTAGTTTGTTGCAAAATAATGTAAACGTCAATGCACAAAATGGATTTGGAAGGACTGCGCTGCAGGTTGGTATCCAGCGAGGTGGGGAAAACAGGTCAACAATGTTGCCTACGTGACCCGGGTTTCTAGAATATCAGCTTTTAAGCTTTCAGGGGTACAAAATTTCACTGTTTTTAAACCTAGTTGGTTGCCATATTTTATATCTTTAAGTGGGTCCAACTCCCTAAAATGACGTACTTTGAACAAACTCGTCAAATCCAGTAACATCCTCGATATCAAGTGGGTTCCAGGTTTGGTCTTAATTTTTGGAATGTTTTTGTGACGGTGGGGATTTTAAAGTAGTCGTAGCAGAGCCAAGTTTTTTGGTGTTTTTTTTTTTTTTAGACAGCTCTGTAAACACATTATTATGATTATTATTTGAAGTAAATACACTGCTATTAGTGGTTTCCGTACTTTGCTCCAATAATTGACTTTAACGTTAATTTTCTTGACTACTGGCGAGGGTGTTTTTCCTTCAAATGATTCAAGTTTTGACAAACGACCTTTCCTCGTTTGGAATGGGTGGCCTGGGCACGGGGACAGGATGTACATTTCACAGTTAATGTAATACCATCCACCCATTCAGGATTGAGGAGGAATAAAAAGTTGAATTTTCTAATCAGAGCTCAGCTTGTAGTGTTTTTGTCTCTGCGGTCATGCCGTGGTATGTTCTAATTTTCAGTAATTAGATTTACAAGAAACAAATGAAACATGTCTAGCTGCCAAGTATTGTACCTGATAATATTTTTTCCTCCTCTGAATGCTATCATGTAAGTTAATTGAAAGGCATCGAAACAGAAAAATGGCAAAGTAGTCTCGAATAGTTGCTTTATCAGAGTTCTGATGATATTCTTATGAGCTATTCTTATTCGGAAATGCAACACTTGAAGCTGTTTTTGAAAATCCATTGGGGAGAGGGTTTTTAGAGTGCTTTGTTTTAGTTATAAGAATTAGAAATTTAAGTGTCAGAAGATATGCTATTAAGAGATGAAGTCCGGACAGTCTGTACATTTTAAATCAGATTACACCAACCTTGCAAAAATTTCAGTATTAAGGGAGTTTATGCATAGATACTAAGTTATTTATCTTGTTATTTCAGGTAGATTAAGTGGGGAAAGGAATTTTTTTCTTTTTCGACCTAGTACTTTTTAACAGGTTCGGTGATGATAGCAATGCCACAATACACATTCAGTTAAATATATTGAAAAGTTTCCTATTGAAAACTCAAAAGATTATACAAATCTCACAAAGAAGGAGCCACTTAACCCATGTTCAGAATAAGATCTTACAGGACTTTTGACGAACAGGAAGACTGGGAGATTAATACTGCAAAAAAAAAGTTTTGACAAATTTTTAACACAACTCTGCAATCTTGTTTATATTAAACATACTTATCAAGATACTAACACCCACTTATTGTGGCTTAGTCCTAGTACATATAATGAAACACACACACACAGGAGTCTCAAGGCTTATTTTCAGTATGTATAATCCTGAGTCTGAAGTTGTGTCATAACTCAAGAAAGAACTTTCTTTCAAAACAATTGCTAATATTACTATTATTTTCTGTGAAAGATGGCAAATTTTCTTCTACAATTATGTTTATTTAACTCAACTGCAAAGGCTTTCCCCCCCTTCCTAGTGTAAGCTTTTCAATTAGGATAATATCAAAGGCCTTAATCGTACATTTGCTTCACAAAGACCCAAGGTGTGTCTGTCTCTTATTTTTCCTAGTCCAGGTCCATAAATGTGACTAAATCTTTAGAGGCGCTTGTGGCAAAAATTAGATTGTGTTAATTTTTAATAACCAAAGAATATATTTCACTGAAGTTCTTGAAAAATAAATTATGTATCATTTTTACCACTGCCCCAAAGGAAGGGCTAAAAGTCAGCAGGGTTTTATCAACAGGGAAGCTTAATATCTTGGCCATCTATGTAGTTTGCATTTATAAAATATTATCCATTCTAAATGTATTTTATTATATTACTTAATTTGTGATTATTTTTAAACAAACATTTTAAAGAGATAGATCAACTTCGTATGTATTTTCCAATGGATTATACTTCATTTCACAAACGTTTGAGTGCCTACTCTGCAATCTATTTATTATAAATTTAGATTATTATGAGTATACCTAAATATAAATGAAGCCAGTTAAAACGCTGAAATTTTCTGGCATGTTAATGAGACTATATTTTTTCACAACTAAATTATATGTATTGTATAATTGTATGCTGCTCAACAAGATATTTTCTAATTATGAGAGCTTAATAGAGACCTCTTATTAGAGTGAAATATGTTTAAACAATAGTAAATAAGTCTTTGTCATGTGAGTTATTTGTATGTTGATAGCAAATTTTAATATCACACTCTAGCTTAAAAGATGTTGGCAGTTTACAAATAGCTATTCCTAAATGCCTGATTAATAACTGCAAAAGAAAATAAGATGGGCTCACCAGTTGATTGTTAAATGGGCTCAAACCACAAGAAAAAGCTGCCTGTGTCCTAAAATACACATTTAATATCTTATTTTCTCTTCTTTTGCTCACTCGAAAATCAGGAGGCTAGTCAGAACTTTAAGAAACAATAAGTAATATAGTGTGATGGCTGTTTCATTCTTTTCAAGAACAGTTGCCATACAGTCATCTCTTATCTAATACACAGCATATCATGAACTTAGTTCTAGATAAATCAATATCATAAGCAATGGAGAACACAGTGGCTCATTACACACCTTAATAATCAGTAACATTTTAAAATACCAAGTGAAGGATTCTAAGCACTGAGTACACCTAGTAGTCAATATGAAATAACTTGCAAAAAATATATATATTTTTTTTAATTTAGAAATTTAAGGCTATATCTATTTGGAGAGAACTTGTAAAAATTAATCATTTAAGAAAATATCAGGTTTGGATTTTTAATAGATCATTTTTACACTAGGTGTAGTCTGATGTGTGGAAACACTTCTTTGGGCATTTAAAGAAACCCACTCTTCCTATTTCTTTTCAGTAGCTATTTAGAAAACAAATTTTCCCCACATTTGATTTTCCAGAATTAATACCCCAGGCACATTTTATGAGCATGAACAAGCAACAAAAGGAGACTCTTACTTAAATCTCAAATTCCGTTTCTTTTATTTAATAAATTCATGAAATTACACAACTCTCCATGGGATATAGAGAACTGAGTTGTCAGTGAATTTTATACAAGTTGGATTAGTTCTATTTTATTGATAGTTTATCCTACTTTTGGGCCCGTTTAAGATATTCTATCATAGAAGCTCAATTTTTAGAAGCTTTCTCCTACCTTTACCTACTAGTAATTTCTTTCCTGCAAATGAGCCCTTCAAACCTCATCATATGGGTCCTCCCCAAGCACTCCTTCACCAAAAATAAATAGTTACATAAATAGAAGGAGAAATGGGTATTTTAAAATATTCTTGTGGTAGGAGCACTTGAAGGATTCTACCGTTTTTTCTTCTTTTCTAGGTTATGAAACTTGGAAATCCCGAGATTGCCAGGAGACTACTACTCAGAGGTGCTAATCCCGATTTGAAAGACCGAACTGGTTTCGCTGTCATTCACGATGCAGCCAGAGCAGGTTTCCTGGACACTTTACAGACTTTGCTGGAGTTTCAAGCTGATGTTAACATCGAGGATAACGAAGGGAACCTGCCCTTGCACTTGGCTGCCAAAGAAGGCCACCTCCCAGTGGTGGAGTTCCTTGTGAAGCACACGGCCAGCAAAGTGGGGCATCGGAACCATAAGGGGGACACCGCTTGCGACCTGGCCAGGCTCTACCGGAGGAACGAGATCGTTAGCCTGATGGAGGGAAACCGGGCGGAGGGAGCTGCGAATCTGCAATGAGTGTGGGGAGGGCTCTCCCACACTACGTTCCATTTTGCCAGTTAATTGGTTGCTGTCCTGTTTTATTATCATTTGTTAAAATTCAATTTTGTCATATTTTAAGCCTAGTTAAAGCTTCTGATATTACTAAGCAGAAATCTTACTACAGGATTACGAATATATTTAAGCAACATCTTTTTCACCTGCAAAATTCTGAGTTCTAACATGTAATTGCAAATAGCTTTGCCTTTCTTCTGAATATTTTATCTTTCCTTGACTATTTCCTTGCTTCTCCCTTTGCCCGTCTCAATACCCAACTTGGAGATTTTGTTTTAAAAATGGTTTGTCCTGATGCTTCTTTTGCCTAATTAAAACTCTTTTTGAAAACAGGACAATGTTTTTCTGTGATTTCCACTCATCTATAACCCCCACATAATTTGCCACTGGCTAAGGAGAACTGTACTAAAAGATCCTGATGTTTTAAGTCTTGACATTAGAAAAAGTAGACCAATTGCAAAACTGGACATATCCTATTGATGACTCAGTTATTCTTTTCTTCCTCTCCTCATGCCTCCCCCCAAAGATTTTAATTGGTGGCTAATATTTCTGCTTTAAAACAGAATAAGAACATTTTTTGAAGATCAAACCTGAAATTATTTCAGTGTGAATTTATCCTAATGTTCAATTTTCCCTTTTTCTCAAAGTTAAGTTCAATAGTGGAAAACAGGGTTCAGAAGTAGCGATCTGAAAAGAAATATATGTTAGCTCTAAAAGCCACTTTTAAAAGAAAATGCCACCTTAAAAGTGCTTCTCATTAGTTGAGTTTTTTAAAAAATCACAAAATGAGACAATTGGTTAAATAACATGTTTCCTAAAATTATACCATAAGTGTACTAAGTGTAACACTGGCTTTTTCTCTCTGAATGTCAGAAATGTAAAATTACAAATTGTTTATGTATTAAAATATAATGTAAATACCGATGTTTAGGGGATAAAAAGCTCAGCAAGAAAAAATATGTAAATTACAAACAAGGGTCACAACTAATTTAGTGGCTTCAGTATAATAAATAGAAACTTCTACAAGAAATACATAGGCCACTCCTAGATATAGTACCTGATTCCCACAAAACTTTTTGGGAAAGGCATATAAAATCTTTTTAAGAATATATTTAGTCAAAATGAAAAAAATTTTTGAATGGAATAGAAACATCAAACTTCCAAGAGAGTTTTCCAGCATGTACTACTTACTCTGTCATTTTAATTAAAGATTTTCACCAAGGGATTTCAATGCAGTTACCATTTATAAATTTATAAATACTTAATTCATCATCTCTCACATGAACAAAGATGTTTTATGTGAAAGTTCTCTCCTTCTACTTCCTAAGCTCCCTTGCCCTTGTTCTAAAAAGAACAAAATACTTCAAGGTTTATTGAAGGACATGGTTCTAATGCCCGCCTTAACAAGGATTGGAGTGGTTGCAGGCAAGCGGTTTCCAATAATTTAATTTCCATGATAGTATAAAAGAATATAGGAGAAAAAGGTTATTCCTTTTCATTTGGCACTAAAGTTCACCTTCCGTAAGTGCAACAAAACTTCCACTTCTGCCACCTCTAACCGCAAGTTACTGAACAAATTTATTTTTGACCGCAACATGAAGTTAACTTTGAAACATTTATTTTAAACTTTAGAAAATAGTAAAAATTGAGATGATTTGAAGGAAAAAGTGCTGCATTTTAGATTTAAAGACTACAATCAATATACAAAATACACTGGTTGAGTAACGTGAATATTTTCTAAACACAAGATTTATTAAAAAATAAATACAATCCTTCTTACAAATCGCAACCGTAAAAATGGACGTTTCTGAATTTAAAGCCGAGTTTAAGGGACTTTTCAGTATCCACCCAGTCTCAGCATTACAATTTCTCTTTAGAGATTTCAAATATAAAGACGTAGGACGTTCACAAAGCTAAAGAGAAGTATTTCTGCAATTGCTTTGTTCTCAAGTGGTCGGAGCACAATAAGGGGAGAGGGTGCTCTATCTCTCTCCTCATCAGCCTAAAATTTGCTAGGCATTAAAACATCACCACACTTCTCTCGCTCTTCGCAGGAAATAGCTTTACTAATCTAAGTATTTTAGAAATGAGTTATGTGGTCCCCTCTAGGAAATATGAAAAGTCATTATTCAATCTCTCAAAAACCTCGACAATATTCAGTAAGACTCTTGAATATGCCGAAATGTATAGGATGGAAGAAACGGAGCTGCTGAGTTTGATGGGGTCTAGTTTGCAGCGAGCTGAGGTGGGGAAGGGTCTGAACTTTTCAGATGCAGACTGGGGAGGCAAGTGCTAATTAATACAGTGATCAGAGCCCCAGGGGAGGACGCTATAGAAAGGATGGAGGATACTAAGAAGGATGCGCTCTCAAATTCAGTTCTTCACTGCATCCGCTTCCACGTCGGGGACACAGGCTCGGCCTTTGCCCAGTAAACTGAATCCGGGCTGACATCTGGGGGGTGGGCGGAAGGCACTCACAGGACCTCAGTCCACGTTCTGGTCCCCAAGCCACTAAGCAAACTGCATTTTACCACATTTCAATAGTGAATCAATAGTTTTCTGATAAACATTGCGGATCTCGCAATGGTGTGATGAGCTCGTACACACACACAACGCTGGGATTAATAAATAGATAAAAGAATTCTGTCCCGGGAAAGCAATTCAATTGGTAATATTATAAATTCCCCTTATCATGTTGATCAAACGAACGTTGTGGAATCCGTGGCCCGGGACTGGTTTCGAAATCTCAGTTCCCAAAAAGGTGTTTTCGGCTTTTGCCGGGGTTAGAAGTAATAGTCCAGAAGCGCTGGAAGATCACGGTGCTGGAGCGAGAAAGGGTCGTACTCGCAGCCTTCCTGACTGCCCTAAGTGACCTTCATCAAAGTCTACGGATGGGGAGAGTCCCTGTCTTGGTCTCTCGAGAATGTTTTGATTTTACACGACAGTTCCAAAATAACAGATCCACGCAGGGACCTAGTGAGAGGCAGAAGACCATCTTTCAGCCTGAGACCTGCGGTAGAGCTCTGTCCATAGCCAACCCAATCCCTCTATGGAGGGGCTGCGAAGACATCCTTTCTGTCCCTTCGAAAACTCTCCAGACTTCAATCGCAGCTCCCGGCTCCCTAGTGAGGAAGCTGGAGCCCAGAGCTCCCTCAGGGCGCGCAGAAAAGCCCGGGGTGGGGGTGGGGGAGTTTCAAAACCGTTAGCTCGCGTTGTTTTTTTTTTTTTTTTTTTCCCTCCCTCGCTAAGGTTTCTTTTCTTTTCTCTTCCTGTCCAAATATTTCAAATTTCCGCGCCTTAAATAACAGTCTCCTTTTATTTAGTTAGTTTCCTCGGCAGGTTTGGCCGCCCGCTTGTCTCTGCCCCCCAGCGGGCCCGGGGCGCCTCGGGCGCCTCGGTGCAGCCTGCAGCCCCTGCGCGCTGCCCCCGGCCCAGCCTGCGCCGCCCGGAGCGCGCCCGCCGGAGCCACAGCCCCCTCTTGCCGCGACCTCGCCTGACCTGGCTCCCCGGGCACCCAGAGCCAACTCAGGCCGCCCCCCGCCCGGACGCCTGTCTGCCTCCCAGCTCGACTTCCCTCCCCGGACTTTGGAGCGTCTTCTACTTTGGGGTTTGGATCCCGGGCGCCCTGGAGCGGCAGAAGGGCCGCGGCGATAGGAAAGCAGCGGAGGAGGCCAGTGGCCGGAGCCTGCCCCAGCCCCCACCCCGCGGGTAACCTTGGAGGCGCCCTCGGAGTGAGTGTGTGCGCTGCTGCGCCAGCCGGCTGGGGCGAGCGGGCGCACGGCGCAGCGGGCAGGAGGCGGGAGCTGGGGGCGGGGAGGGGGAGCGGGCCCCGGCGCCTCCCGGCCGCCGCCGCAGCGCCGCGGGAGCTGCAGGCTACCGGGGCGGCCAGGGTCCCCCGGCCCTGGCCCTCAGGCAGCGGTCCCCGAAGAGGCGGCGGCCATCCCACTGGATGGTTCCGGCGACCTGTGCCTGAGGACTAGGGCCGGAGGGCGCCGTGGGAGCAGGGCAAGTGGGCCGGTGAGTGCCTAGCTCTCTGCAGAGGTGAGCTGGCGGCGGGACGCGGCGCGGTGGCTGGAGCAACTCCATGCCCAATGCCAATGCCAGCACTCCCTCCTCCTCCCCCCATGACAGCTGAGGACAGCCGGGCTCCGAGCCTCGCGTCCAACTGCGAGGAGGCAAATGCCTCTCGGGCTTCTCAGCCCCTTAGACTGTTCCAGAAGTTGCCCTAGGGTGTTGCCTTTCCCCCCATAAATTACTAGACGTCCAGGAGTGAAAATGGATGTTCATTCGGAAAGACCCTCAGCGTGAAACACCGAGAAGTGCAGGCCCGCCGGGACTTTGGGTGGGGCTGGGGTGCGCAAATCGCCTAGAAAGGGTCTTGGTTTTTCAACCCGGAATAGATCCGAAAATCGAGTTTTGATCTTCAGCGATGCTTCAAAAGAATAAAACCTCCCCAGATCTAGATATTGGCTTGGCAAATTAAGGTTCCAGTGCAGTGTTTTGCCATCTGCCATAGAAACATTGTGCGAACTTCAGGTGTTAGGATGTGGGTTTGGAATTTTCTGTGCTGTCTTTAATCCTCAAAGACATTAAATAACAGCATGGTAACACACCCGGCAAGCGAGCAAAGGTTATCCTTACCACCACAGCACCTGCAAAAGCACAAGTGGAACTCACATATTTTGCTTTCTGAATTCTAAAATGGCTTCTGAACCTTCCAGAGGTACCAGCACATACGAGGAGGGGGACGGGGGACGGGAGAATTTGTACGTTTCTGAAAACTCCACAGATATTATTACACTTCAGTTGTTCCACCTCACCTCTCTGTCCCAGCCCCCATCCTCATTGGTCAAGGAAGAATTTTAGTGTAGGCCTATTCAATAATTCTATATACAGCCTTCTTCTCTTCCCTTACCCCCCCCCCACCAAAAAAAAAAAAAGAAAAACAGTCAGCCAAAAGCATCAGCTCTTTTGGGGAGGAAGTAAAAAAACCACCAATCCTTATCCAAACTACCCGTCATTTCTTTTGAGCACTAAAAAGAAATTCTACATACAACTAATACTACGAAAGAAAAAATAATTTTTCACAACCTCAAACGCATTCAATTAGTATAATTAAAGTGATATTAATTATCTTTTAACATTTAGATAATGGGACACTTTCTGGAACTGATAGGTGAAAAGCTCAAAAATCTCCATTGAAATGTTTGGAGATGGAAGCTTCTGCTCTTCTTTATATTTTGTCAATATAGCAGTTATGTAGGAAAAAAGTGATACTTTATCTTGACCATATAAAACAGTGTCATGCTGACGAATTTTATTTTAGTTATATGCCTTGGTTTTTCAGATTAGTTATATACATAGTGAAAGTTCACATATAAAGCAAAACTGACATTTTTTAATGTTAAATTTTTAATTTAGACATGCAACCAAATTGTCATAACCATATTAAAATACAGTCCACTCCCCTGTTTCTTCTAAGTGTACAGTTTGCACAACTTGCTGATAAAGAAATCTGCCCTGAGTTTAAAATGTATGCCTTGGAAACATGATTTCCTAAAGTAAAAAATAACTCAATGCTCTTTAGGAATAATTATTCTATAATTTGGCTATTCTGTGTACAGCTAATGTAACAGCATCTCTTTCTTTTACGTTTTGGAACTATTGTAAAAGCCATTTGGGCCCAAATAGTTCTTGTTCCATAGTTTTCTCTCTCAGACATTTTTACTAAGAAGTGACTGTCCTCAATGATGCAGTAACATTCTGATGCCCATTCTGCTAATTCAGACCAAACTTACACAGGCCATTTGAAAAGGAACATGCTTTTCTTCTTTTGTGAAAGTTTAGAACAGATCTGAATGAACGTTAGCATTTGAAAGGCCTAGAATAATTAATTTGTAAATCAGTTATTATAGTGTGGTGATGATTCCAGATGAAATTTTTAAAATTACATATATTAGAAGAATAAATGGGATCAAATTATTAAATTAAACAGCATTTGGTGATGATTAATAGTACAATATTTCCTATCTCTGTATTAAAATAAGTGATAGTGTGTATTGTGTTATTATTTTTAACTGCGAAAGATAATATTATATAATAATCACAAGATATAAAAGTAATTGATTGTTCCAGAGTCTCTTTTTCAATGTTAAGTAAAATATAATGAAAATACAGAATGTTTTTTTAAAAAGTACTTCACTATACTATCACCTATATTTTTGGCTGTCCTCATCTTTTTCTTTTTTTACTTGTTCTATTTTTTTGCCTCGACATTTTAGGTAGTGAGCAAAACTAGCATGTAGAAAGAGCTTTCCAATTCTCCTTTATTCCTGCTTCCTCAGCCATCTAGATTTCTCAATTCACAAACATTACTTCAACTTTAAAAATCAAGTTTTGTGATGCTAAAAATTATTATTCCCATTAATTTAAATTTATCACAGCTCTTTCAGTGAAAAAGCATTCAATCTGTGTTTTATTTAAAATAAAGTTAAGTGAAAAAAGTGTGAACATTAGGTTTAGCAAGTGTGTATTTATATATTGAATATAAATTAGTTGGAATCTTATAACTATTGCTACTATATGCTAAGATTTTCAGTGTGGAACCAAGATCTAGAAAATGTTACAGTTAATTTCTGGTCTTCAGAAAATAGCAATGTATTTTAATTTCCTATATTAGGATATGGCTAATTGTTTTAACTAATAAAAAGTTAAAATGTTGATACTTAATAGAAAAATATGAAGAGAGAACTATGATATCAGATCCAAAGCAATGTTTTTTAAAAATAAATTACTCCTACTGGTAAATCGTATATTTTAATTGTAGTGTTTATTATTTTATAGTCAAATTTTGCACTTGGCATATGGACCAAAATTATCTTTGTTTATCTATAGGCATGTAGTTGGTATTATGCAGGTAATCAAAATAATACTTTGTGGTCCTGTCCTATATGAGTATTTTTATGTATATATGTGTATGTTTAGATAGTTCTTACTAAAGTTCAATACTGAGCAAACAGATATTTTGAACAAATACTACCAATTTACTTCACATTACTATTTTTAAGATGTTAAATTATGATCTGCTACAGAAATATAAACTGTTAATTTTTTAGATATAGGTGAGATCACTTTCATTAATGAGCTAGGGAAAGATTTAAATTAAAATCTTAGAAGTGAGAACACTGATGCAGGTCCTAGTTCTACCTAGGTTATTGTTTCAAATTCTTGTCATGAGGCAAATATATATGAAAGCCACTTAACATCTACAATTAATGTAATCAAATTTGAAATATTAGGAATAGAATTGTGATAGTGACAAGAGGAAGAATGGATATTTTAAATGTTTTAGATAGCCATGCTTGTAGGTTAATTTAATATCAGTTACATAATGGACAATTTGCTAAATAATCCAAAAGCAAGGACAAAACAAGACCAGTAAAAGATACTTGCACAAGAATTCAAAAGCAGGGCAAACAGGAATAGAAAGAATTTTTTCATTACACCACCATGGGAAATATAAACAAATTAATTTTCTTGATATGGATAATTTTATAGTTTCCAGTGAAGTTTTCTACCATTTCACTTGGATAATGCTTTTAAAACACTTAATAACCACTTACTATTTATGGTTATATTTTAAAATTACATCTATAATATGTTTTACTTAAATACAACAGACACATATTCCATCCAAAAATAACAAGTTCAGCAGCATTCTGAAAGGGTGCGTGGACACAGTTGGACATCTGGACTAGACTGAGGGGCTGTTTAATGTGAAGCCGGAGTAGGGCCACATGGGAGAGAGCACTGAACTGACTGAATGCTGGCTAATTTGCTTAAGAGTAATCAAAATGGCTCTGAGCTAGTATAAATTGCCTACAGTTGTTTAAATACACCATGTACTTACTGGAAAAGCAAATAACTTTATACAAAGACAGTTAAAGGAAGGAACATATATTTTTTGCGTCCAGAGGGATATCACAGATGTCATGGGGAAAATATTAATCTAGCAATATAAAAGAGAACTGTACATTGTAACATCAGCTGAAGATCAATGATTGCTTTCAATTTCTTTTAAAAAAAAGCCTATTTATCATGTTTTAAAGATTTAAAATGCACAGTTCTTCAAACATATGACTAATATCTATAAAATACACAACACATACTAACTTAATATTCTAATTTTTTAAATTTCCACAAAATTACCTCAGAGTACCTTTTAGTTCATCAGGTCTTATTAAAAGATCAAGGACCATACCCTAAGATGCCCAAAAAAGGTTTGTTGCTTACTAACATAAGAGAATTTTAAAGATCAGTGCTTTCTAAGGAAAATGTTCTGTCTTGAATTACCAGGATGAAGATCTTGGAATTTTTAGTAGCAAATTTTTTCTTCTATGAACAAATAGATTATATTTAGGATCAACATAAGATTAATTTAAATTTCTATAGTAAAGTAATATTTTCTATCATTGTTTTGAGTTTAAATATATAGAATTTAGACAATAGAACTCTATGTGGCCATTATGAGGTTTCTCTATATTCAGCAACAGAACAGACTGAAGAGAAATCAGATCAAAACATAAAATTCAGACATAAAATTCAAGTTACAGAACAGCAATGTTATTAAATCAACCAGCAGAAAAATTGTCTTGTACAAAAATCTTCCATTAATTTAGGGAAAAAGAGTGGTAAGAAAAAAATATTTAAATCTCTTACCATTAGATTAAAATATTACTGGTTTCTTATCTAATATTGTAGGAAATAAAATCCTAAATATTTAGGAAAGGGATATGAACATCCTAAAAAACAAATGAGTCTCTGTTTAGGAACTGTGATAGTAATTGATCTGAGAGGATCCCCTGAAGATATTTTAATGTAGTTATGGATATGTTAGCACATAAAAAGTGCTGAATTACATTGAATTTTGTCATCATATAGTAGGCTATTAAATTATATGTATACAAGGAAAATAGGAGATACTTTAACAGATGTCTTTTCTTTTTGGTACTTCTTAATTTATGCATATATTAATTCAGCTTACATTTCAGTAAAAGGAGAGAGAAAAGAAAATCAAGCAAGTCAATAAGTCAATACTTATTATTTTGTATTTGTATTGCCTAATTTAATATTCATAACCCCCTCATGGACTGGGCTTTATTCTCCCATTTTGCAAATCAGGAAACTCAGATTTAATGATGCTGAATAACTTGCCCATGGTCACAGACTGGTAATTTATAGCGTAAGAATACAAACCAGTCTTTTTTTTACTTCATTATGGCCGACGGAAAGATGTTGCAGGGAAATTACCGTAAATCAGTCAATTCAACAATCACGTTTTAAGGGCTCATCATTGTAGTCACTTAATAGGTTTATAACCTTGGGACTAATTATATCCGAGGCTTTCCACATCTGTAAAATGGGAGTAATAATACCTAATTTGCCACGTTTGTAAATAACAAATGAAATGTGTGTAAATTTCCTGGTACTCAGTAAGCCTTTAATAAATGGCAACTATTATTATGGGAAGTACAAAGTAACATAAAATCCATTCTTGACCTCAAGGAACTTAAAAACTATTTGGGTAAATAAAGTTTACATATGGTGTGCATATAACAACTGGACAGCAAGCAAGGTGTGAGTAAATGTGTGGTAGTATGTGGTGTAGATTGCACCAAAAAAGCAGCTTTTTAGGGAAAATCTTATTAGAGGGCTTATGATATGGATTTAAATATCCTACAGTGGAAAACTTCCCTTACTGAGAAGAAAAAGGAAAAACCACCCTTAAATAATTAACTGTTTTTCCAGCATGTACTCTCTGAGGGTGTCTCTATCCAACAAGTATATCAGGTGAACAATGGAAAGTGACTGCATGGACATAAAATATATTACAGAAAGCATATATAAGCAGATGTTTTGAAAGGTGTCTTTCCTTATCTTGGAATAAATGACAATGATACTGTGATTCAAATGGGAATGGAAAAATACCTGTGAGTCTCACAATCATTACATAATGGGACCTATAACAAGTAGTCAGTGTAGGATGGTAAATGAATGGCCTTAGAGGCAAATAAACCTTATTTCTAACTCTGGTACTTACTATGTATGTAGAGGAAATAGTGGAACAGGTACTTAACCTTTCTGATCCTCATTTTCTCATTTGTAAAATGGGTATAATAATATTTACAGAGTTGTAGTAATTAGGAATAATATTTATTAATAAGTCATTTCATACTCTAATATAGCAAACTTGGAAGGCCATAAACCAACAAGTTTGCTGAGACAAATTTATGTTTAAGGTAATTATTGATGTGTTACAGCTCGAGTTGCCATTTTTTTTTTAAATTTTCTATTCTGATTTTCATTTTTTTGTTTTCCTTGCCTGCCTTCCTGTGGGTTACTTGAATCTTTTTAGAATTCTATTTTGATTTATCTATAGGGGTTTTGAGTGCATCTCTTTGTATAGATTTTTAGGGATTGCTCTAGGTATTACATCATACATAGGTAACTTATCACAGTCTACTGATGTTGGCATCTTCTCAGTTTGAGGGGAGAGTAGAAACCTTACCTTTGTGTTCCTTTACCCTCCCCCCTTATAAAATAACTGTCTTCCATATGTCCTCTACATACATTTAAAACCACATCAGTTACATTTTTTGCTTCAGCTATCAAATATATTTTAGAAACCTCAAAAAAAGAAGGAAAATCTATTACATTTAATCCTATTTTCCTTACGATATTGTTTCATCCTTTTTGATGCTCCAAGTTGGCTTCTATTAGTTCCTTCCTTTCTGTTTAGAGAACTCCCTTTATTCTTGTAGTGTAGGTCTGCTGGTGAGAAATCCTTAGTTTTCCTTCATCTGATTTTCCCTTCATTCCTGAAGGATATTTTTGCTAGATATCAGATTCTGGGTTCAGAGTTCTTTTCTTTCAGCATTTGAAAAGTGTTATGCCACTTCTTTCTGGTCTCCATGGCTTTTGATGAAAATTCCTTGTCATTTGAATTGTTTTTCTCTGATAAGTAAAGTGTTGTTTCTCTCTCTACCTGCTTTCAGGATTTTAAATTTGTCTTTCATTTTCAAAAGTTTGACTATGATGTGTTTTGGTTTGGATTTCTTTGGGTTTATCCTTTCTGGGGTTGCTCACATTCTTGAATATGTAGGTTTATATCTTTTGCCATATTTGGGAAGTTTTCAGCCATTATTTCTTCAAGTACTTTTTTAGCCATACCCTCTTTTTCTTCTCTTTCTGGGACTCTGATGATACAAATATTAGATTTTCTGTTGTAGTCCCACAGGTTCCTGAGGCTCTGTTCATTTTTTTTTCTTAGTCTAGTTTCTCTTTGTTGTTCAGATTAATTCCTCTTGTTTTATCTTGCAGTTCACTGATTCCTTCCTCTGGTCCCTCTATTCTGCTGTTGAGCCCAACCATTGAGTTTTTATTTTAGTAATTATATTTTTCAATTCTAAAATTTTCATTTGTTTCATGTTTACATTTTCTATTTCTCTGCCAAGACTTTCTATTTTTTTCATTTGTTTCAAGCATGTTTATAATTGCTCATTGAAGTATTTTTATGATGCCTTAAATCTTTGTCAGATAGGTCTAACATCTCTGTCATCTCAGGTTGACAACTATGGATTGTCTTTTGGGGGGAAGGGTAATTTAGTTTGAAATTTTCCTGGTTCTGGGTAAGATGCCTGATTTTCTGTTGAAACTTGGACATTTTGGATTTTGTCTTATGAGACTCTGGGTCTTGTTTAAATCTTCTATTTTAGCCAGCTTTCTCTGACACTGTAATGGCAGGGGAGGAGAGGGGCACACCACCTCATTACTGCCAGGTTGGAGCAGAAGTCCAGGTTTCTAATTTGACTCTGCTAACGTGCAGGGTGGGTGCTATTCATTGTTGCTGGGCAGGGATGGGAGTTCTGGCTCCTCGCTAGCACTCCAACTGATACATCCCTGCCTGGAAAAGATAGGAGTGCTTCGTTACTGCTCCCCGTGTGATCTCTTCTGACACTATGGAGGAGCAGGGAAGTGGACTCATTACTGCTGGGCAGTGGTGAAAGCGCTGACTCTCTACTAAGCCTCCTCTGACACTGCCCCCATTATCACTTTTTAAAATGTAATGTATTTAATTGTAAGCTTATATAATTTAAATTCTTAAATGGCTATTTCTAACAACTGGCTCACAAAATTCTTGAAAATTTAACAATCAGCTTTCATGAGCCAGCAGGAGCTGGCTCCAGCACAACTCTGTAAAAATGCACATAACCTTTGATCCAGCAACTGTACTACTAGGAATCTACCCTAAGGACTTCTAAATTTCTCTCAAATCCATCTGTACAACTGTTTACTTGACATCTTTTATTGTGTGTCTAATAGGCATCTCAAATTTATTATGTCCAAAACTAAAACCTTAACTTTTATACCATAAAACCTGTTTCTTCTTTTGTGTTTCCTGTCTCAGTACATGGCCCACCATCACCCAAATGCTCAGGTTAATGAGTCTTGACACTTCTTTTCCTCTTACGCCATCCAAACTATTAGCAAATCCTGTTGTCTGCATCACCAAAATATATTATGAATCTGATGACTTCTTACTTTCTTCATCATCAAGCCTCATTGGTTCTAATCAGCTAGTATACTAATCTCTGAAGTAATCACTGTGGCTTTGTCTGGCCAAGCCTGAGTTACGCTCATCTCTGGGGTCATTGAGTGAATTCCACCCAAAGCACCTGGATGAATGGATTCTGGCAAAAAGACAATTTTGGCTATAATGTTGCAGCATGATCATTTAATTGTTTATGTTCTCTATTTTAAACATTAAATAATTCTATACATATATAGTACACTAAGTACGAAAAAAGGGAAGAAAAATAAGCATTTAGTGCTTATCATGCTTTATAAAATATTTTCATGTGTAGCATGTTCTCAAATGTGAATTAATTTATGTGACCTAAACAAATCCTTTTTTAAGAGATATTTTTAATTATCTAGAGCCAGTGTGTTCTTTTTAGAAGGCTATTAATGCTTAATCTATCTTTTTCCACATAGAATGCAAAAATGTGATGATACATATGCAAATTCATGGCAAATTCTATATGGCAAAAGTATTTTTTTCTAAGGTGCTCTTTAATTCACTGTTCACACAATTAAAAGTAAGCATAGAAGAAGACCTATTTTACACCTTTGTGCCAGTATCCTTTTAAACCTCTGTCCAGTTTATTGCTGATTTCTCTGGTTTCTTCATTAGACCCACAAGAGAATAGTTTTCTTCATTTGAAACATATAATTGCCAAATAGGACATAGTTCTAAACTTGAAGCATTCAAAGTCTTATAAAAGTTACCCTGACTTTTTAACTGCAGTAACTACTTTCTATGCAAAATTTCAGAAGAATTATAACTCTTTAAAGGAGATAAGTTCTCTCCATTTAAACACATATGATTATTGCTGTTCAAGAAAGTTATGTCTGTTGGATGCAATTTACATATTCAATACGCATTTGAGTGCACTGCATGTGAGGACTTTGTTATGTGCTGAGACAGTCAAGAAGGTGAACTTGGTTTTTGCCTACAAGGAGTCACAGTTTTGGCCTATTTACATAGATATTGTTTGCACTGCTTGCATATGGTCTAGATGCTTAAATATAACTTTTTTCAGCCAACCCTCAATGCTCTGTTCCCACTGACTCCTTTGTCCTTCAGGCATAAGGGTGCTCATGACTTCTGGCTGTCTTTAATTCTTGAGATCCTCTTCTTCCCTTATTTCTGCTCTTAACCTTATCCACATGTCTGTAAATAATCCCTTTATAAAACTCTTTTAAGTCCTTTTGAACATGCCATTCATTTAATGCAAGGACTTTGATTAATATACCTATTTCAACATGCATTCTGAATGAAGGTTGAAGTTACAAATATTCAGATTCTGGTTAACCATTGACTTGTTTGGGTAAATTCTTTAAAGGGCTAACTGCTTATCTTCTAAAATACACTTCCTGTCACCTCCTTTATTTTCCATCTCAACATTGTGTTTGTTTCCATAATCACTTTCATCTAATTTTTTTTTTACTTATTTATAGTCTTCTTCAGAAGACTGAAAGTTACCTAGGGCAGGGACCATGTTTATTTTTTCACCATTGTATTCCTTGTGACTGGCATATAGTAGATGTTTAATAAAGATTTGCTCATCCATTTATTTAAGCAATATTGAGTACTTACTATGCACCAAGCCCTGTTTCAGATTCTGAAAACAGAAAAAATAAACCAAGTCCCTTCTCTTATGAAATGAATGAATGTGTTCCAAATCTAGATCCATGGGATATTAATAGCCCTTACATGAAAAAAGCATTCCATGGACAAATAAATTTGGGAAACAATTCCCCAAAACTTTGATTTTTTTTTTTTTTGCAGGTTTTCTCAGTTACTTTAATAAGCAAATATGAATTTGCAAGAGGGGATTAAATATCTGCAGTGTTTCCCAAGCTCTTTTATCACAGAGCCCCCTTTCCAATGATAAAGTCAACGATAAAGGTTTCAAAGTAGGCCACAATTTGGGGCAGGAGCATGATTGTTGCTTTGGATTTAAGTAGGTCAGGGAAGTTTTGACTAGAGGTTCAATTTCCCTATCTAATCCACTCGTATTTATCGCCCTTTAATCAATTTAAAATGTGCAACACAAAATAATTGTTATGATTTAAGAGCAAGTCATGCCTCTTTTAGAAGGTATAAAATAAATTTAAATACTTTTGCAGTTGACTAATGGGGTGATGTATAATTAATAACAGATCTTCAGTAGAATAGTTTACTCCTTAAAGAGGCACACACAACATTGAAACAATTGGCATAATTTCAAATTCATCCATGTTTAATTCAGGGCCATGCCCACATAGCCTTAATCCATTTTACCAATTCACTAGGGGGGCTTACTGCCCAAACTGTACACCTTATTTCTATGCTTTAAATGTTCTCTGTCTCCTAGTTTCACCTCTTAATTGCTGTGTCTTTGAAAAAAAATGTATCATCTCTGAACCTCAGTTTCTTTGACTATAAAATGAGGTAATAGGGGCCGGCACCATGCCCGAGTGGTTGAGTTCGTGTGCTCTGCTTCGGCGACCCAGGGTTTCACCGGTTCGAATCCTGGCTGCGAACATGGCACCGCTCATCAGGCTGTGCTGAGGCGGCATCCTACATGCCACAACTAGAAGGACCCACAACTGAAAATACACAACTATGTACCGGGGGGCTTTGCGAGAAAAAGGAAAAATAAAATCTTAAAATAAAATAAAATGAGATAATAAGAGCTACTCACAGGATTAAGTAAGATAATAGATATTATTATTATTATATTATATACTACAATATATAATATGTGTAGTATATAATATAATATATAATATGTATATAAAATGCCTCTCATGAGTGGGAAATTACAGACAAGCTAGAGGAATAGGCTAGAATGATGGATGTGGTAGTGGACTAGAGATGGAGACATCAGTAAGAATGCATGTTTAATTAATATAGATACATATGGTTAAATTTAGAAATATTTATAGATATGTGTATGTACATGGGTTAGTATATGCACACATACTTCTTTGTTCCATCAGCTGAGAGGGTTAGAAGAAACAACACCCCAAATACAGTGAGCACACTTAGCACCTAGATCTTGGCTTCTTTTTTTTTTTTTTTTAGGAAGATTAGCTCTGAGCTAACATCTGTTGCCAATCCTCCTCTTTTTTCTGAGGAAGACTGGCCCTGAGCTAACATCCATGCCCATCTTTCTCTGCCTACCACAGCATGGCTTGCCAAGTGGTGCCATGTCCGCACCTGGGATCCAAACCAGCGAGCCCCGGCCCCTAAAGCAGAACGTGTGAACCCAATCACTGTGCCACCGGGCTGGCCCCTAGATCTTGGCTTCTAATACCACTCTCCATGAAAAGGAATCAGGGCTCCTTGGAGAAATGGCTGATTCTATGACTGGAGTAGGCACTATACAAGATGAGCCTGGATCATCTTGTGGTGTGAGTAAAGAATTGTTCAAAACACACACACACATACACATTGGTGGGCTACGTCAAAGGGGCACAGAAGCCAACTGAAAGAACTTCTAATGGCCAAAGGTGGAACAATTTGAGCAAGAAAATAAAAGTTTATTGGATTATAACCCAAAGTATAAAATAAACATCCATAAATCCATACTACTATAAATAAATGATTGATTGAATAAATTAATAAATGGAAGAATAGTCCCATGGAGAATTCCAAATAAATTATGTAGATACTCTAACCTAAAGGAAGGAGAGCATAAGTATCCACTCCTTAAGTGTGGGCTGCACATAGTGACTTTCTTCCAAAGAGTATCATATGGAAAGGGGGAGAAAAAGAATAGCTTTCCAGTGGAGAAGCCTGACAAACACTGTTTCAGTCAGGTGATCAAGGTCAACACCAATAATCATAAGTCATATTGGTGGTATGTAACCTTGATGTGATATCATGAAAATGGCAAACTACATTTGTAATCTTCCTCCAAAAAACCCATAATTCATATCATTACACACGTTTTAGAAAGGCCAAAATCCAGAACACTGGCACCACCAAATCTGGGCAAGGAGGTGCATCAACAGGGACTCTCTTCACTGCTGGTGTGAATGCAAAACCATACAGCCACCTCGGCAGTTTCTTATAAAACTCAACATACTCTTAGCATTTGATCCAGCAGTTGCATTCCTTGATATTTATCCAAAGGCGCTGAAAACTTGTGTTCGCTCAAAAACCTGCGCACAGATCTTTATAGCACCTTTATTCATAATTGCCAAAACTTGGAAGCAACCAAGATATCCTCAAGAGATGAATAGATAAATAAACTGTGGTATGTCCAAACAAGGGAATATTATTCATCACTAAAAAGAAGTGAGCTATCAAGCCATGAAAAGACATAGAAGAATCTTAAATGTATGGGACTAAGTGAAAGAAGCCGATCTGAAAAGGCTGCATATTGTATGATTTCAACCGTATGACATTCTGGAAAAGGCAAAACTATGACAACAGTAAAATCATCAGTGGTTGCCAGGCGATGGGTGTTTGGAAGGATGAACAGGCAGAGCACTGAGGACTTTTAGGGTAGTGGAAATACTCTGTATGACACTGTGATGATGGATACATGTCATTACAGTATACGTTTGTCCAAACCCAGAGAATGTACAACACCAAGAGTTAACCCTATGGTAAACTATGGATTTGGGGTGATTACAATGTGTCAATGTAGGTTCATCAAGTGTAACAAAAGTACCACTCTGTGAGGGATGTTGAAACTACATGTGTGGGGACAGGGGATATATGAGAAATCTCTGTACTTTTCTCTCAATTTGCTGTGAACCTAAAACTTCTCTAAAGAAACAAAGTCTTTAAAAAATTAACAAAATAAACCATAACTCCAGTCTAATCATGAGGAAAACATTAGACAAATTCCAATTAAGGGGCATCCTACAATACACCTGACCAGTACTCCCCAACTGTCAAGACTTTCAAACACAAAGAAAGCCTGAGAAAATGTCACAGGCAAGAGGAGCCTAAGGAGGCAAGTAACGTGGGTTCCTGGATGGGATCCTGGAATATAATAGGAACACTAGGTAAAAACTAAGGACATATGAATAAACTGCAGACTTTAGTTAATAATAATGTACACATTGGTTCATTACTTATAACAATGTACCATATTATTAACATCAAATGTTAATAATAGGGGAAACTGTGTGGATGAGAGGGTATATGGGGACTGTCTACTATCGGTTCAATTTTTCTGTAAAGCTAAAACTGTTCTAAATTATGAAGTCTATTAATAAAAAAAATGCTTCTCATGATGCCTGGTATGTGAAAGGTGTTCAATAAATGGTCTGTATAATCATTGTTATGACCATTACAATTAATAATAATATAACTGATTTTTTTCCAGTTTGCACCAGTTTATGGTCACAAATATAATCCTATTATAATTATCTTCCTTGTTTCAATAGAAGCCACCTATAGCATTTGAGCTTTAGAGAGAAGCAGACTGAGATTAAGAGCCTGGCTCTGAAACTTTACATGCTTTATGAACTTTGGCAAATTATTTACTTTACCTCCCTAATGTCCTCATTTTTAAGATGAGACTAACAATAGCACCTACAACAATTGTCAGAATAAAATTAGACAATTCATTCATTCATTCATTCTACTAATTTTTATGGAGTGCCTACTATGAGGAAAACCAAGAAAAGGCAGGTTTTTCTGGGAGGAAGTTTAGGGAATAGTAGAAATTGTTTTGGACCTGTTAAATTTGAGATGCTAATTAGATATCCAAGTGGAAAATTCAAATAAATGACTACATACTGGTGTCTCGAACACAGGGAAGAGTTCAAGGCTGGAGATGAAATTTAGCCTCACAGTTTCATGACTGACTAAATTGACCTGAGGGACACTCCAACACTTAGTGCTCAAGTACAAGAAGAACCAACAAAAAAAGCCTTAGCAGGAGGAACCAGAGAGGTAGGAAAAAAATCAGGAGACAATGATGTCACAGATACAAGAAAAGTTCAAGCAGAAAAGTGTTGAATGCTGCAGAAAGGTCAAGTGAAATGAGGAAAGAGAACTATTCATTGTGTTTGGTAATAGTAAGGTTGATAATGCCATTGACAGAGTAGTTTCAGTGAAATGATAAAGGCAGAAGCCAGAATGAAGTGGGATGCAGAGTAAATGGGAGATGAGAAAGAATGGACAGTAGGTGTGATAAGTTTGAGAATTTTGCTGTGAAAAGGAGCAAAGAAATGAGGTGGTGACTGAAGATGAGTTTAGAGTCAAGGGAGGGTTTTTAAAGATGGAATACTAGAGCATGTTTGTAGGATTGGAATGATCCTATGGAAAGAAAGAAATCTTGCATATACCTAGGTACCCAAAATATTATCTGTTGTTGTTTTATTTGTGTTGTTATTATTATACGATCTCCAATCTCCCACCTCCCAAATCTCACCCAGTTATGCCTGGAAGTCTGAGAATATCTCATGTGAGATCATGAAAAGTCCTGCTACCGTCTGTCATGTCATACTCTCCTGCCAGACTCCCTTCAGTGAAATCTCCAGACTTCCAACTGCCCATGAAATTATTTAATAATATTTCTGTACTGCCACTAGTCCTGAGGCTCATCTTGCATATTCTGATGTCCATTCCAAAGGCAGTGTTTCCTGATGCCCCAAAGCTGCTAGTGCCAATAATGCTAAAATCCTTTAGGTGCTGAAGTAAGTGGTGGATTTCTCGGAGTCTTCAATGAGCAATATTCAGAGAAGAAGAGGAGAGAATGCCCCTCTTCCCTCACTTTATATACCTGGGAACCAAGCAATGCTGATTGTGACTCAAGGTCTCCCCAGAGTAATTTCTAAAAATAGCCTGGTCTGTTTCTGGTTAGAGTACCTAAGGGCCTCAAACTTAAGTCCATTAGCTGGAGCCATTTTCTAAGACAGACCTCATGTTGTAATCCCAATTTTTCTTTTCACCCTATTGCTTTTATGACTTCTTTCTGCTTCCCAAACTTCATGCAAATCAGTTCATGCAAGTTCCTAGTTGGCTTATCACATTGATCTTTTAAGTCTAAATCCCAGAAATAGGGATATAATTTAGGCTAAAGCTTGAAACCTATCTAGAGTTAGTGGTGTACCAGGGATGGGGCAGTGGGATTGGTCTCCTCTGAATGAAGGCAATAAGGGGGTAAACTAAGTGTAGAGAATTAAAAACAGTAATAAAACTGACTAAAAGTAGATCTGCTTTTTACTATCACAAAGCACCAGGACCTCTAAACCATGTCAGTGATAAAATACCCCCCTCTCCAAAATCTTTTGTTAGCTAAGTTCAAAACAATTGTGCAGTTACACTGTGAGTTTTCATGATATACACACAAGTTTCCAATTAGTACATTTTTATCATTTAAACATTGTATTCTATGTGGAAGTTAATTTGGACTCAGCCTCCAACACACTCAGACTCGGCTACACATTTGTTTTTAGAGTAAGTTCCTAACGATTCAGAATTGCTCCAGTTCACTACAGACGCTGTTCTTGTTTCCAGCTTCTGTGCTACTACATATTTCTGCATTCAAACAGTACATTTAGTATAAATAATGACAACAGAGATTGTAAAGATGAAGAAACAAACTTGAGTGTCTTCAATTCTGTCAGTTTACATGACTACATGGAGATATTTATGTTTAAAATTTCAAGTTTAAAATGCAAAGACGATTGAAAGCTGCTAACATCAATCCTAAAGAAACAGAGGTGTGTAATTTCTAGTGAAATGGGATTTTTGTGAATTTCTGCCAAGCTTGTCCTTTTTTTTTTTGCAGGGAAAGATTCACCCTGAGCTAACATCTGTTGTCAATCTTCCTCTTTTTTTTCCCCCTCCCTCAAGCCCCAGTGCGTGGTTGTATATCCTAGTTGTAAGTCCTTCTAATTCTTCTATATGAGCTGCTGCTACAGCATGGCAACTGACAGACAGGTGGTGTGGTTCCATGACTGGGAAACGAACCTGGGCCACTGAAGCAATGAGAGCGCAGAACTATAACCACTAGGCCATCGGGGCTGGCTCCAAACTTATCGTTTTTGTTTAAGACCTTCCTAACTATTTGTAGATATTTTACTTCATTTGAAAGAAATTTCAAAATTAAAGTCAATAAAAAGAATTCTTCAAACAGTGAGTAAAGATAGATTGACAAATCTGGCTATATTCTCTGTTGAATAAGAGTATGTGGTGAAGAAGAATTTTTATGAAGTCATTGACAAACATGCAGAAGTTAAGGCTCAAAAACAAAATGTTATTCATTATTGCAACAGACTAATATGTAAGTATGTTTCTTTCTCCTTTAAAAAATAAATTACTTAAAAAGTATTAACTCTTTATTTTTCTTCTTCTGTACTGTAATATTTATTAATTTTTTGTTTGTTTCCAACAAAAGAAGATTTTCAACCCGTGTATATATAGTCAATTAATTTAGGACAAAGGAGCCAAGAATATACAATGAAGAGAGGGCAGTCTCTTCAATAAATAATGTTGGGAAAACTAGACAGCCACATGCAAAAGAATAGAACTTGACCCTTATCTTACACCATACACAAATATCAACTCAAAATGGATTATAGACTTGAATGTAAGACCTGAAGCCATAAAACTCCTGGAAGAGAACATAGGCTGTAAGCTCCTTGACGCTGGTCTTGGTGATGATTTTTTGGATCTGACACCAAAAGCAAAGCAACAAAACAAAAATAAGTAATTGGGACTACATTAAACTAAAAAGCTTCTGCACAGCAAAGGAAACCATCAAGAAAATGAAAAGACAGCTTACTAAATGGGAAAAAATATTTGCAAATCATATATCTAATAAGGGGTTAATCTCCAAAATATATAAAGAACTCAAACAAATCAATAGCAAAAAACCAATCTGATTTAAAAATGGCCAAAGAATCTGTACAGACATTTTTCCAAAGAAGACATACAGATGGCCAGGTGGTATCTGAGAAGGTGTTCAACATCACTAATCATCAGGGGAATGTAAATCAAAACCACAATGAGATATCACCTCACACCTGTTAGAATGGCTATTATCAAAAAGACAAGAGGTGTTGAGGATGGAGAGAAAAGGGAACCCTCACACACTGTTGGTGGGGTTGTAAATTGGTGCAGCCACTATGGAAAACAGTATGGAGGTTCCTCAAAAAATTAAAAATAGAAATACCATATGATCCAGCCATTTCACTTCTAGATATTTATCTGAAGGAAATGAAAACACTAACTTGAAAAGATATATGTACTCCTATGTTCACTGCAGCATAATTTACAATAGCCACAATATGGAAACAACCCTAGTGTCCAGTAATGGATGAAAGGATAAAGAATATACACCAGAATATTATTCAGCCATAAAAAAGAGGGAAATCTTGCCATTTGCAACACCGTGGATGGAACTTGAGGGCATTATGCTAACTGAAATAGGTCAGACAGAAAGAGGAAGACAAATACTAGATGATTTCACTTATATGTGGAATCTAAAACAACAACAACAACAAAAGCCCCCACACCCATAGATGCACAGAACAGATTGGTGGTTGCCAGAGGTGGGGGACTAGGGAGTGGGTGAAATGGGTGAAATTGTTCAAAAAGTACAAACTTCCATTTATAAAATAAGTCCTGGGGATGTAATATACAGCATTTTGACTGTAGTTAATAATACTGTACAGTATATTTGAAAGTTGCTAAGAGAATAGATCTTAAAATTTCTTATCACAAGAAAAAGAATTTTGTAACTATGTGTGGTGATGGATGTTAAGACTTATTGTGGTGATCATTTCACACTATATACAGACATCAAATCATTATGGTATACACCTGAAACTAATATAATGTTATATGTCAATTATATCTTAATTTAAAAAAATATTTTCACTGTCTGCAGTTATTTTCTGGCCATTATGATTATTCATTTCATTTTCTGATTTTTACTAAAAATAATTTTGTCATCTAGAGGCGCAAAGTGTTAACAAAATGACCCAATTCTCATGTCAAATACACTAAATATACCACTTCCTATAGTAATAACAATTTACTATTTTAAGAATGAGGATAAGAATGTTCTCCTTTCTTGAACACTCCGTGTCTCCAAATTTATGGCACTTAATTTTTTATATTTTATTCTGAATCATTCACCAATTTGTACATCTTACAAAATCACAAATTGTCTTATCTCCCCAAAGAGACTGTAAATCCCATGAGGACAGTTCAAGTAATAGGAAATCAATAAATAAAAATGTAATAAATATTCTCACTGCATCCTAACTAGAACAAAAACTGAATTTGATTTTGAGAAGGAAGAAGATTAAACCCTGAAATGTAATGATTCCAAATTTAGTTGTTCATGTTCTGAGGCAACTTCATTCTTAATTAAAAATAATCATTATTATAAAAATGGCACTCTCCCCCTCTGTAGCAGATGTCTCTGGTACCACCCATATCATGTATTCACAGCCCATCTCTGATTTCAGCCATATCTGTGTTACGTCATTCCAATGTACTTCACGTTGCCAGTGTCCTACTCAAATAAGTCTGCATTCTGTCCTGGAGCCTTCTCCATACATCATGGGAGCTTGCTCAGCCCATTTGGCAAGCACAGCTCAGACAAGTGGAAGATTTGACCCCTATCTGGGGCAACTCTCAAATAATAGGATGTAGAGTTTGTGGATAAATGCTCCAGCCTCTTTAAAGCAGATTACAGAAACCTCAGTAACACATCCTTCTATTTGATTTCCTCTTTCCCTATTTCACTCTACTCACTCCCTCCCTCCTGATTCCTGGGATTACTTCCTAAATAAACTACCTGCCTCCTAAATAAACTACCTGCATCCAAGGCCATGTCTATGACTCTGCTTTCAGAGAAACACAAATTGAAAGTACTCTCAAACACTATATTCCAGTAACATTAGAGATTTTGTAGTTCTGTGGAAAGGGCAAGCTCTTTCTTGCCTCAGGGCTTTTGTATATGCTATTCCTTCTACTTGTTATGCTTTTTCCCATCTCATCAGTCAGGTATCAACTTAAATACCACTTCTTCAGGAAACTTTTCTTGACTCCTTAGAGCAAGTTAGATGGCCCCTTGTTTAATGCCCTTATATCAACCAGTACTTTTAGTTTGGTGGTACTTATTATAACTGCAGTTGAATATTTATTTGGATAATTTTGTGTTTAAAGTTGGTTTCCTGAATTAGGTTGTAAGCTTCACAAGAGCAGATATGATGTTTGTTCGCGGCAATATGCTCAGCATCTAGTAAAATGTCTGGCATCCTATGGATAGTCAACAAATATGTACTTAGTGCCTATCATTTGTCCAGCAGTTTTCTAGACTCTAAGGATAGAGTTAAGAACAAATCAGTCAAAAATTCTACCCTCATGGATCTTACGTTATAGAAGAGAGAACCAAGACAAAACCCAAAATATACAAATAAAATATGGGGTATGCTGAAAGATAGTAAGTGCTATGAAGAAAATAAAATAGCAAAGGGAAAAAGAGAATGTTGAGGGAGTTGCAGTTTTAAATAGGGTGATCACGGAAGGCCTCAATGAGGTGAAATTTGAGAAAACATCTAAAAGATATGAGCCATATAGATATCTGGGTTAAGAGTGCTCAGGCAGAGGGAAAAATAGGTGCAAAGGCCCTCAGGCAAGAGAATGCTTGTCACGGACATATTCAAAGAACAGCAATAAACCTAGTATGGTAGGATTAGTAAAGTGAGTGAGGGGAAAATAGGAAGAGATGACATCAGAGGTACTAGGGGATAGTGAGGTGGATAATGTATGACCTTGGAGAGTATTTTCAGGACTTTTACTTTTATCCTGAGTGAGATGAGAAGAAGCCATTGAAGTTCTGAGCAGGAAAGTAATGTGATCTGACTTCTATTTTAACACTATGACTGTGGTTGCTACTTTGAGGAAGAGGACAAAGACAAGGACAGAAACAGAGAGACCAGTTAGGATGCCATTGCAGTAATCTGGTCAGGAGATTAAGAGAACTCGGACAAGGAAGGTACCTGTGGAGGTAGTGATAAATAATCAGATTCTAGATATGTTTTAAAGAAAGAACCAATAGGATTTGCCTACAAGATTTTAGGTTTGAACAAATAGAACTGAGATTGGAAAGACTATAGGAGAAGCAGGTTTGGGGGTAAGATGTAAAATATGAGATGTCTGTTATATATCCAAATGGAGAAGATGAGTAGGCAGATGGATATACATAAATCTGCAGTTCAGGGGAGAAGACTTAGCTGGAGATATAAATTTGGAGGTTGTCAGCACATAGTTAAAGCCATTACATTGGATGAGATGCCAGAGAGTATAAGGTTGGATAGAAAAAAGAGTAAGTAAAAGGTTGAGTTCTGGGACCTTCCAATATTTAGAGGTCAGGGAAATGAAGAGGAACCAGCAAAGGACACTGAGTAGAAGTAGTCAGAGAGAAACCAGGAGAGTGTGGTGGGAGTTGTGGAAGTTCTTTTCTGATTGCTTCAACTTTTACAGTAAAATAGGAAGTAAAGTTATTAGCTGAAAATGCGAAAGCGGGAGGAGAAGTTGGACATCTGAGGAAACAAGTTATGAATAGTTTTCTAGGAGAGTGGAAGAGTAAAAACACTAGGGTAATATAGTATGAGTTCTGAATAGCAGTAAGGGCCCACTTAAGATTAGTGACTGAATTTAAAGTGAGAGTAGTCTGTATAATTGCGTGTTTTTCTCCAGTCGCATTTAGCCGTGTGAATGTAATCAAAGGGTAGAAAGAGAGTTGAATTTAAGCAGTTTTGCCACAGGAATATGAAAAAGTGAAAGAGAAGCAAGTGGATTGAAGATGCGTGGAAGGGAAAAATTATAATCATTGGCCATGGAGTTTAAATTAGACAAGAATAGTGTGAGGTCATGTGAGATGAAGGACAAAAAAAAGGTCACAGGAGCAATAGATTATAAGTCTCAGGGAGCTTTGAGAATTATTGAAGTTAGGATCTTAGAGAGAGTGAGTGGAAAGACAGATGATGGTTGGAGAGTAGGATGCCTGAAAATGAGATTATAAGATTTTACTTATAGGTAAGACAGAGTCAAGGGTGTTATTATGGTAGTGAGTGGCAGAGGTAGGTTGGAAAAGGAGTCAGGTAATGAAATGTACATAATCTAATGGAGATTATCATCTTGCATAAGAGGGATGACCTATGATATCTGGGCTTTTGTAGTGATTGATATAAACAGAGACAAATGGCATCATAAGATTAATTCTGATGGTCCCAAGGAGGATGTGGTAAAGTAGTAAGTATTACGAGAGAGGAAATCTTGCCCAAAACTGAGAGTTCTGTGCCACACCTTGAATTCTGGTGAAGGCATTGAGGTATTCAAAGGGTCCTTGAATAACAAAAGTTTAACACTTATTGAATGTCATGTCACTGAACTCAGAATAAATGTACGAACATGTTGTGGTCAACTTACTAAAGTCTTGCTTCAATCTCTACCACTGTTCTAAAGGGTGCCATTGAGCCTGATTGGGTCTTCTTGAAAGGGACTTCATATAAAAGGACTGCTTGGAGGGTGAAGTGATCTCAACAGATGGGTAGACTGCCAGAAACTAAGGTTGAGGAGAGTTGTAAAAAATAAGCTGGAAGAGACATTGAGTATTATAGAGAGATTCCCCAGAACTTGGAAAGAGGGGTCTATGAAAAAGCCCACAAAAATGCTATGAAAGATAGAGCCCTGATTGTGCAACTACCATAGAGAAGATCCTGAAGGCAGGTTGTAACTACATCAGTTAAGTGAGATTTTTCTGCCTCTTACCTCTCCTCCTTCTCCAAATGTAGCTTAGTGAATGGGGTAGGAGGAGTGAGAATGCAAAGCGGTAAAGTAGAACAGAAGTCAATTATGTTACTCTTCCCAACACAGGGTTTTACATCTGACACAGGTCAAGCTGGGTAAAGGAGAAGTTTACGTTGTATGAGAGTTTGAAGCAGGAGAGTTTGGACTGGACATTTTTTAGTTTCAAAAAAGAGACTTCCTTAAGCTATGGAACGTCCTGAGATATCATCCAGGGATGGGGAAGAAAAAGTTGAGAGAGCAATCTTGAAGGACTCAGTGGGAAAGGATAAAGCTACTTTCTTCTAGCACAGTACCAGATCCAGCTTGTTTAGTCAAAAGGCTACAATTATATTATAAGGTAGAATGGTAAATATAATAGGAAAGGAAGAGGAGAGGTTCTTTGAGAGTTGAGTGAAAAAAAGAATCCAGGAAGTAAAATGGAAGAGGCAGCATTTGAGCAGGACCCGAAAATAACATTGGCTACTTCAGAGTAGACAGAATTTAAAGGTGAGAAGGAAAGACTACTAACTAACAGGCTGTATTAGCCTGGGTTCCCTAGAAAACAAATCCTGAGGCAAAGCTGAAGTGCTAATGTAAGAGTGAGGAAAAAGGGCAGTGAAGTAGGGAAGAGTTAGTGGCAAATACAATGTGGTACGTTACTAAACTGGCCATTACTTCTCAAAGTTACACATCCAGAAACTTACCAGAACAGGACATCTCCAGACAGGTTATACAGAAAGAGCATGCCTCAGAAAAGTCTATTGGAGAAGAATGAACAGGGAATTTACTGGCTGGCCATTCCTGTGGCCTGTCCCCCATTGTCAAAGTTTGCCCCTTACAGAGTTAATTACCCTATACTTTCTAGTCACTTGGCCTCTCCTGTACTTTCTGGATGAGCAAGATCTCTGTGGCATGATCCTTCATCTTAGCGTGGAATTTATGGGAGGTGTCAGAGACTTCAAGATTCAGTTGTGAAACCACTTGGATCCACTGGAGTCTGTAGAATTGGTCATGGAGGCAGTAGCTGGGGCTGGGCAAGCAGCCGAGGGCCAGGAATACTAGTGGAAAATCTGAGGTGATGAATAAAAAATGTCAAATATACTTCCAAATCTATAACTGTGGCCTAGACAGTCCCACTTGGATGGCTTACAGGCATCTCAATCTCAACATGTCTGAAATATTTTCAAACCTTTTTTATTATGATACATTACATAGCCACAGAAAAGTCAAAGAAAAAAAGCCACAGAGGGAGAGAATATATTTGCAACACATAAAACTTACAAAGGATCAATTCTAATAGAATATATAAAAAGCTCCTTCAAATCATTAAAATGTAGACAACCTAGGAGAAAAAAGAGGCAAAAGGCTTAACATATTTCACAAAAAGGAAAATCCAATGCCCATAAATACATGAAAACAGCTCAACTTAATTAGTAATCAGGAAAATTCACTTTAAATCATAATGACAATTCCACTTGTGGATAGGATATAGTGAGAAAGACAGATCAATGTTCAGCTGCAACAACTAGAAAAAATGGATAAATTACAAAAATCTTATTTTTAAATACATCAGTGTTCATTTAGATGAATTAAAATTCAGAGGGAAGAGCATTTTCCAGGTAAGCTGACAATAGCCAACTGTTTTCTTTCCTCATTACTCTTGCTGATTCTAGGCACAGACTGAGGAATTGGGCTTGGCCTAGTCAGAGGGACTCCCTTGGGATAAAGAGGAACAGAAAACCATTTGACAGCCATGTTGGCTGGCATAAGGGATTGGAATTTAGAGGCACCCCAAATGTACAGCCAGTTTATCATATGGGACATTTTCTGACGGACTGGAGCAGGAAGTTGGTGGACGTGTGCCTAGGCCAGGAAGTCAGAGTGACATTTCATGGTGCTTAGGAGACAAAGGTCTTGCTACAATGAATGGGCCTGCAACAAAAACACAACACATCTCCCTCTCAAGAAATTTGCCAGATTTTAAGCTTGCATAAGGAGAGAAGCAAAAGAATTAAATTCAAAACTTCAAAGTTTCGAAAGATATTTCAGAGCTGAGGAGACAGAGACTCACCAGGCTTTCAATCAAAAGCCTGGGATGGTCATACTTGAGGCTAGTGTGGGAAAGGTAGAGTGAAATCTCTTATGGTTTCATGGTATTCAAACCTCTGAATGATTCTCCAATGGTGTTTCAGTCTTCTCACAGTAGGTCAGTACTGCAGACCTACCAAGCTTTCACTTAAAAGCTCAGAAGGGCCAATTCTAAGGAACAGGACAAGTCAGAGCTGGACTGAGTTTCACTAAAACTACAACTCATGGGCCATCCCAGTGGCGCAGTGATTAAGTGCGCACGTTCTGCTTTGGCGGCCCAGGGTTCACTGGTTCGGATCCCAGGTGTGGACGTGGCACTGCTTGGCAAGCCATGCTGTGGCAGGCGTCCCACATATAAAGTAGAGGAAGATGGACATGGATGTTAGCTCAGGGCCAGTCTTCCTCAGAAAAAAGAGGACTGGCAGCAGTTAGCTCAGGGCTGATCTTCCTCAACCCCCCCCCCCCCCAACTCAGCTCCAACCTAGCTCAATTCCAGATTGTACTCAGGTGATCTTCACCTTACCCCATTTACTTAAAAGAGAAAAGAATGATCTATCTCTGGGGGAAAAGAACATCACCAGTACTCTCTATGGTCCTGTGACACACAATGTCTACATATAGTTAAAAATTACAATACATATAAAGAGAAAAAAATGACACCAATAATCAGGATACAAAAAGAAACAAAACTGGAGCCAGAACCACAGATGATCTATACATTGAAATTAGCAGACAAGGACTTTAAAGTTACTATTACAAATATGTTTTCAACACTCAAAGAAGAGATTTAAAAAAGTGGGTGAAAAGGTGGAGAACTTCAAGTGTGAGTTAAAATTTATAAAAAGTAATCAAATGGACAATCTAGAAATGAAAAATACAATAACTGTAATAATGAACTCATTAAATGGGTTTAAAGTAGACTAGAAAGACTATTGAGCTCAAGACAGGTCCAATGAAAATATCCAAACTGAAGCACAGAAAGATACAAGAGTGAGAAAAACAGAACAGTAAAAAAAGACATGTGTTCCCAGTTAAGTAGTCTAACATGCATATGATTGGAGTCTTGAATAGAGAAGAGAAAGAGAATGGAACCGAAATGATATTTGAAGAGACAATGACCAAGGACTTCCAAAAATTAATAAAAAGATAGTAATACACATGGGGCTGGCCCCGTGGCCGAGTGGTTAAGTTCACACACTCTGCTGCAGGCGGCCCAGTGTTTCGTTGGTTCCAATCCTGGGCACGGACATGGCACTGCTCATCAAACCAGGCTGAAGCAGCATCCCACATGCCACAACTAGAAGGACCCACAAAGAAGAATATACAACTATGTACCAGGGGGCTTTGGGGAGAAAAAGGAAAAAATAAAATATTTTATAAAAAAGATAGTAATACACAGATTCTAGAGGTTCAGGATAAATGCAAAGATAACTCTGCTCAGATAACAATTTAGTAAAATTACTGACAATCAAAGAAAAAACCTAAAATCCTAAAAGCATCCAAGGAGAAAGGAAACCTTCTCTTTAAAAGAGCAACAGTAAGATTTCCAACTGACTTTCAGCAGAAGCCGAAAAGATCATGAAATGACATCCTTATATTGCTAATAAATAACTCAACTTAGAATTCTGTACCTAGCAAAAATGTTCTTCAAAATGAGGTGAAATAAAGACAGAAAACAAACTAAATGAATTTGTTGCCAGTAGACCCACACAACAATAAATTCTAAAAGATCTTCAGGCTAAAGGAAAATGATCCCAGAAGTACAGAGCTGTAGAAAGGAATGAAGAATATCAGACGAGTAAATATGTGAGTTGGTACAAAAAGAATACAGATTTTTTTAAAAAGCAACAATAATACAGTCTTGTGGGGTTTATTACATAGGTAGAAATAAAATATATGACAACAATGCCATTTAGGGAGGATGGGGCATAAATGGAGTTAAACTATAGTAAGATTCTTCTATTGTAGTGGAAGTACTGATTTACTTTATATTTTATCACTTAATTACTAATAATTATAATAAATCAAGGATAAATACTGAAATCTCTAGAGTATTGTCCAATTTGATAGCTACTAGCTACATGTGGCTATTAAGTACTTGATGTGGCCAATTCAAATTGAGATGCACTATAAGAGTAAAACACACCAGATTTGGAAGACATAGTATGAAAAAAGAATATAAAATATTTCATTAACAATTTTTTATGTTTATTACATGTTGAAATGCTAATATCTTAGGTATATTTGGTTAAATAAAAACATTATTGGGGGCCAGTGCTGTGGCATAGTGGTTAAGTTCATGCACTCCACTTCAGCAGCCCGGGGTTCATGGGTTCGGATCCCAGGTGCAGACCTAGCACCACTTGTCAAGCCACACTGTGGTGCATCCCACATAAAATAGAGGAAGACTGGCACAGATGTTAGCTCATGGCTTATCTTCCTCACACACACACATAAATTATTTAAAGTAATTTTACCTCTCTCTTTTTACTTTGTTAATGTGGCTACTAGAAAATTTAAAATTACATTTATGACTTGTATTATATTTCTATTGGACAGCACTAATCTAGAGCAGTGGTTTTCAACTAGGGTTGACTTGGCCACCCTAGGGAAGATTTGACAATGTCTTGAAAATTTTTGGATGTCACGACCTTGAGGGGAAGATGCTGCTACAGGGTACAGGTCAGAGATGCTGGTAAATATCCTATAATACACAGGACAGCTCCACAACAAAGAATTATCTGCTCCAAAATGTCAATAGTGCTGAAGTGGAGGAAACCCTGCTCTAAAGTGATCCTTAATATAATAATACCCAAAAATGTGTAACTAAAAATTCACGAGTCCAAAAGAAGAAGATGACGATGAGCATAGGAAAAGAGAAATAAAAAAACAAAAATTAGATAGGACAAATAGGAAACAAATAGCAAGATGATAGATTTAAATCTAAATATATCAGTACTTAAATGTGTATTGATATTCTGATTAAAAGATAAATATTGTCAGGATGACTAAAAAGCAAGAACCAATTATATACTGTTTACAGGAGACATGCTGTAAAGATAAGAACAGATAAAGCTTGAAAATAAACCCTAACCAAAAGAAAACTATTATGGCTATGTTAGTGTAGGAAAAAGTAAAGGCAAGAAGTATTGTTAGATATAAAGGGAGACATTTGATAATGATTAAAGTATTGATTCCAAAGGAACACACAACAATCCTATATTTGTACACATCTAATAACATAGTTCAAAATATATAAACAAAAGGAAGAAAGGAACAAAGAAAGATCAGAATGATCTCATATCTGTTAAAGAAAGTGCGTTCAAAATTAAAACCCTTTCCACAAAGAAAACTCCAGGCATACATGGCTTCACTGGTAAATTATTCCTAACATTTAAGGAAAGAAATAATACCTATATTAACAACCTCTTTCAGACTATAGTGAAAGAGTGAACACTTCATGACTTGTTTTATGTAGCCAGCATAACCCTTATTACAAAACCTGACAAAGACATTATAAGAAAAGAAAATTATAAACCAATAGCTCCCATGAACCTAGATGCCAAAATCCTAAACCAAGTATTAACAAATCAAACCTTGTGATATGTAAAAAGGAAAATGCATCATGACCAAGTAAGATGTATTCTGGGAAGCAAGCATGGTTTAACATCTGAAAAATCAATTAATTTAATTTGTCACATTAACAGAATAAGAAGGAAAACAATATGATTCTCTCAATAGCTGCAGCAAAAGCATCTGATAAAGTTCAACATGTATTCATGATAAAAACTTTTGGCGCACTAAGAAAAAAAGGGAACTTTAAAACTGGGATAAAAGTTGTCTACATAAAACCTACACCTGGGGGCCGGCCTGGTGGCACAGTGGTTAAGTTCACATGTTCCGCTTTGGTGGCCCAGAGTTTGCCGGTTCAGATCCCAGGTGTGGACGTGGCACAGCTTGGCAAGCCATGCTGTGGTAGGCATCCCACATATAAAGTAGAGGAAGATGGGCATGGATGTTAGCTCAGGGCCAGTCTTCCTCAGCAAAACGAGGAAGATTGGCAGTAGATGTTAGCTCAGGGGTAATCTTCCTCAAAAAAACAAAAAAAACCCCACACCTGGGTTAAATGTCCTCTGAATTTGGGAAGATAACATCAATGTTCACTACTATCTTTTCAGTATTATACCAGAGGTCTTAGCTAGTGCAATAACAAAAAAAATTTTTTAACGTATCAAGATTGGAAAGGTTGTAAAAGTTGCATTATTTGCAGATAATGTGATCATGTATATAGAAAACCGAAGAAAAATATACAAAAAATAGCTGAATTTAGCAGTAGCCAGATACAAGGTTAATATATAAAAATTAATTGTATTTCTATATGCTAGCTACAAATAATGGAAAGCGAAATTTATAAAGCTATACCATGGGCAATAACATGAAAAAAGTCAATACCTAGGAATAAATCTAACAAAAGATGTGAAAGATCTCTATACTGAAAACTACAAAATCTTGCTTAGAGAAATTAAAGATCTTCATGAGACGAGAGATAATCCATGTTGATGGAGAAAAACACCTCAATATTAAGATGTCAAATCCCCACAATTTGATCTATATATTAAATGCAATCCCAATCAAAATCCCAGAAGGTTTCAGTTTTGTGAGTTTTGACAAGCTAATTCTAAAGTTTATATAAAAATGTGAAGGACTTAGGATAGCCACAATAATCCTGAATAAGAACAACAAAATTTGAAGACTCACTACAAATGTACAGTAATTAGTACATTGTAGTGTTGGCAAAAGAATAGATGTTTGTGTTGAACGTACACATATATTGAAATACATACATTGAAATCCTAACCCCCAGTGTGATAGTATTAGGAGGTGGGGCCTAGTGGGAGGTACTTGGATCTTGAGGATGGAGACCTCATGAAAATGGGATTAGTGTCCTTATAAAAAGAGACAGGAGGAGCCAGCCCCGTGGCCTAATGGTTCAGTTCAGTGTGCTCAGCTTTGGGGGGTTCTGGGTTCGCAGGTTTGGATCCTGGACGTGGACTTACACCACTCATGAGGCACGCTGTGGTGGCAACCCACATACAAAATAGAGGAAGACTGGCAACAGATGTTAGCTCAGGGCTACTCTCCCTCAGCAAAAAAAAAAAAAAAAAAGAGAGAGAAAGTCACCAAAAAAAGAAAAGAGACAGGGAAGCTTGCTTCCTCTCTGCTCTCCACTATGTGAGGACATAAAACGACAGCCTTCTGCAAACCAGGAAACAGGCACTCACCAGACACTGGATCTGCAGGCATCTCGCTTTCGGATTCGCAGACTCCAGAACTGTGAGAAAAAATGTTTGTTGTTGAAGTCACGCAGTCTATGGTAATTTGTTAGAACAGTCTGAGCTGACTAAGACCATAGACATAGAGATCAACACTGCTGCAGAAAAGAGGGTTCAGAAATAGATTCACATACATACAGTCACCTGATTTACAATAAAGTTGTAACTGCAATGAAGTAAAGGAAGAATTCTTTTAAACAATAGTGCTAGATAAAGTGGATATCTGTTTGAGAAACAATGAAACTTAACCCCTAACTCATACCATCCATAAGAATTAGTTGAGGTAATCATGATTCTAAATGTGAAGGCTGAAACAATTAAGTTTATAGAGGAATATAAGAGAATATTTTTATGACCTTACAATAGGCAAAGACTTAAACAGGACACAAAGAAAGACTAACTCTAAAATAAAAGTTAATAAATTGAACTTCATTAAGAATTTAAGTTCAACAAAAACACTAGTAAGAGAGTGAAAAGGAAGGCTACAGTCCAGAGAAGAGACTCACAATACATACATCTAGCAAAGGACTTGTATGCTGAGTTTACAAAGAACTCCTACAAATACGATAAAAAGAAAAAATAACTTTAAAAACTGATGAAAGAAGTGAACAACTACTTCTAAAAGAAGATCTCCAAATGGCCAAGAAGAATCAACATCATTATCGTCAGGGAAAAGCAATTTAAAACTACAATAAAATATCCCTTTGCATCCGCCAGAATAGCTAGTAATGAAAAAGACTAAGAATGTCAGGTGCTGATGAAGATGTGGGTCAACCAGAACTCTTATACATTTCTGGTGAGTGTGTAAATTGGTACTATCACTTTAGAAAGCCTTTTGGCAGCATCTACTAAACCTAAATATCCAATTTCACTCCAAGAGAATCTACCCAACAGAATTGAATGCATGTATCTATCAAAGAATGCAAACAACATATTAAAAAATGCAAAGTATGTTTATAGTACTTTTATTGTGGCAAAAAAGTGGGAACAATGCAAATGTTAGTGAACAGTAGAATGGATAAACAACTGTGATAAAATCATACCAGAGATTACACAGCAGTAAGAAGAAAAAGTGGTACTACATGTATAAACACTGGTGAATCTCATGAATATTATGTTGAGTGAAAGAAGAGGGTTTAAAAAGAGTACAAGAACAGGCAAAACTAATTCATGGTAATATAAGTTAGAATAACAATTACCTGGGTGAGAGGTGGCCATAGACAGGGAAGGGGTGAAAGAGAACCTGGAGGGCTGGAAATCTTCTAGATCTTAATCTGGGTGATAGTTTAAAAAAATGTTTATATATTAAAAATTCATACAGTTGTACACAATGGATCATAGCTCAATGAAAAAAGGGTAGTATGGTTACCATTAAACAGTCTGATAATGTGTCGTATTCAGGATCAAATTTTAAGTTGTAGGATTTCATTGAAGATACTTCTTGACCTGGACCTTGCCTTCCAGAAATATTCCTTCATTCTACCTACAGGCTCCTGTTCACTTGCTGTGCCTAAATATTTAGTCTTTTTAATAATATACTGCATATTCTTGAAATTCTTTGCCTTCGCAAATGCTGTTCTCTGCCTGAAACTCCCTTTTCATCCTTTTATCTTATCCCGAATTTTCCCTAGTAATTTACACAAAATTTTAAGTCTTAATTCAATCAGTGTCTCATCCAAAAAACCTTCCCAAGCCATCTCAGGCACAATTTGGTACCTCTTTGCTATGTTCTTTTAGCACCCTATCATAGCATTTTCAAATTATATTGTAAATTTTTATTACTTGTCTAACTCTCTTGTTAAATTGTAAATCCCTGAGAACAACCATTATTGTTTGTTTTTTTAAAAAATATTATTAATACGTAGCATAGAGTCTGACATAAATTAGGCACAATAAAAGTTTTTGTAAGTGACTGAACAAGAGTAGGGGAAACATTGGTAAGCTACTGCACGGAGTTTCTTCTCCATGTTTAGCAGCAGAGTCTGGGGCTTTTTTATGATCCACAGAATCAAAAGACACAACTCCCTTATTTCTGACTTGATGGCACCAAGTTTACTTCCTTCAGGGAGACATTCAAATATAGAAAGTTGTTCATACTCCTAGAAATAATTTTAGCAACCAATTAATTTAAATAGGGAGTAGATGTTTTTGCCCAAGGTGGGCCCAACAATCAGTAAATCTACAATCTTTCCTTAAGAGTTACCATGAGAGAAATAAAAGCGGGAAAATCAGGCTACCATAGTTTGTTCATACAGTCATTCATCAGGAATACAATGGCATTAACATTAGAAAGTATAGAAACGTCTATCTTCATAGGACTTTTAAAATTCATTTATCGTATTTAAAATTTTGAAAACAACCGTCTTCATTTAATCATTAGCAAAACAGTATTTTCCTAAAATACAACATACAGAGTTATACAAGATTAATTATCTTGTACCGAAATGTTGGGTGTCTGATTGACAATCTGTGCAGGTGTACCTAAAATTCAAGCTAGCTGTATTATTGCAGCACAATATAAGCTTTATCTTTAAATCAACAAAAGATGTTTTCAGTATCACAGCAAAGCTTACTGGAAACCATGTGTTTAGTTCCTATATTCATTTTTAAAGTAACTTTTAAATTATAAAACATTAACTTAGCAAAGATATAGTCAAATGTGTTTTCAAGGCCTGATTATTGCATTTATTTTATTGTAAACTATTTTTTATTTAGAATTGAAGTGAAAATTATCGAAAGATTCAAATTGTCTGCTAGTCAATCTCTCAAAAATCAGTGTAAGAGATCACATATTAAAATCTATAGTAGTTCCTTATTTTGGTGTAATTTATATTTGAGATTGCCTCACCCATTAGATTCCTGTTGGTTTTAATAGTGATCTGACGCAATTTCTTTACCAATCTCTACAAGATATTATAAAATCTGGTACAGTTTAGTCTAAATAACTTATGATGTTTTAATGGCAGGAAATCCTGTTGCTGAATTTGTTAATATTCATCTATTTCTACCAGGATTTTTAATGGTAATTTTGTTCTTGTAAACATAAGGTCAAAAGTATTATTTGGGAATGTGAATGCAAAACCAAATTTGGAAGAAAATGAACTACAGTAAACTTGTAACAGAAATGCAATTTGAGGATTTAGAAATTTATCATTTTAATGACACAAGAAATAAGCATTTCTCCTAAAAAGCCACCTGTAACACATTAAGTATAAATCACAGTTTCTCAAGTGCTGTTTTGGGACCTTTATGTTGCAATTCCAGATGCATAAGTTAAGTTGATTAAGCAAGGATATTGTTGCATTTGGGGTGAGCAAAAAGAAAGTGATGAAAGACAGGCCTTAAAATAAGTTAGAGGAGAAACACTTTGGAATTTAAACTTGATGTAGAGTAAATGTGGGGGAAATAATCTAATATAAAATAGTTAAGATTTTAATGTACAAACTACTACGTAGCAAAGGATTATTAATTTACAGATCTTATTAGATTTATTATTTAAAATTGTGGCATGAAAAGTTTCCCTCTTATTTAAAAATATAACAAAACAGCACCAAAAGGTCTATACTAGAAGAAAAACTATGTATTTTAATATTTAAATACACCGTATAAAATATAGAGTTCAGTCTTCACGATAGAGCCTCTTAAAACTTATACTAAAAATCCTCATTATTTTTAAACACTTTTATAATGCTTACAAAGTACCATTTGCTGTTCTAAGCATTTTATAAATTTGAAGTCATTAAACCCTTATACTAAGCTCATGGGGTAGGTACTATTATTCTCAATTCACAAATGAGGAAGTACATTGCTTTTGGCTGAGTTAAATCTCCAACACACTGAAGTTTGGCAACTTGCCCAAGGTCACAAAACTGGTAAATGGCAGAACCAGATCTGAACCCAGACAATTGCTCCAAAGACTATGATCTTATCCACTATATGCCATGCTGCTTCTCCAATGCTTAATATTAAATCTTCGGAAGATTAGCTGATAACAGGTGTAGAACCAAACTAAAATGGAGTCACTAATGTCAAGGACAAAATGCAGATGCTCAGTGCAGGTGCATAAAGGAAACTTAACCTAACCTTACAGGAATTTACAGCTCTTCTCAGAAACCAGCAGAGGACACAAGCCATCCCCGGGCTGACAACTCTGTTCATGCCATCTCTGGACTTCCTTGTTCCCCTGACTCAGCTACCCTGAACCAAATAAGAAAGAAGACCACTAGGCAACTAATCATTTGAAAAAGCCAAGTAACTTCTGTATTTATCCCATAAAAATTCCTTAGTCTGTGAGCAACTCAGAACTTATTGCTCCCATAGCCTTGAGTTTCCTGGCTCGCAGGTTGAAAGCCTTGCAATAAACTCATCTTTCTGCTTTGTTTTATTCAGTATACAGTTTGGTTTTTGACATTTCTTGGCATCAGAAGTAGAGTCTGAAGCAGCATCCACAGTGACATCCCTCTGGATATTGGACATGGGCACTGGTACCTGTCAAGCCCTTAAAAGCTTTCTGTCTCCTTGGGGGACCCAGAATTGCTGGAGGTGAGCTCTCTTAGATTACAGGCTCCACTTTCTTGGGTTGATAGCCCTCTGAGGTTTATTGCAAGTTTGTGCCTGGTACATTCTATGTCATGAGGTCTGACCAATCTAAAGAGGCTGCAATTCCCTCTGCAAGTCTTGTTCATGTTTCTTTTTTTCTAGATGGCATGATCTAACAAAAGACAGTTTGGAAAACAATGGCCATTTGGGAGATCTTTTGATCTTATTAAATTAGTTTCTTTGTGCAAATAAATTAGAATCAGAAGGATCCAAAATTTAAAAACCACTTTGGGACTTCTGGTAGTGTGCGCCTAAGCCCTTCTTTTGGCCAGTCTGTAGTACCATCTCTTTGGTTACTGCTGGTATCCACAGTTCTGTTTCCGTGGTTACTGTTGGTTCCTGTTAATGTGCACATGAGATAAAGGAATAATAGATCTGTTGTTAATGGGAATCTCAGAAGCCAAAGCCACAAAATTGGTGAGCACAGGTTGAATACTTAAAAGCTATTAGAGCACTCACCATCTCACTGTAAGTCTCCCATGCTAGGATAAGTTGGTCATATAATGGGTTAGATTGACACTAGGGCATCTGTCAACCTCGAGAAAATTTCCATGCAATGAAGTACACTGTAAAACACCACACAATCCCCAACCTAGCAGCACATCCCTCCTAGGTATTAACTTGGTTCCGAGAGACCTATGGCCTAGCTAAAGAAACGGAATCCTTAAGATTCAAAGAATTGAGCATGCCCCCTTCCAGCAAAACTGCTTATTTTATACCTAAGAACTGTGGTCCAAGAAGCTGTAAATATCTACCCAAAAAAAGGCAAAATTTTACAAACACAACCTAGAATTACAGTCACGTGTTGCTTAACGACAGGGATACCTTCTGAGAAACATGTCATTAGGTGATTTCGTCATCATGTGAACATCATAGAGAGTGATGAAAGGGAACAAAATTTGCCACTCCAAAATGTGTCTCTTTAACATGGGGATTATTTTAGGCTATTTTTAAGAAACAAAAGACTCAGAAAGTTTTTCTTGTTACTTGCCCCTTAACTGCCCGAAAGAAGTCAGATAAAAACCCTGTCTCAGGAAGCAAGCTGTCACAATAGCATAACATGAACTAGGTGATACACACAGAGGAACATAGAAAAGCCTGTTTCTTGGGCTCCCCTCTGTGTTCTTCTCTTTCTGTGTGGCCAAATACTTGTTTTCCAAACATTTTCTCCTTTTCACCTACCCGTGCATTGCCTTCCCTCCCTTTGAGATCCCTGACTCTTTCCATCCCCAACATCCTCTTTTGTCTTTAGCTGAGGTTGGTATTTAAGATGAGGGCTTTGGCCATCCTGGCAAGTTACTCAGTTTTCCTGGATTTCTCCCATGTATCACATTATTAATCTTTTGTTTTTCTCCTGTTAATCTGTCTCATGTCAACTTAATTCTTAGACCAGCCAGAAGAACCTAGAAGAGTAGAGGAAAATTTCTTCCTCCCCTGCAGTACTTACAGAAACCTAGATGGTATAGCCTACCACACATGGAGGCTATATGGTACTATTCTCATGGGACTATCATTGTATACATGGTTTGTCATTGACCAAAACATCATTATGGGACGTGTGACTTTACAATGGCCATTATGAGGAAAGTTCCAAATAGACAAGATTATTCATTTAAGAAGTACACTTGAAAACAAGGGCTCCCAAATCAAACAAACAGAATGGGATATCTATTTTAATTGGCATATAGAAGCCTCCAAAATGATTCAAAATTCCCAAATAGCTTCATTGAAAGATTCGTTGAAGAAAGTTGATGAAAAATTAAAGAGACAAGAAGTACCTAAACAAAAAGGCTAAGACTGAGATGACTCCTACTTCTCCCCTGTATCCTCTGTAGGGGCCCAGAATTGGCCACCCCAAAATATGTCTTTGGCATGAGTATTATTTGGGGCTGGTTACTTTAATAAACTGCAGACGGGAAGGAAGCTCTGAGGAGTGGAACTTGCTTGCCCTTTGTTAGGAGACATTTACATTGTAAAGGAAATCTCTATCTGTAAAGGTGTCTCCCTCTCTGAACCAGAAAGAAGGAGGGATGACTTTATGTCTAGAAACTCTTAATCAATGCCAAAGGCAAGGACTTAAATCTGCATTTGTTTACTGTACTTGTGTTAATCTCCCATGATCGACTCCCCCTCCACCCGCAACATCCTCCTTTGTCATTAGCTGAAGATGACATTTAAGATGGGGGCTTCAGCCATTTTGGTGAGTTGCTCAGCTTGCCTGAGCCTCTCCCATGTATACATGTTATAAAGCTTTGTTTAATTTTCTCCTGCTATTCTGTCTCATGTGAATTTAATTTGTTCTCTGGTCAGAAGAACCCACAGCGGGTAGAGGAAATGTCTTCCTCCCCTACACCTCCTTTACCCGAGTACTCACAGTCTAATAATCCTCTGTCTGAATTGTCTTTCCACTCTAAAGAGACTACAAGACCATAAACAAAAGTCTGCCAAGTTAGTGACCTTATAGACACCCCCATATCCACCCTCAAAGGAGGGCCCCATACGGGCCCCTTCCAAGGTTGATGGGACTCTGAAGGATTTTCTGGTAAACTGCTACCAGTTATTCCCTTCAAAAGCCAAGGGGAAACTAAAGTTAAAATTAATGGAAAACCTTGCCAGATTCTGGTAGATACTGGAGTTACTCTCTACTTTAGAGCCCACTTGCTCAGGAGTCTGTAGATGGGATCCTGGGAAAACTGGCAGAAGCTGGCAAAGGCTGAGAATTCTTATGAGAGTCAGCTCTCCCAGATCTTTGTCTGTAGTGCCCAGTCAATCTTTGAGAGTGGCTCTAAATCTTGGAAGGGTAGTATCTTTTTCACTCTCTTTTGGGATGCCTCTTAGGTTCCAAGGTTTTTGATACTGCCAGGAATATTTACTGTTTCTTCCAACTGAAACCTGACAAGGTATTTAAAAGGAGTTTTTTAAGTAGCTCTATGGTTAGAAGCTGGCCAAATTCAAAGCTGATATTCAGAGCCTGATAAGTACTTTCTTGTTTACACCTTCTCTCCTAAACTTAAATGAAACTATATACCCAGAGCGAAAGAAAAACCTTCTGAAGGCTTTGTGGAAGGATTTACTAAAATATTCCAATGACACACAGCTCTAAATCTAGAACATAGAAATCTTTTGAGTTCCATCTTAGTTGAAGATCTTCTCCTTTATATAAAGAAGCAAATTGAGGATAATGTAGTTGGATGGGTGTGTCAGCCTATGATGTCGTTCAGGTTGCAACAGAATTCTTTGAGGAATCAAAAATAATTGTTCTTGGGGCCAGCCCAGTGGCCGAGTGGTTAGGTTTGCACACTCCGCTTCAGTGGCCCAGGGTTTTACTGGTTTGGATCCTGGGCACAGACATGGCACCACTCATCAGGTCATGCTGAGGCAGCATCCCACATAGCACAACCAGAGGCACTCACAACTAGAATATACAAATATGTACTGGGGGGCTTTGGGAAGAAGAAGAAGAAGAAGAAGGAGAAGGAGAAGGAGGAGGGAGGAGGAGGGGAGGAGGAGAAGGAGAAGAAAAAAGAAGACTGGCAACAGATGTTAGCTCAGGTGCCAATCTTGAAAATAAATAAATAAATAATTGTCCTTGTCTTATAAATTGGGTCTTTACAAAAACAGAAAATGCGGCTCTAAGGATAGGTAAAAAGCCCACCTATCCTTTTTGCCAATCCCCAAACCTCCCCTACTCAGCTCAAAAGGCTTGTAAGTGTTGTAAAGTTCTGGATTTAAGAAACAAAAATCCTTCTTGGAGGAACTTACATTGTTTTCCTGTGCCTTTGAGATGTAAATTGTCTTCTCTAGAAACTCTTATCTAGGCCATCTCTTTGAAACGAAAACTTCAGGAAGGTAATTCTTATCAGAAGATAAAAAAGCGGGGGGACAGGTTATTTGTAAACTAGGCAAATGAAAAATCTTAAAGGTTTTCTCGACAAATATTACTAAAAGTTTAGGCCATCTGAGCAGGTAACCCTAACTTATCCCATCTGCCAGAAACATGATTTGGATCCAACTATTGTCTTATAAACTAGTGAGTTTTGCATTATTGTACCTATCTCATGGCTAAAATTTTTTTTGGTAACATTTTTTAAATGAATTATTTAGTTGGAATATGACACACAAGCTTAGAGCTCAAGGATCTTCCCATGACGTACACATATGTATTCGTCTTCCAGATGAAGACACCAAAAATTATCAGGTCACTAAATCTCCTTTCATCAGTCTTCAGGTCATTCCTTGCAAGTGAGCTCACTGTCCTGACTTCTAAAAGTATAGATTAATTGTCCCTATTTGTCACCTTACCATGAAGAGAAACATATAAATTTAAGGGTTATTTTTTTCTTTTATGTCTGGCCTCTTTCTCTCCACATATATTCATGAGATTCATTCACATTGCTGTATGTTAACAGTCATTCATTTATTTTCATTGCTCTCTGGTTTTCCATTTTACAAACATGCCACATTTTAATTATCTATTCTACTAGTATATTTGGTAATATATTATTCAGCTTCTCTTTGTGTTTAGAGTAGAAAAAATTGACCATAATTCTAACATAATATTATCCCAATGCAGAGAATAGGTAAATACATGATAGGCATTTTTCATCTTTTTCATTTGTCAGAGAAGGCAGAGATGTGTTGATATTAACTTAGAATATGCTGTCAAATTTTGTTGTACTAGGGCAGAGTGAATTTAAGTCTGATTAATCCTGTCTATTACTTGGTGGTGAGGGACACAGTAGGATAGATATTGTTGAAATGGATACATACAGCCATATTCTCTATAAAACAGAAATTTATAAATTACTATTAAGAAATTTTATTATAAGCACGTAGTTCCTATGTTTCAGCAGAGCCATAGTTTAGTATTATTCTGTTGTTGTGTTGATGAATGAGGTGTAAACACTTTGAGGTGAAATTTTTTATCTTCTCCATATTTGCTATGTTTGACTTATATAATCTTCACAGCCCTTTAGGTTTGCTCTGTATTGAAAAATATATAGAAGCAAATTAGACTAATTAAAACCCATGATAGCCAAAACTTTGATAGATTCTTAATTTAGATGGAGATTTTCCTTTGCTGAACTTTCAGGGCTGATGTCCAGGAGAGAAAGACTAACAAGAGGAACACTGAAGTTTATTCCTCTCAGTCTCTTGGTAGCAATTCCCTCTGCATGTTGTGGAGATGCATTGTTTTGTCATGGCTGCACTTGTGGGTCTAAAGTTTTAAAATTAAAGCCTTGATCTCTTTCTGTATGTGTATGTATGTCTATGTATGTATGTTATAAATGTATGATACTTTTCTACCTTTGGATGATATTGCCAAAATTAATTTGTAAAGAGCTCTACTTAATTGGCTTAAAGACAAACAAGCACTATGTAAATTAAGTGTACTCTTGGAAATACAAAAACTAACTCAAATGTTTTTCAAGGTTATGTGATCCAGGATAATCTTTGGTAAGTAAAAGCTAGTTTAAGTTGGTTTAATTAAAACAGGCCTATCTTTAGAGTTATCAGCATTAAATATAATTATTTTATTCTTCCCTAGGTTTACTAAAACTCAAATAAGCTCGTGTTATCTCTGTTACAGAATATGAAAGCAAGAAAGACAACTTAAGATGATGGATAGCTGTTTAACGTCTCATGAAATTTTCATGAGTAATCTAAACATAATCGTTAAGAAAAATTAAATAGATGTAAGAAAAAAGTTTATAAATGAAATTCTCGACAGTAATTATGCTTAACGGTATATCTACCTAAAAATAGTTTCCAAAAGTCTTTTTTGGTAACTTGAAACCTAAAAGTTATACTGAGATAAGTTAAATGAAGGACATTCATTATGGAATATCTAGGCCATTTCCAAATAAGATAAAATTCTGGAACATTAGTTACTGAATATAGGTTTATCCAACTTTGGCTTTCTTTACAGAGGAACTAAAGATATTTGGGTCTATTGATAAACGTTTTGTGTCACATTGAAAAATTTACTATGAGGAAGAATATACTTCTAGAAATTATGAAACGTGTTTATAAATTTGCCAGTCCACACTTGCTTACTTCTTAGTTTTCACTAGGAATGAAGTACTCTAAGGGTTAAGAATTCTAATCAATATATGGAATTAAAACTACTAAGAAATAATAAGGGTGAAAGAAAAAAACTGTGTATGAAAAGTAGACAAGGAAAGCAAAATGATTGGTTTTTTGAGAATAAGAAAAATAGATATATACAGAACAAAATCTAAATGGTTAAAAAAAGTTAGAGAAGGTTTGTGGAAAAGGAATCTTGGGAAGGAAATTTTGTGTGTGGTCAAGCTGGTTAAGATTGGAATGGATTTATTTAAGTTTTTTAAAAATTGAGTTGTAAAATCAAATGTACACTGGTGCAAAATTAGAATTTGATTCTCTCTGTTAAAAGGACAAAGTTTTCTTGGACTATTGATTTGCTCTTGATGACAGATTGTGAAAGATTTTCTCTATCTTTTAAGTGATCTTCCCAGATAGCAAAGATTTTTGTGACTCCCCAAAATAATTTACTGTACTTATGTTGTCTCTATCCAGGTCTTTGATTACTTAAGAAACCTCAGTCTTCTCAATATCAAAAGAGATAAGTTTTGTTCACAAACAATGTAAGCTTCTGTATTTGCCCATAATCTCCTGTTGTAACTTTGGTCAAATAGATAATTAAGTATTGTGTCATAATGCTCTGTGATCTTATTTAGTCAAATGTCCAAACCTTTTGATATATTTTTTTACTTGAGGTCATAATAGTTTACAACATTATGTAATTTTAGATGTACATGATTATTTATCAATCACCATATATATGTGCTCCTTTACCTGTTATGCCCATCCCACAGCTCCCTTCCCCTCTGGTAACCACTAATCTGTTATCTCTGTCCATGTATTTGTTTACCTTCCACAAATGAACAAAATCATATGGTATTTGTCCTTCTCTATCTGGCTTATTTCACTTAACATAATACTGTCACATTCCACCCATGTTGTTGCAAATGGGGTGATTTTGTCTTTTTTATGACTGACTAGTATTCCATTGTATATATATACCACATCTTCTTCATCCAGTCATCGGTTGATGGGCACTTGGGTTGCTTCCACATCTTGGCTATTGTGAATTATGCTTCAATGAACATAGGGGTGCATAAGGCTTTTTAAATTGCTGATTTCAAGTTCTTTGGATAAATACCCAGTAGTAAGATAGCTGGGCCATACGTTATTTCTATTTTTAATTTTTTGAGAAATCTCCATACTGTTTTCCACAGTGGCTGCACCAGTTTGCATTCCCAGCAGCAGTGTATCAGGGTTCCCTTTTCTCCACATCCTCTCCAACATTTGCAGTTTTTTGTTTTGGTAATTGTAACTTTTCTAACAGGTGTAATGTAATATCTGATTGTAGTTTTCATTTGCATTTCCCTGATGATCAGTGATGTTGAACATCTTTTCATGTGCCTGTTGGCCATCTGTACATCATCTTTGGAAAAATGTCCATTCATGTCCTCTGCCCATTTATTGAACAGGTTGTTTGTTTTGTTGTTGTTAAGTTGTGTGAGTTCTTTATGTATTATGGAGATTAACCCCTTGTCAGATATACGATTTGAAAATATTTTCTCCCAGTTGGTGTGTTGTCTTTTCATTTTGTTCATGATTTCCATTGCCTTTCAGAAGCTCCATATGTTTATTTTTAATTTTGTTTTCCTTTCCTGAGTAGACACTGTATTCGAAAAAATCCTTCTAAGACTGATGTCAAAGAGTGTACTGCCTATATTTTCTTGTAGGAGTTTTATGGTTTCAGGTCTTACCTTCAAGTCTTTAATCCACTTTGAGTTAGTTTTTGTGTATGGTGAAAGATAATGGTCTACTTTCACTCTTTTGCATGTGGCTGTCCAGTTTGCCCAACACCATTTATTGAAGAGACTTTCCTTCTCCAATGTATGTTCTCAGCTCCTTTGTCAAAGATTAGCTGTCCATAGATGTGTGGTTTATTGCTGGGCTTTCAATTCTGTTCCATTGATCTGTGTGCCTGTTTTTGTACCAGTATCATGCTGTTTTGATTACTATAGCTTTGCGGTATATTTTGAAGTCAGGGATTGTGATGCCTCCAGCTTTGTTTATTTTCCTCAGGATTGCTTTAGCTATTTGGACATTTTAACTATGTTTATTCTTGCAATCCATGCGCATGCAGTATCATTCCATTTCTTTATGTAATCACTGATTTCTTTCAAGGATGTCTTACAGTTTTCATTGTATAGGTTTTTCATCTCCTTGGTTAAATTTATTCCCAGATATTTTATTCTTTTTGTTGCAGTTGTAAATGAGATTGTATTCTTGAGTTCTCTTTCTGTTAGTTCATTATTAGAGTACAGAAATGCAACTGATTTTTGTAAGTTGATTTTATACCCCGAAACTTTACTGTGATTGTTGATTATTTCTAATAGTTTTCCGATGGATTCTTTAGGGTTTTCTATATATAAAATCATGTCACCTGCAAACAGTGAGAGTTTCACTTCTTCATTGCCAGTTTTGGATACCTTTTATTTCTTTTCCTTGCCTGATTGCTCTAGCCAATACCTCCAGTACTATGTTGAATAAGAGTGCTGAGAGTGGGAATCCTTGTTTTGTTCCTGTTCTCGGAGGGATGGCTTTCATTTTTTCCCCATTGAGTATGATGTTGGCTGTAGATTTGTCATATATGGCCTTTATTATATTGAAGTACTTTCCTTCAATAATCATTTTATTGAGAATTTTTATCATAAATAGATGTTGGATCTTGTCAAATGCCTTCTCTGTATCTATTGAGATGATCATGTGCTTTTTTATTCTTCATTTTGTTAATGTGGTTTATCACAGTGCTCCAGGGTACTCCAAGCACCTTCAGATGTATAGTTGCACGGGTCTCTCTGGTGTCCTCTTGTGTTGTGTGAGTATCCTCCGCTGATCAATGAATATCCATTTAGTTGTAATTTGAAGGAAGAGAGACAAAAGGAACAGCTCACTCCACCCTGTTGCTGATATCACTCCACCTTTTGACATTTTTGACAAACTTCCCAGAATAAAATTCTGAATGTACTCTTTTTTGGCCTTTAACTAACTTTGGGATTTTCCAGAGTAACCCTGGAACATCTCAAAGATTTGTTCCCTCTCCTTATAAAAAGAGAGATATCAAACTAATTATGTTTACTTGATATGTTAAATCACATGGGAACCATTATTAATTAAGAAGTGATGCTAAACCTTCCTAGCTTATATATGTATGCATGAATGTTATTAATACAAGTCTGCTAAAAATTTTATGAAATTCTTAAAAATCTGATATGGCCTGGTATAATTCTTTCAGTTGTATTTCCAGTTGTCTTAAAATTTGTGTCACAGCAATAACCAAATTTCCTTGTCAATTCCATCATAATGAACTCTCAACAGATGCCTAACCATAGACATTTTAACAACTTTCGTGGGGCCGGCATGGTGGCCGAGTGGTTAAGTTTGCATGCTCTTCCTCGGCAGCCCAGGGTTTCGCAGGTTCAGATCCTGGGCACAGACATGGCACCACTCGTCAGGCCATGCTGAGGTGGCATCCCACATGCCACAACCAGAAGGACCCACAACTAAAAATATATACAACTATGTACCGAGGGGCTTTGGAGAGAAGAGGGAAAAATAAAATCTTTAAAAAAATTTTTTTGTCATTTTACAGACAGTTATTGTTTTTCTCTGATGCTTTTGCAAAAGTGAGATTCATAGAAATGACCCTATCAAGTACTCTTTACCTCAGACAGATTACAAATTACAAGGTGTCGAAACTTGGGTGCATATTTCACAACTGAAGAAAGCTCCACTTGACATCTGGTCCCGTGCAAATGCTGGAGACCTCAAAATCAAATTGGTTAGGAAGAGAAGTAGCCGACATTGAGGTAGACTGCTTCCTCCCAAGACCTTGGATCATGAATGCTTCTTTCCATTCTTCCTTTCCTCTCTGACCATCCTTTTCCTAATTCTTACACCAGGAAGGTCTTTGTGATTCCCTTGTCCACATTTTGCCTTATTTGGCCTGGAAAGATAATGCTATTGTTCACATATCTCAGGCTGTTGCAAAGAGGGGGTAATCCAAACTCCAAAATACTGTTGGATTTGCCATGATGCTGGTGATCCCATGGTTCTTCCTGTCACAAACTTCTCCCCAATTTCCAATGCCTCAGTTTCTCTGGGACAAACTCAGCTCCCTCTCTATTGTGTCAGACTGCCTAACCTTTGGGTTCCATTTTCCTGTCTCTGGTTCATAATCCCAAACCTGGGAACCTTATGTCCAGGCTCTGTACAAACAAAGGGACACAAGGCAATGGTAACTAGAATAAAACCATCTGTGTGGTCTACAGATCTTTAAATTTTATTGGCCTCCATGGCTGTTACCTGAGCCACAGACTCAAACAGGAATTAGAAGGCACTCGTGATTCAAAATTTGCTTCCTTTGGTAGGTCACTGCTCCTCTGGATAAGAGTAAATGCAAATAACGCTATGATGAGGAACCTCTCCTTAAGCCTTGGAGAAATTGCAGAATCTGCTGCTAAAGCAACAACTGTCCAACAAAAATCCATAAATCCTCTGGCCAAAGTAGTTCTTGATAATTGAACAGCCCTGAGCTATCTTTTACCTGAGCAAGGAGGTACCTGTGCTATAGCCAACACCACTTTCTGCATTTAGAGAAACACTTTTGGGGAAGTTGAAACTCAGTTACACAGAATCCAAGAACAAGCCCATTGGTTATAACAAGTCCCATCTGACTCATCTTGGAACTTTTAATTATTCAGCTGGTTACCAACAGGATTGGACTCACGGGTTAGATTTATACCACAATTTGGTCTTTCTATTCTATTTGTCCTTGTATTTTGTATTGTGATTTTTAAAGTACTCAGTTGTTTTCTATTCAGCTTTTGTAAAAAATAACAAACCTGATAGACTAGTGCTTGCCAAATGCTTCAAAATGCTATCTAACACCTATATCCCTGACAAAGTCTCCCTGCCTTGACCTTCCACTTTGACCCAGTATAAGGAGTTACTCAAATGTGGCCTTTGGCTGCTACTAACCCCCAAAGCTTCTCTCACCCTGAGGAAAGGTGTTCAATCATGGTGTGGCAAAGGGAAATAAACAAAATAGATGATCAGTGAAACAGCAAAGTCCTTGGGGCCAGCCCCATGGCTGAGTAGTTAAGTTTGCGTGCTCAGCTTTGGCGGCCCAGGGTTCACCAGTTTGGATCCAGGGCACAGACCTATGCGCTACTTATCAAGATGTGCTGTGGTGGCATCCCCATAGAAGAACTAGAATGACCTACAACTAGGCTATCCAACTATGTACTGGGGATTTAGGGAGGAAAAAAAAAAAAAGAGGAAGATTGGCAACAGATGTTAGCTCAGGGCCAAAAAAAAAGACAGAACTATAAATTGAAAATAGACTGATTTCTCAGTGACTTTCAAGAAAGGATAAGATTATTTGGTGTCTTTGTTGCTGCTATCTCAATTAAAAAAACCCCACTCTCATATACTTAAAAAAAAATAAAAGCAGAAGAAATACCTAGCAATATATTGGGTGATCATCTCCTCCTCACAGAGACTTGATCAAAAGGAGAGAATGTAGAACCAAACTAAAATGAAGTCACTTATGTCAAGGACAAAATGGAGATGGTCAATGCAGGTGCATAAAGGAAACAACCTAGCCTTACAGGAATTTACAGATCTTCTCAGAAGTCAGCAGAGGACACTAGCCAATCCCCAAATGCCAAGTCTGTTCATTCCATCTCTGGACTTCCTTGTTCCCCCGACTCAGCTACCCTGAACCAAATAAGAAAGAAGACCACTAGGCAACCAATCAGCCAAAAAAGCCAAATAAAATCTGTATTTATCCCATGAAAATCCCTTAATCTGTGATCACCTTGGAACTCATTGCTCCCGTAGCCTTGAGTTTCCCGGCTTGCAGGTTGAAAGCCTTGCAATAAATTCATCTTTCTGCTTTGTTTAGTATGCAGAGTTTGGTTTTTGTCACAGGAAATAATAATGTATATTGAAATTTTTTAATTGAATGAAATGTCAAAAAATATAAAAGTTAAGGGCATTAACTACTTGCTGCTAAAACTCCCCATAAATACTAGAATTCCTCATGAAGATCTTCAACAAATGATCATAGAGATTTTACTTGAACATCTCCAGTGACGGGGAACTCATATTGAGGTAGGAAATATCATTTTCAGAAATTAAATTTTTTTTCTGAAATGGGCTCCTTCAAGGTTTCATCCTATTCCTATCATATCTTCTAAAGTCACACAAAATTAACCACATTTTTCTTTTACACTGCTGCTCCTCAAATATGTGAAGAAGCCAATTATGTTCTAATTTCTTCTCACCCAGGCTAAACATTTCATTTCCTTCAAAATTTCTTCATGTACACAGTGGAATTTCCTCACATTTCTACTTTTTCTCCTCTGAACATGCTCCAATCTATCTTGTGGCTTTTTGGTTTTTTTTTTTGGAGGAAGATTAGCCCTGAGCTAACATCTGCCTCCAATCCTCCTCTTTTTTCTGAGGAAGACTGGCCCTGAGCTAACATCCGTGCCCATCTTCCTCTACTTTATATGTGGGACGCCGACCACAGCATGGTGTGCCAAGCGGTGCCATGTCTGCACCTGGGATCTGAACTGGCAAACCCTGGGCCGCTGAAGCAGAACATGCACAATTAACCGCTGTGCCACTGGGCCGGCCCCCTATCTTGTGTCTTTTAAAGTGCACCATTCCCAAACCAAATTCCATATTCAAGGAATATTTTAACCACATAGGGTAGCAACATCATCTCATTCTAAACACCACTAATGTAGGTGAATATTGACTTTTTAGACAGCAAAAACTTGCAGACTCACATCAAGTTTATCATAAAATAAAGCCTCTCAGGTTTTTTTCACATATGCTGTAGCTAACAAACATAATTTACTGTGCAATCTATTTTTGGACATAAATTCAAAATAATTTAACCTTATGGAATTGCATCTCATTGGAAATCTGTATATCATTCCAGTCTGTTGAGATCTTTTAAATCCTGATTATCTTATTTAACAAATTACCTATCTCATCATTTTTTCTCAACCAAACTTGATTGGGACACTATCAATGTTTATCAAAGATAGTCATTTAAATATCAAACATGAAAGAAACAAAGCCCTACTACTAGCTTTTAAAAAATTTATTTATTAAATGAACTGTTTATTTTACAGCAGTTTAAGACACACAGAATTATTACAAAGATAGTACAGAGAGATCTATCCCACATCCGGTTTCCCTTATTCTTAACATCTTACATTGTTAGTATGTATATTTGTCAAAATTAATGAGATAAGATCGATACGTTATTATTAAGTAAAGTCCACAGTTTACTCAGATTTCCTCCATTTTCCCCTATTGTCTTTTTTCTGTTCCAGGATCTCATCTAGGATACTATATTATGTTTAGTAGTCACGTCTCCTTAGGCTCCTCTTGGTTGTGACAGTTTCTCAGACTTTGATTGTTTTTTATGACCTTAACAGTTTTGAAGAGTACTGGCCAAGTATTTTGTGGAATTTGCCTGATGTTTTTGTTATGAATAGATTGAGGTTATGGGTTTTTAGGAGGCAGACCACAGTGGTAAAATGCCATTGTCATCAAGTCATATCAATATGACTACTATTCGTACTATCAATATGACTTATCACTGTTTATGCTAGCCTTCGTCACCTGGCTTGAGATAGTGTTTGTCAGGATTCTCTACTGTGAAATCACATTTCTCTCTCTCTTTTTCACAAAATTTTTTTTCCATAATTTACTCTTTGGAAGAAAGTCAGTATGTGCAGCTCACTCTTATGAAGTGGAGATTTATGATTCATCTCTTTAAGGTGAATAATCTACACAAATTATTTAGAATTGTTCTGCATGAGATACTTGTCTATTCTCCCCCATGTATTCATGTATTCAATCATTATTTATCAGTGTGGACTTGTTGATATTTATCTTAGACTTTGGGTTATAATCCACTGCTACTTCATTTATTTTGTTGTTCAAATTTTTCCATCTTTGGCCATTTGGATCTCTTTCAGTTGACTACTGTATCCCTTTGACATATCCCATCATTTTGGGTGTTAGTTTGAGCACTCTCTTACTTTCTGTCACTACTTCTTACTTTCTGGATAATATTGCATATTTCTTGTCCCAGTTATAGAATTACCCATTTCTCTAAGGCCTACCACTAGCTTTTAATGACCAAAGACTGCCTCCAGCTTAAAACATACCTATGATTCTTACTTATTGAATATTGCATTTGTGTGTGTGAATATCATTATATTTTGACTTCTGTATAGTCTACATTGTGTTCATCACCAATGAGTATTGTTTTTAACATAGTTAAATATTCATCTTGTTGCTTCATTATCAAGTCAACATGCCTATGCTATCCACTATATGCTGTCAAAAGAGATCAGATCCAGAGAATGCTGAAATCCAGACATAAGGTATAATGGTTTCCTTCTTCTAATAAAGGTCTGTTAACACTTTCTAATGACATCTTCCAAAGAAAAGAAGAGGTTTATTTGAAAGGAAGAGGCAAAAGTATTATTATTTGTAGGTAATATGATTGAATATCTAGAGAATCTAAGAGAATCAACTGAAGATTTTTGGAAACATGAGAAACTTTACTAAGGTAGTTGGTTATAAAATAAATATGCAAAACAAAATGTTTTACTATATACGAAAATAAAACCATTATGACGACAACTACCACCAAAAAAACCCATCCAAAGAATGTCTGGTCATGAACTTGATAAGAAACACGCAAAACTTATATTGAAAAGCACAAACCTGATGCGCATAAAGGAAACTGATTAAACAGAAAAACTATCTTATATAAGCATAGAAAACTGCTATTTCTCCCTTCATTAATTTGTACATTTAATAAATTCACAATCAAAATAAATTTATTTTTTGGAACAAAACACATCACTCAAAAATCTTAAAAAAATAATACATGAAAGATCTACTTCCAGCAAAATTTTGGACTACAAACTCTAAGGGACTTTCCTACTACATTATTATGACATCCTGGATGAAATACAACAAGCATATTTTTTAAAGTTTTGGTCAGCATTCAATAAAGTGAAAGAAATTTCCAAGAGCCAAGATGAAGACAGTGATATAAAACCTGAATTGTGAAGGGTTAGTAAATTCTAAAGTGGAGATTCCATGGGAGTTAAGGGCCAATACCAACACTGATATTGGGAGGCAGAATGTGGATCCTCCCCAAAGTGAAAGAGTTGAATTTGAGACTCCAATAATTAACTAGAGTTCATGAATGGGGCTAAAGTAGTCTCATATTTATAGAACCCCTTGTTTTTTTAGAAGGAAGCATAAATCACCTCTGGTGGAAAACAATCCCAATTTAGACCATCATGATTCTATATATTGAATTCAATAAGTTATATGAACTCATAATACCAAACACACAAGGAAACAGGTCACCATGAGTAAAAGTCAGCAAAACGACATCAAATTTAGGCCTCCAGGAATTCCATATATTAGAAGATCAGATAAGAAAACAAAATAAGTAAATTATTGATATAATATTTTTAAATTATCAATAAACAAGAGACAATCAAAATGATTAGACAAATTTGAAAGTAAATAAAACTTCTAGAAATGAAAAATTAAATAAAAGAAATTTTTAAAAAGTTAGTTGATGAGTTAAACAATAGATTAGCTAAAGAAAAATGTGGGCAATAGACCTGAAATAGAAAGGAAGATGGATATAAGTCCATTTCAAAGAATGAGGTACAAAAAGAGTAAGAAAGAAAACAGGAGAAAGAATTTAACAGTTAACATATGTCTAAGAAGATTCCAAGAAAGAATGGAGGAGACGTAATATTCAAAGAAGAGATTATAGCTTGGAATTTTCTGGAATTGATGAAAGACATGAATATACAGAGATCAGAACCATAACACATACCATGCAAGATAAGCAAAAACAAAACCAAAAAATCCACTCCTACATATATTGCTGAGAAACTCAAAACACAATAAGTTGGTTATAAAGGAATAATATGTAGGGCCAGAGAGAAGATCTCTCCAAGTCAATCACAGAAGCAGAAGAAATGGAATATCTTCAAAGTGCTTAGAAAAAATAACCACCATACAATGTAACAACTATAAAATCGTATTTTAAGAATGATGATTTTTTTTAAAAACCATGCTTTTAGGTTAATAAAATTTATGAGAGTTTACTACTAAGAAACCTAAACTAAAAATCTTCTAAAATGATTAATTTTAGGAATAGAAAAAATGATCCCAATGGGGTAGTCTAAAATACATAAAGAAATAATGAGTATATATAAACACGTAGAGAAATCTAAATAAAAATTGCCTGTTAGCAACAATAGCAACAACAATAATATTTACTTTGTGGTGTTAAAAACATGGAATTAAGGGGAAAGGACTTCCAGCTATGGCAGAATGAAAATTTTGACAAATTCCTTCACCTCAAAACAACTATAAAACTGGACAAAATTGTTAAAAACAACTTTCGCAGCTCTGGAAATAGACGAAATTGAAACAACAAATTGAGAAGTTTTTGTGAAAACCACTGAAAAGTAGGAGTATGTGGAGTTCTTGCCTGGGGCTGCTTGCATCCACACATAAACAGGAAAGTATGACCCATACTCAGGAAAAATGCAGGTAAGAGAAAGTGAATCTAGGTGGGTCAAGATGTCAGATTTAGCATAAAATGACTTCAAAGCAGGTATTATAAATAAGTTAAAAAAATTAGGGACCAGCCTGGTGGTGCAGCGGTTAAGTGCGCAGATTCCGCTTCGGCAGCCCAGGGTTCACCAGTTCGGATCCCGGGTGCTGACATGGCACCACTTGACAAGCTATGCTGTGGTTGGCGTCCCACGTATAAAAAAGTAGAGGAAGATGGGCATGGATGTTAGCTCAGGGCCAGTCTTCCTCAGCAAAAAGAGGAGGATTGGCGGAAGATGTTAGCTCAAGGCTAATCTCCCTCAAAAAAAATTAAAGACAGCCATGTTTAAAGATTAAAGGAAAATATGATGACAAAGAGTAAACAAACTAGGAATATGAATACAAGCAGAAATTATCAAAAGGAAGCAAATGGTCATTTTAGAGTTGGAAAGTAAGGTAAATAAAATGAAAAATTCACTAGGTAGTCTCAACTGCATATTTAAGTGTCTCCCCCAAAGGAATCAGTGAACTTGAAGATAGATCAATACAAATACTCCAAACTTAAGAACACAGAGTAAAATTATTGAATAAAGATTAACAGTGCCTTGGAGATCTATGGAACAACATCAAGTATACCAACATACATGTAGTGGAACTCTCAGAAGGAGAGGAGAGGGAAAAAGGGGCAGAAAAATTATTTGAAGAATAATTGCTGAATCCTCCCCAAATTTGATTAGAAGAAAACAAACCATTACCTTAGATATTCAGGAAGCTCAAAAAAAACCAGAGGTACTATGAGAAAATCTTGAAAGTTGCAAGAGAAAAAAAGATTCATCAAGTATAGGGAAACAATAATATGATTAACAGCTGACTTCTCATCTGCAATGATGGGGGACAATAGGCAGTGGAATAACATATTCAAAGTGCTGGGGGGAAAACTGTCACCAAAGAAATCTATAATAAAAATTCAGGAAAAATAAAGGTTTTCCCATATTAGATAAGATTGAGAGAATTCTCTGCTAGTGGACATACCTTATAACAAATAGTAAAAAGTCCTTCAGGCTGAAATGAAGTAATATTAGACATTAATTTGAATCCATAAGAAGAAATGAAGAGCACTAGACATGGTAAATACATGGGTAAATATAAAAATCTGTGTAAATATCTATATTTCTCTTCTTTTAATTTCTTTAAAAGACAAGAATGTATGAAGCAAAAATCATAACATTACCTTGTTGAATTTATAACATATATATATTCATATATATCTCAATAGTAGTACCAAGGAAATTGGTATGTTTTACTGGAATTGAATCAGTATTAACCTTAAGTGAGATGGTCATAAATTAAGATGCATATTGTAATCCATAGAACAAATATCATGAAAATAATTACAAAATATCCTCTTAAAAAGATCAACAGAAGAATTGAAATCGTACACTAAAATATATTTATTTAAAACAAGAATGCAGTAAAGAAAGAATAGAAGAATGAAAACAGACATTAAACATTTGGAAAATACATAGTAAAATAGCAGAGGTAAATCTAACCATGTCATAATTAAATGTGAATGGACTAAACACCTCAATTAAAAGGCAAAGAATTTAAGGCTGTATAAATGGCAAGATTAAACTATATGCCATATATAAAGGATTCACTTTATATTTAAAGACACACATAAATTTAAAGTAAAATGGGAAAAGATGTATTATTGAAAGAGTATAAGAGATTTAGAGCAACTGTGTTAATATCAGATAAAATGTGTTTTAAGACAAGGAGGCACATTTCATAATGTTAAAAAGCTCAATACATTAGGCAGATATAGCAATTAAAGATGTACAGATGTCTAAAAACAGAGGCACAAAATACATGAAGCAAAACTTGACAGAATTAAAAAGAGAAACTGACAATTCAACAGTTTGGGGTGGAGACTTCAATACATCATTCTCAATGACTTATAGAACAGCCAGGCAGAAAATCAACAAGGAAAGAGAAAACTTGAACAACACCATCAACCAACTTGTCCTAAGGCATTTTTAGAACAGTCCACCAAACAACAGCAGAATATATGTTCTTTGCAGGAATATATAGACTATTTCCCTGAACTGACCATATACCAATTCATATAGTCATATGAAACAAATCTCAGTAAATTCAAAAGGACTGACATCATTAAAAACGTTTGCCAATCTGTGGATTTAAATTAGAAATAAACAGAAGGAAATTTGGGAAATCCTCAACTATTTATAAGTTAAACAACATAATTTAAATAACCCATGGGCTATTAAACCTGTGAGTTTCTTCATTAACAACTCATAAGAGAAATTAGAAAACATCTTGCAAGGAATGAAAATAAAAACGCAACATACCAAAATTTGTGAGAAAAAATCAGGGCCAAAGTGAAAAAATGTAGCTTTAAATGCATATGTTAGAAAAGAATACAGATTTCTAGTGTGTATATAAGCTGTAACCTTAACTAACAAAGAAAAAAGCAAATTAAACCCAAAGCAAGCAAAAGGAAGGAAGTAATAAAGATCACAGAAGAAATCAATGAAATAGAAAATAGAAGAACATTTTGAAAATTAATGAAACTAAAAGCTGATTCTTTAAGAACATCAATAAAATGGCTAAATCTTTACCTAGATTGACAAAGAAAAAACTGAAGACAGAAATTACCAAAAACAGGAATGAAGCAAGATATATGATTACCACTGCCAATCCTACAGAAAAAACAAAGATTACAGGGATTATTTTGAACAAGCTTATGCCAAATGAGACACTTCAAATGACATGGGCAAATTCCTAGAAAAACAAAAATTACCAAAATTTACTCAAAGTAATAGAAAATGTGAATATACATATAACATGGAAATAAACTGAATTAGTAATAAGAAACATTTGCACACACAGACACACACACATGCATGAGCACATGTGTTCCCAGTCTCAGATATCTTCACAGATAAATTCTATCAAATATTTAAAGAAGAAATAATGCCAATTCTGTATAAACCATTTCAGAAAACAGGAGGAACACTCCCCAACTCAACTTATGAGGCAGTATTACCCTAATACCAAAGTCAGATAAACACATCACAAGATTATAAAACTACAGACCAATATCCCTCATGAAGACAGAGAGAAAATCTTAAATACTAGCAAACAGAATCCAGCAACATATAGAAAGGATTATACACCATGACCAAGTGAGACTTATCCCAGGAATTGGTTTAACACTAAGGTAATATACCATATTAATAGAATAAAGGATGAAAACATGATAATTTCAGTTGATACAGAAAATAATGATGAAATTCAACATTTGTTCATGATAAAATCTTTTAAGGGACTAAGAATGAAAGAGAACTTCCTCAACTTGACAAAGAGCAGCTAACAAAACCTTATACATCTAACATCATATTTTAATGATGCAACACTAAATACTTCCTCCTAAAATCAGAGTCAAGTCAAAGTTGTCTCTCACCACCTTCTATTTAACATTTTCCTTGAAATTCCAGCCAGCATAATATGGCAAGAAAAAGAAATTAAAGGTGTACGGAGTTAAAATTATTTTCTTTATTCCTATTTAATGTTTGTACCAATTATTTTATTGAAATGTAATTTTATGTCTTTGAATCCCATAATAAGAAATTTGGCTTCCTTTTTGTACATCTTTGTTTTTAACTATTTCATTTTTTTACAGTAATACATTTTTATTTTATTTTTCAAAAGTATTGGTATGTAATAGATAGGGAAATTTTTTTAAAAAAACTTGCACCATAGGGAATTTGAGAGGTACTGCTCTAGGCTAGTTGCTGTCCCTGATTCCTACCTATATAGAGATTCTGCAACCACTTCTGCAGATTTTAAAGTTTCTGTTCAGCAGGTAGAGCCAGTGGTATAAAACAAAGGCTGTTAATCAGTTAGACATTACTTATTAACTTTATTAATGAATTTAGAAGACGGAAGCTAGACAAGGGAGATGTTAATCCAAGAACATAGAGAAGGAGGAATAAAACCATAAATATTAGCAATGCCCATTTAAACAATGTCCAAGGGTAAAGTTAGGTGGCCACATTCTTTGTTTATTCCAATCATATTTGCAAAGCCATGCCTACAAGATGAATTGATACAAGAAGCTGGCCACATAGCCAAAGGAACTGAAATATTCTTATTCTTTTAGTAATATCCTTCTTTCTATAGAATCTTAATGGTGGCATTAATCATTACATTTAGACTATGGATTTGTGATTTCATACAGAATGGTGAACTAGCAGTAGTTGCTGGCTATCTCAGTTATTGTGCTACTGTCCCTGAGCTCTAAACCCATCCTTCTATACTCTGCTTTGTGAGGCTATTGCTGGGACTTTGCAAACCCTGGGTGGATAGCTGATAGATTTCGGGACAATTCACAGCAACTAACACAGAAACTGTCAGAAAATTTCCAGGAGACTGAAAGTGGCTCTGCCAATCGGTGACAATTGAGAGAGACTGCAAGGCTTGAGGAGAAAGAAGAAACTTGCTCTTTTATACTTGCTCCAGTTGGGCTTCTGTGGGCTTCCTGTCTACTTACAGTTCCTATAAGTGACATCCCAGCAATTCTTCACCCAGAGCAAGACCCCCTTCCTATCACATCAACTAAATCCAGGATTCAATTATTCCAACACTTGTAGAACCAGCTTCATTGTTCCCTAGTCCCCTTCAAAAGCACTAGTGTCAGCCTGTGGTGTCCCCTCCTAAGAAGTGTTGGTCCCAGGCCCACAAGGCTCCCATTCAAACTTAGTGCCATCTGTAGCGGTCAAGAAGCACTGCCTCCTGAGATGCCTGAGTTTCATCTCTGGCACCACTTTTTTAAGTTCACAAATTTCAGTAACTGCAGTCTCTCCCCTGTGTTCTCCCAGCCCTAGGGATGATAGCTGCTTTCTGCAGTTACTACTTCTGGGATACCTTACAGTTCTCCATTTACTGTTTCAGTTGCCCTGTTAAAAATATTTATATCAAATTCTTTATTTACAAATAACTAGTATGGTTGCTGCCTGTTGACAGACTCTGGTTGACCCATTGGTTCCCTCCACTGAACGCTTTAGGAGAGAGGTCACAGGAAAAGGGGATTGATAGATCTCAGGTACTTTCTCATCAACTAATTCAAGAACTGTGAGAAAACTTTAGGGAGATTGAAGGTTTTGGGGACAAAGTGTAGGAGAAAGTGTTCTGGAGTCAGAGAGGCCTAGAGACCACAGATGGACAGAGATTTCTAATTGCACTCTTTTCTCTTTACTATTTTTTTTTATATTGTGTTGCTTTATACAAGCCCAACAATAGCAGCAACAAAGGTGTGATCTAAGTTTGGGAAACTGGGTTTTTACTGGCTGTTGACTATTGCTTTAGTACATTGAGATAAATAAAATGGTACACTCAGGCAGAACTGATCAAGAGGAAAGAGAGAGATCAATAAAATGAGAAAGAGAGAGAGAAAGAAAGGAAGAAAGAAAATATAGAATTAAAACCAGAAAAAAATCACAGATATTTAAAACTCATGTAAGAAATGATGAAAAATTATATGCCAAAATATTTGAAAACACAGATGAGAAGAAAAATTCCTGAAAAGATTTTTTAAATGGAAAAAAATAGCACAACAGGAGGTAGGAAACTTTCAGAAACAAATAACATATAAAGAAGACAAAATGGGAGTAAATTCACTCTTTCCTTCCCTAATTCCCCTTTCCAAATGCTTCTGTCAGAGAGTAGAGTTCTACAAAATTTTCAGAGAACAGAGCCAAGAAAAAGAAGGAGTACTTTTTATGAGGCAAGAATAACCTTGACAGGGCATCCAAATAAGGATAGTACAAGAAACTTTCAAACCAATTTCACTTACAAAATTACATGTAAAAATCCTAAATATTAGCTAACTGAATCCAACAGTATATTTAGAAAATGCAACATGGTCAAATGAAGCTTAGCTTAGCAATGTAAAAAAACATAATTGAAATTAGTCACATTAATAGACTATGGTAGATATTTTGGATAGTTCTCTCAATCTCCATTTCTCTTTTCATATATTTGGAGAGGTTGTTAAGTTTAAGAAAACACATCTCCCAGACTCCTTTGCAGCTAGAGTTCTAGATATGAATCAGTTTATACCAGTAGAAAACACCCAAGTGAGATTTGGAAGGTGCAATTGAGACAGATGCTATTTAGGTGTAGCTCAGGTCTGTTGCTGCTAGAAAGCAAGTTTTGTAAATGTACAGCTCTCTACAAAAACATCCCAGTGTCCATCACCCTGTGAGTAAAGAAGCAATGGTCGTGGCAATGCTTCTCCATCTGAATTCATACTGTGTAATCTCTAGTTTGCTGTGTTAGATACTCATTCTTTGCTTTCTTGAGTGTAAGAGGCCATTGCAGCAGCAGCCTCTTAAAGCATGGGTCCAGTGGCCTCAGTGGTAGTTGTCCCCTAGTGTATCACTTCAGACTTATTCTGGTAGTAATTCCAGGGTGTTTATTCAAGAAGATACTCCTTCAATTCCCCAAAGATTTTATAAGCACCTAATTCCCTGCATTAAATTTCTTCCTGCTCAAAATATCTAGTGTTGTTTCTTTTATCTGAACCAAACTCTCATTAATATAGTATTTAGTATCAGAAGTGGGTGACACTATAACAAAATTACTCAAATACGCAGCATTTGCTTAGTAGTCTGGCCATAGATGGAAAGGAAATAATTGCATGCTGAAAAGTTAATTATCTTCATATGCTGTGGCAAAAAAAATTTGGTAAAATTGTTATCTTTGATATTTTGGAAGTAAAAATATGTACTGACAGAACCTGGTGCTCTAGAAGAAGGGATTAGCAAATAACAGCACGTAGTGTGTACTGGATATTCCTTGTTGCTTGTAGCAAAATATTACAAGAAAGAAATCTGTTCAGACAAGAACTGGCCAATTTTCAAGCAGAGATGAAAGAGAATTCATTTCTGTTAAGAGTTGACTCGTACCCAGCAGGGTTGGAAAAACCCAACTGCCTATATTTCTCCAAATAAGAGAGTATATTGCTCCAGATTTTTCTCAAGCTTCTTCAATTAAGACTTCTCTTCCAGAAAGTGGCAGCCAATTCAGCTGCAAAGATTAGATTAAGAGTGATGCATTCCCACCCAAGCCTGTTATTAATCTAAATGGACTCAATATAGGTGCTATTAAATGAAAAAAGGATAGGTCTTGTACAGACAAAAAATGTAAATAAGTTAATCTCAAGAAAATAACTTGGACTGTGATTATTAGCACATAGAACTGTCTGGAAGTAAAGCGGAAACCTACTAAATATTTTAGGAAATTGTGTTGCCAAAGAAACTTTAAACCTGGCTTGTAGACACCTGTGATTGTGTCTAGGTGTGGATATCTTTGAGTTTATCCTACGTGGAGTCTTTTGAGCTTTTCTGATGTGTAGATTAATGTTTTTCATGAAATTTAGGAAGCCTGTGGCAATAATTTCTTCAAGTATTTTTTTCTGCTCCTTTCTCTCTCTCCTCTCCCTCTGGGACTACCATTATGCATTATACATACATACCATTATGTATATGAGAATGCATAATTGAGATTATCCAGTCTGAGGAACAGGAAGACAAAAGAACTGACAAAAACAAACAGTCTCAGAGACCTGTGGGACACCATCAAGCATATCAACATATGCATAATGGGAGTCTAAGAAGAAAAGGAGAGATAGAAAAGGTAGAGAGAATATTGGAAGAAACAATGATCAAAATCTCCCCAAATTTGATGAAAAACATTAATCTATACATCCAAGTAGCAGAATAGAATCAAAGTAGAAAAAACTCAGAGAGATTCACACCTAGACACTTCACAATCATACTGTTGAAAGAAAAAGAGAAAATCTTGAAAGCAGCAAGGGAGATATAACTCATCAGGTAAAAGACATCCTAAATAAGATTAACAACTGATTTCTACGCCAGAAGTTGTGGGGTAACATATTCAGAGTGCTAAAAACAAAAACCTCAATAAACAAGACTGTCAGACAAGAATTCTATATCCAGGAAAACTATCCTTCAAAATTAAAGGAGAATTTAAGACATTCCCAGATAAACAAAAACTGGGAGAATTCATCACCAGCAGACTTGTACTAGAAGAAATACTAAAGGGAGTACTTTGGGCTCAAAAATACACTCTGATACCATTTCTTACCTGTCAGATTGGCCAAACTTCACAAGCTTTTCAACACACTGTATTGGTGAGGCTTTTAGGAAACAAGCACTCTCATACATTGCTGATGATAACGAAAAATAGGACATTTCTTATAGAGGTGAATATGGCATTATCTAACAAGTTACACATATATTTATCTTTTGACCAGCAATCCCATGTATGAGAATTCACCATCAAAATACATCTCCAATAATATGAAAGTACACAAGCACAAGGTTATTTATTGCTCCATTATTTGTAATTACAGAATACTGAAAACAACTTAAATGCTTCCACATAAGAGATTGGTTGAATAAATTATGGTATATCCACACAATACAGTGTGCAGCTATAAAAGAGAATGAGGAAGATCTGTATAAACTGAAATAGAAGAATCTCCAGGATATACTGTAAAGTGAAAAAAAGCAAACTGTAAGAAGAGTAAATATAATATGATTTTATGCAAGAAATAAGGAGAAATAGAATATACATATATCTGTTGATTTTTACAAAAAGTAGCATAGGAAAAACAAAGCAAAAACTAATGTAACTGATAATGTAACAAATGTAATAGGACAAACTGACATCATCATTATGTAGTATTTGGCAAAAACGCAAAACCTGAATTTAATCATGGGGAAACATCAGACAAACACAAAGAGGAGGATATACTGACCTAAATGCTTCAAAAATACCAATATCATGAAAGACAAAGGAAATTTGAAAAACCATTCCAGATTAAAGGAGACTAAAGAGACACGGCAACAAAATGCAGTGTGTAACCCTGGATTGGATCCTGGATCAAGGGGAAAATGTCATAAGGACATCACTGAGACAACTGCCAAAAACTGAATATAGATTGTATATTAGATAATACTAATTTATCAATGTAAAGTTTCCTAAATTTGGTAATTGTACTCTGGGTATACAAGCAGATATTTTCTTGTTCTTAGGAAATACACACAGATATATTTAAGGGCATTATGTCTACAACTTTCACTCTCAAATGACTCAGAAAACTATATATATATATATATATATATATATATATATATATATATATAAATAAAATACATATCTTAAATATATATGTATATATGATCTAGCAATTCCACTTTGGGTATATAACCAAAAAAACTGAGAGCAGGGTCTCGAAGAGGTATTTGTACACCCATGTTCGTAGCAGCATTGTTCACAATAGGTAAAATGTAGAAGCAATCCAAGTGTCCATGGACAGATAAATAAGTAAAATATGGTACATACATACAATGGAATATTATTCAGCCTTAAAAAGAAAAAAATTCTGCAATATGCTACAACATGGATGAACCTTGATGACATCATGCTAATTGAAATGAGTCACAAAAAGACAAATACTGTATGATTATACTTATATGAAATACTTAGAGTACTCAAAATTATAGACCTAGAAAGTCAAGTGGTGGTTTCCAGGTGCTGGGAGGAGGGGAGAATGTGGGGTTATTGTTTAATGGGTATAGAGTTTCAGTCTTACAAGATGAAAAGAGCTATGGAGATGGATAGCTCTCCATATTCATAGCTCCATCTCCATAGCATAGGATTGTTGTACAACATTATAAATGTATTTAATTCCACTTAACTGTACACTCAAAAATGGTTAAGATAGGTAAATTTTATGTCAAGTGTATTTTACCACAATAAAAAATTGAAAAAAAATGTGTATACGTATATATATATATGTGTGTGTAGAGAGAGTGAAAGAAAAGAGTGATAACAATAGAGCAGTAAAACATTAAAAATTAGTGAATTTGAGTGAAAGTTATACAAAACTTTGTACTATTCTTTTTTTGGTTTTGTTTGCTAAGGAAGATTAGCCCTGAGCTAACATCTGTTGCCAATCCTCCTCTTTTCTATTCTTTTCTTCTTCTTCTTCTTCTTTTTTTTTTGCTTGAGGAAGATTGGCCCTGAGCTAACATCTGTGCCAATCTTCCTCCACTTATATGTGAGTTGCTGCCACAGCATGGCTGATGAGAGGTGTAGGTCCATGCTGGGGATCTGAACCCATGAACGTGGGCCGCTGTAGTGGAGCACACCAAACTAACCACTAGGCCATGGGGCTAGCCCCCTTTGCACTATTCTTGCTACTCTTTTTTAGTTTGAAACTACTTCAAAATAAGTTTTTAAAAAAGATATCAATTACCCATAGTCATCAAATGTTTTTTTACTTGTGTTTCTGCATTAAATGAACATATGATTTAATGATGAATAATGAGAAATGGCTATTGAAAGATAGGAGAAAAGAGGCAATAATTGAAAGGTTGCAAAGTTCAGAATGAGTCCAATAGGAAGCAAGGTTTCTGAATTCTTAAGCAATAGATTATGTTGGAAATAAGCTACTGAATTAAAACTTGGGAGAGTATATAAGGTTTTTTTTATAAGTAATTCAGGTTTCTAATAAGTTTTTTATAACTAATTCAGAAATGATGTAGAAAGCATATTAGATCTATTATACAGAGGAAGAATTGGCAAAATCTTGTGATGGATAAGTCATGTCAAATAAAGAACTGGGAACACAGAAGTCTTTAAGGTTTCAAGCAGAGCTAACTAATAATAATTGCACATTGTAATAGCAAAATGCAAAGGGATAATAGTTTAGTGATAAATTTTAAAAATAATGACTTTAGGTGTTTGTAGGAAATTCAATCAGAGACATTGTCACACTTCCTCTATTCCACAGCCAAGTTTTTCACTTCGCTTTTACCCATTTCCTAGCTTCCCTCTTAAGTGCTTTCTTAAATTTCAATGCATTCCTGCTACACACCTTTGGCTAATTTTGGAAATTCTCTCCACCTACTCATCAAATTCTCCTCTGAATTTTTCCTTCAGAACACTCTCTTAAAATGATTGTATTAGATATTTCATCAACATAACCATTACTACCACAACTATGGTGAACTCAAATTGCAACAGTTTTAAGTATTATTAACAATTGTATATGGTTAACTATAAATAATACTTAATTATTATTAACTATACCAATTTCCATCAACTATGCAAACAGAGCTTATTTTTAATAATTGTTTTCTGCAATTTTGGTAATTTTCTTGGTTAAAGACTGTCTTAGTTTGTTCAGGCTGCCATAACGAAGCACCATAGATGGGGTGGCGTAAACAACAGACATTTATTTTCTCTCAGTTGTAGAGGCTGAAAGTCCAAAATCAGGATGTTAGTATAAAGTTTCTGGTGAGAACACTTCCTGGCTTGCAGGTGGCCACCTTCTGGCTGTGTCCTCACATGGTAGGGAGAGAGGGAGCTCTCTGGTGTCTCTTCTAATAAAGGCACTAATCCCATCATAAGAGCCCACCCTCATGACCTCATCGAAACCTAATTACCTTCCAAAGGTCCCACCTCCAAATACTACTACATGTGGGGTTAAGCCTTCAACGTATTAATTTTGTGGGGACACAATTCAATCCATAGCAAAGACCTATCCTATGTATAAATTTAACTTACACTAGTTAATGGGATGCCGCTTGGATATTCTTCTTAATCTTGACAGTAAAGATAGAGCAAGAGACCATTAAAAATATATTCGGGGGCTGGCCCCGTGGGCAAGAGGTTAAGTTTGCAAGCTCTCGTTCAGTGGCCCAGGCTTTTGCGGGTTTGGATCCTGGGCACGGACATGGCACTGCTCATCAAACCATGCTGAGGTGGCATCCCACAACTAGAAGGACCCACAACTAAAAATATACAACTATGTACCGGGGGGATTTGGGGAGAAAAAGGAAAAACAAAATCTTAAAAATATATATCCATTAATTCATAAAGCATAAAAGATCCAATTTATGGCTCTGTTAGCAAATTTGAATATCATTTCATAGTTTAATATTCCTTTTGAAGAAACATGTTTACAAAGAATAAAAAATTTTAATACTAAAGGGTAATACCTTGAACATTTGAAATGCATAAGTGAGTATTATTATAGCAAATTAAAGAAAATTTGGTGGTAATTTTGTGACATACAGTGGTGTGTCAAACACTTTTCTCCCTTCTAGCTCTCAAATTCCCGTGTTAACATGTTAACCATGGCACCATCTTGTGGATATTTTATCAAACAGCTGGACTGTGCAAATATTTAAATGGAAGCACTGAAAATGAAGGTATTTATGAAAAAAATGAAAGTTTCAAAATTAAGTTTAAGTTGATAAAGTAAAACGTTGCAAGTAATCTTTCTCAATCTCTTTCAAAGAACTTTATATAAATAAACTCAAACAAATTCTAGCACGGTTACTTTTTCTTTTTAAAGCATTTTCTGCATTAACTGCTTATATAAAGCTTCAAACTGGCCAGTTGGTTCTGAATACACCAAATAGATTGTATTTTAGTCTGATATATTTTAGTGTGTACAGTGTTTGTGTATGTTTGTTTACACATATAAATATAAATGTGCGTATGCTACTGTAATTGTCTATTGACTTAACTTCAGTATCTTTTAAAAGAGGGAAATTGATATAGAGCAGGTTTTAAAAAAAGGAAAGAAATGTTTAAGAAATGTAAGTTTAATTACTCACTGGCTATGAGCCACGTACTTTGAATCTAATTTTTCTGAGGTAGAATGAAACGTCACTGGTAATCGTTAAATATTAGAGGAGATACGCCAATATACGCCAAGCTCTAACAACATCAAATAAAAAAGTACATATTATTTTAATATGAAGGATTTACATATTTCTTGACTATGATAGGAAATTATACTAAATATTATGATATTTTAATTAGAAAAGTATTAATCATACAACGTTTTAATGACTTCAGAGAGTATACAGAAAAACCATTGGTGAATTAATGTGATTTTTCAAAAAGATTACTGAAAGTGTTTTTTTCTGTAACGCTTTCATTGTAAAGATTCAGAATTTAGAGTTTACAATTACATTTAAAACTTTTCATTATCATATTTACACAAAGGAGAAAGGAAGGGGGAATAGTACTTATTGTAGACCCTACTTAAGCTAGGTATTTAGATACATTCTCTAATACAATCCTTCCAACAATCTTCTGAGTTGGTACTATTGTTTCTACTTTGCAGATGAGGAAAATGGAGACTGAGTAGTTATACAAGTCACCAAGGCCACACAGCTAGTAAGAACTCGTAATTTTAACTCGGGTCTTCAAGGTCCAAATTCTTGTCACAACATAATCCTGCTTCTTAGGAATTCAGACAAATTTCAGAGATTTTAATCCAGAGATTAAAATAGAATTTAAAGATCTGTTTACTCAAAGTCCTACAGGTATGCCAAATTAAAATTGTTTAATTTTTCATACGAAAACTTTAAGTGTACTAAAATTAATAGTATTGCATTTTGAGACAAAATTCTTCCAGAATACAATACTATGAAAGTACAGGAATTCTAGGTATATTATAACATTTTAGATAGCTGTAAGCAAGAGGAGAACATAATTAGAAAATTTCCTTTATGGTAACTCTCTTAAGCATTAATATCCTTTTAATCATTATTTTCTTTTTTAAGTACTGTAGCTTAAAATCCTTTATAAGTCTTTGAAAAATTAAAAAACATTTATTATGGCAAGAACACTTAACATGAGATCTATCCTCTTAACAAATTTTGAAGTGTATAATACAGTATTGTTAACTATAGGCACAATGTTGTACAATAGATCTCTAGAATTCATTCATCTTGTGTAACCGAAACTTGATACCCATTAAACAGCAACTCCCTATTTCCCCCTCCCCTCCATCCCCTGGCTACCACCATCGTACTCTCTATTTCTATGGATTTGACTATTTTAGAGACCTCGTATAAGTGGAATCATGCAGTATTTGTCCCATGACTGGCTTATTTCACTTAGCATAATGTCCTCTAGGTTCATCCATGCTGTGCACCTATGGCAGGATTCTCTTCTTTTTTTAAGGCTGAATAATATTCCATCATATGTACATACCACATTCTCTTTATTCATTCATCTGTTCATGGACATTTAGGGTTTTTCCACATATTGGTTATTGTGAATAGTGTTGTAATGAACACTGGAGTGCTAATATCCCTTCTAGATCCCGGTTTCAATTCTTTTGGATATATGCCTAGAAATAGGATTTCTGGATCATATAGTAATTCTATTTTTATTTTTTGAGTAATCTGCATACTGTTTTCCATAGTGGCTTCACCATTTTACGTTACCACCAACAGTGTATAAGGGTTCCAATTTGTCTACATCCTCACCAACACTTGTTACCTTTTCTTTTTTGATATCACCAACACTTGTTACCTTTTCTTTTTTTGATAATAGCCATCCCAACAAGTGTGAGGTGATATCTCATTGTGGTTTTGATTTGCATTTCCCTGATAATTAGTTATATTGAGGATCTCTACATACACCTATTGGTCATTTGTATGCCTTCTTTGGAGAAATGTCTATTCAAGTGCTTTGCCCATTCTAAAAATAGGTTATTTGTTTTTTTTCTGTTGAGTTGTAAAAGTTATTTGTATATTTTAGATATCAATCTCATATCAAATAAATGGCTTGCAAATATTTTCTCTCATTTTGTAGGTTGCCTTTTCACTCTGTTGATTGTTTTCTTTCCTTGCTGTGTAGAAACCTTTTAGTTTTATGTTGTCTCACTTGTCTAATTTTGCTTTTGTTGCTTGTGCTTTTGGTGTCACACCCATATCAGTATCATATCATATCATTTATTGCCAAGCCCAATGTTATGAAGCTTTTCCTCTATGTTTTCTTCTAAGAGTTTTACAGTTCTGGATCTTAACTCATTTTGAGTTGATTTTTTTTGGTGAGGTAGATTGGCCGTGAGCTAACATCTGTTGCCAATCTTCCTCTTTTTGCTGAGGAAGTCTGTACCTGAGCTAACATCTGTGCCAATCTTCCTCTATTTTGTATGTGGGATGCTTCCACAGCATGGCTTGATGAGCAGTGTATAGGTGAGCACCTGGAATCTGAACCTGCGAGCCCCAGGCTGCCAAAGTGGAGCATGCAAACTTAACCACTACACCACAGGGCCGGCCCTCATTTTGAGTTGATTTTTGAGTATGGTTTAAGATAATGGTTCAATTTCATTCTTTTGCATGGGGATATCCAGTTTTCCCAACATTATTTGTTGAGGAGACTGTCCTTTCCCCATTGTATATTCTTGGCACCCATGTAGAACATCAGTTGATCATACATCTGTGGGTTTATTTCTAGACTCTCTATTCTATTCCATTGGTCTATAAGTCTGTTTTTATGCCAGTCATACTATTTTAATTACTATAGCTTTGTAGTATATTTTAACATCAGGAAGTGTGACACTCCAGTTTTGTTCTTCTTTCTCAAGAGTCCTTTGGCTATTTGGGTCTTTTGTGGTGATGTGAATTTCCAGGACTTTTTTTTCTATTTCTGTAAAAAATGTCATTGGGATTTTGATAGGGATTACACTGAATCTGTAGATTGCTTTGGGTAGTACAGACATTTTAACAATATCAAGTCTTCCAATCCATGAATACAGGATGTGTTTCCATTTATTTATGTGTTCTTTTTTTTTTTTTTTTTTTTGAGGAAGATTAGCCCTGAGCTAACTACAGCCAGTCCTCCTCTTTTTGCTGAGGAAGCCTGGCCCTGAGCTAACATCTGTGCCCATCTTCCTGTACTTTATACGTGGGATGCCTACCACAGCATGGCTTTTGCCAAGCGGTGCCATGTCCGCACCCGGGATCCAAACCGACAAACCCCGGGCCACCAAGAAGCAGAACATGCGAACTTAACTGCTGCACCACTGGGCCGGCCCCTATTTGTGCGTTCTTTAATTTCTTTCATCAATGACTTATAGTTCCCAGTGTATAAATCTTTCACCTCCTTGGTTAAGTTTATTTAAGGTCTTTTATTCTTTTTGGAACTAAAAGGGATTGTTCTCTTAATTTCCTTTTCTGATAATTCATTGTTGGTGTATAGAAACACAACTGACTTTTGTATATTGATTTTGTATCCTGTAACTTTATTATATTCATTTATAAGTTTTAACAGTTTTTGTTTTCTGGAGTCTAGGGTTTTCTGTATATAAAATCATGTCATTTGTGAATAGAGATAATTTTACTTTTTCCTTTCTGATTTAGATTCCTTTTATTTCTTTTTCTTGCCTAATTACTCTGGCTAGGACTTACAGTACTATGTTGAATAGACGTGGAGAGAGTAAACATCCTTGCATTGTTCTTGATCTTAGAAGAAAAGCTCTTAGTTTTCCACTGTTGAGTATGATGTTAGCTGTGGGCTTCTCATATTTAGCCTTTATTGTGTTGAGATAAATTCCTTGTATACCTAGTTTGTTGAGAGTTTTTGTCATGAAACGGTGTTGAATTTTGTCAAATGCTTTTTTTCTGCATCTATTGAGATTATCATGTGATTTTTATCCTTTAATCTGTTAACATGGTGTATCACATTAATTGATTCACACATGGTGAATTATCCTTACATCCTAAGGATAAATCCCACTTGGTCATGGTGTATGATCCTTTTAATGTGCTGTTGCACTCAGTTTGCTAGTATTTTCTTGAGAATTTTTGCATCTATGTTCATTAGGGATATTGGTCTGTAGTTTTAATTTCTTGTAGTGTCTTTTTCTGGCTTTGGTATTAGAGTAATGCTGGCTTTAGAAAATGAGATTGGAAACGTTCCCTCTTCTTCAATTTTTTGGAAAAGTGTAAAAAGGGTTGGTGTTAATTATTAAATGTTTGGTAGAATTCACCAGTGAAGCCATCTGGTCCAGGCTTTTCTTTGTTGGGAGTTTTTTTATTGCTGATAAAAATCTCCTTATTTGTTATTTGTTTGTTTAAGTGTTCCAATTCTTCACTATTCTACCTTGGTAGGTTGTATGTTTCTAGTAATTTATCCATTTCTTCCAGGTGATCCAATTTGATGGCTTATGATTGTTCATAATAGTTTCTTATGATTCTTTTTACTTCTGTGGCATCAGTTGTAATATTTCCTCTTTCATTTCTGATTTTATTTATTTGATTCTTCTTTCTGTTTTTTAGTCCAGCCAAGGGTTTGTCAATTTTGTTTATCTTTTCAAAAAAACCAACTCACTTTTGTTGATTTTTTCTATTGTTTTTCTATTCTTTACCTCATTTATTTCAACTCTAATCTTTATTTCCTTTATGCTGTAAATTTGGACTTAGTTTGTTCTTTTTCTAGTTCCTTGAGGTGTAAAATTAGGTTGTTCATTTGGAGATTTTTCTTCTTTTTTAATGTAAACATTTATCATTATAACTTTCCCTCATAGTACTGCTTTTGCTGCATTCCATAAGTTTTGATATGTTGTGTTTTCCTTGTTTCAGATCCTGGGCGTGGACATGGCACCACTCATCAGTCCACACTGAGGCGGTGCCCCACATATCACAACTAGAAAGACCCACAGCTAAATATACAACTATGTACTGGGGGGACTTGGGGAGAAAAAGCAGAAGAAAAAAAAAAGAAGATTGGTGACAGTTGTTAGCTCAGGTGCCAATCTTTAATAAATAAATACATAAATAATAGAGTTAACCCCCTGATCCTCAAGTTCTCTGCACTTACCTGTTCTGGTTCCCCAAGGACCTTAAACCATAAATGGGCGATATATACTCACCCTGGAGATCCAACTACATGGTGTGGACAATCTCTGCCACACAGTGGCACCCTGGTCCCTGGTATGCCTCTGCCCCAGCTCTTTGTAAGATCAGCCTCTCCAAGCTCTGGGTGCTCTGGTATACTAGGTTGGGTCACACTTGCAGCCTGCAAATTGAAAATGCTGGTTCAAGTCTAATATGAACCCAGAGTAGAGCAGTGACTTGCCTAAGTGTGTGCCCAAGGTCTCACAACCAATACAGTCTAAAAGCTATGTCGACCGCCTCCAAGACTGTGGTCCTTTCCTCTGGCCCCCATTTGACCATTTTTACCTTTTGGGAATGAATGAATGAATGTTTAAAAATCTCTAAATGTTGGAGTACTTCAACACTCAGTTCTCAGACCACTTTTTTTTTTAATCACTCCAGCTTGGACTGCTCCCTTAAACTCCAGACCTGATTGATTGCTTCCTTGGCATCTTCACTTAGATATTTAATAGTATCTCAAAATTAACGTGTTAAAAACTTGGTGTGATATTCACCCTCAAACCAACTCCTCCTGGCAACTCCATACTTTCATTTATACAGACAAAAAACTTGCTCTCATCTTCTGATTCCTTTCTCTCATATCTCATATTCAATTATATAGCAAATACTATTGACTCCATCTTTAAAATACATCCAGCCTTTTATCATTCTTACAATCCCCGCTGTTACCACCCTGGTCCAAACTGCCATCATCTCTTATCTCAACTAACTTTTTGTTCCTGAGGAAGATTTGCCCTGAGCTAACATCTGTTGCCAATCTTCCTCTTTTTGCTTGAAGAAGATTCACCCTGAGCTAACATCTGCACCAATCTTTCTTGGTCTTCGATGTGAGTTGCTGCCACAGCATGGCTGATGATCAGTGGTGTGGGTCCACACCTGGGTACCAAATGCAGGCCACCAAAGTGGAGTGCACCAAACTCAACCACTAGGCCATGGGGCCAGGCCTCTATCTAAACTATTTTAATATCCTCTCTTAAGTGATCTCTTTGCTTCTGCTCTTATACCCCCTCCCAGAATCTTCCCACCTCCCAGAATCTATTCTTAATACACCAGCCAGAGTAATCCTGTTAATCTGCTAATCACTTCTTTTTTCAAAACACTCCATTGGATTCTCATCTCACTCAGAGTAGAATTTAAGTCCCTACCATGACCTAGATGGCCTTCAGGATCTGGACCTCCCCTGTTTAATCCTCTGACCTTGTATTCAACATTTGCATCTGCTTTTCCTTCTTCCTGAAACACATTTCCCCAAGAAGTTTATATAATTACCTCCCTCACTTTCTTTAGGTCTTGACTTGAAAGCTACCTTCTTGGTGTGGTCTTTCCTGGCCAAGTTATCAACAATTTCAACTCTTTTCCAATGTTTCATATCCTCCTTCCCTGCTTTAATTCTTAACTTATCACTATCCTAAATATATGTGTGTATGTAATGCTAAATATATGCAATTATCTTGTTATTGTCTGTTCCCCCCATTACAATGCGTATATAATGAGAGCAGGGTTTTCTATATTTTATTCACTGTATCCCTAGCACCTAGAACAGTTTTGGTGCTCAATAAATATTTATTGAATGAATAAATAAAGGCATGAAGTGAAATAGGTTGGGGAGAACTACCACTTATTAGTTTGTTCCCCCAATATGCTTTTCTTATTGAGGTATACTTTTATGAAGTAAAATGTACAGATCTTAAGAGGATAGTGTAGTAAGTTAACAAACATATACGCATGAAACCATAACTCTAATCAAGATAGAGAACACTCCTAACACTCTAAAAAGTTCCTTCACGTCATTTTCCTGTCAGTTCTCCCTCCTCCAAAAGCAACTACTGTTCTCATTTCTACCACCATAGATTAGTTTTTAACATCATATCATACGGTATATACACAATCTTTTGTGTTTCCAACTTGCACTCAATATAATGTTTAGAGATTTATCCGTGTTGATGCATGTATCAGTAGTTCATTGCTTTTTACTATCAAGTAGCATTCCATGGTACGAATATACCATAATTAATTTACCTATTCATTTGTTGATACATGTTTGTATTGTTGGCTACTTTTTGGCTATAAGTATTAAAGCTGATATAAATATTCTTGTACAAGTCTTTTTTTGGACATTTCATTTTATGAAAATTTTCATTTCTCTTGAATAAATCCTTAGGAGTGGAATTTCTGGGTCATCAGGTAATGCATTAATTATTTAAGAAGGTGACACACAGATTTTCAAAGTGGTTTACCATTTTAGAAGTCAACCAGCAATGCATGAAACTTACCAGTTAAGTCTGTTTTGTTTTGTTTTAACAGTTTTAAAATGTTCTTACTAAGAAGCAATGGGGCAAGGAGGAAGCATGAGGACTCTGGAATTAGTATAAGGTTGGAAAATTTTTTAAATATTAAAGCAGTCTTCCTGTCTGTCTGAGAATCAGGATCTAAATTGTGGGGGGAGTTATATTATATATATAATTTATAATTATTATATAATATATTGTCTATTTATGATTTCTGTATTATGTACTATAAAATATGTTTTTATATTTATTTTATAACACTATATCCTATGTAAATTATATTACATATAATTAATTATATTATAACTGATATAATAGACATTATATTTAATATATAATATAATATATAACACATATTATTATATATTAATATACTATATGATATTATATTGTAATTAATATAATATACATATATTTATATAGAGAGAATATAGATATATGCATAAAGTTTATATATATGAACTTATATATTACACATATATATATACATATATATGTATATATAGGAAGCCTCAGCACCTAGGATAGACTTTAGATGGAGTTTCCTCCTATGTAAAATATCTACCTATTTTATGAAGATTAGAATTAGTACATAAAATTTCTAGAAATGCTCCTGGTGATAGAAGTTCTTCAATAAAGGTATTGAATGAATAAATAAAAAATTATTCTACTTGAGTTCAAATTTATGCTTCATAAACTGATGTGTAAGACTGGCTGTTACCCAGAGAATTTAGAGAGCACAGAGGGCTACTTCTAAGAGATCATTTATTTTCTAGTAAGTCAAAAGAAAAGTGAATTGTTAATTTTTTTCCTTTCAATTATTGAAACTAATAACTCTGGATAATTAATATTCAGAGTTGGGACTATTTCAGAATATTAATTGGAATCACAAGTAACTAACACTAAAAGTGTAGACTCAAACAAAAATAAAGAATTCTATTATGTTCATTTTTTTCCTATTAGAAATCATTTAAAGAATTTTATTTTGATATTTGAGAGAGAGAGAGAGACTCTCATTCTGCCAATGAGTAAAATGAGACCAAATGAGATGAAGTTTCATATGAAAAGTCAGATACTATCTTGGTTGCTAGTAGCAGGACAACATTTAGTACTGTGTGTAACAAGTTACACTTGTTGAACTGGGAACAGCAACAGATCTGATTTTTAGTTTGGCACTCTTTCCGTTATGTCACACCACCCTCTATAATTCCAAAGTTTGCAAAGGAAGTGTTAGATTCCTCAGAAAAAACATTTTAGAACTAGTAATTCAACAATGATTAGTTTTTATGTAATTTCAGTTGTTTTCTTAGAAACCTAGTCACAAATACAGTAAAATCCACTGATAATGAGCTGGTAGGAGAAAACCAGAAAGAGCTCCATTGACAGGTGGCACTATTGTCTCCTGATTTTAAATCACAAGGTAAATAAAGACTAACTTTATAGGTTCCTCACCTTGTCAGATTCTTCCCATGATGTATCATGTGGCAAATATGATAACCTCATTTCTATATGAGTGACAAATCCTAAGACTCTATTGACAATCATTGGTTTAGTTTAATTACCAACACCTCTAACAACAGAAAAACAACGTATGAAAAAGAAAAAGAATAGTCAAAAAGTGATTACACTTGTACAGACCTTTTAGTTCAAAGTCTCCTTGTTAGAACCAAATTAACACCCTAGGTACTCCCTCTTTTTGGTGTCATAGGCCCTGAGTTGCACAACTTTCTTCTCCTCTGAGTAGTAGCTGTGACCACAATTTCATCCCTTAGGATTTTCCTCAGAAGTAGCATAGTGTCCTCAGTTAACTTATATATTATTCACTTCTTTTTATACCCATGGGCTCTTTACCAGCAGTCCACCCTGAAGCCTCTTGAGGCTGGAGTACTCCTATTCAATAGGCAGTCCTTTAGGAAGGAGGTTCCAGCAGGGTGGCTGAAGCCCCAGCTATCTACAGAGCTGATCATTCAACATACACGAAAACTGCATTTCCTTGGCATGCCAAATAGTGTGGATACAGGCGAGAGAAATCACGATGTAATTATAAAAACAGAGGGACACAAGGCTATGTAATATGGGGCCAGAAGCCAAAGAATGATGGTAACTAAAAGCTTCTAGAAGCAAGGAAACAAATTCTCTTCTAGAGCCTCAGAAGTAACACAGCCTTGTTGGTATCCATTAGGACTTCTGACCTCTAGAATTGTAAGATCATAAATTTATGACGCCATAAGCCACTAAGTTTTGTGATAATTTGCTAAGTAGCAATAAGAAACTAATACAGTTCCATTCTCAGTCTTCTTGCTCTCCCTAAGTAATATCATCCATACCAGAGGCTTCATCTATGGCCTATGCACTGATTGCTGCCCAAAATAAAGTTCCAGACTCATATTTCCAATTCATGGACAGCGTAGCCTGAAAATCCGGCAGATACCTAAAAACTATTCAACTCGATTTATCTTAAGTCCTAACTCAAAAATTTCTCTCAAATCCCGCTGTTCTGTGCTCTGCTGCCACTGTCTTAGTTTGGGTGCTTTTTTATTCTAGTTTTACCAATTACAACAGGCTCTTAACTGATTTTTCTGCCATTACTCTCTCTAATTCAATTTATCTTCCATCCTAACATCAGTTTCATTCTTTAAAAAGTGAAATTACGTTATTCTCTGTTCAAAAACCTTCAATGGCCCCACCTGCTTATAGGGGTTTAAAGGTGCAGGATACTTCTCTAGTCTCATCTCTGTCACAGTACCGTACATGTTCCACAAACACCTGCCAACTGAGACACCACAATTGCTGTTATATCCTGAGCATTTTTTCAGCTCTCACAAGGCCTTTCTCTATGACTGCTGGAATGTTTCCTTATTTCCCTGTGTATCCTTGGTATAAACTCCCACCATACTGGACACTTGAAACAACTTAACTTTCAGAAAGGTAGTCAGAGTCAAAAAATCAGTATAATTGATTTTGATTTGTAATATCTTGAATAAATTACCTGATGGCTGTAGTTCTATAATGATATTCGTTTTCCGTGTTCCAAAGAGAAGAAAATTCTGTTGGTGAACATGTGGGGAGAGGATCCCTAAGTGAGGTGATGAAGCCCATGGGAGGTGAAGAGGGTATCATTGTAGGAGGTCTGTTAGGTGTAGAGTGTCAGAGCTTGAGCAGGATGACAAGGAATATAGAAGGACAGCCAGGCAAGGGATATCAGGCCCCAAGCAGGGTGAGGACTTCCATGTGGGAGAGGCGCCCAGCATGAGGTATCAGAGTCTGAGCATAGTGAGAAAGGAATCCCTGCAGAGAGGCAACCTCAACACAGGGTGTTAGAGCCCAAGCAGTGTGAGAAGGGCATCCCTGCGGAAGGACAGACCTATGAAGGAAGTAAGATCCTGAATGGAGTGGGAAGGGTGTTACTGTGGAAGGACAGATGTATGAAGGAAGTAAGATCCTGATTGGGATGAGAAAGGCATTTGCATGGAAGGGTGACGTGGCTTAGGATGTTGGAACCTGAGTGGAATAGGGAAGAATCATCACAAGGGACAGCAGCAAGAATGGGAGTCTGGTTACAAGCCTTTTCCAGAATGTCATATAATAAAACCATATAGCATGTAGCCTTTGCATCTGGATTCTTTCCCCAAACATAATGCCTTAGAGATTAATCCATATTGTTGCATAAGTTAGTAGTTCATCCCTTTTTATTGCAGGGTAGTATGCCATGATATAAATGCAGCACAATTTGATTCATCACTGATGGACATGGGGTTACTTCTAGTTTTGACTATAATGAGTAAAACTGCTGCATGTACAGGATTTTGGGCAGAACTATATTTGTGTTTCTCTTAAACAAATACCCATGAGTAGGGTTGCTAGCAAGCATATGTCTAACTCCACAAGAAAATGCAAAACTATTCTCCGGGAGCTGGCCCCGTGGTCCAGTGGTTAAGTTCGCGCGCTCCGAGGCAGCAGCCCAAGGTTTCACCGGTTTGGATCCTGGATGCAGACATGGCACCACTCATCAAGCCACGCTGAGGTGGCATCAAACATGCCACAGCTAGAAGGATCCACAACTAAAAATATACAACTATGTACCGGGGGGCTTTGGGGAGAAAAAGGAAAAATTTTTTAAATCTTAAAAAAAAAAAAAACTATTCTCCAAAGTGGATATACTATTCTCTATTGTCATTGGCAAGTAGGAGAATTCTGTGCCCTTGCCATTTTTTTGTTTTTTTAAAGATTGGCACCTGGGCTAACAACTGTTGCCAATGTTTTTTTTTTCTCAGCTTTATTTCCCCCCCGCCCCCGGAACATAGCTGTATATCTTAGTTGCAGACCCTCATAGTTGTGGGATGTGGGACGCCGCCTCGACGTGGTCTGATGATTGGTGCCATGTCCGCTCCCATGATACGAAACCTGGGCCGCTGCAGCGGAGCCCGCGAACTTAACCACTCAGCCACGGAGCCGGCCCCCCGTCCTTGCCATTATTTGGTATTTTTAGTCGTTTTTAAAAAAACTTTTAGCCGTTTTAATACAGGTGGGTAGTGGTAGGTCATTGAGGCTTTAGTATGCATTTCCATAGTGACTATGGATTTCAGACAAATTTGTATGTGCTCATTTGCCATCCACATATCCTCTGTAATATATGTGTAAAACTTTTGCCCACATTTAAAAATTGGATTTTGCATCTTCTTATTATTGAGTTGAAAGAGTTATTAATATTTTGGACACAAGTCCTTTATCACATATGTGTTTTGCAAATATTTTCTCACCATCTGTGGCTTATCTTTCAATTTTGTTAACGTAATCTTTCAATGAGCAAAAGTTTTTAATTTTGAAAAAGTCGTTAGTTTTCTTTTATGGTTTATACTTTTTGTTTCCTAAGAAATACTTGACTAATTTAAATTCACAAAAGTTTCCTTCTAGAATTTTTAATAGTTTTAGCTCTTACATTTCAGTCTATGATTCACTTCAAGTAAACTTTTGTATTCAACGTGAGTTAAATGTTGAAATTAATTCTTTTTCACACAGTTGTTTAATTGCACCAAAATTTACTGAAAAGATTGTCTTTTCCCGCATTGAATTACCTTGGCACTTTTGTTGATAATTAACCATACATGTGAGTCTATTTCTGGAATATCCATTCTGTTCCATTGATCTATATGTCTATTCTTAGGTCAATACCACTCTGTCAATTGCTACAGCTTTATAGCAAGTCATGAAATCAGAGACTGTGGGTCCTCCACTTTGTTATTCTTTTTCAAAAATCATATGGTATATAAACTTTTGTACATGGATCCTTTCTCTTAGCATAATGCTTTAGAGATTCATCCATATTGTTACAAAAATTAGTGGTTTGTTCCTTTTATATCTTGGTAGTATTCCATGATACGGATGTAGTATGATTTGTTTATTCATCAGTAGACAGACATTTGGTTGTTTCCAACTTTTATACTATAATGAATGAAGCTGCTATATATACCCACATATAGATCTTTGTTTAAATCAATGTTTACATTTCTCTTCCTTATAAATTTTAGAATCAGCTTGTCAATATCTTTTTTAAAAAAGCCTACTGAGATTTTTGCTGAGATTACTTTGAATCTATACATCAATTTGAGGAAAACTGGCATTTTAACTATACTGAGTCTTATGATTGATGAAAATGGTATCTCTCTCCATTTATTTAGTTCTTTTAAATTTTCTATCATCAATATTTTATACTTTTTAGCTTACAAATCTTATACATATTTTGTTATATTTATCCCTAAGTATTTATTTTTATAGTATTATAAATGGTGTTTTTAAAGTTTCAATTTCCAATTTTTCTTTGGTAATATATAGAAATACAATTTAGTTTTGTATATTGATCTTGTATCCTGTGACCTTTTTAGACGCATTTATTAGTTTTAATAGCCTTTTATAGATTCTTTGGGTTTTCTACACAGACAATGCCTTTGTGTTTAAATAAGGGTAGTTTAATTTCTTCCTTTCTAATCTGTATGCCTTTTATTTCTTTTTATTATCTTATTGAAGTGAATGGGTCTTTCAGTGCAATGTTGGACAGAAGTAATGAGAATGGGTATCCTTGCCTTGTTCCTAATCTTAGGGTAAAAGCATCCGGTATGTTAGTTGTAGGTTTTTCATAAATATATTTATCAGAATGTCTCTTATAGGTAGGAAATTTTAGCAGAGGCTTTAATTACCTCTGTTGAGATGATTAGTTTTTAATTTTTCTCTCATAATATCCTGAATAACTCTGATTTACTTTCAAATGTTTAACCAATCTTGCATTCTGAGATAAGCCTTCCTTGGTCGTGATGCACTATCCTTTCTCTATAACACTGGATTAGATTTACTATTAACATCTTAAGGATTTTTGCAAGGGTGTTCATAAGAAATATTTGTCTGTAGTTTTCTTTTCTTCAACATGTTTTTCTGGTTTTAGTGTCAGGGTATGCTGGTCTCATAAACTGAGTTGGGAAGTGTCTCCTCATCTTCTGCTTTCTGAGAGAATTTGTGAAGAATTGGCATTATTTCTTCTTTAAACAATTGATGGAATTCACCAGTGGAGTCATCCAAGCCTACAGATTTCTTTGTGGAAATGTTTTAAATTAAAAATATAATTTCTTTTATAAATATATATATAGCCATTCACATTACATATTTCTTCCTGAGTGAGCTTTGTCAGTTCTTTCAAGGAATTTGTCGATTTGATCAAATTTATTGTCATAAAGCCGTTCATTATATTCTCCTTTAACATCTGTACTATTTTGGTAATGTTTTGTCTTCATTCCTAATATCGGTAAATTACATAAATTGTTCTTAATCAATCTTGCTAGAAGTTTATATATTTTGTTGATTCTTTTGAAGTATCTGCTTTTGTTTTCATTGACTTTTCCTTATTTTTCTCGTTTCAGTTTCATTGATTCTTCTCTTTATTTCCTCTTTCTGCATGCTTTGGGTTTAATTTGCTTTTTCTTAAGTTGGAATCAAATATTATGTACTAGTGACATTTCTTATTTTCTGATAGAGGCCTTTAGTCCTACAAATTTCCCTCTAACCACGCTCTATCTGCATCCCACGAATTCTAGTATGTGTGTTTTCTTTCTTTTCTTTTTCTCCTCAGGTTGCTTTTAAAAACTTTTTGTTGAAATATAATTCATAAGTGATACAATTCACTTATTTAAAGTGCTGAATTCAATAGTTTTTAGTGTATTCATAGAGCAGGTATTCATCACAACAATCTAAGTTTAGGATATTTCATCAGTTTAGGATATTTCATCACCCTCAGAATAAACCTGTACTCATGAGCAGTCACTCCTCATCTCCCCACATCACCCTAGGCAACCACTAATCTACCGTCTGTCACTATGGATTGACTGTTCTGGATATGTCACATAAATTTAATCATAGAATATGTGGCTTCTCATGTCTGGCTTCTTTTACGTAATGTTTTCAAGGTTCCTCCATGTTGTAGTATGCATCACTACTTCATTCCTTTTTATGGCTGAATAATATTCCCTTGTTTGGATATGCTACATTTTGTTTATTCATGCATCGCTGCACATTAGTTCATACAGCTCTTCTTAACTTTTTAATGGCTGCATAGTACTCCATCATATATATGTACCATAGTTTATTTCAATCAGCTCCCTATGGATGGGCAGTAAGTTTTTAAATTGGGAAGTGTGAGTACTTGAAATTTGTTCTTCTTTTTCAAGACTGTCTTGACTATTCTGGGATTCCTGCATTTGTATATGAAATTCAGTATGAACTTGTCAATTTCTACAAAAAAGACAGGTTGGGTTTTGATAAGGATTGCTTTGATTCTGTAGATCAATTTGGAGAGTACAGACATCTAACAATATTAAACCTTCCAATCCAAATATATAGGATGTCTTTCCTTTTATTTAGGTCTTTAAATTTTTTTTCAATGATGATTTGTAGTTTTCAGCATACAAGTCTTGCACTTTCCTTGTTAAATTTATTTCTAAGTATTGTATTCTGTTTGATGTTATTGTAAATGAAATTGTTTTCTTAATTCAATTTCAGATTGTTTATTGCTAGTGTGTAGAAATACAATTGATTTTGAGAAAGATTGGCTCTGAGCTAACATCTGTGCTCATCTTCCTCCACTTTACATGTTGGAAGGCTTCCACAGCATGGCTTGATAAGCGGTGCTAGGTCTGTGCCTGGGATCCGAACCAGCAAACCCCAGGCTGCCGAAGCAGAGCGTGCACGCTTAACCTCTACGCCTCTGGGCCAGCCCTGAAATACAATTGATTTTTGTATATTGATCTTGTGTCTGCAAACTTGCTAAACCTTTTTATTAGCTCTAATAGTCTTTTCATGTGTGTATGAATTTTATAGGATTTTCTATATACGAAATCATGTCATATTCAAATAGAGATGGTTTTACTTCTTCCTTTCCAATCTGGATACCTTTTATTTTGTTTTCCTGCCTAATTGCACTGACTAGGCTCTCCAGTACAATGCTGTATAGAAATGGCAAGAGTGGACATTCTTGTCTTATTCTTGATCTTAGGGGAAGATCTTTCAAGTCTTTCACCATAAAGTATGATGCTAGCTGTGGATTTTTCATAGATACCCTTTATCAGGTTGAAGAAGTTCCCTTTTATTCCTTGTTTAACAAGTGTTTTATCAAGAAAGGATATTAGATTTTTGAAATGCTTTTTCTGCATCCATGAAGTGATTTTTTGGTTTTGGTCCATTATTCTATTAATGTAGTATAGTAAAACGTATGTTGAACTGAGCTTGCATTCCTGGGATAAATTTCACTTAGTCATGGTGCATAGGCCTTTTTATATGTGAGTGGATTCAGTCTCATAGTTGAAATTCATAATGATAGGATATATTCCTAAGGTTACTGGAAATAAATAGGCTGTTAATCTTATAAGGATATCTCCTACATCATGAGTTGCTCCTCTCTGGCTGCTTTCAAGATTCTCTCTGTGCCTTTGGCTTTCTATGTTTGGTTATGCTGTGTCTAGGTGTGGATCTTTTTGAGTTTATCCTACTTGGATTTTGTTGAGCTTCTTTGATGTGTAGATTAATGTTTTTCATTAAATTTGGGAAGTTTTTGGCCATTATTTCTTCAAGAATATTTTCTGCTCCTCTCTCCTCTCCTTCTGCAATATCACTACACATGTGCTGGTACACTTGATCTTGTCCTACAAGTCTCTGAAATTCTATTTATTTTTGTTCATACTTCTTTTCTTTCTGTTCCTCAGACTACACATGTTCAATTGATCTTAAAGTTCACTAATTCTTTCTTTTTACCAGCTCAAAGCTGCTGTTGAGCCCCTCCAGTGAATTTTTCATTTCAGTACTCTTCAACTCGAGAATTTGTATTTGGCTCTTTTAACTAATTTTTAATCTCTTTATTGGTATTCTCTATTTGGTGAGGCATCATTCACATATCTTCCTTTAGGTCTTTAGACATGGTTTCCTTTAGTTCTTGAAACATATTTAATACAGCTGATTTAAAGTATTTGTCTAATAAGTCTAGTGTCTGGTCTTTCTCAGGGGCAGTTTTTATTGACTACCTTTTTTCCAGTATATGAGCCATACTTTGTTCCTTTGAATCTCATAATTTTATGTTGAAAATAGACATTTAAAAAAATATAATGTGACAACTATGGAAATCAGATTCTTCCCCTCCCCAGGGCTTTTTAATTTTTTTAGTTGAGGTCATATTGTCTTATAACACTGTGTAAATTTCAGGTATACATTATTATATTTCAGTTTCTGTATAGAATGCATCGTGTTCACCACCAATACTCTGCTTTTTATCTGTCACCGCACATATGTGCCCCTTTATCCCTTTCACCCTCCCTGCACTTCTTCCTCCTCTGGTAGCCATGAATCTGTTCTTCTTATCTATGTGTTTGTTTACTTTCCTATACCAGTGAAATCATATGGTATTTGTCTTTCTCTGCTCAACTTATTTCGCTTAGTCTGATACCCTCAAGGTCCATCCATGTTGTTGAAAATGGCATGATTTTGTCTTTTTTTATGGCTGAGAAGCATTCCATTGTGTGTTTGTGTGTGTGTGTGTGTGTGTGTGTTTATACAGCACATCTTCTTTATCCATTCATCTGTTGATGGACACTTGGGTTTCTTCCATGTCTTAGCTATTGTGAATAATGCTGTGATGAACAGAGGGATGCATAAATCTCTTTGAATTGTTGATTTCATGTTCTTTGAATAAATACTCAAGTGGGATAGCTGGATCATATAGTATTTCTATTTTTAAGTTTTTGAGAAATCTCAATTCTGTTTTCCATAGTGGCTGCACCAGTTTGCATTCCCACCAGCAGTGTATAAGTGTTCTCTTTTTGCCACATCCTCTCCAACACTTGTTATTTCTTGTCTTGTTAATTATAGTCATTGTGACAGCTGTGAGGTGGTGTCTCATTGTAGTTTTGATTTGCATTTCCCTAATAATTAGTGATGTTGAACATCTTTTCATGTGCCTGTTAGCCATCTGTATATCTTCTCTGGAAAAATGTCTGTTCATATCCTCTGCCCACTTTTTCATCAGATTGTTCATTTTTTGTTGTTGAATTGTATGAGTTCTTTACATATTTTGGAAATTAACCCTTTGTCAGATACTTGATTTGCAAACATTTTCTCCCAGTTGATAGGTTGTCTTTTCATTTTGTTGCTAGTTTCCTTTGCTATGCAGAAGCTTTTTAATCTGATGTAATCCTATTTTTTACTTTTGTTTCCCTTGCCTGTGGAGACATATTAAAAAAGATACTACTAAGACTGAAGTCAAAGAGTGTACTGCCTATATTTTCTTCTAAGAGTTTTATGGTTTCAAGTCTTACCTTAAAGTATTTAATCCATTTTGAGTTAATGTTCATATATGGTGTAAGATAATGGTCTACTTTCATTCTTTTACATGTGCCTGTCAAGTTTTCCCAGGACCACTTACTGGAAAGACTTCCTTTTTCCATTGTATGTTCTTGGCTCCTTTGTCAAATTAGCTGTCCATAGATGTGTGGTTTTATTTCTGGGCTCTCAATTCTGTTCCATTGATCTGTGTCTGTTTTTCTGCCAGTAGCAAGCTGTTATGATTACTATAGATTTGTAGTATATTTTGATGTCAGGGATTGTGATGTCTCCAGCTTTGTTCTATTTTCTCAGGATTGTTTTGGCTATTTCTTGTTCCATATAAATTTTAGGACTCTGTTCCACTTCCATGAAGATTGTCATTGGGATTCTGATTGGAATTGCATTGAATCTGTAAGATTGCTTTAGGTAATATGGACATTTTAACTATGTTTATTCTTCCATTCCATAAACATGGCATATTTTTCCATTTCATTATGTCTTCATCAATTTCTTTCAATAATGTCTTATAGTTTTCCTTGTATAGGTCTTTCACCTCCTCAGTTAAATTTATTCCTAGGTATTTTATTCTTTTTGTTGCAATTGGAAATAGGACTTGGCCTATTCTTGACCTCACTTTCTGCTAGTTCATTATTAGTGAATAGAAATGCAATGGATTTTTGTATGTTGATTTTGTATCCTGAAACTTTAGTGTATTTGTTGATTATTTCTAGTAGTTTTTTGGTAGATTTTTTAGGGTTTTCTGTATATAGAATCATGTCATCCACAAGTAGTGGGAGTTTCACTCCTTTGTTTCCAATTTGGATTCCTTCTATTTCTTTTTCTTGCCTAATTGACCTGTCTAATACTTCCACACTATGTTGAATAAGAGTGGTGAGAGTGGGCGTACTTGTCTTTTTCCTGTTCTCAGAGGAACAGCTTTCAGTTTTTCTCTGTTGAGTGTGATGTTAGCTGTGGGTTTTTTCATATATGGCCTTTATTATGTTGAGGTACTTTCCTTCTATACCCATTTTATACAGAGTTTTTTTTTATCATAAATGGATGTTGGATTTGTCAAATGTTTTCTCTGCACCTATTGAGATGATCATGTGATTTTTATTCTTCATTTTGTTAATGTGATGTATCACATTGATTGATTTGTGGATGTTGAACCATCCCTGCACCCCTAGAATAAATCCCACTTGATCATGGTGTATGATCTTTTTAATGTCTGGTTGTATTCTATTTTCTAATATTTTGTTGAGGATTTTTGCACCTATGTTCATCAGTGATATTGGCCTGTAATTTTCTTTTTTTATATTGTTGCTGTCTGGTTTTGGTATCAGGGTACTGTTGGCCTGTAGTATGAGTTAGGAAGATTCCCCTATTCTTCAGATTCTTTTGGAAGAGTTTCAGTAGGAGGTGTATTAAGTCTTCTTTGAATTTTTGGTAGAATTCACTGGGGAAGCTGTCTGATCCTGGACTTTTTTTGAGGGAGTGAGGGGAGGTTTTTGAATACTGTTTCAATCTCTTTACTTGTGATTGGTCTATTCAAGTTCTCTATTTCTTCTTGATTTGGGAGGTTGTATGATTCTAAGAATTTATCCATTTCTTCTAAGTTATCCAATTTGTTGGCATATAGCTTTTCATCCTTTTTTATTTCTTTGGTATCTGTTTTAATTTCTCCTGTTTCATTTCTGATTTTATTTATTTTAGTCTTCTCTTTTTTCTTAGTGAGTCTTTTTTTCTTAAGGATTTGTCAATTTTGTTTATCTTCTCAAAGAACTAGCTCTGAGTCTCACTGATCCTTTCTATTGTTTCTTTTAATTCTCTATTTTGTTTATTTCTGTTCTGATTTTTATTATTTCCTTCCTGCTACTGACTTTGGGCTTTGTTCTTCTTTTTCTAGTTCTTGTAGGCATAGGGTAAACTTGTTTGTTTGAGATTTTTCTTGTTTGTTGAGGTAGGTCTGTATTGCTAAAAATTTCCATCTTAGTACTACTTTTGCTTCGTCTCATAAGGTTTGGTATGTTGTGTTTAAATTTTAATTTGTCTCCAGGTATTTTTTTAATTTCTCCTTTGCTTTATTCATTCATCCAATAATTGTACAGTAGTCTGTTGTTTAGTCTGCACGTATTTGTGACTTCTTTTTTTCCTGTAGTCAGTTTCTAGTTTCGTAGCATCGTGATTGGAAAAGATACTTGATGTGACTTCAATCTTCTTAAATTTATTGAGTCTCACCTTGTTTCCCAACATATGGTCTATCTTTGAGAATGTTCCATGTGCACTTGAGAAGAATGTATATTCTGCTCTTTTTGGATGGAATATTCTCAATATATCTATTAAGTCCATCTGATCTAGTGTTTCATTAAAGGCCCCTGTTTCCTTGTTGACTTTCTGTCTGGATGATCTGTCCATGACGTAAGTGGGGTGTTAAAGTCCCCCACTATTATTGCCATCAATTTCTCCCTTTAGGTCTGTTAATACTTACTTTATATACTTTGTTGCTCCTGTTTTAGGTGTATATATATCAATAAGTGTTTTATCTTCTTGGTGGAATGTCCCTTTTATCCTTATATAATGCCCATCTTTGTCTCTTATTATCTTTTTAATCTTGAAGTCTGCTTTGTCTGATATAAGTATGGCTACACTCATTTTCTTTCACTTGCCATTTGCTTGGAGTATCACCTTCCATCCCTTCACTCTGAGCCTATGTTTGTTTTTAGACCTGAGATGTGTTTCCTGGAGGCAGCGTATTTCTGGGTCTTGTTTTTTGTTTCTAGGGGGCTTTTTGCCAAGGAAGATTCACCCTGAGCTAACATCTGTGCCAATCTTCCTCTCTTTTGTACTCACTCACCACCACAGCATGGCTAACGAGTGGTGTAGGTCTGCACCCAGGATCCAAACCCATGAACCTGGGCCACTGAAGCAGAGCATGCTAAAATTAATCACTACACCATGGGACCAGCCCCAGGTCTTGTTTTTTAACCTACCCAGCCACTCTGTGTCTTTGGATTGGTGAATTTAATACATTTATATTTAGAGTGATTATTGATATGTAGGGGCTTATTATTGCCATTTTATCTTTTGTTTTCTGGTTGTTCTATTTCCATTGTTTCTTTTGACTTGTACTTCAGTCTGCCATGTCAGTTTTGTGGTTTTCTGTGATGGTTTTCTCAGTTTTCTCTTTATTTATGATTTGTGACCCTGCTCTGATTTTTTTTGTTTTTTGGATACCATGAGGTTTATATAAAAGATTTCATAGATGAGGTAGTCCATTTTTTTAAAAAAAAAGATTTTATTTTTCCTTTTTCTCCCTGAAGTCCCCTGGTACATAGTTGTATATTTTCAGTTGTAGGTCCTTTTAGTTGTGTCATGTGGGATGTCACCTCAGCATAGCCCAATGAGTGGTGCCATGACCACACCCAGGATCTGAGCCAGCAAAACCCTGGGCTACTGAAGAGGAGCATGCAAATGTAACCACTCAGCCACAGGGCTGGCCCAAAGATAGTCCATTTTCTAATAGCCTCCTACCTCCATTAGCCTAAGCAGGTTCCATCCCCATCCTCTTGCCTTTCTGTCTTTGTTGTCACAAATTATTCTTTTTTGTGTTGTGAGTTTGTGACCAAATTGAAGTTTTTAAAGTTGTGTTCTTGCTTTCTTTCCCTTTATCTTTTATGTTATAATTAAGTGTTTGCTAACCTATTCTGATGTAGAGCTGCAATTTTCTGATTCTATTTGTCACCTTGCTCAAAGCTTTGTAAACCTTTGTTTCAGGTGGGAGGGCTCCCTTCATCATTTCTTGGAAGGCAGCTCTAGTGGCAATGAACTCCCTCAGCTTTTGTTTGTCTTTGAAAGCTTTTATTTCTCCATCTTATCTAAAGGATAATTTCACTGGATAGAGTATTCTTGGCTGCTAGTTTCTGTCTTTCAGTTTTTTCAAAATATCATTCCACTCTCTCCTACTCTGTAACGTTTCTGCTGAGAAATCCACTGAAAGTCAGATGGAGGTTCCTTTGTAGGTTACCTTCTTCTCTTTTGCTGCCTTTAATATATATTTTTTGTCATTGACTTTTGGCAGTTTTAATATTTTATGCCTTGGGGAAGGGCTTTTTGCACTGATGTAATTAGGAGTCCTATTGGCTTCATGTTCTTGCATGTCCAGTTCTTTCCCCAGGTTTGGGAAGTTCTCAGCTATTATTTCTTTGAATAAGCTTTCTGCTCCTTTCTTCCCCTTTTTTCTCTCTGGGATACCTATAATCCTTATGTTACTCTTCCTGATTGAGTTGGATATTTCTTAAGAATTTCTTCATTTTAAAAAAAAATCTTAGTTCTCTCTCCTCCAAGTGAAGCACTTCTAGGTTTCTATCTTTGAGCTCACTAATTCTCTCCCATAAGGTCTGCTCTATTTTTTATGCTTTCTACATTATTTTTGATCTCATTAATTGTGTTCTTCATATCCAGAATTTCTGTTTTTTGGAGCTTCAATCTCTTTGATGAAATATTCCTTCTGTTCATTAATTTTATTCCTGAGCTCATTGAACTGTCTTTCTGAGTTTTCTTGTAACTCATTGAGTTTCTTTATGACAGTTATTTTAAATTCTCTGTCAGTCAGATTGTAATCTTCTATGACTTCAAGTTTGGTTTCTGGAGAGTTGTCATTTTCCTTCTGTTCTGCTGTGTAACCATGGTCTTCATGGTGTTTAATGAATTGATCCTTGGCTGGTGCATTTGTAGTAGTAACCACCTTTTCTTATTTGGATATTGCTTTGGTTCTAGTTACCTGGGACTCATGTTCCTCCACTGGCTCTCCATGGCCTTGGATGCCACTGTCCCAAGCACTACCTATAATGCTGTTCCCAGGTTGTCTTGGGGTTCTGGTTGCACTGCTGTCAAGGGTGGTGGGTTCAGAAGTGTCACTGTCACTGGCAGGGGCCCAGGGACTTGGGAACCGCCCCTGCTGCTGGTGGAGCTGGTGTTGGGGTTGCTGCCACTTGGGGCTGGGTCACTGGTTCTGCTGTGGTTCCTGATGCTTCTGGTAGCAGATTCCACCTGCCACTGCTTGGGGGCCAGGGGCTGTTCTTTCTGCTCCTGCCCTGTCTGCTCATAGTTGTGCTGGTCAGGCTGTTCCATGTTTGTGTGGGTGGGGCCACTGCCCCACATTGGGTGCTTTCATGGGCCAGGCCACACTGCTCTGTGGGCATTCACACACAGGCCAGGATGCCCCCACCCCCACTCACCATTGTGCTGGCCACTGTGTGAGAATCTGCATCCTGGATAGCTTCCACAAGGGGGAGGAGACACTCCCCTAGTTCCACTGCTTCCTGGAGGTCCAGTCCACCCAAATTCAGATGTGTAGCTGCATGGATCTCTCAGGCATCCTGTGTGCTATTTAGGGAATCCTCCATTTGTGAATGGATGTCCATTTGGTTGTAACATAGAGGGGAGAGACAAAGGGAACAACTCACTCCACCATGATGCTGAGATCACTCTTCCCCAGGGTTTGTTATTGCTGGTTGTTTATTTATTGTTACTGTTGCTCTTTATTTGCTCAGTTACTTTCCTTAACTAATTCCAAAAGTCTGTAAACTTTTTCACGTGTGGTCACTGAAAGTTCTGCTCAGTTACCTTAGTGGTCAGCTAATGATTGCAGAGATTTTCTTAAATGCTTAGAATCAATAAGTCTCTCAGTGTTTGCCAAGGGGGCCTCTGTGCACATTGGGCAGGCAGTTTACAACTCTGCTTTAGCTGTCACTTCCTACTTGTGCAGACTCAAGGTCAGTCAGAGGTGAGAGCTTAGGGCTTTATCACATCTTTTCTGAGCACATGCACAGCTCTGTCATGTTCACATCCTTATGCATGTGTGTGGCCTTCTAAATTTCCAGGAATATGTCAGAGCCTTTCAAAGCCCCATGTGGACATCTCATTCCCCAGATTTTCCTTTTAAGTTTTTTGTTCAACTTCTTGTTTGTCCCAGATGTTACTGCTACCCTAGGCAGCTGCGATGTTTGATAATTGCCTGTGACTGTTTACGACAAATGCTCCCAAGGAAACGTCTGTTCCAACTTGGTGAGCTCTGAAAAAGGGGAAATAAAGACAAGCCCCCAAGTAGAATTTCCCAGAGAATGGTCAGATAGCTCAAATAATGACAGTTCTTTGATAATGGGGATTTGGGGAGCTCCAAACTTGGTCTGCCCTTTAGTGATTGCTAGGTTTCTGATTTTCACCATGATTGTCAGACTGTTGGTTTTCAAGGCTACGATGGAGCTACAGAGAGGGAAATGGAAATAGGACAACTTAAAATGCCACAAAGCTCACTGTGCTTATGAGGGTCAGCCATTTTTCTCGAACAAATTTTCTCCCTGGATTGCTGCAAACATTTGGTTAATGTCCAGAGTTCTGAAAAAGTTGATTTTGACAATTTTTGCCATTGTTCTCTTTGCTTTTAAAGAGGGGAGGATTTTTGGCATTCTTATTTCATCATTCCCACTGCAGGCCCTATGTTTTCATTTTTAGTCAATTTAGAAAGTTTCTAATTTCCCTTGAGATATTCTGTTTGACCTATGGGTTATTTAGTAGTGTTCTCCAGATATCTTTATGTTGTTTATGTCTAGTTTAACTCCACTGTGTTCCAGAAATATACTTTGTGTTATTTTAATTCTCCTGAGGTTTGTCCTGTGACCCAGAATGTGGTCTATCTTGGTGAATGTTCCATGTTTAAGTTCTTTTAAGTCTTTGATGGTGACACTCTTCCACATCGTGCCAAAGAAGTTCTGGTATCTCAATCTCATTAAATGTCAGCCACTGTTGAGTCCAAGTTCAGTCAACAAATTAAGTAAGCTGTTAAGCTGCCACTAGCTAACGCATTAAATCCAGTGTTATAGTCCACTTTCCTTGGTCCAATTCCCTTAGAATTACTCTCACCTTTCCCAGCTTTCTGCTGATATATTTTAGCAAAGTCTTTCACTCTTTTTTGCGGTGTATAAGCTTTTTCTTCCTGGGTCATAGTGTGTGCTTGACCCTATGGAGCATGCTGATAATTGACCCTTAATTAAGAGTCTAATGGCAAAAAGTAATGGCTGTGGTGGGTCTTCAAAAAAATGAGTATCCCCTTTTAAGGCATCTGTGCCATATAAGCTTATTGCAAGGTTTTCAAGCAAAGGAAGGCTAGTCTCCTTAGAAACAGAAGGGCAATTATTTTCATGTCTAACGAGGCCCAAAGTGAGTTGAGGGCTCAAGACTGTTTCATTTGGGTTCAACCAAATGTCCTCATTCCATGTTTCAAGATCCTAGTCTTTCCCAATTGATATGGTCTGAAGGTTTGTGTCCCCACAAAATTCACATATTGGAATCCTAATGCTTAATATGATGGTGTTAGGAGGCGAGGTGTTTAGAAGTGATTAGGTCCTGAAGGTGGAGCCCTCATGAAAGGGGTTATCCTCTCATGAAAGAAATCTTACAGAGTTCCTAACCCCTTCCACTGTGTGAAGAAACAATGAGAAGTCTGCAACCTGGAAGAAGGCCCTCACCCAACCATGTTGGCACCCTTATCTCAGACCTCCAGCCTCCAGAACTGTGAGGAGTAAATTTATGCTGTTTACAAGCTACCTAGTCTGTGGCATTTTGTCATAGCAGCCTGAACAGACTAAGGCACCAATCAATTTTCTAAGTTTTTTCTCAGAAACTTGGTGGAACTATGAATTCAACTGACACTATAATTCAGCAACATGCATAATTAAATTTTACATTTTATTTCTAGCACTATTAGCTCTTTGGCCATAAGAAATAAAAGATTATTTTATGATCATCAAGGCAGCTCTCTGGTTCTTAGACTACGACTTCAGCTGAGAGATAAATGATTTGAACTTGTCATTTTCACTCTGTAAACACTCCAATGCACTCAGTAGAATATATCCTACACAAGTTCTTTTGGTCATCATTACTGTAATGTTCAAGTGCAGCAGCCACTTGGGCTTACAGGTGAGTTGTTTCAGTTGTTATTTCTTGACAATCAACTACAGATGATAGCCTGATTATTTGTGATAATTTTGCATGGCAGGGACTACTAGCACTCCACTTCCCAGTGACAAGGATCTCAGCACTGCATTCAAGCCCAAAGATATGACTAAATAAATCCCAAATTCCATTTTTTCTGGTCTATCTCTTGGGAACAGTCCAAGTTCCAAATCTGGATTAGTTAGGGTCTATTCAGTAGAAAGAAACCATACAGTAATTTGAAAAGGGAAAGTTTAATATAAAGGATTATGAGTTACAACAGAGACTACTTAAGAAGAAGAAAAGAGAATTCTATAGAATACAGGAATAGTAGACACAGGGATCATCACTTATCTCTAGGGCTGAGCAGAGCATTGAAAGAAAGAACAAATTTGAAGGAGGTCCCCACTCAGGTTGTGATCTAGCCCTCATTGGAAATGGTGCAGCTGTGGCCCCCTGGGGTACCAGATGAAGTCATCTAGGAAGGTTCCCTAACAGTAGAACTCACTGGGGTTGCTGCACACTGTGCAGGAAGCTGTCTTCCAGCGGGCCAAGGGAAAATGTCCATGGGGAGGTGACACATGCTGATGATCACTGTATGCTGTTGACCACCACACACTTCAGAAGCTATTTACTACAGAACCCTACCAAGAAAAGCATACTAAAACCAGGAAGAAAAACCAGTTCTTTCATTAGTGTCCTTCTAGCACCCTGTCCTGACAAAGATTAGCATTGTATCATCAGCAAAAGATAAATGTTCACAGGCTCCAATTGCATTTTTCAGAGCAGGTAAAGAAGTGTGGACCTGGGGCTGAGAGGTACTCAAAATATCTCTCAACAAATTATTTATTAATCATAATGGTAAGAAACCCAATCAAATGACCAAGGTTAATATCATCAATGATGTAACAAGTTACCATTGCATGCCACCCAGTGGGATGAATTTAAAAATCCATTTTTTTTATATTCCTGTCAAAGATGCATAACCTGAATCTAATCGTGATGAAACATCAGAAAAACCCAAATAGATGAACATCTATGAGATAATTCTCCTGCAACATTCGAAACTGTTGAGGCCTGAAAGTCAAAGAAAACCAAGGAACTCTTCTAGATTGAAGGAGAGGAAAAGATTTCTGACCACCAGGATCCTTTTGATATAAAAGGCATTATTGGGACAGTTCGTGAAGCTTGAGTGGGATTTCCAGGAATTCTTTTTACTGTTCTTGCAGTCTTTCTGTAAGTTAATCTTATTCCAGAGCAAAGCAAAATGAATAAATAAAATAAATAAGACAGTCCCATTTGGTAATTCTGTTGCATGTCTCACCAGAACAAATGCTAATTCCTTAGAATGCCTTCAAAGAATTCCCACAAAGTTCAAAAAAACAAGCTCACAGTAAAAACAAAAGTCACAAATCACCCAAGGAAACAAAATATCATAGATGAGAGCCAACAGTAAAAACAGTTAGCAGAATAGATCCACAGACTTCAGAATCATTACAAACATATCATAAAATGTCCATGTTTAGTATATTTTTTTAAAAGAAGGGATTGAGAATAGTAATAAAGAGCAAGAGATTATTGTTTAAATAACAAACACAATATGGAAAACAACTGAATTTCTAGAAATGGAAAATGTTATACTCAAAATGAAGACTAGGAAGATAAACTTGAAAGAATTATTTAAACCAGCCACAGGAAGAAATTAAAGAAACTAATACACAGGGAGGATAGATTGAAAAGGTCTAATGTACATCCAATCAGTTTCAGAAGGAGATGATAGAGGGAATGCAGAAGCAGCAATATTTTAAAAGACAATGCCTTAGAATTTTCCATAACTTATAAAAGACACTGATCCCAACAAATACCAAGCATGATAAATAGAAAATCTTTACTTAGATACCTGATGGTGAAACTGTAGAATATAATGCCAAGAAAATCCCCAAAGTAGCCAGAGAGATGAAACACACTGCCTACAAAAAAACCTGCTATTAAACTGACAGATGACTTCTTAATAATAACAATAAAAGCTGAATGAGAATAGCGAAAGTAAGTTTTAACCTAAAATTGCCATTTTGGTGAAAATATCATTTAAGAACAAATTCAAACTAAAGGTAATTTCAAACATACAAGAATTGAGAGAATTTGTCATCAACAGATTCTCAGTAAAAGAAATTCTAAAGGAGAAACTTCAAGTAGAAAGAAAGTAATCACAGATGGAAGACCCGTGAGATGTGAGATGAATCATAAACAAGAAGGGATAAATAATTCTAAATTTAACAAGAATAATAAATAATTCTTACTTAAAAAGGTAATTCTAAACAAACATTGATTTTGTAAAATAGTAACAACATCATGAAGGGTTAAAAAAGCAGATCAAAAGAACATGAAAAAAATAGTTTAGAAGTCAGGAGGTTTTAATCTGAATTAAAGTATTCTAACATCCCTATGTTGTTTGGGAAAAGGATAAACATATTAAATAATTTTAATCTTTGGTATATTAAGTGTAATATTAAAATATAAAAAGTAACCACTGAAATATTAGGAAATAGAGTATATACTTTCCAAAATAATGGTAGGTGGAAAAGTAAAATTAAAAAAATTCAAAAGTTGCAAAAAAAGCAGAAAAAAGAAACAATAAAAAATAAAATAATTGATAACAGAAAATAAGATGATAAAACAAATCCAAGTCTATCAATAATTGCAATACATAGAGGTGTATAAAATCTCCAGTTAAAAGACAAATATTGACGGACTGGATGAAAAAAACAAAATCTAGCAATATCTGGTTTACTAGGGACACATCTAATACCAAAGTATATAGTAAGGTTAAAAATTAAATGGGTGGACAAAAATATACCAGGAAAATATTAACCACAAGAAAGTTGGTATCATTATATTAATATAAAAATAGGCTTTAAGGGAAAAAATATTAACAAAATAGAGAATCACAAGACAATTTACCAGAAGATTTAAATTCTAAACTTGTATGTACCTAATAAATTGCCTCTCTCTCTCATATACAGTTATATGTTGCTTAATGATGGGGATAAGTTCTGAGAAATGCATCCTTAGGCAATTTTGCCATTGTGCAAACATCATAGAGTGTACTTACATAAACCTAGATGCTATAGCCTACTACACACCTAAGCTATATGATACTAATCTCATAGGACCAACATTGTATACATGGTCCATTGTTGACCAAAACATCGCTAGGCAGCACATGACTGTATATGACATATATATGACAAAAGTTGAGAAAAATACAGGGAAAAATAAGCAATTCTACCAAGGATAGTGGGAGATTTTGTTCATTCTTTTTTATTGTAAAATAAAACACAGATAAAAAGAAATATGTGAATATATAGCTTATTGAACTATTATAAGGCAAACATATTTGAAACTAGGTCAGAGAAACATGCAGTTCAGTGTGTTCCTCTGACTCCTGTATTTCTTGCAAGGTAGCAGCTAGATCCAGAGGCTTGAACAGACTCAGGTTCATTCGCGTTGACAAGACCTTAGATAGTGTTGTGGTCTTTCATTAAGAGGCACCTCATGTCTGGTAGTGATTTAACAACTATGGCTGCTGAATGCTTATCGCCATTAATTCACTGAGACTTCCAAAATGCTGATATTCTAATTCTAATATTTTTTATTAGTTGAAATACTTCATTAAAGTTATGCTTCTCCTTGTCTATTATTTAGTTAGCAAATGATATAGTTCATGTAGGAAATACAGGATAAATTCTTGATCTTTCCCTTTGTCAGTTTTCAAGCAACAGATTTGTTCCCTATCATTTTCTGAATGTGACCAATTTTTTTTAATCATTATGAACTCATGCATTCTATGGGTTTCAACATACTGTGATTATGATCCTTATTAAAACTCAATTTGTCCCATATCTAGCCATTGGGAACCTCTTCAACTTTAGGCCTGTATTCTTTTGATTTAATACTAGTAGCCTTTGACAGCTTCCTTAATTTCTAGTATGACAAGATGTTACAGGCTCATCTTGCACGTTTCCTGGAATGAACCATTTTTCTAAGAAGCCCTCGTTTCTTTGAGTGGCAAATGTTAATTCTAGACTACAATCTGGGAATGTGGGTGTTAGGGTTGCTCATTATCACTGGGTTGGTCATTTTTTTTACTCCTTTTTAGGGGACAGAGCTAATACACACATATGTATATATACACACGCACACCAATATGATCTCACAAGTTCATAATAATACTTCCAATTCAAATTTAATACTACAGAGTTTCTATATGACTCTTCTATCTTCTATATTACTTCTCTATTTCCTTTCTTCCATACTGAGAATCCTGATTCTTAAAGACACAAGGTATGATAGTAATACTGGGAGATTTGAACATACTTCTGTCAGTAACTGATAGGTCACACATTTTTTTTAATGCAGTAATATAGGATATTTGAACATAATTAACAAGCTTGATTTAATGCTAATACTTAAGACATTGGCTGTCCAACTGAAAAATTCATGTATCATTAGGGTCTCAACAGGAAATATATGGCACACTTGAAAAAAGAAAATTCAATGAGCGTCAATTTATAATTAAGTATCTACTAACCTATTCTGATATAGAGTTGCAAGTTTCTGATATAGAGTTGCAAGTTTCTGATGTAGAGTTGCAAGTATTCTTTGTCATTGACTTTTGACAGTTTTAATGTAATATGCCTTGGGGAAGGTCTTTTGTGTTGAGTTCTACTAGCTTTATGTACTTGTATATCCACTTCCTTCCCCAGGTTTGGGAAGTTCTCAGCTATCGCTTCTTTGAAAAAGCTCTCTGCTCCCTTCTCCCTCTCCTCTCCTTCTGGGATACTCATTATCCTTACGTTGCTTTATCTTAATGAGTTGGATATTTCTCATAGAATTTCTGCATTTTAAAAATCTTAGTTCTCTCTCCTCTTCTACCTGAATCATTTCTAAATTTCCATCTTTGAGCTCACTAATGCTCTCTTCTATATCACCTTTTCTATTTATAATGCCTTCTACTTTATTCATCTCCTTGTGTTCTTCATTTCCAAAATTTCTGTTTGGTTTCTTTTTCAGAGTTTCAATCTCTCTGGTGAAGTACTCTTGTTCATTAATGTTATTCCTGAGCTCACTGAACTGTCTTTTTGAGTTTTCTTGTAACTTGTTGAGTTTCTTCATGACAGCTGTTTTAAATTCTCTGTCAGTGAGATAGCAATTCTCTGTGACTCCAAGTTTAGTTTCTGGATAATTGCCATTTTCTTTTTGTGAAATTACCAGTTAATGTAGTTTTTCATGGTGCTTGATGCTCTGCTGGTGCATTTGTGGTAGCAAACACCTTTCTTATTTGGGTAAGGCTTTGTTTACTTTAATTCTGAGCTGCTTTTGGTTGCATTTGAGAGCCTAGACTTTTCACCCTCTACTGCCTCTGCCAGAGATGTCATCAGTGCCCTCATTGTGCTGCTTGTGCTTCCAAGGTTGCCTGTACCTTGCTCCTTCGGATGTCTCCAAAGTCATGGGTGTTGCCACTGGGGTCACCAGGCTGGTAAGCATGTCTGCTACCTCTGGGGCTGCCTCTGTCACAGGTTCCCCTTCTCCAGCAGGGGGAGAGGTAGAATGGTGTGGGAGCCATGTTCACAGGAGCCTCCACCATGTCAGTTTGTTGGGTTTTCAGGCACTGCTGCTACAGGTGGGAGAGCCAAAGTTGTGGGTGCCACTGCAGCTGGGAAGGACTGGGGTCATGGACTCTGCTGTCATACTACCTGGCTCTCTGTGGGCTCTCCATAGGCTCAGGTGCTGCTGCTATGTGTGCCACCTGTGCCGATGCTCCTGCATTTTCTTGGGTTCTGAGACCAGTACTGCCAGGGACACTGGGTTTGTGGGTGTCACCACTGCTGTACGTATGCCAGGGTCATGGTCGGCACTGCCACTGCCATAGGGCGAGGGGTACCCGGGTTACCAGTGCCACCAGGGTTCCTGAAACCTCTGGTTTGGGGCACGAGTGCAGGTCCTCAGGTTACATTCACAGCCACTGCTGCTGAGCACCAGTGTAGTTCCTCAGGTCATATTCACAGCTACTGCTGCTTGTATAAAGCCCCCTCTTCTGGAAGGGCCAGTGTCTGAGGCATCACCACCAGGGGAGGAGGAGAAGGTTGGATTGCAGGAATCGCTGCTGTTCCTGAAGTCTTAGATCCTGGTCACTGGTGTGATTCCTGGAACCTCAGGTCATGGGCACTGCACTGCTGCTGGGGATATTAGGGTGTTGGATGCAGCCCCCACTGCTGGGAGGGCCAAGATTGAAGGCACTGCCACCAGGAGCTGAGTCACAGATATTGTTGCAGTTCCCAGAGCTTCCAATCATGGGCCCCGCAGCATTTCCTGGTGCCTCTGGGAGTATGGGTTGCCTGTGTTCCTAGGGCCTCTGTTCATGGGCATTACCACCGATCCTGGAGCTGCAACTCAGGAGCTTCTGCTGCTGCTCCCCTGGTTCCATTGCCTCCAAGACCTCCAGTCCACCCATCTTCAGATGTATAGATGTATAGATCTCTCAAGCATTCTGATGTGCTCTGCAGAGAATCCTTTGTTGGTCTATGGATGTCCTACTGGTTGTAACTTAGAGGGAGAGATAAAGACAACAACTCATTCTGCCATAATGCTGACATCACTCTCCAACAACAAGCTTTTAAACAACCAAAGAAGAAATCACCAGGGAAGTAAGCAAATATTTAGAGGATGAATGAAAACAAGAACACAACATACCAAAACTTAGGGGACACAGAAAAAGCAGTGCTAAGCAGGAAATTTATAGTGATAAATGCTTACATTAAAAAGCAAGAAAGATCTGAAATCAACAACCTAACTTTAAAACTTAAGGAACTAGAGGGGCTGGCCCTGTGGCCTAGTGTTAAGTTTAGCACACTCCACTTTGGTGGCCCGGGTTCGGTTCCTGGGTGCAGACCCACACCACTCAGTGGCCATGCTGTGGCAGTGACCTACATACAAAATAGAGGAAGATTGGCATGGATGTTAGCTCAGGGTGAATCTTCCTCAAGAAAAAAAAAGAGAGAAAGATTGGCAACAGATGTTAGCCTAGGTCAAATCTTCCTCAGCAGATAAAAAAACAACTTAAGGAACTAGGAGTAGAACAAAGTAAACTCAAAGCCAGCAGAAGGAAGAAAGTAATGAAGATGAGAGTGGAGATAAATGAAATAGGGAAAGAAAAACAATAGAGAAATCAATGAAACCAAAAGTTTGTCCTTCAAAAAGATCAACAAAATTCACAAACCTTTAGGAAAATATACTAAGAAAAAAAGAGAGAACACTCGAATTACTAAAATCAGAAATGATAGTGGGGACATTGTTACTGATTCTACAGAAATAAAAAGAGAGTACTATGAACAATTATACACCAAAAATTTGGATAAACTAGATGAAATGAACAAATTCCTAGAAACATAAAACCTACCAGGACTAAATCACGAAGAAACGGAAAATCTGAATAGACCTATAACTAGTAAGGAGATTGAATCCATTATCAAAAATCTTGCAACAAAGAAAAACCCTGGATCTATTGGCTTTATTGGTGAAACCTACCAAACACTTAAAGAAAAACTAATACCAATCCTTTTGTACATCAAATCCTTCTGGTACATCAAAAGACTCTATCCACAGAGTAAAGAGACAACTCACACACTGAACGAAAATATTTGCAAATCATCTATCTGATAGGGGATTAATATTGAGAATATATAAAGAACTCCTAAAACTCAACAACAAAAAAACAAACAACCCAACTCACAAATGGGCAAAGGACTTCTCCAAAGAAGATATATGAATGACCAATAAGCACATGAAAAGATCTCAACATCACTGACAGGGAAATGCAAATCAAAACCGCAATGAAATATTACCTCACATTCATAAGATGGCTAATATCAAAAAAATAGAAAACAACAAGTGTTGACAAGGATGTTGAGAAATTGGAACTCTTGTGCACTGTTAGTGGGAATGTAAAATGGCAGCGCTGCTGTGGAAAACAGTATGAAGTTTCCTCAAAAAATTAAAGATAGAGTTACTATATAACTCAGCAATTCCACTTCTGGGTATACACCCCAAAGAATTTAATGCAGGATCTCAAAGAGATATTTGTACACCCATGTTCATGGCACCCTTATTCACAATAGTCAAGATAAAGAATCAACCTAAATGTCTATCAATAGATGAATGGATAAAAAAAAATACGGTACAGTCACATGCCGTATAACAACATTATAAAAGTACATTGGCTTAGGAATCTGAGAAACTTGGATTCCAATGTAGTTGTGACTTTGGGCGAGTTATTTAATATATTGCTGTCTCAATTTCCTCATCTGTAAAGTGAGGATATCTCCTTCATAGTGTTCTTGTAAAAACGTACAGTAAGGCACTTGACATGAAGGTAACCAGTAAATGTTCATTTCTGTACTACTAGGATAGCCATTAATTTTTTGCCAGAGATAACCTTGTTCATTGGTAAGAAGGCACTCACCCTAGAGGTATTTTTCTTCATGACTGCAACCCTCCTAATGAGTCTAGGGTGATATGTTTCAGTATTACTAATAACCCATATCACTAAAGGCTAAAACCAGAAGCATATTACTATTAGCAAGATTTTACCCACAAATATACATTCCTCAGGGAATGGAAAGCAATAGCAAGCACTGCCAGCTTACAACATTCCTTTTGCATCCACTTTCTGTTTTCTATTACAGGTGGAATCTCATTTTAATGAATAACATTTTAAACATCTGTTTCTACATAGTGAGGCTATTTTCGTGTTCAAGCAGATGGGCCACAGGAACTGTGCTTTGTTGAGCTGGCTAAAACAAATTCTAAAAAAATGAAAATTCTTTCTTTACAAGCACTGTCTATGCAGAAATAAGTACCTTAATAAGAGGTAATTATCATTCGTAAGTTATAAACCCGGCCTAGGCTACTTGGGAGAAAACAGAACAAGGGCTGGGTGGGTGTCGTGGAAGGCAAAGTGGACTGGAAAGCCAGAGAAAGCAAGAGAAAAATAGAGCAAAGCCCTGAAGTGAGATCTCTTAGAAAGTACAAACCTTAAGCCAGAACTCCACTTGTAAACATAACCCCTCCTCTTCCGGGGCATTCTTCACATGTTACCTCCTCCACAAAGCCTTTCCAATTCCCTCAAGACATAGAGCCCAGCTCTCTGTCTCCTATACTCCGACTTGTTCTGAATCTGAACAGTATCATTTACGCATGTTCATTTTATATCTTTAAAGATAATTGTTTTGTGCTCTCTCCATCTTATCCAACAAAACTATAAGCTCAGATCACTAGGATGAAGATGACTCAACTTCCTATGACCAATACCTAACGCAGAGCTTAATACATAATAAATGTTTAATAAATTCTCATTGAATTTAATATATATGAAGAAGTATTGATATGCTTGAATTGAATATTTTTACCTATCTTGGAAGCTCCTTGAGAGGAAAAAATGTGTTTCATTTCCACAGGATTTGACACAGAGGCTCGGTGCCACGTGTTGGTTGAAAAAATTACTGAAACTGATATGCGAAAGTTGGTAAAAACCAAAAATCAAACTTTTGACCTTTACTTTCTTTCAGGACTTGGATGCACAAATAAATCTACTACATGCTGCTGAATTAAAACTCATAGTCACTAAAACATACTGCATGCCCTGGGGAGACCCAGCTTAAATTAAGGATCTTCATTCTCGCCACCGGCGGGGGACAAGGGTGGTGGGGTGTAGGGTGGGGGACAAAGGCGAAGCTCCCCGGGACACGGCCTCAGAAGGGTTTGTGGGCTGAGGACGCGGGTCATCTCAAAAGAACCAGAGGCGAGAATGGAGACTGTGGAAATTGACTCCAAGGAGCCCGCAGGGAGCACAGTAGAAGGCTTAGTCCTCTTCCCTTAGATACATCAGCCCAGGGGCTGGTGCCAAATTGAGCCAACCATTCCGACTGAGGCCCCAGCTTCCGACCCCCGAACCTCAGGTTTCCGGTCCTCCCCACTGGGCTTTGCGCTGCCTTCCGGGCCCAGGCTTTCCACCTGAGAGGCTCCAGCTTCCCGCCAGCTGCAGAGGCACCTTCCAGTCAGTCGCAAGAGCGTTGATCCCGCATCTTACCTCCAGGCTTTGGGGATAGTGGCTGCCACAGGGGCAGTTGGCTTTGTTGGTCTTCCTGCTGCTCGCTTGCCTAGCTGGAACTTCTCTCTTTCTGCCTTACTGCCGCCCTAGCAAGCTTCGAACCCTCTGGAAAAAGATGCCCCGCGCTCCTCTCACTCCTATGGAGATTGGCGACTTCAGCGGAGTCTCCAACTGCAAGTCTGAATTGCAGACATGCCACACATTTTCACCCTAATTTTCTCGCACTTTCTTTCTTTGGCATCCCTTGGGCTTTGGAGTTTTGCAGTCTGTGACCTCCCCCCTCTGACCTAGAGTCCGTGGAAGAGCCTGTGCTTTAGTTGACTCTCTGGCTTTCATTGAGGAGCCTCCTGCCCTGTTTCTAAGGGAAAGGCCTGCATCTTAAAAGGATGAAGAAAGTGCTAACTCTAAACTAAAAACCTTGCCCCATTCTGGCCCTTCCAGAATAACATTTGGAATGATGACATAACCCTCTTTTCCCCTTCCTTACATCTGAACACTTTCTGGAAAGAAACTAATTTCCTATCACATGCTAATTAAGGTAAAGGTTGAGAGCCTCTCCTTCATATATGACCTTACTTTTGCAGGAGCTGTAACGATAATGAAGTATAAACATTTTCAAGGTACAAAGTAATATCTGTGACTAACTTATTCCAAAATTAAATTTGTTTAACCTTACAAAAGAATAAAGCATAGAACATAAGAAAAGCAACCAATTCGACTTGAATATATTTTCTATTTTAATCTATCAAATACATTTTTCAAAAGGCAGTTCCTTTTATTCACTGTCAAGAATGTGTATTCAAAGTTAATATTCTACTCTTGAATCTCTGCATCCCCACTCTTCTCTGAGTTTATGCCGCATATAAATTTAATTGTGAGCCTATCTAATGTGCCTATTGAATTGGAAAAAGAAAGTTGAAAGCAAGTTAGGAGGTGGTATAAATATAATAGAGTGTGGATTGTGTGGAGTCAGATGGACCTAAGCTCACTATTTATTAGCTATATGTGACTTTAAGCAACTTCTTTATCTTAAATTGGGTTCCCCCACAACTGAGACTCGGAGACAAGGATTGGAGTACAAAGAACTTTATTTGGGAAGCATGGTGAGGAAGTGAGACAAGGAAGGGAGGAAAGTCAATAAAAAGTTTGTTAATGAGCAGGTTACTACTGAGGGCAAGTGGAACTCCATTCTATTGGAGATCTTCTGAGAGACATGTAGAACAGAGCTCAGAATTGTCCCACTGAGGCAAGGAGAACTGGGATATTTATCTATCGGTTCCCTTCCCTCAGTACTTGAGGGTTACTCTTGGGACTGTTAACTCTCTGGTACTTCCCTTGAGTAGCATGCTCCTGCTGCTGGACAAAACCATCAGACAGAAAGAGAGATGGTTGACATAGGAAGCCAGTGGCATGGCGTTAATGGAAATCGCCACTGAAGCTGCAGATAGCCTCCATGGTAGGCCAGGGGGATATGGACAGGGCACTGATAATTTCTGATACGTTAATTAAGCCTTAGTGTCTTTCTCTGTAAACTAGAGATAATACAGATTATAGGTAGAGTGATGTGAAGTCCCTAGCCCTTAAAAAAATACTAAAGATATTATTTGAATAGGTCAATGTAATAATATTGTATAATACTAATTAGGAACCTCTTTGTAATTTCTTTAGCATACATTACTATTTGATTGTGGTGCCACTCTATTCGTGGAGCACATTCCTATTTCCTCTAGTCTACTTCTATTCACACTTAGGATATTTGGTTATCATGTTACCTGGAAGATGTTCCTAGCCTGATTTCTTAACACTCTGCTCCTTTTAAGATTATTTATGTCTCCCCACTAGACCCTAATGAGAATACAGTGTAATTTATCCTTCAATAAAAATACGTGAAGCACTGTGAAAAACTGGGGAACATAAAGATTAAAAACAAAGCCCCACTCTCAGGATTTTACAATTCAGGCTGGGTATAAACCAAAAGTTAAACAACTAAAATATATTGTGATACTCTGATAAAGGTAAACGCAAGGTTTTATAGAAGCAAATAGGAGGAGTTAACTCATCCTGTCTATGAGAGTCAGAGAAAGCTTAGGAGGAGATGTACCTAAGCTTGCAGTTGATGAATAAGCAGAATTTAGTCTGGAATGATACAAACCAGACTGTTAATAATAGTTATTTGTGGAGAGGGAAGTGTATGTGTGTATGTATGTGTGGAATTTGGAGGAGAAAGGTCAAGATAAAGGAATACTTAACTTTTTACTCTGTGTACTTTTGTGTTGTGTGAACCCTTTGTAAAGAATGTGTACTCTAAACCTGCTTGTGTAGTTAAAGAAAAAAATATTAGCTTGATGAAAGAGGTTGCAGGGATACCAGAGAGAGGAAATGGGAAAGACACAGAGACTTCAACTCAGGAGAATACGTCATAGTCAGGGAGGTATATGTAGCATAGCATAGCTGTCACAAAATGAGCCTAAAGGGAAGTGTCAGGAAATCAAATTAGACAGTCAGATTTGGGCCAACTCAGATTTGTAGGCTATTGTAGTAGTCAAACAGAAAAACACGGGAGCATAAACTAACACAGATAAGGGGGCGAGGAGTAGAAGATACCCGAGATAAGAGGTAAAAGCTACATAACTTGGTGCATAGATATAGAAGGTAAATGAGCACCTATCTCAGCTGAGTTCTGTGAAAGAATTAAGCCCTAGTGACCTAAGGCATCTATTATATGCAATGAATTAATTTCCTGTGCATCTGGAATAGTACTAATCCTTGGAGAATTTGATAAAATAGTCACTTAAATAATTTTCTGTGTTCAAATAAAGAAGCTGGATTGAGAAAGACTTTGGTAATTTTGTGGAAAGTCTTGCTTATTATTGGCTAAAATGAGTCCTGTATGTGTAGAAGCAAATTTGAGTTTAGTTTTAAGTATATTGAATTCGAGGTATTTATGGCACATTTAGGAGGACAGAAGTGATAGCTAGTTGAGTAAAAGATTCTGGAGCTTGGACTGGAGATCTAGACTGAAAATAAAGTTTAATGACTCATTAGCATATAGATGTTGTAGTTAAAGCCATAGATTCATATGGATCACCCAGCTAATGTGAAAAAAACACAAAGATTCAAGATAGAGTCTTAGGGAACTATGACATTTGGGAGATGGGCATTGGAAGATGAGCCTTATAAGAAGACTAGAACTGGAAAACTGGAGAACACTATGGCATAGAGGCCAAAGGAGAGAAAGAAGAATTACAAGAATGATGGAGGGGTCAAATGTGTGGTTACTTCAGAAAAATGTCCACTGGCCATGGTAATATGGAGATCAATGTTGAGCTTAGTGAGAGCAGCTTTGGAAGAATGGTATAGGCAGAAGTTATAGAGTAAGTTAGGAAGTAAATGGGAGGTGAGAAAGCAGAGATATTGAGAGTAAATAACTCTTCCAAGATGCATGGCCATGAAGAATAATAAAGGGTTTATTTGTCCTTCTTAAGATGGAAGAGGCTTTTGAATAGTATGCTTATATCTTAAGGGAAAAGATCAATAGAGAGGGGGAAAGAATAGTACAGAAGAAAGAAGTGATGATTAATGGTTTCTGAGCTCAGGTGGAACATTAAGCCATAGAAGGGAGATTCCTCCATGAAACTGGAAAGAATGAGATAAAGATGAGTACTGACGCAGATTAATTTACAAGTGGCATGGAAGAAATTAGAGGAATTTTGACCGAATGGCTCCGATTTTCTCTGTGAAATAGGAAATTAGGTCTTTTGCTGAGCTAGCAGGAATAAGCAACTAAATGAAAGTTTGCAGAAAGAGATGAAATTTTGGAGTACTTACTGAAGGGAATGAGAGAAAAGAACTAAGATTTATTGAGCGTCTACTATATACCAGCCTCTATGGTAAATGCTTTATATACATTATTGCATTTACTTCTGACAATCGTCGATATACATATATTGAGAAAGGCTAAACATCTTGCTCGTTTCTCACAGCTAGGAAATGACAGAGCCAGAATTTGAACACAGAGTTTTTCTGTCTTCAAATCCTATGACTTATGCACCTCTAGGGTTTAAAAAAACCTAAGGGAGGGCAATTAAACTTGTGGACTATGGGGTTTTATGCTGGTACAGAGAGAAGTAGGGTTGAAAGTAAAGCCGGAGAGTGGTAATGAATTGGAGGGAAATGGAAAATAAAGGGTTTGGAAATATCAATGATGTAAAATTAAATTATAGAGGGATTAAGGTAGTAAAAGCTGAAATAATGACCATAGAAAAGCATATTATAGCATATTATAGTCAAAAAGCAGAATATAGGAGTTAAAAATTCAGAGGTAAAGCAGCTTGGGGCCCAGGTTGGGGAGGGCATGGCGAGTAGGGGAGAGTGATTATAGCAGGCATTTATTAAGCTTTTAGAGTGCTGGATTCTATACTACACACTTTATATGCATTATCTCATCTAATCCTCACAATCCTTAATAAGGTAGATATTCTCATTATTTCCATTTGATAGATGAGGTTATTTTGACAGTTACTTTCTTAAATTAGGCTAATTGAATCAGATCTTCATAAGACAACATCATTTTATGGTTAATTTTCTTACTATATTCTTTAGCAGATTTTTTTCCAATGGTATTTTTGACTAGTTCTTAGCATATTACAAAATAACTGTAATCATAATAATGATTTAATATTGAATAACAAAGTGATTTAAAATATCTAATTTATTAAATTATGGTTGTATTTTATTATGTTTTTCAGGTCAAATAAAAGGGAATGAAGATCACTGCTGATCTTAACTACTTATATTGGGCAGCTGCCATCTTCAGACTCAGAGCAGGCCGCCCTTCAAAGAATTTAATTTGTTAAAGTGTTGGGAAGAAAAATGATTTTATAGATGTCAGAAAAGCAGAGAGTTTCAACAGAAAATATGACACAAAGGCGAGAATTAGCAATAAAAGCTTTTATTTGAAAATATTTTAAGAATCATTGTATAAGATAAACAACAGGAATATCAGTGAAATCATAAAAATATCTATTTAAGAAAGATAAACAAGGAAAAAGAAACGCAGTTCTACTTTAAAAGCAATAACGATATTCTTTGGAATTATAAGAAGTCTGAAGAAACACAGAGATATCAGATGACATATTATAAAGGAATTTTAAATTACTTTAAGAAGGAAGGCAGTTGAAAGAATACCAGTCCAACATAGTTTAATAAATATTAACAATGTGATCTGACACGTGGTTGGTAAGTGCATTGAGAAAACCTCATGGGAATGAAAAAAACGTAATAAGCATCTCAGTATTAAATTTAATCAACTCTCTTCGGGATGATGAAAACAACCATTTGAAACTAAAAATAAAATAATTTTTTTGAGTACATTGCTAACATTTCTTAACTCAAAGATAATTCATCAGTTTCAGAACACAGAAACCATATGCTATGTTTAAATTACTGCATTTAAAAAATGTTTTATGCGTGAAACAGGGAAATAAAAGAAAGAAAACCCAGAGTGTTTTATTTAAAGTGTTTTTAAGTTGTTTAATAAATGGTAGAAACATTTAACAAGTATTCTCAGAAAAATCATTTACCAAGATTTACCCAAAAAGGGAAAGTAAAAGTCCTTCAGCCTTCCTAACTTCTGTGAAACAAAACCAACCAAAGTTCAAGAGTCACCAAATTACAGAAAATGTAGGTTTGATTGTGATAGAAAAAGCATACACAAGATAACTCAAGGAAACGTTGGAATAAAGTGAATAACAGATTTTGGAACACTTATTCCAAAAGCAAAAGCAGAGCAGCAGCGTCAGAATTTATTCAAGAAAAGCTAAGATTCCTATGTTCATTTAAATTGTCAAAGAATATGAGATTTAAATATGGTCATGACATGGAATCTTCAGAACATTTTGAAAGAATTTCACCCAGAACTGTAAAATGATAAGTTGCCAAGGCAAAATGGAAGATGTCACAAAAGAACCAAAACTTGTATGTGATATATTTAAATTGATAAGTGGCAGGAATGAATCACAAAATAGATGGGTATCTAAAATAAAACATTCTGGAAAAAAAAAGCAAAATGTAAATCTAGGAATGTGATCCATAGTTAACATCACAGTTAAGTTATTAAATCACATTCAAATAATGCAAATATATCAAAGAGAGGAATCACTCCATTTATTGAAAAATTCATGACAATCTCCTAACAAGTTGAATGTATTGCTTAAAGCTATAAAAACTGTAGTCTTCTCATAGATACACTCTTTTTTTAACTACAGAATTGCAGCATCAGGGGTAAACACAGGAAAGTTTTTTACAAATGTAAAGTATAATTTTCTTCTGAAGGATTTAAAACTCGAAGGCTGAGAAGTCTTATGCCAGGTAAACGAGATGATAAAACCAATAGTTAATTTTACACACTCCTTAATTAGATGGAATACTCGTCATCAAAATTGAACTTTCATAAGCCTGCTCCTTCAAGTACCTGAAGTAAAAGAAAGAAATGCTCCATAGATGATGATACTGTCACAATAACTGTTGGTAAGCTTTAGATCACAATGTTTTTTCTCTCTATGAGTGTGGTCTATTTCTCCCTTCAGATCAGTTAGTATTTGCTTAATATATTTAGGTGCTGCTGTGTTGGATGCGTATGTGTATACAATTGTTATATCCTCTTGACAAATTGACCTTTTTATCATTTTATAATGACGTTTCTTGTCTCTTGTTACAGTTTTTTACATAAAGTCTATTTTGTCTAATGTAAGGTATAGCTTACCAAAGAGAACAAGAGTTATCTCTTTTGGTTTGCATTTTCATGGAACATATTTTTCCATCCCTTCACTTTGAACCTATGTGTATCCTTAAAGCTGAAGTGAGTCTCCTATAGGTAGCATATAGTTGGGTCTTGTGTTTTGTTTTGTTTTTTTTTTTTTAATCCATTGAGCCACTCCATGCCTTTTGATTGGAGAAGTTAATCTATTTACTTTAAAGTAATTATTGATAGGTAAGGACTTAGAAATGCCGTCTTATTAATTGTTTTCTGGTTGTGTTTTAGTTTCCTTTTTTCTTTCTTCCTCTCTTGCTATCTTCCTTTTTGAGTTGATGATTTTGCATGGTGATATGCTTTGATTCCCTTCTCTCTCTCTTCTGCATATTTACTGTTGATTTTTTCTTTGTAGTTGCCATGAGACTTACGTAAAACATCTTATATAGAACAACAAAAGACCCTGAATAGCCAAATCAATCCTGAGAAAAAAGAACAAAGCTGGAGGCATCACAATCTCTGACTTCAAAACATACTGTAAAGCTATAGTAATCAAAACAGCATGGTACTGGGACAAAAACAGACAAACAGATCAATGGATCAGAATTGAAAGCCCAAAAATAAAACCACACATCTATGAACAGTTAATCTTTGACAAAGGAGCCAAGAACACACACTGGAGAAAGGAAAATCTCTTCAATGAATGGTCTTGGGAAAACTGGACAGCTACATGCAAAAGAATGAAAGCAGACCATTATGTTGCACCATACACAAAAGTTAACTCCAAATGGATTAAAGATTTGAATGTAAGAACTGAAACCATAAACCATAAAAATCCTAGGAGAAAATATAAGCAGTATACTCTTTGACATTGGTTTTAGCCACATCGTTTTGAATACCATGTCTACTTAGGTAAGGGAAATAAAATAAAAAGTTAACAAATGGGACTGCATCAGACTGAAAATCTTCTGCAAAGCAAAGGAAACCATCAACAAAATGGAAGACAACCCACCAACTGGGAGAAAATATTTGCAAATCATTTATCAGACAAGGGGTTGATATCAAAAGTATATAAAGAACTCACACAACTCAACAAACAAACAACCAAACAACCAGATCAAAAAATGGACACAGGATATCAACAGACATTTTTCAAAGGAAAATATACAGATGGCCAACAGACACATGAAAAGATGCTCAACATCACTAATCATTAGGGAAATGCAAATCAAAACTACAATGAGATATCACCTTACACCAGTCACAATGGGTATAATTACCAAGACAAAAAACAACAACTGTTGGAGAGGTTGTGGAGAAAAGGGAACACTCATGCACTGCTGGTGGGAATGCAAACTGTGCAGCCACTATGGAAAACAGTATATAGATTCCTCAAAAGACTAAAAATAGAAATACCATATAACCCAGCTATCCCACTACTGGGTATCTGCCCAAACAACTTGAAATCAACAATCCAAAGTAATATATGTACCCCTATGGTCATTGCAACACTATTCACAATAGCCAAGACAGGGAAACAATCCAAGTGCCCACTGACTGATGATTGGATAAAGAAGATGTGGTATATATATACAATGGAATACTACTCAGCCATAAAAAAAAAACCCAAAATCATCGCACTTGCAACAACATGGATGGACCTGGAAGGTATTATGCTAAGCAAAATAAGCCAGACTGAGAAAGACAAACACCTTATCATTTCACTCATATGTGGAATATAAACAAATGCATGGAAAAGAAAACAGTTCAGTGGTTACCAGGGGAAGGGGGTGGTGGGCACAGGGGGTGAAGGGGAGCACTTGTGTGGTGACAGACAAGAAATAACGTACAACTGAAATTTCACAATGATGTAAACTATTATGAATCTCAATTAAAAAAATATAGATATACCAATTTATTTTAATTTGATAACAACTTAACTTCAATTGCATACAAAAACTTTTTACTCTTTTACTCCCCTTCCCACGTTTTATTTTTTTGTTGTCACAATTTACATCTTTTTATATTATGTATCCATTAATTATTATTATTAATTAGTTTTAGTACTTTTCTTTTAACCTTTATACTAGAGGTAAGCGATTAACACCCCACTAAATTACAGCATTGGAGTATTCTGAATTTGACTATATACTTACCTTTACCAGTGTCTCTTATATTTTCATATGTTTCAAGTTATTCATTAGTGTCTTTTCGTTTCAGCTTGAAGAATTCCTTTCAGCACTTCTTGTAAGGCAAGTCTGGTGGTGATTAATTCCCTCAGGTTTTGTTTGTCTGAAAAAGATTTTTTCTCCCCTTCATTTCTGAAAGACAACTTTTCCAAATCAATTTTTCTTGGTTCGTAGTTTTTTTCTCTCAGTACTTTGAATATATCATCTCACTCTCTCCTGGCCTGCAAGATTTCTTCTGAGAAATTCACTGAAGCCTTCTGGGGGTTCCCTTGTATGTGATGAAATTTTCTCTTCCTGTTTTTAAAATTCTCTCTTTATCTTTGATTTTAGACAGTTTTATTATGATGTGTCTTGGAGATTTTTTTGAGTTGAGTTGAATTGGGGACCTATGAGCTTCATGAACTAGGATGTCCAAATTTTTCTCCAGATTTGGGAAATTCTCAGCTGTTACTTATTTAAATAAATTTTCTGCCCCTTTCTCCCTCTCTTTTTCTTCAGTGACTCCAATAATATGTAGATTGTCTTTCTTAATAGTATCTCATAGTTCATGTGGGTGTTCTTCACTCTTTTTAATTTGTTTTCTTTGATCTTCTCTGACTGGATAATTTCAACTGATCTGTGTTCTGCTTCACAGATTCTTTTTTGTTTTGAAAGATTTTATTTATTTATTTATTTATTTATTTTTAAATTTTTCCTTCTTCCCTCCAAAGCACCCCAGTACATAGTTGCATGTTTTACTTGTGTGTCCTGCTAGTTGTGGCATGTGGGATGCCTTCTCAGCATGGCTTGAGGAGTGGTGCTACGTCCATGACCAGGATCCGAACTGGCTAAACCTTGGGCTGCTGAAGCAGAGTGTGTGAACTTAGTCACTTGGCCAGGAGGCTGGCCCCCTACTAAACAAATTCTTTCTTCTGCTTGATAGAGCCTGACACAGGTGCTCTCTATTGCATTTTTCATTTCATTCATTGTATTTTTCAACTCAATAGTTCTTTTTTTATGACTTTTATCTCTCCATTAAATATCTCATTTTGTTCATGTACTGTTTTCCTGATTACATTGAATTGTCTTACTGTATTTTCTTATAGATCACTGAGTTTCCTTAAAACAGCTATTGTGAATTCATCAGGTAAATCACAAATATCCATTTCTTTGAGGTGGTTACTGGAAAATTATTGTGTTCCTCTGTTGGTGTCATATTTCCTTTATTTTTCATGTTCCTTGAAGTTTTTCTTGCTGTCTTCAGATTAGAAGAAGCAGTCACTTCTGCTAGTCTTTACTGACTGGCTTCTGTCAACTCTATTAGGGATTCTGAGCCTTTCTCAGACCTTTTCTATGGATACAGCTTTTCCACACTTCTTGTTCCCTTTTGGGGGGAGTTCGTAAGATTGTGTGCCTTTTCTCAATCCTGCAAAGCCAGGCCCAGTGCTGACAGTCTCCCATTTGCTTTCCCTAGGGCAGTGCTAAATGCTCAAGTTTCTGTGCTTTCTCCCAGTCCTACAGAATCGGGCCAGCTTTCTGCATGTGCTCACTAGCCATCTGCAAAGACTTGCTCTCATGGCTGAGGTATGCACAGGGAGTCAGCTATGGGGTGTAGGGGTGTGGGTGAGGCATGCAGAGCATTTGGGCTGCCCATGGGCTATCTGTGGTATCCACAGGCAAGGTGTCCCCGGTGGCTTGTGCATGGACTTTCTGTTGGAGTCCAGAGTAGTTAGTAGGATCTGTGTCCCTTTGTTATGTTCCATTCTGAGCCCTGGCTGCCATTCTTACAGCCCCTCCCTGCCCCTCAGTTGTACAATTCACAACTCAGTATTTTGGATGGGACAAGAAAGAAATGGGCCTCTTTGGCAGTGTCCTGCACAACTGGGGAAACTGGGCGCTCACTCACATGCTCTCACTTCCCCCATGGGAAAAATCACTTGCTGAGAAGATCTCTCTTGGCACTGGGCTGTGCTACCTTGGGGGAGGGGTGACATGCATAAAGTGAAACTGTTCCTCATACACACTCTTCAATGCAGCCAATCTCAGATTTTTTTTTTCTGTACCAACGGTGTACTGGAACTTCACCACTAGATTTCTAGACTTCCACAAAGGCATTCTCACCTATGGATGATTGTCAAAATTGGTGTTCTTTGAAGGGAAGATGATAGAAAACCCCTATTTCACCATTTTGGTGATGTCACTCCCCCAGTGAATAAAGTCTATTTTAACTTCAAGGTAGGAATACATCTGATTAGAAGCAGATAAGTAGATATATTTAATAAGATGAAAATCATTCGCAATTATATGTAATGTAAGCTGTGAGAGTCATGATTAGATTTATGCAACAGCAATTTTGTGATGGGGTACAAGAAAGGGGAAACTTCCTACAACATTTAATTATCTTTAAGAGTTTTTGGTTAGTGATCTATGGACATTTTTGGCCATTCTTTATTCTTAACCCACCTAGATCTGGGTGAGACAGTAAGAACTGTAGTGGAATTTATGATGAAAATATAAAACCCAGAAAACTGGTAAATTTAACATTTTGACTGAATTTTAAACCATCCAAATTAACACAATTTTTAAAAATTTAGTATTATTTGAGAAGTTTTGCCATCCATAATTTCTATCTTTCTCAAAGTAGACATCTATTTTTAAAAATATTGGCTTCAGCTCATTGCATTCAAGAAACAACATTTAATTTTTGCATGTGGATAACTTCACGAATAAAAGAGATTAATAAGATAACAAAACTAGCACTCAGATTGTAGCGACTAGGCTGGGGGCTTTGAAGGGTAGCTCAAAGTAGATGAAAAACTTTGAGTAAAAGAACAATGAAGAGAGGGAAAAAGAAAGATGTGCAGCAAATAGAAGCTTTTCCTTAGTTTGCCTAAAGCTATTTTACGATAAAACATAGTCTAGTTGTAGACGTTTACGACTCTGAGTAAGAAGTAAACACCAATTTACTGTCAATCTTGGATTTATTTTACCTTTAAGATAAAGTAGAATGGTAGCAGAATATTATTAACAGAAACATTGAAAAGATAATGGCTTAAACCTCTTTCCTTTCAAGTTGCAATAATTTTAAAGTTCTTCTTTAGGGATAAGATGGAGGACATCAACAACGGCAGGCGGAATCCATTAGGTGAGTATGTCACCAACACTACTTAGTGTTTCTCAAACTATTTTTCTTACGCTACCCTTAGCTTTACTTCCAGGACAAATAACAGGATACTTGTAAAAATATTTAAAAAGTAACGCTAGCTCTAGCCCAGCTAATTAACTATTACACTTCCTGATGGAGATCACAGGATAACCAGAAAAATAAAATTAGGTATTATAACTATGCTGGCAGTTCCACTTATTTATTTATTAATTATTTTATTGAGGTCTCGTTGGTTTATAACACTGTGTAAATTTCAGGTGTACATCATTATATTTCAGCTTCTGTGTAGATTGCATCATATTCACCACCAAAAGCCTATTTTCCATCTGTCATCATACCTCTGTGCCCCTTTACCCCTTTTACTCTCCCCTCAACCCCTTCCCCTCTGGTAACCACCAATCTATTCTCCTTACCTATGTGTTTGTTTGTCTTCCACATATGAGTGAAATCATATGGTATTTGTCTTTCTCTGTCTGACTTATTTCACTTAGCATAATACCATCTATGTTGTCACAAGTGGCAACATTTCACCCTTTTTATGGCTGAGTAGTGTTCCACTGTGTGTATGTATCACATCTTCTTTATCCATTCATCCATTGATGGGAACTTAGGTTGTTTCCAAGTCTTGGCTATTGTGAATAATGCTGCAATGAACACAGGGTGCATATATCTTTTAGAATTGGTGTTTTCATGCTCTTTGGATAAATACCCAGAAATGGAATAGCGGGATCATATGGTATTTCTATTTTTTAATTTTTTGAGAAATCTCAATACTTTTTTCCATAGTGACTGCACTAATTTGCATTCCCACCAGCAGTGCATGAGGGTTCCTATTTCTCCACATCCTCTCCAACACTTGTTATTCCTCGTCCTGTTAATTATAGCCATTCTGATGGCTGTGAGGCAATATCTCATTGTAGTTTTGATTTGCATTTCCCTAATAATTAGCAATGTCAAACATCTTTTCATGTGCCTGTTGGCCATCTGTATATCTTCTTTGTAAAAATGTCTCTTCATATCCTCTGCCCAGTTTTTAATCAGGTTGTTCATTTCTTTGTTGTTGAGTTCTATGAATTCTTTATATATTTTGGAAATCAACCCCTTATCAGATACATGATTTGAAAATGTTTTCTCCCAGTTGGTGGATTGTCTTTTCATTTTGTTGATGGTTTCCTTTGCAGTACAGAAGCTTTTTAGTTTGATGTAGTCCCATTTGTTTATTTTTCCTTTTGTTTACCTTTGTTTGAGGAGACATAGTATTCAAAAAGTTACTGCTAAGACCAATGTCAGAGAGCATATTGCTTATGTATTCTTCTAGGAGTTTTATGGTTTCAGGTATTACATTCAAGTGTTTAATCTATTTTGAGTTAATTTTTGTGCGTGGTGTAAGATAACGGTCTACTTTCTTTCTTTTGCATGTTGGCTGTCCAGTTTTCCCAATACCATTTATTGAAGAGACTCTCCTTTCTCCATTGTATGTTCTTGGCTCTTTTGTCAAAAACTAGCTGTCCATAGATATGTAGGCTTATTTCTGGGCTCTCAATTCTGTTCCATTGATCAGTGTGATTCCTTTCCCACCAGTACCATGCTGCTTTGATTACTATAGCTTTGTAGTATATTTTGAATTCAGGGAGAGTGATACCTACTGCTTTGTTCTTTTTTCTCAAACTTGCTTTGGCTATTCAGGGTCTTTTGTTGTTCCGTATACATTTTAGGACTCTTTATTGTATTTCTGTGAAAAGTGTTGTTGGGATTCTGATTGTGATTGTATTGAATCTGTATATTGCTTTAGGTAATATGGACATTTTAGCCATGTTTATTCTTCCAATCCATGAGCATGGAATATCTTATGTCTTCTTCAATTTCTTTCAATAATGTCTTATAGTTTTCAGTGGTTAAATTTATTCCTAGGTATTTTATTTCTTGTTGCAATTATAAATGGGACTGTATTCTTCATTTCTCTTTCTGCAAGTTTGTTATTAGTGTATAGAAATGCAGTGATTTATGTGTGTTGACTTTGTACCCTGCAACTTTACTGTATTCATTATTTCTAATAGTTTTTTGATGGATTCTTTAGGGTTTTTTATATATAGAATCATGTCATCTGCAAAGAGTGATAGTTTTACTTCTTCCTCTCCTATTTGGATCCCTTTTATTTCTTTTTCTTGCCTAATTGCTCTGAGTACTATTTCCAGTACTATGTTGAATAAGACTAAGGAGAGTGGGCATCCTTGTCTTTTTCCTACTCTTAGAGGAATAGCTTTCAGTTTTTCACTGTTGAGTATGATGTTGGCTGTGGGTTTCTCCTATATGTCCTTTATTATGTTGAGGTACTTTCCTTCTATAGGAAAGTCTTTATTTTATTGAAGGTCTTTATCGTAAATGGATGTTGACTCTTGTCAGATGCTTTCTCTGTGTCTATTGAGATGGTCATGTGATCTTTATTCTTCATTTTGTTAATGTGGTGTATCATATTGATTGATTTGTGGATTTTTTACCATCCCTGTGTCCCTGGAATAAATACCACTTGATCGTGGTGTATAATTCTTTTAATGTATTGTTGTGTTCAGTTTACTAATGTTCTGTTGAGTATTTTTCATCTATGTTCATCAGTGACATTGGCCTGTAATTTTCTTTTTTTTATTGTCCTTGTCTGGTTTTGATATCAGGGTAATATTGGCCTCACAGAACAAGCTAGGAAGCATTCCATCCTCTTCAATTTTTTCAGAAGAGTTTGAGAGTGATAGGTATAAAATCTTTGAATGTTTTTGTAGAATTCACCAGGAAATCCATCCAGTCCTGGGCTTTTGTTTTTTGGGATGTTTTTGATTACTCTTTCAATCTCTTTACTTGTGATTTGTCTATTCAGATTTTCTATTTCTTCTTGATTCAGTTTTGGGAGGTTGTATGATTCTAAGAATTTATCCATTTCCTTTTGGTTATCCAATTTGTTGGTATATCACTTTTCATAGTATTCTCTTATAATCCTTTGTATTTCTGTGATATTGATTGTGAATTCTCTTCTTTCAATCCTGATTTTATTTATTTGAGCCTTCTTTCTCTTTTTCTTAGTGAGTCTAGCTAAAGGTTTGTCAATTTTGTTTATCTTGTCAGAGAACCAGCTTTTAGTTTCTTTTATCCTTTCTGTTGTTTTTTATGTCTTTATTTCATTTATTTCTGCTCTGATATTTGTTATTTCTTTCCTTCTACTGAGTTTTAGCTTTGTTTGTTCTTATTCTAACTCTTTTAGGTATAGCATTAGATTGTTTATTTGAAATTTTTCTTATTTCTTGAGGTAGGCCTGAACTGCTATAAACTTGCCTCTTAGTACTGCTTTTGCTGCATCCTATAAGTTTTGGTATGTTGTGTTTTAATTTTCATTTATCTCCAAGTATTTTTTAATTTCTCCTTTGATTTCTTCCTTGATCCAATAATTGTATGGTAGCCTGTTGTTTGGTCTCCACATATTTGTGACTTTTCCAGCTTTCTTCCTGTAGTTCACTTCTAGTTTTATACCATTGTGGTTCAACAAGATGCTTGATATTATTTCAGTCTTCTTAAATTTATTACGGCTTGTTGCTTCCCAACATATGCTCTATCTTTGAGAATATCCCATGTGCACTTGAGAAGAATGTGTATTCTGCTGCTATGGGATGGAATATTCTCTGTATCTCTCTATTAATTCTGTCTGGTCTAGTGTTTCATTTAAGGCCACTGTTTCCTTGTTGGCTTTCTGTCTGGATGATATATCTGTTGGTGTAAATGAGGTGTTAAAGCCCCCTACTATAATTGTGTTGCTGTCAATTTCTCCCTTTAAGTCTGTCAGTAGTTGCCTTATATACTTTGGTGCTCCTATGTTGTGTGCATATATATTAAGAAGTGTTATGTCTTCTTGGTGGACTGTCCCTTTTATCATTATATAGTATACATCTTTGTCTCTCTCTCTCTCTTTTTTTTTTTTTTGCTTGAAGTCTATTTTGTCTGACGTAAGTATGACTACACTCATTTTGTTTTGTTTGCCATTTTTTTGGAGAATCATCTTCCATCCCTTCACTCTGAGCCTATCTTTGTCTTTAGAGCTAAGATTAGTCTCCTGGAGGTACCATATTGTTGGATATTGTTTTTCAATCCATTCAGCCACTCTGTCTTTTGATTGGTGAATTCAGTCCATTTACATTTAAAGTGATTGTTGATATTTGAAGACTTAATGTTGCCATTTTATCTTTTGTTTTCTGTGTGTTCTACATTTCCATTGTTTCTTTTTCCTTGTATTTCCGTCTGCCATTTCAATTTCATGGTTTTCTGTGATGTGTTTCTCAGTTTACTCTTTATTTATGATTTGTGACTCTGCTTTGAATTTTTGTTTTGTGGTTTCCATGAGGTTTGTTTAAAAGATCTCATAGAAGAGATTGTCCTTTTTCTGCTGATAGCATTTTATCTCCATTAGCCTATGTGGATTCCATCTTTCTCTGCTTCCCCTTCCATGTTTTTATCAGAAATTATCCCTTTTTGTTTTGTGAGTTTGTTATCAAATTGAAATAGTTATAGCTATTTTTGATGCTTTGTTTCCCTTTAGCCTTTATGTTATAATTAAGTGTTTACTAACCTATTCTGATATAGAGTTGAAATTTTCTGATTCTGCTTCTATTTATCACTTTGCTCAAAGCTTTGTAAACCTTTGATTCAGGTAGAAAGGCACCTTTCACCATTTCTTGTAAAGTAGGTAGTGGTGATGAACTCTCTCAGCTTTTGTTTGTCTGGGAAAGCCTTTATTTCTCCTTCATATCTGAAGGATAACTTTGTTGTATAGAGTATTCTTGGCTAATAGTTTTTATCTTTCAGTATTTTGAATATATCATTACACTGTCTCCTAGCCTGTAGAGTTTCTGCTAAGAAATCTGCTAATAACCTGAGGGGGTTCCTTTGTAAGTTACTTTCTTCTCTCTAGCCACCCTTAATATTCTTTCTTTGTCATTGACTTTTGACAATTTTAATGTAATATGCCTTGGAGAAGGTCTGTTTGCGTTGAGATAATTAAGAGTTCTGCTAGCTTTATATACTTGTATTTTTAGTTCTTTCCCAAGGCTTGGGAAGTTCTCAGCTGTTACTTCTTTGAGTAAGGTCTCTGCTCTTTTATATCTCTCTTCTCTTTCTGAGATATCTATTATCCTTATGTTGCTTTTCCTAATTGAGTTGGATATTTCTCGTAGGATTTCTGTAATTATTTTTTAATCTTAGTTCTCTCTCCTCTTCCATCTGAATCATTTCTAGATTTCTATCTTTGAGCTTGCTAATTCTCTCTTCCATATGGTGTGCTCTATTCCAAATGCTTTCTACTTTCTTTTTCATCTCATTAATTGTGCCCTTCATCTCTAAAATTTCTGCTTGGTTTCTTTTCTTAGAATTTCAATCTCTTTTGTGAAGTACTCTTCTGTTCATTAATTTTATTTCTGAGCTCATTGAACTGTCTTTCTGAGTTTTCTTTAATTCATTGAGTTTCTTCATCATGGTTATTTGAATTCTCTTTTTTAGTTAGTTTGTAATCTTCTGTGACTTCAAGTTTGGTTTCTGGAGAGTTGTCATTTTCTTTCTGTTCTGCTGTGTTGCTGTAATTCTTCATGGTGCTTGATGAGTTGATCCTCTCCTGGCACATTTGTGGTAGTGAGCACTTTTCTTATTTGGGTAAGGCTTTGTTTACTTTGATTCTGAGCTGCTTCTGGTTCTATTTTAGAGACTGGGTTTTTCATCCTCCACTCCCTGTGCCAAAGGCATTGTCAGAGCCCTCCTTGTGCTGCTTGGGCTTCCTAAGTTGCTGGTGCCTTGCTGCTTATGATGCCACTGAAGCCTTACATGTTGCCACCAGAATCACCAGGCAGCAAGCACTTCTGCTGTTTCCCCACCTAGGTCTTCTGTTTCCCCACTGGCTCTCTGCAGGCTCTCCATGGGTTCAGGTTATTTGGGGATGCTGGCAGCACTGCTACCAGGGGCAGTGGGTTCATAAGTGTCTCTCTTGCTGCTGGAGGTCTTGTATGTAGCCCCTGCTGCTGATAGAGCTGGTGTTGGGGGTGCTGCCACTGGGGGCTTGGTCACAGGTTCTTCTGTGGTTCCTGAAGCCTTAGGTCACAGGTGTCACTGCTAGGGAAGTGGCAGGGCTAAGCCACGAGTGTTGTTGCTGCTCCTGCAGCCTCTGGTCACTGGCACATGCCAGTGTACTTTTTGAAACCTCAGGTCAGGACACCCTGCCCCTACCAGGGAAATCCTTGTTTTGGATGCTGTCTCCACTGCTAAAAAGACTGGCAGTGCCACTTCTGAGGGAGAGAGATGAGGCTGGGTCACCACTCTGTGTCTTGAAGCCTCAGGATGTATGCACCACCCACTACCACTGGAGAGGGCAGGGGCTAAGCCTAGAGTCCAACATCTACTCCTGCAGCTTCTGGTCACCAGCATGCGCACCACTGTGAGCATCCATAGTTTGGACCACTACCCTCAGAGGAGTTAGGAGAGGGGGCTGCTCACCTAGTTCCACTGCCTCCCAGAGGTCCAGTCTACCCACCTTCAGATGGATGGATGTATGGATCTCTCAGGTATTCTGGTGTGCTGTGCAGGGAGTCCTTTGTTGGTCAATAGATGTCTCATTGGTTGTAACTTAGGGGGATAGACAAAGAGAACAACTGATTCTGCCATGGTCCTGACATCACTCTTGGTTCTTTCTATTAAATGGTTAAATTTAACATTTCCTGACTTGACATATGCAATATTTTAAGTTTTCTTGCATATAGGTCAACTTTTGCATAATCTCCATATGGTTATCTCTCAATGCCAAATGTTTTTGCTGCAGTACAAGGGATGGTAGCAAGTGAGAAAAGTGCTTTTCTTCATTTGTGCTTACTTTTATGTTAGATTGCAGTTGGTCCTTCTAACTTGTTGTCTTGCTTATCCAAAGTGGTTACTCCTTTGTAATAATCTCTTCAAAGGATAGTTTAAATTCTTTGAAAGGTTTTTCCTTGTTTATTAATGCTGTCATTTAAAAAATCAACCTTAAGAGGTGGGCCCTGTGGTGTAGTGGTTAAGTTCAGCATTCTCTGCTTTGGTGGCCTGGGATTCATGAGTTTGGATCCTGGATGTGGACCTACACTATGTGTCAGCCATGCTGGGTGGCATCCTATGTATAAATTGGAAGAAGATTGGCACAGATGTTAGCTGAGGGCTAATCTTCCTCACAAAAAAAGAAAAAATAAGAAGAATGGCAATGAATGTTAGCTCAGGGTTAATCTTCCTCAGCAAAAAAAAAAAAAAAAAAAAGAAATCAATCTTAAGATATAGAACTTTGTTGATAATAAAAGATCAAATGAAGGCTTGGCCTGGTGGACAAGTAGTTAAAGTTCCATGTGCTCTGCTTCAGTGGCCCAGGTTCGCAAGTTCAGATCCTGGGTGCAGACCTACTCCACTCACAAGCCATGCTGTGGAGATGTCCCACATACAAAAAAATAGAGGAAGATTCGCATAGATGTTAGCTCATGACTAATCTTCCTCAAGCAAAAATAAAACGAGGATTGGCAATGGATGTTCGCTCAGGGCAATCTTCCTCAGCAAAAGAAGAAGAAGAAGATCAAATGATAACGTTTCGGTTCTAGCATATCAGTTGAATGCCTCATTGGAACTTTGCTGTAATAAAAGTGAAGTTGCTGGGTAACATACCAGTCACTTTTGCTGATTTGTGGCAGCTCCAAAGTAACAGAAAATAGTTGTCTAAGATGCAACTATAGACTTTATTGACAACTATTATTGACGCTCGTTTTAACCATAGTACCTTGAGTGAGGTGTGGTGAGACCAGATGCAGATCAAAAGAGAGAAATCAGAAACTGTTTTACAGTTTGTTTTACTCACAGCCCCCAGCAGACAAACAGCATGCCACACAGACCCCCTCAGGGGAAGCAAGAGAGTCAGTCATAAAGCAGAGCGAGTGAGGGGAACAGTGGGTAACTGCCTCTACTTTGGTTTCTGTGGGAAGGAATGGGGTGGGACAGGGAAAGCAGGCTTAAGGTCGGCTAGTTTGAATAATTTCAGCAGGCTTTGGAACATAGGGGCTGTTCTTGTGTGTCTCGTACACTGGGGCAATTAAGGTGCATGTCCAGTGACCTGGAATGTGAGAACTCTATAAGGGTAGTGGTTGGGGGTATAAACTTAATTGGCTGCTCAAAAAGGGAAACTGACAGCTCTCTAGCCAGGACCTCAAAACTGGGTCAAGATAGCATTTATGAAAACTGTATTACAACACTGAACGTAAGGAAAATTTTCACGTGGGTAGTTTCATGAAAGGAAGTATATAAAACATATTTAATGTATGCAGATACATCTATAAGATTGCTTGCAAAAAGTTTTGCTAATTGTATTGATCTGATTCTCTAAGGCATTGAAGTTTCAGATTGTTGTGGAACAGATTAGTCCATTTTTTTCCCTTTTGTTCTTTTGCCAGTTTTGAGGAGGTTAAATTAATTTATAGATCCTTGGACAAAAAATTGTATTTAAATATCTCATTTTACCTTTTCCAGTTGTGCTTTTTAATTTTTTTGAATGGATAGTAAATGTACATGGGATAGAAGTCAAATTATACAGAAGGATAAGCACAATTAGAGAATTTAAATCGCATGAGAAATTTCTGTTTTCCTATTAAAATTCAAATTGAAGACTTTCCAGAATAACATATTGCCATTTATTAGTAGTAGTGTCAGTATCTTTGTACTTGAGTAATTGCGTATCTCTCAGATGTTTGTTTAAATCTAGTGATAAGCACTAACATAATGCTTTGTGAAGCTGCTAACTTAATGAAATACTATATCTTTTATTCCTATGTTAAATGCTATAAAAGCTATTTCTCAAAAACTATAAAAGCTTTTCTCAAAAGCTATTAAATAAATTAATGCCCACCAGAGGATGCTGCAGCTGCATGAAGAAAAGCAAACAATGGCCTCAATGATATCACGTCTGTCTGATTCAAGTGAGGGAAACTAATACTTAAGTACTTATCCTAGCTGATCATGCGTGTTTATCTTATGGCCTATGACCCACTCACCTTTTGGAAGGAAGGGTATAGTGAAGAGAATCTAGGAAAACGCAGAGGAAGCTTAAGGGATAAAACTAGAGAACTCCCTTAGTGCAAGTCAACAGACTGTTCTGTTGTTCGTATAATGAGCTTAAATAATGTAATTGCTTTTGATAATTTGATGCTCCAGTAGTATAATGTTTAACACCTCTATTTCTACATCCTTAATCAAGAGTCCCTAGCACTGTCAAAAAAAAAAAAGTGCCCCCAATGATTGAATTGGTGACAAATGTAGGCAGTATCCCTTTCAAATTGACAATTCAGATCTTTTTATGGATGATAGTATGAAAACACACATTTTCTTGAGGTATCCTTTCCAACTTCCACCTGGTTCATACGTGATTTCTTGAAGACTTTTATCACTCTCTGAAAGTATCTTGTTTGCTCCTGTTTTTTTTTTTTTAAAGATTGGCACCTGGGCTAACAACTGTTGCCAATTTTTTTTTTCTGCTTTATCTCCCCAACCCTCCTCCCCCCCGCCCCCCCCGTACACAGTTGTATATCTTAGTTGCACGTCCTTCTAGTTGTGGGATGTGGGATGCTGCCTCAACGTGGCCTGACGAGCGGTGCCATGTCCTCGCCCAGGATCCGAACCCTGGGCCGCCGCAGCGGAGTGCACGAACTTAACTGCTCAGCCACGGAGCTGGCCCTGCTCCTGTTTTTATTATTTGTACCCTCCTGCTGAAATATGGGCCTCAGGATCACAGTGTCGCTGGCTTCAGAACAGGGTCTGGCACATCTTGTCAGGGGCTCAGTAAATAATTGTGGAATTAATGAATTCTACTCCCATCATGCAGCAATTCTTCAAATGGCAGTATGAACCATTCATAGTTAAATCCCTACTGTGTGCTATGCTGCAAGTAAAATTTAAGGATAAATTTAAAAGTGTCAAGGAGCACACAAGTGAATTATATGTAGCCCTTTTCTTTGAACTACTAACAAAGTTCCAGCAAAGTTTTACAATGTGTACCTTTCTTACTTTAAGAAAGGATTTAAAGTAGCTTTCAGTGAGCCACATGTAATAGAACTGATAAAAATATAAAAGATGAACACTAGGAAGGATAAATGGAAAACTCATACTTTTAAAATTTGAGTTAACATAATTCCCATAATTGAGCATGAATTTTAGTTTGAACTTTCTGGTATACAAGGCAAAGAAACACTGGGTATATAATTACTATCTGATAAAGGAACACATTGTCAGTTGGTCTAAAAAGAATGTCTCTTTTTCTTTTTTGAGGGGTGGGGGAAGATTAGCCCTGAACTAACATCCGCCACCAATCCTCCTCTCTTTGCTGAGGAAGGTTGGCCCTGAGCTAAATCTGTGCCCATCTTCCTCTATTTTATATGTGGGAAGCCTGCCACAGCATGGCTTGCCAAGCAGTATGTAGATCCACACCCGGGATCTGAACCAGCAAACCCCGGGCTGTTGAGGTGGAACGTGAGAACTCAACTGCTGTGCCAGTGGGCCAGCCCCAAAAGAATGTTTCTTGATATTGAATTCTAAAAGGGGTTTGTCACAGAATTCTTACATAAAGGGACTCTTAGAATTACGTGATGGATAATATAGTTAATGTTTAGATAATTATTCCCTATGTAATCTTTTCTTTATTATATCCTTGCTAAAATATAAAGACGTAATATTAAAATATAACATTATATTAAAGGCATTTCTGTATACATACTAATATATAGTGGCTTAGGTATATTTTCTAGTAGTGTCACTTAATACAAGTAATATTTGGTTATTGTATCCTTACTATTGGAAATTTCATTTGTCTGCGCTGACTTTGTGAGAAGCCAGATAGCAATCAGGTCAAGATAACTATCTGGCAAAGATACAAAGTAATTTATTGTTTATTGAAGGAAAATCAATGTTATGTGGTAGGTATACGAATAATAAAGTAGATGATCTGTTCTGAAAATGAAGGAGGTTAGCTTTTACTCCCATCAGATTAATAACATATTTGATAACTTTTTCCAGCTCTTAATATATTTTAATTTATTAACTAATTTAACCATTCCAAAACTCCCTGAGCTCGGTGTCAAGAGGCAGAATCAGAATTCAGCTCAGATCTTCTGCTTTGAAGTCTAGTACCCTCTCCACTAGGGCTAGCCCGTCCTCAGAAATAGATGAGTCCCAAAAGTATCTGCAGTGATAACTGCCTTTTCTTCCATATTTAAATATCAAAGGGTTTCTATTTGTACTTTTGTTTGTTTATTACTATTTTTTTTGTTATTGAAAGTGGTATAGATTACTTTGGCCTGAAATTTTCTTTTAGAGAATCCTTGTTGCAATTTGGCATCGATCATTAAAGACTTGCTGATAATTTGTACCCATCTGATTTTTAATATCACGTCCAGAGAAACGCTTCGGGATGAGTTACCTGTGAAAGTTACCCACGATAATTGAAAACACAGATCTAATGAATGAAATTAGTTAGTATTATTCATTTGAAAATGAAAAGTATTTTCCATAAGTAGAAATATTGATTTTGGCATATTTGATATTAAACTTTCTTTCTAGATAAAAACAATGACAAACAAACACATAGCAACAGAGATTGGATTGGTGATTACCAGAGAGGAAGGGAGAAGGGAGGAGAGCAAAAGGGGTGATTAGACACACGTGTGCGGTGATGGATTATAATTAGTCTTTGGGTGGTGAACATGATGTAATCTACACAGAATTCAAAATATATTATGATGTACATCTGAAAGTTATATAATGTTATAATCCAATGTTACTGCCATAAAAACAAAAATTTAAATTTAAAAAAATTTTTAAATAAATAAATAAACTGATTTTAAAAAACCTTTTCTTTCTGGTTTGTGATGGTAAGGCTAGAACGTCAGCTGTAAGGCATGTTCTAATCTTCATGTCAAGAATTCGACACAACTTACAACAAGGTCTTATAGGCAGAACACCTTCAATAAAATAATGGAAATAAGGGGTAAAGATTCAGGATTGGCAAAATATTTTTTTAAATAGAAAATCTACACATTAATTATATCTAACCTAAAATTTACCTCTGAGCTTCCTAGAAGCCAAAATGTAAAAGGAAATATGGTCAACTATGTTGTTCTCCTTGACTAAAAGAAAAAGAATATTTAGTGATGAGAACTTTTAAGATTTATTCTCCTAGCAACTTTCAAATATACAATATAGTATTATTAACTGTAGTCAGTATGCTATACGTTACATCCCCAGGACTTATGTATTTTAAAACTGGAAGTTTGTAGCTTTGGACCACCTTCACCCATTTCACCCACCCCTTGCCTCTGGCAGCCACCAGTCTGTTCTCTGTGTCTATGAGTTCTTTTTTTTTTTTTTTTAAGGTTCCACATATAAGTGAGGTTATATGGTATTTGTCTTTCTCTGTCTAGCTTAACTCACATAGCATAATGCCCTAAAGGTCCACACATGTTGTTACAAATGGCAAGATTTCCTTCTTTTTATGGCTGAATAATATCACATTGTATATATATATATATATATATATATATATATATATATATATATACACCACATTTTCTTTGTCCACTCATTCATCAATGGACACTTAGGTTGCTTCCGCGTCTTCGCTATTGTAAACAACACTGCAGTTCAGATATCTTTTTAAGTTAGTGTTTTCATTTCCTTTGGATAAATACCCAGAAGTAGAATTGTGGGGTAATATGGTAGGTCTATTTTTAATTTTTTGAGGAATCTCCATACTGTTTCCCACAGTGGCTCTACCGATTTTTTCTCCACATCCTCACCAACGTGTTATTTTTTGTCTTTTTGATCAAAAGCATTCTAACAGGTGTGAGGTTATATCTCATTGTGGTTTTGATTTGCATTGCCTTGATGATGAGTGACTTTGTCCACTTTTTTGTATACTTGTTGGCCATCTGTATGTCTTCTTTGGAAAAATGTCTATTTAGATCCGCTGCTCATTTTTTAATTGGATTGTTTATTTTTTCCTTGTTGAGTTGTACAAGTTCTTTATATATTTTGGATGTTAACCCCTTATCAGATATATGATTTGCAAATATTTTCTCCCATTCGTTAGGTTGCCTTTTCATTTTGTTGATGATTTCCTTTGCTGTGCAGAAGATTTTCATTTGATGTAGTCCCACTGATTTATTTTTGCTTTTGTTGCCTTTGAAAAAAATTTAATTTCTCATTTAGAAGTTCATTTAGAGACTATTTAGTGCTATGGCAAAATGCATCCCCAATAAAAAATCTTATAGCAAATACAGTAATGTTTCTTGTCAGTTCATTCGAAAGCTGATCTAAGTTATTTAAAAATAAATTTAAGAAGAACAGTTGGAATATCACCTTATTTTACATATGGTTGGAATTTTATGCAATTTCTGTAACTGTAAGGTTTATAACATTTAAAAATGTTTATAAGTGAGAGGAAATTTGTACTGTAAGGCATGAAGTGGACAGAGGTCATCTCAAATTAAGGATTGTGGGAGATGGGGTTGAAAACTTGAGCAAAAAAGGAGAAATATTAGAATATCTGCAATGGAGAATAAGTGACTAAAAATCTATATAATTCATTGGATTTAATTTACTTAAATAAATATAGGCAGAGCAGAAGTCATGAGAGAAAGAATCAGTTGTAAAGCCTCTGACTACCCATACAAGCTATTAGATTATAGGACCTAGATCCATAGTTCATTGAGAATAAAAATTCTCATTATTCATAGTAGTTATGTTCTATAAAGTTGCTGTGAACACTGAATTAACAAATGCTGAACCATTGTTCCTGGGGGAAAATATAGGGTTAGGTTCCTGCAAGCCTGTGATTATAACATTTTCATCAACCACTCAATACGTAATCTTGTTTTATGTGTATTTTTGTCTCAAGACACTTTATAGGGTACAGCGTTGATTCATTAACATTGAACTCACAGCTAACAGCAGCTCTATAGCTCATAGCTGAACAAAGCTCATCTAGCTCACATAGTTTCTCTGTAAGGCACATCACAACCTTCTTGCACTTAGGAACACTATATGGGTGTTCTGCATTATGCCTGGAGGCCATTTGTGTGTGTGTGTGTGCGGGTAGGTAGGAATGTATTTCAAGCACGTTACCCTCCCGTGGTTAACAAATACACACAGTAAAGAGCACATGTATAAGTCGGGAAATTGAGATGGGTCATTCCTGTTATAGAACCTCTGGAAATCCCAATCACTATTATTGTCATTCATCGAGCGATTTAATTCTCATAACTCCCAAAGATAACTATTTTAATTTCTACCCTTAAAAAGTATGTTGTACAAAATACATTTGCATGAACAAAATAGACAAGTTAGTGATAATGTATAGATGTTAATCTTGCGATTTGCTTTTCACATTTAAACACTGTACTAATTAAAATATCTGTCATTCGCTACTAAGCTACTCATGTCACTCTCTATATCAGGGAATGCGACCCTTCCCAAACCCAAAAGGATCTGGAAATTAATAATGCATCTCTGTTCTCTATCTTTCTATATGCTATCTCAACAATCTCACTTGAGAAGCTGTGTCTTCAGTGTCTCAGTTACTTTTTGCTGCACACCAATTACTGCAAAACTTTGTGGATTAAAACAACAATTCCTGAGCTGGTTTTGCCTGGGCTCGCTCATGGGGCTGCATCAGCTGGACGAGCCAAGGGGATTGAAGGTCCAAGGTAACCTTACTCACATGTATGATACTTGGTTCTGGCTGTCACCTGGGAAGCCTCAGGTCACCAAACAGCTTCTCATCCTCCAGTAAGCAAAAGTTTCTTCATGTGGAGGTCTCGGGGTAGTATTCCAGGAATGCAAAGGCAGAAACTGCAAAACCTCTTAAGTCCTAGCCCCTAGAATTCACAGAATGTCACTTCTGGCACATTTTATTGGTCAAACAAATAAAAAGTCATCCCAGAGTCAAGGTGTAAAGAAAAAAGACTCCGATTCTGAATGAAAAGAACAACAAAGTCATATTGCAAAGGGGCCTGGAACAGAGACTGGAGGAATTTGTGGCCATTAAACAATCTACCACAGCTGCTCACAAAGGCCAACTCCTCAGTTCATAGGGCGGGTGGATATCTTATCCCAGGCATTTGAAATTGCAAATGTCTAATGTCTCTGTGTGTCACACATTTGAAAAACACTTTGTGCAATACTATAAATACTAAATATGCCATGAAAGTTTCAAGAATAAAGAAAATCTAGAACTATGGTAAACAATTTTTTCCTGATCACATCAAGAACTTGATGTCATGAGCTTCATGCTTCATGTTTCAATTCAATATTTTCTGCTGTGTATCAGCAAGTTGGTGTCTTGTAAGAATGTTCAGTGCTTCAGAATTTGGCCAGAGCCCACCATCAGCCTACTGAGCCACCATTTCTAAACTAAGCAGTGCTTTAAATACCCTTTTGAACAAGAACTATATTCCAAGAACTATGAGATAGGCCTTGGATGGAAAAAATAGGTAAGGGCATGCTGAAATGGTAGAGAGTTACACTGTGTGCTTTGAAAGAACAGAGGAAAGGAATCTCATCCACTCTAATTTTTTGCCCTGTGAGGGGAGAACAGGAGGAAGATCTCTGCCATGTGGTGAGCGGTGCTAGAATGAACCACTGATGGACACTTAAGGAGTAATCATCCTATAACCAGCATGATCCAACTCATCTTCTATACAAGTGGAGGATTAAATTAGACGATCTCTCAGGCTTCTTCCAAAGCTAAAATGGTGTGTGTCAAGGACTTCGAAGTGCATTGACCCCTTAGGTACCTGCAATGTCTAGAAGACTTAGAAAGTTCATATGGAACATCTAAAGTCGCACAGATGATAAAGATGCCTCTATTCAAATCCAGGTATTCTTTCACTATGTCATACAATCTCTTTAATCTTTTCAGGAAATTTCCTTCTTTGGAGAGGCTGGCCTGGTCCCCTTCCTCCTGAGTGAGGGACCATCACTTCTTAGGAAGAGAGATGGAAGCGATGTGAGAGGGAAAAAGAAATTCCCTGCCCGTGGCCTACATGTGGGCGGGAAAATTTCTTTTCTTGGCAATTCAGAGATCCTGATTGGCATCTTGGGGGCCATTTTAAACAGTGAAATCTTCAAGAAAAAGTACAGCATTAAAAAACCACAGCACTAAATAGATCATAAAAAGGGCAATTGTTTACAGTATGAGAGCTATGTCAAGAAGGCAGAACGTCGCCTTATTTGACCTCAGCTGAAAACACGCACTTGATTCAAATTTTTTACCACTCTGCCCGTACACATGTCTGTAAATGACTACAAAAGTACTGGGAGTATTGATTTTGGAGTTACAAATAAATTTTAATGATTAGGTGAATTCACAAATACAGAATCTGCAAATAATGAAGACTGACTGTAATTACTTTTGCAAGGTTTCAGATGCCTCTCTCACTGCAGAATTTAAATGGTTCCAAAAACAAAAAAGATCCCAAAGACTGTTCTTTTTAATTTTTTACTATGTAGTGTTTAATTTCATTTCCATTGTGTTCAAATTTTTCTCTTTTCCATCTCTTTTTTAAAAATATTATAATTTAATTTTTTACTTTTTAGAACTGATTTATTGGGAAAGAATTGAAATACATATTTTTTGACACTTTTGACAAAGTTTTGACATACATATACACATACATCACCACAATCAAGATAATGAACATATTCATCACCCCCAGAAGTTTTTGTGTGTCCTTTGTAGTCCATCCTTCCAACCCTTCCCTGTCACCCATCTCAAGCCAGCACTCATCTGCTTTCTGTCACTATCAATTAGTTTGCATGTTTGCGTTTTCTAGAGTTTAACGTAAATTGGATCATGTAGTATGTAGCCTTTTTTTGGGCTTCTTTCACTCAGCAGAATTATTTTTAAATTTATGCCTGTTGTTGCATGTATCAGCAGTTTATTTCTCTTTTTGCTGGGAGTATTCTATTGTATGAATATACTGCAATTTAGTTACTCATTTGTCTTCAGTGGACACTTGAGTTGTTTCCAGTTTCAAGTCGTTTTCTATTGCTGCATAACAAATTACTACAACATTAACTGCTTAAAACAACAACCATTTCTTAGTTTTTAGTTATGTAGGGCAGAAGTCCAGGCACAGCACGGCCAGATTTCTCTCCTTACGGTATTATAAGGCTGAAATCAAGGTGTGAGGCACGCTGCATTCCTTTTTCGTGGCTTTAGGGAAAAATCCACTTCCAAGATCATTCAGGTTGTTGACTGAATTTAGTTCCTTCTAGTTGTAGGACTAAGGTGCCCATTTTCTTGCTGGCTGTCAGTTAAGAGCTGCTCTCATTGCTTGCCACATGGCTCCCTCCATCTTCAAGCCAATAACAGAGAACTTCTCATATACACATCCCCCTCAAGCTTCAAATCTCTGACTTTCCCAGTCTCTGACCTCTAGACCCAGACTTAAAGGGCTCATGTGATTAGGTCAGGCCCACTCAGATCATCTCCCTGTCTAAAACTCAAGTGATTTGGAACCTTAACCACATCTGCAAAATCCCTTCATAGCAGTACCTAGATTAGCGCTTCTTGAATAACTGGGAGAAGGGTCATGTATACCAGGGGCCATCTTAGAATTCTGCCGACCTGACAGTTTTGGCTATTACAAATAAAGCTATAAAAATTGTATGGATATATATTTTCTTTTCTCTTGGATTAATATGTAAAAATGGAATGGCTGGATCATGTGGCAGATATGTTTAACTTTTCATGAAACTCAAACTATTTTCCAAAGTGATTGTATCATTGTACATTCTCACCAGCAAAGTATAAGGGTTCCAATTCCTCCCCATCCTTGACAAACTTTGGTATGGTCAGTCTTTTGAATTTTAGCCATCCTAATGGGTATGTAGTGGTACCTCATTGTGATTTTTATGGTCTTTCTCTAATGCCTGATGATGCGGAGAATCTTTTCATATGTTTATTTGTCGTACACATATCTTGCTTGTTGAAGGGTCTGTACATATCATTTGCACGTTTTTAATTGGGTCGTTTGTTTTCTTACTGTTGAGTTTTGAGAGTTTTTTATATGTTCTGGACACAAGTGCTTAATCAGATATATGCTTTCTAAGATTTTCTCCCAGTCTGTGGCTTGTCTTTTCATTCTCTTAGTAGTGTCTTTTGAAGAACAGAAGTTTTAAAATTTCATTTGCCCATCTATTCTTTTATGGATTGTGCTTTTGATGTCATATCTAAGAAATCTTTGCCTACCCCAATGTCACAGAGATTTTTTTCTCCTGTTTTCTTCCAGAAGTTTTATTGTTCTAGGTACATTTAGTTTTTGGATCAATTTTGAGTTAAAATTTGTATGAGATATTTTGTGAGGTATAGAGAGCTAAGTTCATTTTATGCATATGGTTATCCAGTTGTCCATCACTATGCATTCCCTTTGATACTTTGTCAAAACTCAGTTGTCCTCTTATGTCTGGGTTTATTTCTGTTCCGTTTATCTATTTGCCTGTCTTTAACCAATACCATGCTGTTTTGATTACTGTAACCTTATAACAATTATTGAAATCAAGTAGTTATCCCTCCAACTTTTTCTTTTTTTTCAGAATTGTTTTGGCTATTCTTGGTCCTTTGCATTTCCGTATGAATTTTAGAATCAGCTTATCAATTTCCACAAGAAAGCTTGCTGGGATTTTGATTGGGGTTGCATTGAAACTATAGACCAAGTTAGGGAGAACAGACATCAAAACAGCCGTATGTCTTTCAATCCATGAGCAAGATATACCTCTATTTATTTAGGTCTTCCTTAATTTCTCTCAGCATTATTTTGTATTTGCCAGTGTACAGGACTTTCAGATCTTTTATTAGGCTTAATTCTCAGTATTTAATATTTTTATGCTGTTGCAAATGGTAATATTTGAACATTTCAATTTCCAATTGTTTTGATAGTATATAGAAAAATGATTTTTTTCTTTTGTTTGGTTTTTAAAATTTGTATTTTATTGTGATAAGAACACTTAACATGAGACCTACCCTCTTAACAAATTTTTAAGTGTGTAATATAGCACTGTTAACTATAGACACAATGTTGTAAAGATCTCTAGAACTTATTCGTCTTGCATAATTAAAATTTTATGCCCATTGATTAGCTGCTCCCCATTTTCCTCCTTCTCCCAACCCCTGGCAACCACCATTCTACTCTTTGCCTCTATGAGTTTGACTATTTTAGATACCTCATGTAAGTGGAATCACTCAGTGTTTGTCCTAATGTGACTAGCTTATTTCACCTAGCATGATGTCCTCCAGGTTCATCCATGTTGTCATATATTGCAGGATTTCCTTATTTTTTAAAGCTGAATAATATTCCATTGTGTATACATACCACATTTTCTTTATCCATTCATCCATTGATGGACATTTAGGTTTTTTCCACCTCTTAGTTATTGTGAATAGTGCTGTAATGAACATTGGAGTGCTAATATCTCTTCTAGATCTTGTTTTCAATTCTTCTGAACAAATATTCATACATGGAATTGCTGGATTATATGGTAGTTCTAATTTTAATTTTTTGAGGAATCATCATAGTGTTTTTCATAGCAGATACACCTTTTTGCATTCCCAGCAACAGCGTGCAAGAGTTTCAATTTCTCCATATCCTCGCCAACTCTTAATTGTCTTTTGTTTTTGGAAAATAGCCATCCTAACAGGTATAAGGGGATATCTCATTGTGGTTTTGATTTGCATTTCCCTAATGGTTAGTGATGTTGAACATCGTTTCATATGCCTCTTTGCCATTTGTATGTCTTCTTTGGAGAAAGGTCTATTCAAGTCTTTAGTGCATTTTTCAATTGGGTTATTAAGTTTTATTGCTATTGGGTTGTACCTTTTATATTTTGGAAGTTAACTCCTATGGTTTTGCAGATATTTTTTCCCATTCTGTCTGTTGTCTTTTCACTCTGTTGACTGTTTCCTTTGCTGTGCGGAAAGTTTTAGTTTGATATAATCTCACTTGTCTATTTTTGCTTGTGTTGCCTGTGCTTTTGGTGTCAAATTCATGAAATAATTGCCAAGACTAATGTCATGTAACTTTTTTCTTGTTTTCTTCTAGGAGTTTTACAGTTTCAGAAGACAACTGATCTTTGCACACTGATCTTGTTAAACTCGCTTAATTGTTCTACCAGTTTATAAAATTCCATGGGATTTTCTACATGGATGATCATGTTCTGTATGTGTCTTAGTCTATTCGAGCTGCTATAACAAAATATCACAAACTGAGGGGCTGATAAACAACAAAAATTTGTTTCTCACAGTTCTGGAGGCTGGAAGTCTGAGATCAGGGTGCCTGCGTGGTCAAGTTTTGTGGCTGGTGAGGGACCTCTTTTGCTTCTTGCTGTGTCCTCACATGGTGGAAGGGGCTAGGGAGCTCTGAGGATCTTTTTCATAAGAGCACTAATCCCGTTCATGAGAGCTCCACTCTCGTGACTTAAGCACCTCCCGAAGGCCCCACCTCCTAACACCATCACACTGGGCACTAGGATTTCAACATATGAATTTGGGGGGCACAAAACTGTTCAGATCATAACAGGAGAATACAAACGCTTATTTTTAGTCTATATGCCTTTTATTTCTTTTTTATGCCTGGTCACACTGGCTAGAACTTTCAGTGCAGCATTGAATAGAAGTTGTGAGAGTGGGCATTCCTGTATTGTTCCCGATTTTAGGAGGAAAGCATTCAGTTTTTCACCATTAAGTCTGACTTTTTTTTTTTTTTTTTTGTAAATGACCTTCGTAAGGTTGAGGAAGCTGATAACCAGGATACAGCTTCCCTTCTATCCTAGTTTGCTTAGAGTTTTTTTAAAATCAGGAATGGATATTGGATCTTGTCAAATTTTTTCAAGTTTATTGACATAGATCCATATTGATCATATGGATTTTCTTTTCTAACTTGTTAATATGGTGAATTGCATTGATTGGTTTTTTAATGCTAAACCAACCTTGTATTCTGGGGATAAACCCTATTTGGTCGTGATGTATTATCCTTTCAATATAATGTTGGATTTAATTTGCTAAAATATTGTTTGGAATTTTTGCATCTATGTTGATGGTTGATAACATAGATGCATTTTGCATCTGTGTTCAATCTGTAATTTCTTCTCTCTGTCTCTCTTTTTTGATCTGGTTTTGGTATCAGCCTCATAGGATGAATTGAAAAGTATTCTCTTGTCTTCAAACTTTTGGAAGCATTGTGTGGAAATGGTATTTTTTCCTTAAATGTTTGGTAGAATTTACCAGTGAAGCCAATTGAACATGGAATTTTCTTTGTAGGAAGAATTTTAACTGCAATATCAATTTTTAAAATAGATATGGGTCTCTTTATGTTACCTCTTTCTTCTCTAGTGTGCTTTGGAAATATATGTCTTTTAAGGAATTTTTCCATTTCGTCTAAGTTGTTAAATTTATTAGCATAAAGTTGTTTCATAATATTTCCTTATTATTCTTTTAATATCTGTAGAATCTGTAATAATATCACCTCTCTCATTTCTGATATTGGTAATTTGTGCTTCTTTTCTTTTTATTGATCAGTCTAGCTAGAAGTTTATCAATCTGATAGATCTCAAAGAGCCAGCTTTTGGTTTCATTGATTTTCTCTAGTTTTTCTGTTTCACTGGTTTTTAACATTTTTTTTCATCGGTTTACTTTGGGCTTATTTTTCTCTACTTATTCTTGTTTTTGAGGTTATTCACTCATTTTTTTCTAATATTGCAGTCGTTTGGTATAGATTTTCCCCTAAGTACTGCTTTAGTGGCATCCCACAAATCCTGATAGGTTGTGTTTTCACCTTATTTGGGTTGAATGTTTTATGAATGTCAATTAGATCCATGATGACACATGGCTTCCAAAGTTCCCTAGGGATCATCTCCATCCCAGTCAGCCTAAAGGGAGAAAGAACATGGAGAAAGGTGCTTGGGAGGTTTTTTTTTGTGACATCACTTCTACTCAAATTCCATTGGTTAGAACTCAGTCATATGGCTTCACCTAATGGTATGGGAAACTGGGACATGTAGTCTAGCTTTTTGCCTGGGAAGAAGAGGAAAAAGTAATTGGACAAACAGCCAGAAATCTCTTTCTATTCTTGGAAGAGCGTGTATAAGATAAGAAATACTTGAATCATGGGTATACAGAAGAAATTGTAAAGCTATTGGGGACTGCTATTTTCTTTGGGGGAAATGTTGTAACTGCTGATTCACTTTAATGGATACTCGTTCATTTAGATTTTCTATTACTTCTTGAGTCACGTTTTGTAAGTCACTTTTTAGGTATATATAATTTAAGTTTTAAAATATATTAGCATAAATTTGTTGAAAGTATTTTCTTACTTTAATTTCTGCTGTAACTACAATTATGTTTTTCTTCATTTTTAATATTGTTTACTTAATGCCTTTGATTTTTTTTCACTTGGTTAATCTTACTAGAGATTTATCAGTCTTACTAGTATTTGTCAAAAAATCTTAATTTTTATTTTCATTAATTTCTGTTCTTTATTTACCTCCTTTCTCCACATTATTTGGGTTTATTTTGCTGATCATTTTTCAACTAGTAATTTGGATGCTAAGCTCATTATTTTTCAGCTTTCTTTTCTAATATATGCATTTCGGGCCATACATTTCCCTTGAGTTTGGCTCCAGCTTTGTTGCTGCAAGTATTTATACATAGTGCATTCATTACTGGTTAGTTGTATGTATCTGCAGATTTCCACTGATTTCTTCTTTAAGGCAAGACTTATTTACAGTGTGATTTTAAATTTCCCCAAGTATATAAGGTTTTCCCAGCGTATATGTTAGGTTATTAATTTCAAAATTAATTGCATAATTATCAGAGAATGTGGGATGTATAATGAGGATTCTATAAAACTTGTTGAGTCTTGCTTTATGGCCTGATATATGCATGTTAAATTTGAGATGTCTTCTCATTTATTATGTCATGGATTCCTTGCAACATTATTTATTCCTTACTCTCATTCTGTTAGATAGATACTATGACTCCCATTTCTCAACTAAGAACATTGCAATTCAACCAACATAATAAGCAACTTTCCCAATTTCACAGATCTAGTTAGTCTTATCCAAGCAGAGCAGGTACCAAGTATAAAAAATCAGTATGGTCAACTTTTTATATTGGTTGCATATGAGCCCTCCTTATATTTCATTACAGAGTTTTAAACCTTCAGAGCAAGGATTTTTTCTTGTTTAAATGGCTTTTTATCTCTCACTTGGTACTTCCAACAATATCTCACACGTATTTGGTGTTCAATAGATATTTGTTGAATTGGAGTAAACCTGAGACTGAAATCTAGCATAATCCTAAAAGAGTATAATAAACAGGTAATTTGTGAATGAATGTTCAAAAAATAAAATAGGACTTGTAGTTCTGGAAGCACTGCAAAAAATAATCTGAAACACTCCTGGTAGAAATACCTAGTAATTCTGGTTAAAGATACAGATATATATGTTACCTATATATTTTATCTATCCGTATCTATACCTATATATCTACCGTATATATAGATCTATATATATAGATCTAGCTAGATATGTTAAAGGATATATATATAAAGATATATCCTTTGTATAGATATATAGCATACCTCTCTATATAATATATAGACATGTATAGATATATATCTATAGCTATATCTATATAGATATATACATATAAAGGATATATCTATATCTATATATAAATATATAGATATGTTGAAGGATAGGTGGACTGAGGAAGAGGGACCTACAAAGGCAATAAGGGTATAAACAGAGAAATGGGAGGAAAACCAAGTGAATTTAGGTTATAGATGCCATGGCAAGATAGAGAGAACGGTCAATAGTGATCTTTCAATTTAGTGTTAATGATGTTATTAATGACCTTGGAAATAAAAGTTGTGAAGAAGTAGACATTCTCATTTTAAGAGTTTTGGCTGCAAATGGTAAGAAAAGGATCAATTGTAAGCTAGACAGTGCTATGGGTAGAGAAAGACTTTTGTTTGTTTTAAAATGGAAGAGTCATTACCTGGTTTAAGACTTAATCTCTGGCTGGCTATCTCTCAGTCATTCTGTAAGATTCAACTCAGGTGTTCTCTCTAGGAAGCTGTTCCTGCAGTTGCTCAAACTGCCTCTGTTGTCTTATCGTTGTCAACAGGTCATTATCATAACACTTAGAATATTTTGATGAACATATCTGTTTCAATGTCTTGTCCCCTCCAGATTGTGAACTCAATGATCATGTGTTACCTATCTTTGAATCATTAATTCTTGGCAAGCGTTTGGCAATAAAAAGTCTCAGACAATGTTTAAATAAACTATGGAGCCTTTTTTTTTAACTTCCCTCTACCTTTCTATAGATCTTCCTATATCTGTATTTTGTATTTATTTCTTTCATTATAACACCTATAATAATTTTTATTGCATTTATTCTTTTTTACACATGACCTACCTACTAACCAACATACTTATTCGTTTTTGTAATACTAGTGTCTAGCACAGTGCCTATCATTCATTCATTGAATAATCAATCATTTCTTGAGTAACCAATCATTATTCTAAACTCTGAAAATACCACAGTGAAAAAGACATCTAGTAGAGGAAGACAGATAATAGACAGTAAACTAATAAGTAAAGAAGATTATTTATGATAGTAATTATTAAAGACAAAGAAACAGGGTGAAATGATAGAGTAACTGTTGAAAGTGAGGATTTGTTACTTAAGATATGATACTTAAGGGCAGAGTTAAGAAAGTAAAAATACTACCTTTGTATATAATATTTCTTTATAATATATATTGACTAAACCTTCAAAGTGAGAGGGGATCTCAGTGATCACAGAGTCAAGCCTTTTCATTTCACAGACTGATTCAGAGAGAAAGTGTGACTTGTTGAAGGTATTAGCAAAACTGTAATTTGTCTTTATCTTGGTAAAGTGGTTTGGAAACTTTCAGATTCTTTATACCTCATTGGAATTCCCCTGAGATGTAAATGACCCATTTAAATCAGGGACTGAAATGGTGTACTAACCACACTTATTTTCTTCCCCTAACAGAGAATTTTAAAAAAGTATAGAGAGGAGGGCAGAATCTTAAGGAGGAGAAAGCTAACTGGGTTATAATTTGTGATAACAACAGGGAAGGTGCTACTAGAGACTTACAGCATCCAAGCAAAGGAGTCAGGAATTATATATGAAGCTTCAAAATGTTTTTTCCTGATTTTTCTAAGATGCTATGGTAGAAAATTTGAATATATAGAAAGGTCTGGAGTGGAAATTATAAATATAAGCCTTTACCCCAGGAATAGCTAATGTTTATTATTTTCCTTATACAAATATATTTCTCTCCTTTTCTCTTCTTTTTACAAAGTTGAGGTCATCTTGTTTTTATATTTTTAAAATATTTTTTTAAATATTTAAGAGAAAACCAGAAAAGTGAAAACAGAAAAGCAAAGAATAACAAACACTCATGGAATCTCTCACTAAGTAAATATTTTTTAGTCATATAAGCCTCAGATCCTTAACTTTTTAAAGAAATAAAGCATTATAATAAAGTCTAAGTTTATTTTCCATTCATAGTCCCATTCTCTTTGTTTTCTCCCCAGACACAACTAATATAATGAATTTGGTGTATTTTACTATTACATTAACATTTTTAAAAATAGTATTATTTTGTGTTTTATTTTAATGTGCACAAATGGAATCAATACATAATTGGAATAATTGAATATAAATGTATGGAAATTGCTTTTTTCACTGAACATTATATTGTTCGGTTCTATTTATGCTGATACATATAGGTCTAGTTTATTAAAAAGTCGTAAGTGTCAGGCTTGATGAATTTTCACTGAACACACCTGTGTAACCAGCACCCAGTTCAAGAAACAGAACATTACCAGCCATCCCTGAACTCCCCCTCATGTCTGTGTTTGAACTTTGTCTGCCTTCTTTTGCCCAACATTATTTATGAAACTTACTTATTTTGTTGTGCATAGTTGTAGTCTATTCTTTCCCATTGTTATAGAATATTTCGTCTTCTTAAATCAATTCAAACTTTTTAATTCATTAAACTGTTCATGGACATTTGAGCAGGTTCCAATTTGTGGCTCTCTCAAATAGCGATGCTGTAACATTCTAGGACATATTTGTGTGAACATATGTATGCACTTCAGTTTAGTATATGTCTAAGAATTACTAGGTCATAGGGTATGCATATTTTCAGGTTTAATAGTGCCAGTTTTCCAAAGTATTGTACAAAATTATATTCCCACCAGCAGTGAATGAGAATTCAGTTTACTCTGCCTTCTTGGCAACACTTGATGTTTTCTGTCTTTTTTATTTTAGGCATCATATAGAGTTGTTGTATTTTCTCATTGTGGTTTAATTTGCATTTCCCTGATAATTAAAGAAGTTTTCATATGTTTATCAGCCATTTGGATATTCTCTTTTATGATAAATATTTAGCATTCATACTTAAATATTTTTTCTAACAAAATCTAAAGATATGCAGTGTCTCTATTCTTCACCCAATCTAGGTAAGGAAGTACTTTAGCAGTTTTTAATTTACCACTGCTCCCTCACTTACCAGTTGTATGCCTTTAAGCAAGTTATTTAACCTCATTTTGCCTCATCTGTAAAGTGGGGAAATAACAGTACTTAACTAATAGAGTTGTTGTGAGAATTAAACGAGTTAATATACATAAAGCACTTTGAACAGTGCCTGGCATATAGTACTTGCTATATAAATGTTAGATATTATTATTATTGTTGTTATTGGTGAAAGAATAGACAACAAATAACAAGGGGACAGATTAGAGAGCCCAGAAATAGATTGACATAAAAATAGCTCATTGATTTTTCACAAGGATGCAAAGGCAACTCAAAGGATAGTCTTTTCAACAAGTTGTGTTGGAACCACTGGATATACATATATGCAAAAAAAAAAAAAAGAACTTGACCCATACCTCACACTTTATGCAAAAATCAATTCAAAATGAATCATAAATTGAAACCTAAAACTATAAATCTTCATAGGAAAACATAGGAGAAAGTCTTTGTGACCCGCATTAGGTAAAGAGTTCTGGGATAAGACCCATAGCACAATCCACAAAAGAAAAAAGTTGATAAATTGGACATTACCAAAATTAAAAAGTTTTGTTCTGTGAAAGACACTGTTAAGAGAATGAAAAGACAAGCCATAGACTGGGAGAAAATATTTCCAAATCACATATCTGACCAAGGACTTACATCTAGAATGTATAAAGAATTCTGAAAAATCAGCAAAGATTTGAGCAAATACTCCACTGAAGAAGATATATGGATGGCAAATAAGCACATGGAAAGATGTTCAACATCATTATTCACTAAGGAAATGCAAAATAAAACCACAATGAGATACCACTGCACATCTATTAAGATGGCTGAAATAAACCTGACATACCAAGTGGTGGTGATGATACAGAGCACCTGGAGCTCTTGTGTATTGCTGGTGGGAAAGCAAGACAGTACAGCCACTTTGGAAAGCAGTTTGGCAGTTTCTTGTAAATTAAAACATAGGCTTGCTACATGACCTTACTGAAATAAAAACTTATGTTCAAACAAACACCTGTATTCAAGTATATAGTAGCCTTATTTCTAACAACCCCAAATTGGAAACAACCAAAGGTCTCTTAGAAGCTGGGGAATAAACAAATTGTGGTACATCTATAAAATGGAATGTTGCTCAGCAATAAAAAGAAACAAACTATTGGTACATGCAACAACATGGATGAATCTCGAATGCATTAAGCTAAGTGAAAAAAGCCAAACTCAAAAGGCCATATACTGTATGGTTCCACTTATATGAAATTCTGGGAAAGGCAAAAGTATAAGGATGGAGAATAGGGATGGAAAATAATCAGCGGTTGCCGGCAGTTACTGTTTGACTGCCAAGAGGGAGTATGAGAAAATTTTGGGGGGTGATGGAAGTGTTCTGTAACTTGATTGTGATGGTGATTAAACACTCTTTGTATTTGTCAAATCTTATAGAACTGCACACATACACACATACAAAAGTGAATTTTACTGTATGTGAATTTAAATTTCTTTAAAGTAAAACCTCCTTAGTTTGTATCTCTGAATATTGTTTCTCTGCTACTTCTCTATTCTCGCTTTTGGAACCCCTATTAGTTTTATATTATATGTTCTCAATTTTTCCCATCTCATCATTTCATTATCATATGTTTTTATTTCTTTATGTAATTGAGTGAATTTCTCAGTATTATCTTTCATTTCATTAATTCTTCCTGCCTCTAGGTCTCAGTGTTTAGCATGCCTGTGGTTTTAGCCCTGACTTATTTCTCTGTGTTGCTTTTCTCCTTTTGTCCATAGAGATCTTTATTTTATATTTGAGTATACCTATGTCTTTTTAACTTTTTTTAAAACTTGGGTTTTATCTACTTTGCTTTTATTATTTATCACTATCTGATATTTCCTTATGCCACCATCCCAGTGATTCTCAACTGGGGCAATTTTGCCCCCCAGAATACATTTGGTAATGCCTGGAGGCATCTTTGGTACAATACACAGGACAGTCCCCCTCAACAAATTATCTGGTGCAAAAGATCAATAGTATTGAGATTGAGAAACCCTGCACTAAGTAATTAAAGAATACTGCATTTTTTTTATATATCATCACAACTTATTTAATTGACTTCCTAATGTGGGGCATTTAGAGGTGTATTTTTTTTTTTTTTTGCATTATAGGTATCGCTTTGATAAATAGCCTTGTATAATTTTTTTGGTACTATTAATTAATCCCAAATGTAGGCATTTCTGAACCCAAAGAAAACTAAGTTTTGAGAGGCACCATCTTGGAAGCTGCAAATTACTTAGGGAACAGCACAAGTATGGAAACAACTTTATCATGTCATATCCTCAGCAGAACTTTTATGTTCACACATTTAGATCTTCTATTAGTTTTATCCTTTTAAACTGATTTTTTCCAAATTATATACTCCTAAGTTGTGTTAAGGCCCTTCGAGTTCTTTACAGCTTTCTGTGAAAGCTTTCCACAGTTTGCCTGGTGCTTAGGGAGCAGATTTCAGAATCTACCTGACTCTAATTACCTCATGCTTTCTTTATTCTAATTTTCTTTAATACATACAAATATTAAGATGATTGGTAGCAGGGATAAGATAATAGGAAAAAACAGAGGACTAGCTTCAATTTGCTGCCTAACCTTAATTCAGTTACTTCTCTTATCTGGGCCTTAAGTTTATTATCTGTAAAAAGGAGGAGTTATACCATATAATTCCTATAATATTTTCCAATTATAAATGTATGATATGCTACTATTTTATATTGCTTTTATTTAGCGTTTGGCTATGATCTTTTACTGTTCCTGTGATAAAGTAGAGATAAAATGTTTAAACATTTCCAAGATCTTAAAAAAACTTCCCATTTTTGTTCTTTATTACCCTCATCTACCTCCTTGTAGTGATTGATAATAGAAACCTTAAAATGAGAAGTGTTTTATGTTGGAGGACTGCAAAGACCAGTACTGTAAAAATAACATAAAAGTTCACAGCTAGATTGGGAAGGGAGAAAACTAGATAAGAAAAAAAGAGGTGACAGCTGTGTAAAACAAAACCTAGGTCTCAAATCCTGGCAGGGTCAGAGAAATGCACCCCAGGCCCTAATCAGCATGAGGCCCTGTGTAATTCTCAAACTCAGGGTCTTGAAATTTATTAGAATTGCACAGGACCAGAATTCAGGCCTCCCAACCTCCTAGTTAATGTCTTAACACTATACTATGTAATATCATTTGAAATACTATGTCATTTAATTTTACCTAGAGAATGAAGAAACATGCATGAAATAATCTTTTATAATTTATTTGTATAGGTGTTTTTAACCACTTAACCTATTTTCTGGCTGCTGGTGCTGTTACTTTGGGAATTGGTTTCTTTGCTTTGGCATCAGCTTTGTGGTTCCTGATTTGCAAACGAAGGTAAGGTTTATTAGAATTTTAACTTTTTTTATTTTAAAAATTCAAAGGTTTTCTTCAAGTGATATTAAACTTAAATAACTATAATCGTGTTGATTCTGTAAGTTGGAGTATGGTTGCAGACCCTTTGACTGGGGAGGGAAAGCTTGACAAGTTTAAAATAGCCTAAAAAGAGAAGTCCTAGAAGTATAATAGTTCAACTAATATAAGAGCAATTTTCTTGCATGAAAATTTTAAGGAATAATGAGATCTATTTTATTGTCTAGAAGACATGGGTTTGAATTACAAAGCTAGAAATTTTTGACTACTAATTTAGAGGTTAAAAACATTGCTGAGAAGGAAAGACTCCATTAGGAGATATTTAATTGCTGACAGAATACTCTGGTATGGTGTAAATGTGGTCTTTTGCCAGAGACAGAAAAAAAATATCCTTGCCACCTCGGTTTCTTTCAACCCTAAAATTTGGTGTTTTTAATTATTTAATAAGTTCAGTATTTGCTTTGTCTGATGTTTAAAAAAAGTGTAAATTGTAACAGGATCTTCCCATACACTCTTCCAGTGTTCCCTATCTGGGACATGAGTACATACTACCTATCTGCTTGTGCAAATCAGAAACTAGAAATTACTCACTTATTCATTCTTTCAACAAATATTTATTGAGTACCTGCCATTGTTCTAGGTACTAAGGATAACAGGAAACTGTGAACAAGTCAGACAAGTTTCCTGTTTTGTACACTTTCAGTGCCACTGGGAGGAGACAGACAATGAACAAATAAAGTGGTCAGGGGGTGTCTCTTCAAGGAGGCAGTATTTAATCTGAGATCTGAGTTAAAAGAAGGAACCAGATGAGTGAAAACCTTACGGAAGAGCTTTCTAAGCTGAAGGGATAGCAAGTACAGAAACCCCAAATGGGAATGATCTTGGTATTGTTCAGTAAACAGAAAGAAGGTCAGTGTGAATAGACTGTAGTGAAAGAGGGAAATAGTGATGAGATTGAAGAGGGAGATAGGGGCCAGAGCACATAGGAATTTATAGGCTAGAATATGGAGTTTGGATTTTGTTATTTGTGCCATTAGAAGGTTTTAAGCAGGGGAATGACATTATCATCATCGTCATCATCATAGCTAATACGGAGGGCTTACTGCATACTAGGCACTGTTCTAAGTGCTTTATGTGTTATCCCATTTGGACTTCGGAACAGCCGCATGAGGTAGCAGTAATATTATCCCCATTTTAAAGATTCTATAATGTCACCTTTAGATGATTTACATTTTTACAACACTTTTTAAAATTTGAGACATAATTTACATATAATAAAGTATGTCGATTTTAAATGTATGATGATGAATTTCAACAAATATATTCCCATGTAGCCATAACCCCAGTCAAGATACAGAACTTTTCCATCACCCTGTAAAGTTCCCTCATGCTCCTGTCCAGGCATCGCTCCCCACCTCCCACCCAGAGGCAATTATTATTCCGATTTTTATCACCACAGATTAATTTTGCCTATTCTTGAGCTTCATATAAATGGAATTATATGGACTTTTTATGTATGCTTTTTTCACTTATAATATTTTTGAGATTCATTTATGCTGTTCCATTTATCTGTAGTTCATTGTTGTTATTGATGAGTAGTATTCTATTGTATGATTATATCTCAGTTTGTTTATCCATTCTTCTATTAATGGACATTTGGGTCATTTCCAGTTTTTAGCTCCTAGGAATAAGTCTGCTGTGAACATTCTTGTATAAATCTTTTTGTACATGTGCTTTCACTTCTCTTGGGTAAACACCTAGGAGTGGAATTGCTGGATTATATCATTAACTTTATAAGAAACTGCTGAACAGTTTCCAAAGTGAGTGTACACTCCCACCAGCAGTGTATGAGAGTCATGATTCGTGTTTTTAAAAGAATTTTTTGCTTCTCTGTGAAGTCTGAATGTTAATGGAGCAAGAGTAAAGCAGAGAGACAATTTAGGAGACTATTGCATAGTCCAGGTCAGAGAGGACAGTGTCTTGGACTAATATGGAAGTAGAGGAGATGAAAAGAAGGGCTTGGATTTGAGATATGTTTTGCAGGTAAAGTTAGCAGGGCTAGTTGTTGGCTTGGATGAGGAAAGGAAAGATAAGTGAGATGGCAGAATTAATGTTAACACCTATGTTAATGCTAACGCCTTTTGTTAAAACATGAGCAACTGAGTAGTTGATCATGCCATTTACTGATGGGGAGATAATTAAAGAGGGGAGCAAGTTGACAGAGTGGTGATAAACTAGGAGTTGTATTTTGGTTGTAAGTTTGAAAGCCTGTTAGATATCCAAGTGGAAATGTCGAATAGACAGTTGGATATGCATGTATGAACTTCAGGAGAGAAGTCAGGGCTGAAGGTTTAGGTTATCAATGTATAGAGGGTATCTAAAGTCATAGAACTGGATGACATTAACCAGGGAACGATTGTTGAAAGAGAAGGGAAGAGCCCAGGTCTGTGCCCTTCAGCTCAGAAGTCTAGCAAAAGAGTAGGAAGAATCAACAACATCTGAGAAGGAAAAGTATAAAGGTGTAGCATCAAGGAAGTCAAAATTAGAAAATGTTTCAAGATCAGTTATGTTGAAGGTGCTTAAGAAGTTGAGAAAGATAAGGATAAAGAAATAATTTTTAGATTTGGGAACATAGAAGTTACTGGTGACCTTGAAACCTTTTGGGAGAATGAAAGGTTCAGAAGCTTACCTTTGAGTAAAACACAAGAGGTGAGAAAATTGAGACAAGTATAGACATCTCTTTCAAGAAGTCTGTTTTTGTGAAGCAGAGTTGAGAAATGGGGCAGCAGCCGGGGAAGAATGTCAGGTCAAGGAAGGGTTTCTTTTTTCCTCTCTTTCTTTCTAAAGATAGAAGACATGCTTGATATCTCCCTTTCTCTTTCCCACCCCCACTGAATTTGAACCATCACCAAGTTCTATTTATTTTACCTTATAAATCACTCGAATCATCCATTTCTCTCCATTACCACTGCCATCACCTTATCCAAGTTATCATTACCCTCCACACAGACCACTGCAGTAGAACTTATAACTGACCCTCTACCTTCACTATGGTCCTCATTTAATCTCCTCTCCACACCTCCCACACGTTTTCCAAATGCAAATCCGATCAAGTCACTCCACCCATCCACCATCCCGACTATATTATAAAGGACTTTCCATTGCTTTTAGGAAAAAGGCAAAACAACATGACTTTTAAGGCCCTATGTTGTCTGCCTATGTGTACTCTCCAATTTCCTCTCCCACTTTCCCCCTTGCTTCTGCTACACTGTCCTAACCTGGCCACTAGGTCTTTGTTCTTGATATTCTATCTGACTAGAATATTCTTACTCCTTCATCTCCCCTCCTCCACCACACTCTACCTAATAGCTACTACTATTTCTTCAGATGTCCAATTCAATCATTCTTCCTCAGAATAGCATTCCCTGACCTCTTAACTAGGTTAATATATATACATTTGTTTTATACTCACACAGTACCAGGCAGCTTTCCTTGATAACACTTTCCATGGTTGTAATTTTTCATTTTCTTGTGATTATTTTATTAATGTCTGTCTTCTTTACTAGTATTTGCACTCCATGAGAGCAATGATAGTTCCATAAGGATAGTGACTGTGCTTTTTCTCCCCTGCAACTATATACAACTCCCAGCATAATGCCTGGCACATAGTAAATACTCAATAAATATTTGTTAAGCAAATTGAATTCACTGAATGAATGAGTCCTAACTGTTAATACCTCATTAAGTAACATAACATGATCTCTTGAATAAATTTGGAAATTTTATAGTACCTTTGAAAGAAGAAATGGCAATCAGCATTATTTTTTAAATCGTTAAGTTTAGAATGACTGTTAGAAGCTACCTTCCCTTTTATTTAACTATCTATCTTTGGTCAGCTGGGGTTTTACTTGCTGCTTCGTTATTTTTAACCCTCTTTCAAAATTGTTTGTGGTCACATGGATGAAGATCACAGGTTCTCTTCCCTTGTAACTCGTTAGTTCAATTCAGTTTCCCTCCATTTACTTTTGCCAGAGATATTATTAAATGTAAAATTGACCAATGAGTTTCATTTCATTTAATTTCCTTTGCTATTAAAGCCAAATTTATGAAAAGACTGATTTATATTAAAAGTTGATTGATTATCTCACAACCAGAAAAAAGGATATCAAAAACGTGTGGTCAGTCTTCAAACTGGAAATACTAACCCTGCATGAAAGTAGCTTAATTTACATTCTATAAATAAAATAGGTGTAATGAAATCAATAACATACGAGAAGGGAATATATGAATTGACTTGTGCTTTTAAAAATAAATATGTAGTAGTATATTTATGCTTATTTTTAAACTTTTATAACTATTGGGAACAGAATAATTTTCATTGGTTTATAATATAATTCCTGTTTAATAATATTGTCTGTAAAATATGTTTCAGAGAAATATTTCAAAATTCCCAATTTAAAGCAACTGATGAGAGATGCAGGCAACGACCGTCAAAGGCGAAGAGTAAATGTCAGTCTCAGTGTGTTTTCATTTCTCGAAATTTTCATACTGGAAGATTCCAATCCCAGGTAGAGTGTAATAATTTATAGCAATATTTTCAAGTAATTTCTTCTGACACCATGTCCTTAGGATTGTTATCTTTAAATTTGAAAGACAAGGTATCCACTGTTATTTATCAATTTGAGGGATAATAACATGGAGCTAAATTTAAACTACCCAAAGAGCTTATATTATAGAAAACTGAAAAACTAAATGAAAATATCTCCTTCTTTCTACAGTTGCTTCTCTATATCTCTAGCCTGAGAAGCTACATTCCCCATATTGGAATTGTTATAGGGATTAAAATAAACGTCACAAGAAAAACAAAGCCAAATTGCCAGGCCTATCAGAGGAAAGAGATTTGGAGATAAGAAGATACTCAGATAATCAAATAACCTATCCAAACCAACTAATTAAAATTAAATACAATTTAACAAGGATTTAGTAAGGCTTCATTATATTCCAAGCTTGGGGCACCCGCTATTGAGGATAGTAAGATACGAACCCTAAACTCGCGGTACCAGAATAGTACAAGTGGGAAAGGTAGACACATAGTCAACTTCAATTGCATGATGTCAAAACAGGGTTATATGGAAAAAGTAAAACAAAGGAGGGACCAGTGGAAATTTAAAACTATGATATAGCTAAACAAATACTTCAGTGGTCCTACAGCATTAACAGATAAATAGATGGGATGTCAAAGTTTCATTTATACATCTTGAACATTGAACTCAAGTTGAATCCAGTGTTCACTTGTTTAACAAACATTTTTTGAGTGCCTTAACTATGGCAACACTAGCTTGGCACTGAGGCTACACAAATAAGTTATGAGTCCAGACCTAGATGAGCCCAAAGTTACTAGTGAAGAAAAACCTATAAATGAAAAATTACAACATAATGTGATAGGAGCCACAAAAGTGAAGAAATGCAGACAAGTGAGCATAAATTGAGGAAAGCTTCACAGAGAAGACATTTTTAGCTGTGTTTTGAGAAATGAATAGAAGTTTGCCAGGAGGATGGAGGACAAAGGACGTTCTATGTTCAAAGGCTTGCAGCTGTAAAAGGAACTAATATGTTCAGTAGGAGTGTTATAATGTTTGGCACTTAGGGTTCATAGAAGGAGTGGTGGACAAAGATCCTGGTGATGAGATCATGAGGGGCCTCCTTTGCAGCCTGAGGATTGTGGATTTTACCCCACAGGCTTTACATGTGCACGGGAGGCATTCAGGGATTATGGTCAAGAGCGTGGACGGCAGAGCCAGATCACACAGGTTAGAGTCCTGGCTCTACCCTTACTAGCTGTGTAATCTCGGGCAAGTTCCATAGCTTCTCTGTGTCTGTTTGCTCAACTGCAAAATGAGGATGATTTCATCACCATTGAATTGTTACCCAGAGTAAATGAATTAGTGCGTAAAAAGCACTCAGAATAGTGCCTGGCCACATAGTGAGCACCATACAAGTATGCTTCTATGATTACTGGAGGGTTTTAGGCAGTCAGGTTTAATGATCAAATTAGTTCTAAAGATTATTAGCTCCAACTTTCAAATGAAGGATAATTTGAAATAGAGATTGCATTGCAGAGAAAAAAATGGTTTCTATGTATGCATTTAATATTAACCGAATTTACTGAGTACCCTTCACTATGCTAGGCATTTTGTTGGGTACTATTGATATAACGATGTCTTCATATCTTATGGCAGATACACACAAATAGACAATTACAAAAATGTCATGAGTGCTGTGGTGCAAGAAGTACATATATAGAAGTACTAAATTTTAGTTAAGTTGTTTATTATTCACTCAACAAATATGTAGCAAGTGCCTACATGCCAGGCCCTGTTCTAAGCAAGTGGAAATTTGGTAATGAACAAGTGAATCAAGAGTCCCCTGCTCTCATGAGATTTATAGTCTAGTGGGAGAGAGAAATAATTTATAAGTAAACACAAAATATTACTCAGGACTCTTGATAGTCAGTGATAGGAACCTAATTCAGAAGAAAAGATAGTATAAAACATAGTATGAAACCATAGTATAAAAAGAATAAGGTAGTGCTGACCTCAGCCACAATCAGTTTCAGTACAAAAGAATTCTTTTTCATATTATCCCTCTTTTTCTCATCTCAATTTCTGCCTCTTCCTCTCCTACTACAGACAGGCAGGCAAGAGGATGAAAATTATAACAATTTTATGGTTTAATATAATATGGAACTAGAGCTTGGTTTCTATAAAAGCTGTTATTGTGAAATACACCGTATATACAAAATAATACACACGTATAGTTTAAGGAATAATAAATTGAATTTTTTATACCTACCACCCAGAATAAGAAATAGAATATTACCAGTACCTTTGAGGTGTCCTGAGTCTTCATCTGTCTCTTACACTCTGCACCCCGATCCTTCACTGAAGGACCCAAACTATCCTGTAATTGCACATTTCCTTGCTTTTCTTTATGGTTTTACCACAAATGACATAGATCCTTAAACAATGTATTATTAAATTTATATGTTTTTGAACTTCATGTCTAATATCTTCTTCCCTTTTCGTACAATTTTACATTTCTGAGTTTCATCCAGGTTGGTGCATGTACCCATAGTCCATTATTTTTATTGTTATATGGGATTCCACTGTATGAATATATTACATTTTATGTTATGGACATTTGGGTTGTTTTCAGTTGTTTTTATTTAAGGAAATTTCTATTCGGAATATACCTAACAGTGGAATTGCTGATTCATGGAGTGTGTGCATTTAATATTATTAGATAATTTCAAATTGTTTCCCAAAGAGGCTGTATCAATATACATTCCCCCAAGGCATGCATTAAGTGCTAGAATTCCTCAATACCTTCAACAAATATTGATATTTTTAGGCTCCTAAATTTTTGACAATTCGAAGGATGCAGTAGTGGTATCTCATGGTAGATTTTTCTTAATAGACTATTTATTCAAGCAGTTTTAGGTTCACAGCAAAACTGAGTTGAAAATACAGAGTTCTCATATACCTCTTACCCCCACATGTGTGCAGCCTCTCCCACTATCAACATCCTGCACCAGAGTGGTACATTTGTTACCATTGATGAACCTACATTGACACACCATCACCCAAAGTCCATAGTTTACATTGGGATTCACTCTTGGTGTCATACAGTCTACTGGTTTGGCAAATAGAGAGAAAGAAAGAGAACAGAGAGAGGGGAGGGTGAAATAGAGAGAGAGATAGAAAGAGAGAGAGAGAAAGAGAGAGAGATGTATCTACCATTTTAGTATCATACAGAATAGTTTCACTACCCTAAAAATCTTGTTCTCTGCCTGTTCATCCCTCTCTCCCCCACCCCCAACCTCTGGCAGCTAATGATTGTTTTATTGTTTCCGTAGTTCTGCGTTTTCTAGAATGTCATATATTTGGAATCATGCAGTATGTAGCTTTTTCACAATTGGCTTCTTTCACCTAGTAATATGCATTTTAAATTCTCCCTATATTTTCAAGGCTTGACTGCGCTCTTCTTTTTAGCACTGAATACTGTTTCATTGTATATCTCAATGTATTTATCCATTCACTTACTGAAGGACATCTTGGTTGCTTCCAAGTTTGGGCATTTATGAAGAAAGGTGCTACAAACATCCACATGCAGGTGTTTGTGTGGACGTATGTTTTCAGTTCATTTGGGTAAATACCTAACAGCATGATCACTGGATCAAATAGTGAGAGGTGTTTGGTTTTGTAAGAAACTGCCAAACTGTTCGCCCAGGTGCCTGTACCATTTTGCATTCCCACCAGCCGTGAGTGAGAGCTCCTGTTGCTCCACATCCTCACCAGCATTTGGTGTTGTCAGTGTTTTGGTTTTCATCAATATGTTAGGTGTGTAGTGGTATTATGTTGTTTTAATTTACATTTCCCTAATGACATACGATGTTGAACATCTTTTCATGTGTTTACTTGCCATCTGTATTATCTTCTTTGGTGAGGTGTCTGTCTGTATCTTGTGTGCATTTTTTAATTTGGGTTGTTTGTTTTCTTATTGTTGAGTTTTAAGAGTTCTTTGTATATATTTAATAACAGTCTTTTATCACGTATGTCTTTTGCAAACATTTTCACTCAGCTTGTCTTCTCATTCTCTTGATATCTCACTACAGTTTTAATTTGTATTTTCCTGCTAAAAAATGAGATCATTGTCTTTTCTAAAGTTCATCAGCCATTATGGTTTTCTCTTATGTAAAATATTTGTTCAAAGCTTTTACCTCTTTTTCTATTAGTGTATCTTTTTATTATAAAACTTTAAAAGAGTTGTTTGTTCCGAATACCTAATTCTTTGTCAGTTATGTTAATTTTAATATCTTCATCCATTTTGTGGAATTTCTTTTCACTATTTCTATGATGTGTTCTGATGAACAAAAAATTCTTTAATTTTTCATGACCCACCAGTAATGTGTAAGAGGACCACGTTTTCCATCTCCTCACCATCATTTGGTGTGATCAGCATTTTTTATTTTATCCATTCTAAAATATGTGTAGTGATTTTAATTTGCATTTCTTTAATGGATAGTGATGTTGAATAGCTTTTTATATTTTTATTTGCCATCCATATATCTTCTTTGGTGAAGTGTCCAAGTATTTTGTGCATTTTCTACTTGGATTATTTTCTTACTGTTGAATTTAGAGAGTTCTTTGTATATTCTGGATATGAGTCTTTTTTTGTCAGATATATCATTTACAAGTATTTTCTCTCATTTGGTGACGTATTTTCATTCTCTTAACCGAGAATTTTGCAAAGCATAAGTTTTTAATTTCAATAAATTCCAATTTATCTATTTTTTCATTTTGGATTGTGCTTTTAGCATCTTGTCCAAGAACTCTTAGCATAAATCTAGGTCATAAGGATTCACTTCTATGTCCTCTTCTAAAAGTTTTACAGTTTTAGGATTGTTTTGTTTTATATATAACAGCTTTATTGGGAGTTAGTTCACACAGCATACAATTTGTCTATTTGAAGTGTATAATTCAGTGGTTTTTAGATGTTCACAGAATTGTATAACCATCTTCACAATCAATTTAGAACATTTTTATCACCTCAAAAAGAAATACCATATCCTTAGCAATCACCACCCCTCCATATTCCCCCAACCCTCCTAGGCCTAGACAACCACTGATCTATAGATTTGCCTATTCCGGAAATTTCTTATAAATAGAAGCATACAATATATGGTCTTTTGTATCTGGCTTGTTTCATTTAGCCTAATGTTTTCAAGGTTCACCCATGTTTTTGCATATATCAGTATTCGTTCTTTTTCATGGCTGAATAATATTCCATTGAATGGATTGATCACATTTTGTGTATCCATTTATCTATTGGAGGATATTTGGGTTGTTTCCACATTTTGATTTTTATGAATAATGCTGCTATGAACATTTGTGTACAAGTTTTTGTGTGGACATATGTTTTCATTTCTCTTGGGTATATACCTAGGAATGGAAATGCTGGGTCATATGGTAACTCTATGTTTGACTTTTGAAGAACTGCCAGACTATTTTCCAAAGTGCCTGCACCATCTTATATCCCTACAGGCAGTGTATGAAGGTTCCAATTTTTCACACTTTTGTTAACACTTGTTATCTTTCTTTTTTCTTGTATTTACCCTAGTGGACATCAAGTGGTATCTCATTGTGATTTTGATTGGCATTTCAAAGACTAATGATGTTGAGAATCATTTCATGTGCTTATTGGATATTTATATATCTTCTTTGGAGAAAGGTCTATACAGAGCCTTTGTCCATTTGGTTTTAAGACTTCTTTATATATTCCAGACACAAGTCCCATATCACACATATGATGTGTAAAAATTTTCTCCCCTCTCATAGGTTGTCTTCTCACTTTCTTACAGTGGTGTCTGAAGAACCAAAGTTTTTAATTTTCATGAGTTCATTTATCCATTTTTTTCTTTTGTTGCTTGCGCTTTTGGTGTCATATCTAAAACCATTCCCTAATCTAAGATTGTAAAGATTTATGCCTATGTTTTCTTCTAAGAGTTTTAGCTCTTGTATTTAAGTGTTTGATCCATTTTGAGTTAGTTTTTGTACACCGTGTGAGGTATTGGTCCAACTTCATTCATTTGCGTGTAGATATCTAGTTGTCCCAATACCATTTGTTGAAAAGATTATTCTTTTCTCGTTGAATTGTCTTGGCACTCTTGTCGAAAATCAATTGACTGTAAATGTGAGTATTTATTTCTGGAATCTCAGTTCGATTCCATTGATCTGTATATCTACCCTTATACCAGTACCACTCTGTCTTAATTACTGTGGCTTTGTAGTAAATTTTATCAGAAAGTGTTCCAACTTTGTTCTTCTTTTTCAAGATTGTTTTGCCTATTATAGTTTTACATTTTATATTTCTATCTTTCATCTATTTTTAGTTAATTTTTGTGTAGGGTGTGAAGTTTAGATCCCAGTTGATTTTTTGGGCTGCTAATGTCTAATTGTTCCAGCACTATTGACTGAAAAGGCAATCCTTCTTCCATTGGATTACTTTTGCAATTTTTAAAAATTATTCTTTTATTGAGATCATAATAGTTTATAACATTGTAAAATTTCAGTTGTACTTTATCATTAGTCAGTCAACACATATGTGTGCCCATTACCTCCTATGGCCCCCCACCCACCCTCTGGTAAATACTAATCTGTTCTCTTTGTCCACGTGTTAGTTCATCTTCCACATATGAGTATAATCATGCGGTGTTTGTCTTTCTCTTTCTGGCTTATTTTGCTTAACATAATACCCTCAAGGTCCATCCATGTTGTTGCAAATGGGATGATTTTGTCTTTTTTTATGGCTGAGCAGTATTCCATTGTATATATATATATACCACATCTTCTTTACCCATTCATCAGTCAATGGGCACTTGGGTTGCTTCCAAGTCTTGGCTATTGTGAATAATGCTGCAGTGGACATAGGGGTGCATAAGTCTCTTTGAATTGTTGATTTCAAGTTCTTTGGGTAAGTACCCAGTAGTGGGATAGCTGGGTCATATGGTATTTCTATTTTGAATTTTTTGAGAAATCTCCACACTGTTTTCCATAGTGGCTGCACCAGTTTGCATTCCCACCAGCAGTGGATGAGGGTTCCCTTTTCTCAACAACTTCTACAACATTTGTTATTTTTTGTCTTGGTCATTATAACCATTCTAATGGGTGTAAGATGATATCTCATTGTAGTTTTGATTTGCATTTCCCTAATGATTAGTGACGTTGAACATCTTTTCATGTACCTGTTGGCCATCTGTACATCTTCTTTGGAAAAATGTCTGTTCGTATCCTCTGCTCATTTTTTTTTTTTTAAAGATTTTATTTTATTTTATTTTTTCCTTTTTCTCCCCAAAGCCCCCCGGTACATAGTTGTATATTCTTTGTTGTGGGTCCTTCTAGTTGTGGCATGTGGGACACTGCCTCAGCGTGGTCTGATGAGCAGTGTCATGTCCGCGCCCAGGATTCGAACCAACGAAACACTGGGCCGCATGCAGCAGAGCGCGTGAACTTAACAGCTCGGCCAGGGGGCCAGCCCCATCCTCTGCTCATTTTTTGATTAAGTTGTTTGGATTTTTTTTTTGGTGAGTTGTGTGAGGTCTTTATATATTATGGAGATTAACCCATTGTCAGATATATGATTTGCAAATATTTTCTCCCAGTTGGTGTGTTGTCTTTTTGTTTTGTTCCTGGTTTCCTTTGCCTTGCAGAGCTCTTTAGTCTGATGAAGTCATATTTGTTAATTTTTTTCTTTTGTTTCCCTTGCCCAAGTAGAGATGGTATTCGAATAGATGTTTCTAAGGCTGACGTCAAAGAGCATACCGTCTATATGTTCTTCTAGGAGCTTTACAGTTTCATCTCTTACCCTCAAGTCTTTGATCCATTTTGAGTTAATTTTTGTGTATGGAAAAATATAATTGTCTACTTTCATTCTTTTTCTATACAGGAAGTCAACAAGGAAATAGTGGAACTAATTGAAAAACTAGACCAGATGGAGTTAATAGATATATCTAGAACACTCCATCCCAAATCAGCAGAATACACATTCTCCTCAAGTGCACATAGAGTATTCTCAAAGATAGACCATATGTTGGGGAACAAGGCAAGCCTCAACATATTTAAGATGACTGAAATCATATTTAGTAATTTTTTGAAGAGACACAGCACCATTTATTGAAGAGACTTTCCTTTTGCCATGGTATGTTGTTGGCTCCTTTGTGGAAGATTAGCCGTCCGTAGATGTGTGGTTTTATCTCTGGGCTTTCACTTCTGTTCCATTGATCTGTGCACCTGTTTTTGTACCAGTACCATGCTGTTTTGATTACCATAGCTTTGTAGTATATTTTGAAGTGTGGGATTCTGATGCCTTCAGCTTTGTTCTTTTTTCTCAATATTGCTTTAGCTATTTGGGGTCTTTTGTTGCCCCATATGAATTTTAGCATTCTTTATTCTATTTCCGTGAAGAATATCATTGGGATTCTGATTGGGATTGCATTTAATCTGTAGATTTCTTTAGGTAGTATGAACATTTTACCTATGTTTATTCTTCTAATCCATGTGCATAGAATATCATTCCATTTCTTTGTGTAATCATCGATTTCTTTCAATAACGTTTTATAGTTTTCATTGTATAGGTCTTTCACCTCTTTGGTTAAATTTATTCCAAGATATTTTATTCTTTTTGTTGCAGTTGTAAATGGGATTGTATTCTTGAGTTCTCTTTCTGTTAGTTCATTATTAGTGTAAGAAATGCAACTGATTTTTGTAAGTTGATTTTGTACCCTGCATCTTTGCTATAGCTGTTGATTATTTCTAATAGTTTTCCAATGAATTCTTTAGGGTTTTCTATATATAAGAATATGTCATCTGCAAACAGCGAGTGTTTCAGTTCTTCACTACCTATTTGGATTCCTTTTATTTCTTTTTCTTGCCTAATTGCTCTGACCAAAACCTCCAGTACTTTGTTGAATAAGAATGGGGAGAGTGGGCACCCTTGTCTTGTTCCTGTTCTCAGAGGGATGACTTTCAGTTTTTGCCCATTGAGTATGATGTTGGCTGTGGGTTTGTCATGTATGGCCTTATTACGTTGAGATACTTTCTTTCTGTACCCATTTTACTGAGAGTTTTTTTATCATAAATGGAGGTTGGATCTTGTCAAATGCTTTCTCTGCATCTATTGAGATGATCATATGGTTTTTATTCCTCATTGTGTTAATGTGGTGTACCACAGTGATTGATTTGCAGATGTTTTATCATCCCTGCATCCCTGGTATAAGTCCCACTTGATCATGGTGTATTACCCTTTTAATGTATTGCTGTATTCAGTTTGCCAATATTTTGTTGAGGGTTTTGCGTTTTGTTCATCAGTGATATTGGCCTGTAACTTTCCTTCTTTGTGTTTTCCCTGTCTAGCTTTAGGATCATGGTGATGTTGCTCTCGTGAAATGTGTTAGGAAGTCTTCTGCAAATTTTTAGAGTAGTTTGAGAGGGATAGGTATTAAATCCTCTTTGAATGTTTGGTAGAATTTTTCTTGTTGTGGACTTTTATTTTTGGGAAGGTTTTTGATTATGGTTCCAATCTCTTTACTTGTGATTGGTCTATTCAGATTATCTATTTCTTCTTCATTCAGTTTTGGGAGTTTGTAAGAGTCTAAGAATTTATCTATTTCTTCTAGATTGTCCAATTTGTTGGCATATAGTTTTTCATAGTATTCTCTTATAATCCTTTGTATTTCTGTGGTATCTGTTGTAATTTCTCCTCTTTCATTTCTAATTTTATCTATTTGAGTTTATTTTCTTTTTTTCTTAGTGAATCTGGCTAAGGGTTTGTCAATTTTGTTTATCTTCTCGAAGCACCAGCTCTTAGTTTCATTGATCCTTTCTACTGCTCTTTGGTTTCTATTTCATTTATTTCTGCTCTAATTTTTATTATTTCCCTCCTTCTACTGACTTTGGGCTTTGTTTGTTCTTCTTTTTCTAGTTTTGTTAGGTGTTGCTTAAGATTACTTATTTAGATTTTTCTTGTTTATTCAAGTGGGCCTGTATTGCTATGAATTTCCCTCTTAGGACCACTTTTGCTGCATCCCGTGTGAGTTGGTATGGTGTATTTTCATTTTCATTTGTCTCCAAATAGTTTTTGATTTCTTCTTTAATTTCTACATTGATCCATTGGTTGTTCAGTAGCATGTTGTTTAGTCTCCACATCTTTCTCACTTTCCCAGCTTTTTTCTTGTAGTTTAATTATGATTGTAAAAGCATTATGGTCAGAAAAGGTGCTTGATATGATTTCAATCGTCTTAAATATGTTGAGGCCTTGTTTCCCAACATATGGTCTATCTTTGAGAATATTCTATGTGCACTTGAGGAGAATGTGTATTCTGCTGATTTGGGATGGAGTGTTCTAGATATATCCATTAACTCCATCTGGTCTAGTTTTTCAATTAGGTCCACTATTTCCTTGTTGACTTCCTGTATAGATGATCTATCCCTTGACTTAAGTGGGGTATTGAGGTCCCCTACTATTATTGAGTTGCTGTTAATTTCTCCTTTTAGGTCTGTTAATAGATGCTTTATGTACTTTGGGGCTCCTGTGTTAGGTGCATATATATTTATAATTGTTATGTCCTCCTGGTGGAGCGTCTCTTTGATCATTATATACTGCCCTCTTTGTCTCTCATTGCCTTTTTTATCTTGAAGTATGCTTTGTCTGATATAAGTATGGCAACATCTGCTTTCTTTTGTTTGCCATTAGCTGGAGTATCATCTTCCATCCCTTCACTCTGAGTCCGTGTTTGTATTTAGAGCTGAGATGTGTTTCCTGGAGGCAGCACATTGTGGGGTCTTGTTTTTTAATCTATCCAGCCACTTCATGTCTTTTGATTGGAGAATTCAATCCATTTACATTTAGAGTGATTATTGATATATGAGGGCTTAAGACTGCTATTGTATCACTAGTTTTCTGGTTATTCTGTATTTCCCTTGTTTCTCATCATGTGTATTTCCAACTGCCAGTTCAGTTTGATGTTTCTCTATGATGGTTTTCTCAGTTTTCTCTTTGTTTATCATTTGTCTGTTTGTTCTGATTTTTTGTTTAGTGGTTACCGTGAAGTTTGTATAAAAGATCTTGTAGATGAGATAGTCCATTTTCTGATAGCCTCTTATCTTAGTCTAAGCAGGTTCCATCCCTTTCCTCTTCCCCATCTAAGTTATTGTTGTCACAACTTATTCCATTTTGTGTTGTGAGTTTGTGATTAAAATAGTGATTATAGTTATTTTTCATGCTTTCTTTCCCTTTACCTTTAATGTTATAACTAAGTATTTGCTAACCTGTTCTGATAGAGAGCTGCAATTTTCTGATTTTTGTCTATCTATTTATCTCCTTGCTCAAGGCTTTGTAAATCCTTTCTTTTTTTCAGGTGTGAGGGTCTTCTTGATCATTTCTTTGGTTGGGGGGGGTCTTGTGGTGATGAACTCCCTCAACTTTTGTTTATCTGGGAAAGTTTTATTTCTCCATCATTTCTGAAGTATAGTTCCACTGGATAGAGTATTCTTTGCTGATAATTTTTGTCTTTAAGAAATTTGAATATATCATTCCACTCTCTCCTAGCCTGTAAGTTTTCTGCCAAGAAATTCACTGGAAACCTGGTAGGAGTTCCTTTGTAGCTTATTTCCTTCTGCCTTGCTGCCCTTATTTTTTCCTTCTCATTGTTTTTTGCCAGTTTTACTACTATATGCCTTGGAGAAGGTATTTTTACATTGATGTAATTAGGAGTTCTATTAACTTTACATGTAATTCCAGCTCTTTCCCCAGGTTTGGGAAGTTCTAAGTTATTATTTCTTTGAACAAGCTCTCTGCTCCTTCTCCCTCCCTTCTCCCTCTAGAATCCCTGTAATCCTTATGTCGCATTTCCTAACTGAGTAGGATATTTCTCAGAGAATTTCTTCATTTCTTTTTAGTCTTAGTTCTCTCTCCTCCATCTGAAATATTTCTATATTTCTGTCCTCTAAATTAATGATTTGTCTACCATAATATCAGCTGTATAATTTAAGGATTCTAGATTTTCCTTTATCTCATTCATTTTATATGTTTTAGAAATTTGTGTTTTTCAATGAATTTGTCTTTTTTATCTAAGTTGTTGAATTTATTGGCATAAGGTTTTTATAATATCCTCTTATTATCCTTCTAATATCTATAGAATCTTTACAGATGGCACTCTTTTTTTTTCTTTGAGGAAGATTAGCCCTGAGCTAACATCTGCTGCCAATCCTCCTCTTTTTGCTGAGGAAGACTGACCCTGAGCTAACATCCAAGCCCATCTTCCTCTACTTTATATGTGGGATGCCTGCCACAGCATGGTTTAACAGGAGTGCATAGGTCCATGCCTGGGATCTGAACTGGTGAACCCCAGGCTGCCAAAGCAGAACATGCTAACTTAACTGCTGTGCCACCAGGCCAGCCCCTAGAGATGTCACTCTTTTTATTCCTGATTATATTTCTCTTTTCCTAAATCAGTCTTCCTAGGAGTTTTCAATTTTATTATTCTTAGACCTTTCTTCTTGTACAATATAAACATTTAATATTCAAATTTCCTTCTAAGCACTGCTTTTGCCTCATCCTTCAAATTTTTGTTTTGTTTTTATCATTATTCCATTCAAAATATTTTAAAATTTCCTTTCTTCGTCTTTCATGAATTGACATTTTTGAAGAATACACACCAGTTATGTTATAGATCATAGACTGTTCCTGGTTTTGGCTTTTCTTGTGATCAGATTCACCTTATCACATCTGAAGGCACACAGTGTTCATCTGCTCTTCATTAGTGATTTTAGTTGATCACTGATCAAGATGATGTCTATTTTTCCTCACTGTATTATTCCTATTTTTACCCTGGCAATTAATAAACAATTTGTGTGGTGACACTTTGAAACAATGTAAATATCCTTCTCTTCATCAAACTCTACTTACCAGCTATATAAATTTTTCTTGCATGAGCCAATCTTTACAAAACCGTAGCAAAATGATGATTTTTCAATTCCGCCACTCCTATCCATATTAGTCATTTGGCTTTCTGCTGTAAGGAAGGAGCTCCCTTCTTCCTTCTTTTATTTATTTTTTTATCAGTATAAACTCACGGATTTCTATTTTATTCAGCAGATTATAACCCATTACTCTCATTACTTTGATGCTCAAAGTTTCCCAAATTTTACCAGTGGGCACCCCTTCAAGATTATTTCTCTGTCTTTTTGATATGTCCCCATCAATTTTTGAGTCATTACTTACTTCTGATACTATAACATCATTTTTAATGGTTGAAAGAATATTCGTTGTATTAATATCTATATAGCATCATACATTTAACTATTTCTTTACTCTTAGAATTTTAAATTGCAGGTTTTAAAAATGCTAAACAATGTGTGATGAACATTCTGGTAAACTCAAAATTATGTACTTGATAATAAATTTCTAGAAGTGATTTGTCAAATTGCCCTCCAGAAAAATTCTACCTATTTATATGTAGCAATACATAAGAATACCTATTTTGTCATTCTCTTATTTGGGGTAGAATTTTAATCAATCTAGGGCCTTACTCTGTCATTCCCAGACCAGTAATATCAGCATTACTTGGGAGCCTGTTAGAAATGCAGAATCTTAGACCCCACCCCAAACTACTAAGTCACAATCTGCATTTTAACAAGCTCCACAGGTAATACGTAGGCACATTAAATTCTGAGAGGCAGTGTTCTAATATAATTTATATGGGAGTCACAAATTGAATTGGTTCTAAATCCAGGCAATTCAGTCAGGAGCTTATACTTGCATTTATATTATTAAAAGGTGAAAGTGACAAAGAAATAAAGTTGGTTATAAAAAAAAGTGCCTATGTGTTACCCGATGTATATGAATATATCATATATGTATATATACCCTATATATATGTATATCCTAAGTTAGCCTTTTGGGGGACAGGGCAATGCAGATCAGCACAGAATACTAACATTGTTCCCCCAGAACACAACACGAGACAATGTTATTATCTCTCCAGCCTCATCTTCATCTACTCCATCCCAACACCCTATGTACTAGCCCATTGTTTGTCTAGTGATCTAAGGGAAACCTGAATCAGAATCACTTGCAGAGTGTGTTACAATGCATACTCCCAACCCCCACTCTCAGAGACTCTGTTTTGGTTGGGTCTGATATTATGTCCAAGAATCAGCATTTTATCCAGCACACCAGGTGATTCTGATGCTCTGAAGTTTGAGAACTACTACACCACCCACTTCCTAGAACGCATCTGGAATGTATTGTTTAAACAAATGTTTTATTTGCTTCAAAAGAATAGTTGCATTTTTATAAAAGCCTTCAGCCAGAATTCACTTTTTATTGTTGTTGGTTAATGAAATAAATAAGTCTAGGAATTCTGATTGCTTTTTTAGCCCTTTCTAGTTCTAACCAAGTGCCTCTAAGTTAGTGAGGATGGAGAGAAACAATCCTGTTGAACTCTATTTCACACTTTCATTCCCTATCCTGGAGACTACCTTCTTGAATTAGTTCACATTCTTTTCAGATGATACCTCAACAATTTTCTGTCAATATTGTTTGGTGAAATAGATTCATATCATAGAAAAAACCATGATTCCATCAAAATGTTATTATGATGTTAAAATATTACTATATGTCAAAAATATTCTTAAAATTATATAAAAACTATTCAGTTTTTAAAATACAAATAACATTTTTTTATGTAGGAGGAGCAAAGAAGAAAAGAAACAGCACCCATAAAAGGTACTTTTTCTCAACAATTTATTAGAAGAAATTGTCATTAACTTATAGCAATTCACATCTTAAAGAATCAAGAGGCTATCCTAAATGTTATCTAAATTTTTTTAAAACCATGAAAATTCAAGGAAAATATTAATTTATTAGTGTATGAATGGGCATATATTCTTTAGAAAACAAAACTTGCAATGTCATATCTTAAATTGTGAAATTTTAATTCTTGCCCCTTATTTATACCCAAAGGTGTCACAGTCCCTGCCATATAGTAATGCCGGAGGGTCAAAAGACATAAGTGTTTTGTAAGCCTTTAGATACTGCGTATTATGTCTTATATCTTGAAACTTTACCCTCCTACATAATTTTAGAAATGCTGAATATAAAATGTAATAAGATATTTAAAACAGCTTTAAAAATTAGTGTTATACATTAATATCAAAAGTTAATATGTAAAATATTATAAAAGATATTTTAGGGCATTGTATAAAGGTGATATTTTCTAGTACTAACTGTGCAGCATAAATAAGGGAAAAAGTATGAAACTTAGAGTAACAAAAATCTAGACTGAAGTCTATTTTGCATCTGATTTGCAATGAGTCATTTCCTCAAGTCTCAGTTTTCTCTTTTGTGAAATGGTGTTAATAACTACCTTGAAGAATTATTGAGAGGATGAATGAGATATGGAAGTATACCAAACTGCTTTGTAAATTGTAGGGCACTATAGGAATGTTAGTTGTTACTTTTATTGGTGTAAAGCCAACCCATAGGCCCTTCCCACTGTGAACCAAACATTTTGTAATCTGCCTACTTAAGGAGGCAGGTATTTTTTAAATTTGTTTTTTAAATGAGGCACTATGTAGCTATAAATGGTTAAGAAACTATCCGCCTTTTCTGATTTTAAGAGACATTCCAGAACTGAGATTTCTAGCCTGTTTAGAATCTTCTCCTGTTAATATAGTTTGATTTTATTTAGAATAGGCTTTTCTGCTCTTGATTATCATGAAAATATTTCTAATTCCCAGTTACATATTTAGCATTGTACAGATGATGATAGCAACTCAGAATTTTCACTACAGCATCATCCTGTCCATCAAAGCCCTAAAAAGAGTCTGAATTTTAAAAAGAAACATTGTCCTTATAATTAAGATTTGTCTCATGAATATGTAATATTCATAGTAAATCTGGTTTTCTTTTACAGCAATTAAAGGTCACTCTAAAGATGGATTCTGCCTTACAACCAAAAAGGTCACTCGTGACCCCTCAGAGTCCAGCTTGGCAACAAATCGCAGCAGTGTTACCTTAGGCTTATCAGCATTACCATCTGATTCTCACTACAGCCAAAGCATAGAAGCAGCTGATGACTGGTTTTCTGATGATTCTCTAGCAAGAAAGAGCTCGCCAATGCCTCTTCTCAGGGAACCTCTAATGGAAAAAGTATTTTCATACCTGTCAACCATTTCATTAGAAGACTGTCCTGAAAATGTACTGAATATGGCGCTTTATGATAATCAAAAAGATGACAGCATTAAGGAAGTATTTTCACAAGGAAATGCAGAGGTTGAAATACAAAACCTTCAACATAATATTGAATGACTTTTCTTTTGAAACTTTGTATACACTAAAATCATGTAAAGTTAAAACTGAATTACCAGCTTCCGAGTCTCTTAACATGTCCATGCTAATATTCCTTTTCCTGTTCTTTACCGTGGAGTGGTCCTACTTGCCTTGCCGGTTCTTATTTCTAGAAAGAAAATTACAGGAAGAACTAGAGTGATATGAACATTAAGCTTAACTCCTTGTATCTCATCAAAGGACATAATATATAATACAAGTGATTTCAACATACAGGAGAAATACTTTAAGAAATCTTCAGCACATTTTTGAATAAAATATTCACAGCATTTCCTTATGCTTTTGACATTTTCAATTTTATTTCAATGTGAGTCAGGCTGGACAGAATACTTCCATCAGCTTTTCTGGGTTTTAAATACATAAATCACCTACCATTCAAATCTTGTTATGTCATGATTTGGGTAAGCAATATAATTTTGCTCCTCCAGGAAAAACTGGAACACTGTGATGAACCCAGAAAAGAATTTTTCTTTGCCCTCTTCTATGTCTGTTTTGCAGAATGGCCCCCCAACTCTTAGCCCTCTGTGATAAAAATGTGAGCAGCTGTGTTCATAGGTACCTGACTCAAGCTAGGTGAATCAGAGCTCCTCTCTAATCTGAGAGACCCTTGATCAAATTTCTATTCATGGTTCTGAGGGATTTTTGACATTCACCATATAATTAATCCTTTTTTTCCCTTTCTCCTAAACACTCTCCATGTAATTAGTCCCTTTTTTCTTTCTCTTGGGAAAAACAATTAATTAACAAAGTATAATATTACCTTTTGTGCTTAAATTACTCATACCACGACCTGTACTTATCTTCCCAAGAAGTAAATCATGTCTATTACAATAAATGGAAAGAAACTTGTCTCAAATGAGATAGTAGCATTACCCAGGCCTATCATTTCTGTCCCAGAGGAAATATTAAAAAGGATTAGAACACCTCTCTCTTTTCAAGCACCTGGTCATTTCTACCGGTTGGCCTGTGAGAACATCTTATGGGTTGTGAGAACATCTCTCTGTATCCACTCCTAAATCTAAATAAGCTACTTCAGCTCAAGGTCTGTAAGGAGCAGTAAAAAAAATTTTAATTGGTCTCTGTCTCTTGCTGTTTACCAACTTCTGTCTTACTGCCTATCCCAGAGAAGAAAGTTGTCTCTAATTTTGTTCAGATCCTAAAACTTCCCTAGGAATTTGGGGTTGGAGATGGAGAGTCTAGCTTTGGTCTTACTAGTCTCTGGAAAAGAGGAAACATAAATTGGGGAGCTGTGGGGCTGTGGGATGCCATGTCCCACCTTGTGGTTTGGAAAGAAAAAACAGTAAATCTGCAATGAGAGAGCAGTGGAGCATTTGCAAACTGAAAAGTAGAGATGAGAGATCGGAAAAATGTCATTCCTGACTTTCTAACAGTGCTCCATTCCCTTGCTCCAGCCCTGCATGAAGGCCACCCCTGGCTTGGTAAGGCACCTTTGTATCCTCGTTGTAAATTCCCCTTTATGCTTAAGTTAGCAAGGTTTGATTTCTATTACTGGCCACCATCCCTGAGGCCTGTTTGTAACTGTTGTTGGCTTTAGTAAGGTACCTTTGTAATTTTATAATGAATTATCCTTTTTGTATAAATTAGAAAGAGTTTCGTTTCAGTTACTACAACCAAAGCATCCTGACCAAATTCTTGTTATGAATGAGAAATAAAAGAGATCTGTGCTTACAAGGAAATTGTTATAATATAATGATATAATAAATTGAATTTATTTCTTCAAAACCTAACACATTTACTTGTTCATTAATATGTTACTCTATATCATTGGTGTATACATTGTTCTCTTTGAAAAGCCTAATGAGCAGTACATATGAAATTACACTAGTGTAAAATAACCTTACTTTTAAGAACTACGAAGGATCTCACCATCCATGCCAGCTGACAAGTTAGCCTGCAACAATTTCATGTCTCTTGGGTCAGTGACAAAGAACAGTTTAGTATTCATAGCATTAGCAGTACCCAAAATATCATGATTTTTGCATCATTTCATGAGCCCCAGTTCCCACAGGGCAGTGCAAAGAGCCCCAAATAATGCCTGCACAGTGGATTTCATAGCAGGAAAGGAAAGGAACTTGATTTTAGGGAACCAAGTTTTTTATAATGGGCAGTAAGCACACTCTTTGCACCATAAGAAGGTGCACTGTATCTCTCAAGGCTGTTTTCTATATAAACATCCTTGAAAAGATAGTTTGGGAGTCTGTGTCTCTGCTCACAAGCATGCAGAAATACAAAAAAAAAAAAATCCATAATTAGCATTGCCATAGGGTATTAGTTACAGTTCTTTTGATCACAAATACCTGAAAACCAACTCAAATTAGCTTAGGAAGAAAATAATTTATTTTGTAAATAGAATCCAAATAATGGTTGAACAACTAAAGGCAGGAAGCACAAGGTTATAACTGGACCTCAGGAGCAGAAGGAATAGCCTCAAATTCTATCAAGATTTCTCTATTTGTACCAGTCAGGCTTCAATGAGGGAAAATGATAAAGGATTTATTATAGGAATACCTTACACAATTGTAGGGAAGTGAAGGTTCAGGAGAGAAGTTGGAGAGTCAGAGAAGAAGTTGCCAGTTAATCCAAGAAGCCGCCTTGTCCAACTGCCACAATAAGACTGGGGTGGAAAGGCTTGTGGGACTGTCTACAGGAAGCTGTGCCTCTGGACAGCAACTGCCTTGACAGTGTGCTGCCAAGCATCTGGTGTGGCCCTGGGGCCATTGTTTGTCAACAGGGTCAGCAATTAGGAGGAAGAGCTGGACATTGGGAAGAAGAGCTGGACACATGGCAGAGGAGAGTGAGGACAATTTGGAACCTACTGTTCTCTCTGCAGTCTGTTACCACATCTAAGCGTGATGACCTTCACACAGTAATGGTTTCTGCTTAAATTATGCCTTCCAAATATTGCACAAATTCCTCTTTAGGTCAACTTTAATATGGAATTGTACAGGAAAATGGATACTGGGAAACAGTTCTAGCTTAATGAGTCAAAGTACAAACCATCATTCATCATCAATTTGGCTTTCATTTACAATTTAACTATATTTAAAACTTCCAAATAAAAATGATAGCAATCATGTTCCCATCTTACATGATACATTATCCCTCCCATAATAAAAAATGCACCAACTCTTTCTCCAAAGGAGGATACAAAGTCCCACATGTCACTTTATCCATCTTTGAGTGATGTTCGTTTCTCTTCTATGATTCACAGCCTTCTATTGACTATTCTGTAACCCGAATAATGAAATATAAGGTTAGCCACTGTTAACATATGCTAGATAGTAGTGGAATGAAATAGGGAAAGAAAAGAAAAAGACTTGATATATATACTCATTTCAAAGTAAGAGTGAAATGCCCATAACTACTACCATCATTTCTATAACTTGTAACATGGTCACAACTGAGATAGAAAGAAAGAAAATTCACTACTGGATTACTGGGAGTAATACAAGAGTCACTAACATTTTTACCAATTCTTTCTCAGACTTGAAAATCCTTACTGTGAAACAACCAGCACCATATCTTTGTTGTTGAGTGTATACCTCACCCTGGAGGACATTACCTGGGCCATGCAAAGTATTGCTAGCCAGGGAGCACTAAAACTGGGTCTTCAAAAGGTCTCCCACTGAAAGGGGCAAAGATGTGGAGATTAAACAACATGCTACTGAAGAAAAAATGGATCATTGGAGAAATCAATTATTATCTGGAGACAAGTGAAAATGAAAACACACCATACCAACTCATTTGGGATGCAGCAAAAGCGGTTCTGAGAGGGAAATTCATTGCAATACAGGCTCACCTCAACAAACAACATAAACCTCAAATAAGCAACCTCAAACTACACCTAAAAGAATTAGAAAAAGAAGGACAAACAAAGCCCAAAGTCAGTAGAAGGAGGGAAATAATAAAAATTAGAGCAGAAATAAATCAAAACAAAAAAGACAGTAGAAAGGATCAATGAAACAGAACTGGTTCTTCAAGAAAATAAACAAAATTGACAAACCCTTAGCCAGGTTCACTAAGAAAAAAAGAGAGAAGACTCAAATAAATAAAATTTAGAAGTGAAAAAGCAGAAATTACAATGGATACCACAGAAATACAAAAGGTGATAAGAGAATACTATGAAAACTATATGATATGCCAACAAATTGGACAACCTAGAAGAAAGAGATAAATTCCTAGACTCTTACAAACTCCCAAAACTGAAGAAGGAATAGAGAATCTGAATAGACCAATCACAAGTAAAGAGATTAAAACAGCAGTCAAAAACCTCCCAAAAATAAAAGTCCAGGACCAGACAGCTTCTCGGGAGAATTCTACCAAACTTGCAAAGAAAAAGTTAATACCTATGCTTCTCAAACTATTCCAGAAAATTGAGGAAGATGGAATGCTTTCTAACACGTTCTACAAGGCCAACATGACCCTGATCCCAAAGCCAGACAAGGAAAACACAAAGAAGGAAAGTTAGAGGCCAATATCACTGATGAACATAGATGCAAAAATCCTCAACAAAATAATGGCAAATTGAATATAGCAACACATTAAAAAGATCATACACCATGATGAAGTGGGATTTATACCAGGGACACAGGGATGGTTCAACATCCACAAGTCAATCAATGTGATACACCACGGTAACAAAATGAGGAACAAAACCCACATGATCGTCTCAATAGACACAGAGAAAGCATTTGACAAGATCCAACATCCATTTATGATAAAAACAATCAATAAAATGGGTATAGAAGGAAAGTACCTCAACATAATAAAGGCCATTTATGAGAAATCCACAGCCAACATCACACACAGTGGGGAAAAACAGACAGCCATCTCTCTGAGAACAGGAACAAAACAAGGGTGCCCACTCTCACCACTCTTATTAAACACAGTACTAGAGGTTTTGACTGGAGCAATTAGGCAAGAAAAAGAAATAAAAGGAATCCAAATAGGAAATGAAGTGAAACTCCTGCTGTTTGCAGACAACATGATTTTATACATAGAAAACCCTAAAAAAATCCATCAGAAAGCTACTAGAAATAATCAACAATTAGAACAAAGTTGTAGGGTACAAAATCAACTTACATAAATCAGTTGAATTTCTATATTCTAATAACAGACTAACAGAAAGAGAACTCAAGAAGACAATCTCATTTACAATCACAACAAAAAGAATAAAATATCTTGGAATAAATTTAATTAAGGAAGTGAAGGATGTATACAATTAAAACTACAAGACTTCCCTGAAAGAAACTGATGATGACATAGATAGAAAGACATTCCATGCACATGAATTGGAAGAATAAATGTAGTTAAATGGTCCATATTATCTAAAGCAATCTAGAAATTCAGTGCAATCCCAATGACACTCTTCACAGAAACAGAACAAAGAATCCTAAAATTCATATGGGGCAACAAAAGACCCCAAATTGCTAAAGTAATCCTGAGAAAAAAACAACAAAGCTGGAGGCATCACAATCCATGACTTCAAAATATACTACAAAGCCATCATAATCAAAACAGCATGGTACTGGTACAAAAACAGGCACACAGATCAATGGAACAGAATTGAAAGCCCAGAAATAAAAACCACACATCTACAGCTAATCTTCAGCAAAGGAGCTGAGAACATACGGTGAAGAAAGGAAAGTCTCTTCAACAAACAGTGTTAGGAAAACTGGACAGCCACATGTGAAAGAATGAAAGTAGGCCATTCTCTTACATCATTCACAAAAATCAACTCAAAATGCATCAAAGACTTGAAGATAAGACCTGAAACCATAAAACTTCTAGAAGAAAATATAGGAAGTACACTCTTTGGCACTGGTCTCAAAAGGATCTTTTTGGACACCATGTCTTCTAGGACAAGGGAAACAAAAGAAAAAATAAACAAATGAGGCTTCATCAGACTAAAAAGCTTCTATAAGGGAAGGGAAACCAGGATTGAAATGAAAAGACAACCCACCAAGTGGGAAAAAATATTTGCAAATCATATATCCAACAAAGAGTTAATCTTCATAATACATAAAGAACTCACACAAGTCAACAACAAAAAACCAAACAACCTGATCCAAAAATGGCCAGAGAATATGAACAGACATTTCTCCAGAGAAGATAATACAAATGGCCAATAGGCACATGAAAAGATGCTCATCATTGCTGATCATCAGGGAAATGCAAATCAAAAGTACAATGAGATATCATCTTACACCCATTAGAATGGCTATAATAACCAAGACAAAAAGTAACAAATGTTGGGGTGGTTGTGGAGAAAAAGGAATCCTTATACAGTGCTGGTGGGCACGCAAACTGGTTCAGCCACTATGGAAAACAGTATGGAGATTTCTCAAAAAAACAAAAATAGAAATACCATATGACCCAGCTATCCCACTACTGGGCACCTATCCAAAGAACTTGAAATCAGCAACTCAATGAGACTTACGCAGCCCTATGTTCATTGAGCATTATTCACAATAGCCAAGACATGGAAGGAACCTAAGTGCCCATCAAATGATGACTGGATAAAGAAGATATGGTATGTATATACAATAGAATACTACTCAGCCATAAAGTGACAAAATCGTCCCATTCACAACAACATGGATGGAACTTGAGGGTATTATGTCAAGGGAAATAAGCCAGATAGAGAAAGACAAACACTGTATGATTCCAATCATATGTGGACGATAAACAAACACATGGACAAAGAGAACAGATTAGTGGTTACTGGGGGAAGAGGGGTGGGGGTTAGGCACAAAGGGTGAAGTGGCACACCTATAAGATGACTGACAAATAATAATGTACAACTGAAATTTCGCAATGTTATAAACTATCATAGCCTCAATAAAAAAGTATAAATAAACAAAAATAATTTAGACTATCTCAAAAAAAAAAAAAGGCCTCCCACCATTGCATCAGGCTCTCGCTTCAAGTAATGGGAAAAAATGGTAAGAAAAGTGAATTCCATGAGAATGAACCCACCGACACACCTCATTTGATGTGAAGTACAATTATTTCCCGGTCAGAAGGAATCCTTTCAGAATACCATGATGATGAATAAGGTACACCGAAGCCTTTGGACAGCAGTAATGGGAGAAGCATTTGCGGTCTGGAAAAGAAAATCCATACCCAAAGTAAGTGTATATTCCAGTGAGAATAAAGGTGATGTTTTTCTCAAGGTAGAAGTGGTCCAATATAATCAACCTGTCACCAGATGGCTGACTCATTCTCCCCAGGGAATGGAGAGCCAGTGTTGGTCTCTGCTATTGGCAAGTTGGACTTTCAGAAGTGGCTGTAGGCATAACAGCCTTAGTGAGTGGCAATCCATGTTGCTCAGCCCATGAGTAACCTTCATCCCTTCCACCAAGACCACTTTGTTTATGAGTCCACTGGGCAAGGAGAAAGGCGGCTGTCGAAAGAGGCTGACTGACATCCATGGAACAAATCATCTTGTCCACTTGATCATTAACATCTTCTTCTTATATTGCTCTTTGGGGAGCATTTACATGGGTCTCAAATTTATCTTCAAATTCTGTGGCCATTCAGAGAAATTTACCTACATATATCTTTCCTAGACTCTTGTCACTAATTTTCCAATCGTACTCCTTACAGTTCCCAACCACCCAGCCAAACCATTAGCCACTACCAATGAATCAGTGAAAACCTATATCTCTGAACATTTATCCTTCCAGGCTATACAACTGGGTCCTTGCTCAAAGTTATGCCTACTGAGACTTACTTTCACCACTCCCCATTAGGGCCATATATGAGCAGGGCCATGGCATTCTAGCTATGAATTTTAAGATGATGCTGGCATATCATGCAGAACTATCTTTAAACTGGGCTCACATATTTTCTTCCTTAGTCAACTGGTGACAGGTAACTCCACTTGACGCCATAGATATGTGTTGAGAGAGAGAAGACCATCTAGCAGGAATAAGAGCCACTGTTGTATTAACCATTTCCTCATGCAATTTCTTTGTGCCTTCAAAATCTGCTCAAATCCAATTGTATATGTCCTAATGCCATTTGCGATCAAGTGCAGATCTACATGCCTAACTTTATGTCTCAGTGAATCAGCACCCAGTTCATGGTGAGGAGCTCAACTCAAAGGTAACTTGGTGGCCATGATCACATGTTAAGTCTCTACTACTCTAACAGCAAGCCAGAAAGTGTTTTCAAAAGAATAATAAGTATTGGCAGGTGATAACATAGCTTTGTTTGGAATCCTAAGGTCTTTCACTAACCTATAGTTGCCTACTAACGTCTCCATACTGAATCCCTATCTGCTACAGACACTTCAGATAGGATGGGTCTGCTGGGCCACATGGCACAAGTGGCAGAACAACTAATTTGGCAGCCTGGACCTGTTGCAGAGTCTTCTGTTCTTCTGGGCCACATTCAGAACTGGAACTCTTTCAGGCTACTCAGCAAATGGGTCAGAGCAGCTCAGCCAAATGAGGTATATGTTGCCTCCAATATCCAAAGGAGCTCACTAGGCATTGTGTCTCTTTCTTAGAGGCTGGAGAAGTCAGTTGCAGCAATTAGTCTTTCACCTTGGAAAAAATATCCAGACATGCTCCAGACCAATAGAAACCTAGTAATTTTTTAAAATTAATTAATTAATTTTTTAATTGCAGTAACATTGGATTATAACATCGTATAGCTTTCAGATGTACATCATAATATATTCCAAATTCTGTGTAGATTACATCATGTTCACCAGGCAAAAACAAATTATAGTCCATCCCCTCACATGTGAGCCTAATCACCCCTTTTGCTCTCCACCCCCCATGGTAACCACCAATCCATTCTCTCTTGCTATGTGTTTGATTGTCGTTGTTTTTATCTTCTACTTATGAGTGAGATCATATGGTATTTGACTTTCTCCCTCTGACTTATTTCACTCAGTATAATACCCTCAAGGTCCATTCATTTTGTCACAAAAGGCCGGATTTCATCATTTCTTATGGCTGAGTAGTATTCCATTGTGTATAAATACCACATCTTCTTTATCCATTCGTCCCTTGATGGGTACCTAGGTTGCTTCCAAATCTTGGCTATTGTGAATAATGCTGCAATGAACATAGGGGTGCAGGTATCTTTATGCCTTTGCGTTATCAAGTTCTTTGGATAAATATGCAGCAGTGGAATAGCTGGATCATATGGTAGATCTATTCTTAATTTTCTGAGGAAACTGCATACTGCTTTCCATAGTGGCTGCACCAGTTTGCACTCCCACCAGCAGTGAACAAGGGTTCCCGTCCCTCCACATCCTCTCCAACATTTGTTGTTTCCTGTCTTGTTAATTGTAGCCATTCTGATAGGAGTGAGGTGATACCTCATTGTAGTTTTCATTTGCATTTCCCTGATAGCTAATGATGTTGAGCATCTTTTCATATGCCTGTTGGCCATCCGTGTATCTTCTTTGAAGAAATCTCTGTTCAGATCTTTTGCCCACTTTTTAATTGAGTTGTTAGTTTTTTTGTTGTTGAGCTGTATGAGTCCTTTGTATATTTTGGATATTAACCCCTTGTCCGATATATGGTTTGCAAATATCTTCTCCCAATTGTTATGTTGTCTTTTCGTTTTGTTGATGGTTTCCTTTGCTGTGCAGAAGCTTTTGAGTTTGATGTAGTCCCATTTGTTCATTTTTTCTTTTGTTTCCCTTGCCCGGTCAGACATGGTACTTGAAAATATGCTGCTAAGACCGATGTCAAAGAGCGTACTGCCTATGTTTTCTTCCAGAAGTTTCATGGTTTGGGGTCTTACATGAAGTCTTTAATCCATTTTGAGTTGATTTTTGTGCATGGTGTAAGGGAATGGTCTACTTTCATTCTTTTGCATGTGGCTGTCCAGTTTTCCCAACACCATTTATTGAAGAGACTCTCCTTTCTCCATGGTATGCTCTTGTTCCCTTGTCGAATGTTAGTTGTCCATAAATGTGTGGGTTTATTTCTGGGCTCTCGATTCCGTTCCATTGATCTGTGTGTCTGTTTTTGTGCCAGTACCATGCTGTTTTGGTTACTATGGCTTTGTAGTATATTTTGAAATCAGGGAGTGTGATACCTCCAGCATTGTTGTTTTTTCTCAGGAATCCTTTGGCTATTTGGGGTCTTTTGTTGTTTCATACAAATTTTAGGATTCTTTGTCCTATTTCTGTGAAAAATGTTATTGAAACTTTGATAGGGATTACATTGAATCTGTAGATTGCTAGAAACCTAGTAATTTTACAGAGGCAACAGGTCCTTGACTTTTGTGGAGTTTATTTCCACCTTCTGGCATGCATATATCTTACCAAATTATCTAGGGTAGTTACTGATTCTTGCTCAGCAGGTCCAGCTAGCATGATATCACAAATATCCCGTGGTGTCTTTTAGTGTGGAATGAAGAAGATCAAGGCCCATTTGGACTAGATTATGACAGAAGGTTAGAAAGATAATATACATCTGGGGTAGAACAGGGAAGACGTAGTGCTAACCTTTCCAGATGAAATAAAACTGAATCTGTGGTCCATATTAATAGGAATAAATTTAAAAAGCATTTGCTAGATGAATAGCTGGATAGCAGATACAAGGTAAAGTGTTGATTGGTTCCAGGAATGAAACAACACCTGGAACAGTAGCTGTAATTAGTGGGACTACCTGATTAAGTAGGTTTGGAACAATCCACTTTCATTTTCTAAGCTCTATCTGCCTTCTGCACAGGCCAAATAGGCAAGTTGAAAGGAGATGTGGCAAGAATCACCACCTCTGTATCCTTCAAGTGGCATTAATCTCTCCAGTCTCTCTATATGGTATTGCTTTTGGTTTACTATTTTGGTAGGGAGAAGCAGTTCTAGTATCTTCCACTTGATTTTTGCTAGCGTAATAGCCCTCATTCCATGGATTAGGTAACCAATGTGGAGAGTTTGCCATTTGCTAGGTGTATCTATTCCAATTATGCTTTCTGGAACTGGAGGAACAACTGTAGGTTGGGTTTGGATCCCACTGGGCCCTCTGAGATGGACCCAAACCAAAACTGCATTAATGACCTGACCTCTGTAAGCCCCCATTTTGACTAATGGACCACTGTGACATTTTAGGCCTTCAGGAATTAGTGTTAGTTCACAGCCAGTATCTAGCAATTTGTTTTTAAAATCTGATTATTTCCCTTAGCCTAATTGCACTGTCACACTGGCAAATGGCTGCAAATATTTCAGGGGGAAGATTTACAGTGTAAATTTTTAGCAGAGCAGCGGAGTCCTTCTTTGAAGGCCATCTTTTATCCCAAGTGCTCTGGGTCTGAGAACTAGCTCAAATCTGCACAGTGGTTGAGGAGTCATAACACTATACAGTGTTGATTCAAGTTAGACCTATTTATCAGACCTAGAACTTTTCCTCTTATTCAAATCAAGCTGGTCTTTGTATATTAAATCTGTTTCCACTGTGATAAACAACACCTGAGGTGTCTGCTTGGCTCTTTCAGGTGTCCAGCTGTTGTTTTGCCCCTGGATACCTTAGATTTTCACCTGTGCATGTAAGAGTTCAAGAGTGAACCATGGCAGAGGAACTGAATAGACATTTTTCCAAAGAAGGCATACAAATGGCCAATGGCACATGAAAAGGTCCTCAACATCACTAATCATCAGAGAAATACAAATCAAAACCACAATGAGATGTGACCTCACACCTGTTAGAATGGTTGTCATCAAAAATACAAGACATGACAAAGCTTTGGCAAGGATGTGGAGAAAAGGGAACTTTTGTGCACTGTTGGTGGAAATGTAAATTGGTGCAGTTACTATAGAAAACAATATGGAGATTCCTCAAAAAATTAAAAATAGAACTACCATTGATCCAGAAATTCTACTTCTGAACATATATCTGAAGGAAACTAAATCACCATCTCAAAGAGATATCTGAACCCCCATGTTTATTGCAGCATTATTTACAATAGCCAAGACATGGAAACAACCGAAGTGTCCATTGACAGATGAATGGATGAGGAAAATATGGTGTGTGTGTAACTATATTATATATATATGTATATATTGTATATATATGTACAATAGAATATTATTTGGTCATAAAAAGAAGGATATTTTGACATTTGTGGCAACAAGGATGGAGCTTGAGGACATTATGCTATATGAGATAAGTCAGACAGAGAAAAACAAACACTATATGGTCTCACTTATATGGGGAATCTAAGAAAATCAAACTCATAGAAACAGAGAACAGATTGGTGGTTGCCAGAGGTGAGAAGTGAGGGGTAGAGGAAACACATGAAGGTGGTCAAAAGGTAGAAACTTCTGGTTAAAAGAGAAATAAGTTCCTGGATGTAATGTACATCATGGTGACTATAGTGAACAATACTGTACTGTATATTTGAATGTTGCTAAGAGAATAAATGTTTAAAGTTCTCTTCACCAAAAAAAAGATTGTAACTATGTGTGGTGATGAATATTAACTAAATTTATTGTGGCAATCATTTTGTAATATATACATATATCAATTTATTTTGCTGTATACCTTAAACTAATACAACATTATATGTCAATTATATCTTGATAAACCTGGAAAATTTTTAAAATAAAAACATAAATTAAAAAGATATTGAGCCCTGGATTGGTGGGGCATTTATACGCAGATTTGGGGCTTTACATCAATTTTGGCAGTTACCCATGGATGAGGGTACCTTTGTGGGAGTCCCAGAGTCCAGCATGGAAGTTCTAGCACACCAGTGAAACAAGAACAAAATCCAAGAATGGATACATTGAAGAGAGTAAGAGGAATAGTTTCACTTTGCACATGTCACTGCTTTCTCAAGGCATCAGGGCTTGGTGCCAGGAAGACCCCCATAGTCCGTGATTTTGACCACAGGGAAAATGAGAGTATATGAGTGAGCACCCACCTCCTCCAACTGTGTGAGATGCTGCCAAAAATGTCCACTTCTTTCTTGCCTCACCCAGATTACTGAGGTGATCTGCAAGGCTGAGCAGTTGAGAGAGGCTGGGAGCACAGCAGCCAGGGTTTGGAATACATCAAAGGGATACTACTAACCACTTCATGGTTCTTCCTACCAACCGATCTGTGGATTCCATCAGGAAGCCCATCCACAAGGCACTGGGGATGGCTTAGCTTAACTGGCCCATGGGAACCCTCTGCTCTCTGTGCATCTCACCCATACTGCCAATCTCACTGTGGCTGGCTCCCAGCATGAGCTCCCATGATCAGTGAGAGCTAGCCTTTGCAGACAGCTAGTGAGCAAGCATAGAAAGTCAGCCCAACTCTGTGGGATTGGGAGAAAGCTCATAAGCTTGAGCATTTCAGGATATTGCCCCAGGGGAAAAAAAGGGAGGCTCTTAGCACCCAGTCTGTCTTTCCAGGATTGAGAGAAGGCATACAATCTTAAGAATTCCATCTTAAGAGGGAGCAAGATACATCCAGATAAGGCATCTTTAAAACACTCAGAATTCCTAGCTGAACTGACTTCCTAGATAAAGATATCTCTCTCCTGAATCCAGTTAGTAAATATTGGAGGTAATGATTTCTTCAAGTGTGAAGACAGCAATGCAAGACTTCAAGGAATATGAAAAATCAAAGAAACACGACACCACCAAAGGGACACAATAATTTTCCAGTAACCAACTCCAAAGAGACAGAGATCAACAAATTGCCTCCCAAAGAATTCAAAATAATTGTTTTAAGGAAACTCAGTGAGCTACAAGAGAACAAAGATACACAACTCAATGAAATTGGGATAACAATACATGAACAATACAAGAGGATCAACAGAGAGAAATTATTTTTTAAAAAAAACATAGAGGTGGCTCGCCCCGTGGCCAAGTGGTTAAGTTCCTGTGCTCTGCTGAGGCTGCCCAGGGTTTCATCGGTTCAGATCCTGGACGTGGACATGGCACCACTCATCAAGGCATGCTGAGGCAGCATCCCACATGCTGCAACTGGAAGGACCCACAACTAAAAACAGATGACTGTGTACCAGTGGGCTTTGGAGAGAAAAAGGAAAAATAAAATCTTTAAAAAAAAAAAACATAGAAATTCTTCAGCTAAAGAATGCAGTGAATGAAATGGAAAAAAAAATGCAATACAGAGCATCAACAACAGATTTGATCAAGTAGAAGACAGAATATGTGAACTCAAAGACAAGTCATTTGAAATTATCCATCCAACAGCAGCAGAATACATATTCTTCCCAAGCATACATGAAACATTCTCCAGGATAGATCATACATTAGCAAGTCTTTTTTTTTCCATTAAGCTATAATTGGCATGTAACATTATATTTGTTTCAGCTGTATATCATAATGATTCAATATTTGTATACATGCAAAATGATCATCACAATAAGTCTAGTTAATATCTGTCACCATACATAATTACAGAATTTTCTTCCCTGTGATGAGGACTTTTAAGATCTTCTCTCTTAGCAACTTTCAAATAAGCAATACAGTATTAACTATAGTCACCATGCTGTACATCACATCCCCATGACTTATTTATTTTATGACTGGGAGACAAACAAGTCTTAATAAATTTTAAAAGATTGAAATCATACCAAGTTTCTTTTCCAACTACAATAGTATGAAACTAGAAATCAATAACAGAAAGAAAGCTGAAATATTCACAAATATGTAGATATTAAACAACACACTCCTGAACAACCAATAGGTCAAAGAAGAAATCAAAAGGGAAATTTAAAATTTTTGGAAAAAAATGAAAATGGAAATACAACATAGCAAAACTTAATGAGATGCAGCAAAAGCAGTTCCAAGAGGGAAGTTTATAGTGATAAATGCCTACACTTAAAAAAAGAGAGAGAGCCAGCACTGATGGCCTAGTGATTAAAGTTTGGTGAGCTCTGCTTCAGCAGCCTGGGTTTGGTTCCCAGGCACGGCACCACACCACTTGTCTGTCAGTAGCCATGCTGTGGTGGTGGCTCACATAGAAGAACCAGAAGGACCTACAACTAGAACATACAACAGTGTACTGGGGCTTAGAGGGAGAGGAAGATTGGCAACAGATGTTAGCTCAGGACAAATCTTTCCTAGAAAAAAAAAGATCTTAAATAAACAACCTAAGTATACACCTCTAGGAGTTAGAAAAAGAAGAAATAATTAAGAGCAAAATTAGCAGAAGGAAGGAAATAACAAAGATCAGAGTAGAAATGAATATAGACTGGGAAAACAATAGAAAAGATCAATGAAACTAAATGCTGAGTTTTTTAAAAAAGATAAACAAAATTGACAAGCTTTTAGATTGACTAAGAAAAAAAGAGAGAAGATTCAAATAAATAAAATCAGAAATGAAGGAGGAGACATTACAACTGATACTGCAGAAATACGAAGGATCATAAGAGATCATTATGAACAATTATATGCCAACAAATTGGACAACCTAGCAGAAACAGAAATCTCCAGAAACATAACCTACCAAGACTGAATCATGAAGAAATAGAAAATACAAATAGATCTATAACTAGCAAGAAGATTGAATCAGTAATCAAAAATCTCCCAACAAAGAAAAGCCCAGAATTAGATGGCTTCACTGGTGAATTCTACCAAACATTTACAGAAAAATTAATGCCAATCTTTCTCAAACTCTTTCAAAAAATCTGAAGTAGAGGGAACACTTCCAAACTCAATTTACAAGGCCAGCATTACTCTGATACCAAAGCTAGACAACAACACTATAAGAAAAGAAAATTGCAGACCGATAACCCCAATGAACACAGATTCAAAATCCTCAGCAAAATATTAACCAATCAAATTCAACAATAAGTTAAAAAGATCATACACCATAATCAAGTGGGATTTATTCCAGGGATGCAAGGATGGTTCAATATCCACAAATCAGTCAACGTGATACACCAATTAATAAAATGAAGGATAAAAATCATATGATCATCTCAATAGATGCAGAAAAAGCATTTAACAAAATTCAACATCCATTCATGATAAAAACTGTCAACAAAGTAGGTGTAGAGGGAGTGTACCTCAACATAATAAAGGCCATATACAACAAGCCCACCGCTAACATTATACTCAATGGTGAAAAGCTGAGAGCTTCTCCTTGTATAACAAGACAAGGATTCCCACTCTTATCACTTTTATTCACCACAGTACAGAGCAATTAGCAAGAACAATTAGGCAAGAAAAAGAAATAAAAGGCATCCAAATCAGAAAGGAAGACGTGAAACTGTCTCTATTTGTAGATGACATGATATTGTATACAGGCATACCTCATTTTATTGTACTTCACCTTATTGCACTTTGCAAATATTGCATTTTTTACAAATTGAAGCTCTGCGGCAACCCTGCATCAAGTAAGTCTGTCAGTGATGAAGGCTCAGATGATGGTTAGCATTTTTAGCAATAAAGTATTTTTCAATTATGGTATGTACATTGTTATTTTAGACATAGTGCTCTTGCACACTTAGTAGATTACAGTATAGTGTAAACATAACTTTTATACACACACCAGGAAACCAAAAAATTTGTGCGACTTGCTTTATTGTGGTATTAACTTTATTTTGGCAGTCTGAAACTGAACCCAAAATATCTCTGAGGTACGCCTGTACAGAAAACCCTAAGACTCTATCAGAAAACTGTTAGAACTAATAAACAGATTCAGTAAAGTTGCAGGATACAAAATCAACATAAAAAAAATCAGTTGCATTTCGATACACCAACAATGAACAATCTGAAAGAGATATTAAGAAAGCAGTCCCATTTACAGAACCATTAAAAAAATCAGAGACTTAGGAATAAATGTAATCAAGGAGATGAAAGGCCTGTACACAGAAAATTATAAGCCATTGGTGAAAAAAATTGAACAAGACACAAATGGATTGGAAGAATTAATATTGTTAAAATGTCCATGCTCCCCAGAGTGATCTACACATTCAACGCAATCTCTATTAAAATTCTAATGGCATTTTTCGTAAGCACAGGAAAAGCCATCCTAAAATTTTTATGGAACTACAAAAGACCCTGAATAGCCAAAGCAATCTTGAGAAAGAAGAACAAAGCTGGAGGCATCACAATTCCTGATGTCAAACTATACTACAAAGCCATAGCAATCAAAACACCACGATACTGGCATTAAAAACAGACACTTAGACCCGGGCCAGCCCGGTGGCGCAGCAGTTAAGTTTCACATTCCGCTTCTTGGCGGCCAGGGGTTCTCCGGTTCGAATCCCAGGTGCGGACATGGCACCGCTTGGCACAGCATGCTATGGTAGGCATCCCACATATAAAGTAGAGGAAGATGGGCATGGATGTTAGCTCAGGAACAGCAAAAAGAGGAGGACTGGCAGTAGTTAGCTCAGGGCTAATCTTCCTCAAAACAAACAAACAAACGAAAAAACAAGAGACACTTAGACCAATGGAATGAAATAGGGATCCCATAAATAAATCCATGCATATACAGCTGATCTTTGACAAGGGCACAAAGGACACACAATGGGGAAAGGATAGTCTCTTCAATAAATAGTGTTGGGAAAACTGCATATTCACACGCAAAAAACAAAACTGGACCCCGATCTTACACCATCCACAAAAATTAACTCAAAATGGGTTAAAGACTTAAATATAAGACCTGAAACTGTAAAATTTCTAGGGGAAAACTCCTTAATATTGGTCTTGGCAATGAGTTTTTGTATTTGACACTAAAAGCACAAGCAACAAAAGCAAAAACAAACAAGTGGGACTACATCAACTAAAAAGCTTTTACACATCAAAGAAAACCATCAACAAAATGAAAAAGTAACCTATGGAATGGGAGAAAATATTTGCAAACCATATATCTGAGAAGAGATTAATATCTAAAATATACAAGGAGTTCGTATAACTCAATAGCAAAAAATAATAATCATATTAAAATATGAGCAAAGGACCTGAATAGGGACTTTCCCAAAGGAGACATACAAATGGCCAACAGGTACATGAAAAGATGCTCAACATCACTAATCATCAGGGAAATGCCAAATCAAAACCACAATGAGATGTCACCTCACACCTGTCAGAGTAGCTATTATCAAAAAGACAACACATAAATATTGGCAAGGATATGGAGAAAAGAGAACTTTTCTTTTCTTTTGGTGGGAATGTAAATTATTATAGCCATTATGTAAAACTTGGAGGGTTCCTCACAAAACTGAAAATAGAACTACCATATGATCCAGCAATCTCACTTCTGGATATGCATCCAAAGGAAATGAAACCAGTATCTTGAAGAGATATCTGCACCCCGTGTTCACCGCAGCATTATTTACAGTAGTCGAGTTATGGAAACAACCTAAGTGCCCATTGATGGATGAATGGATAAAGAAAATATGGGATGTGTGGGTGTGTGTATACAAAATAGAATAAAAAAAGAAACCACAAAAAGGAAGGATATCCTGCCATGTGCGACATGAATGAAAGTGGAGGGTGCTATGCTAAGTGAAATAAGCCAAACAGAGAAAGATAAATACTATGTGGTATCACTTATATTTGGAATCTTAAAAAACGTCACATTTATAGAAACAGAAAGTAGAATGGCAGTTGCCAGGGGCTAGGGGGTGGAGGAAATGGGGAGATGTTGGTGAAAGGGTACAAACTTTCAGTTATAAGATGAATAAGCTCTGAGGATCTAACATACAGCTGGGTGACTATAGTTAGTAATGCTGTATTATATACTTGAAATTTGCTGAGAGAGTAGATCTTAAGTGTTCTCACCAAACACACTCAAAAAAAGGGTAACTATGGAAGGTGATGGATGTGTTAATTAACTTGATTGTGGTAAATGTTTCACAACGTACATGTATATCAAATTATCATGTTTTGTACTTTAAATACATACAACTTTATTTTTCAGTTATACTTCAATAAAGCTGTAAAACAGCAACAACAATCAATTCTCCCCAAAATGTTGCATTAAATCCTATGGCTTTAGAAAACTGCCAAATGCTCTTGAGGACCATGACAATATCTTCATCAGCAGCCCAGAGGTTAAAAAGACAACAACAACAAAAACTGGAAAGCGATAAGACTTGTGTTCTTTGGGGAAAATATCTTATCTGGTTTGCTGGGTTTTGTATTTTATTTTATTTATTTATTTTTCCTGAGGAATATTGGCCCTGAGCTAACATCCGTGCCCATCTTCCTCTACTCTGTATGTGGGACGCTACCACAGCATGGCTTGATGAGCGGTGTGTATGTCTGGGCCCGGGATCCAAACCCACAATCTCCAGGCTGCCGAAGTGGAGCATGCGAACTTAACCACTGTGCCACTAGGCCAGCCCCTGTTTTGGTATTTTAAAATACAGAACAGTACCATGAAAAATACAGTAAAAAGTCATATGTGAACTCCTAGAATAAACAAACATTGATATTTTCTCAAAGAAAAAAAGATTTGTTAGGTTGCATCCAGATCAGCCTTAGTCTAGGCCTGCTTTAGCTCCACTCCTAAGGCATCCCTCTTCTGAGAACTCCATCCAAGGCCTGCATATACCATGTCCCACTCTGGCTTTGCACACACAATGCTCCCAGCCCTGGGTGAGCCATGGGAATTGTTTGGCCCACTGCTTTCTAACATTCTTTCCCCAGCCACAGGCAGTTTCCTCATAAGCATGCAGAGATCAATACTCAGCCAAAGACTCAGGGACCCCCTGCAGATCTCCAAGCTATCTCTTTGTGCCCTCCCCTCTCTGGCACTCTGCCTCACCACCTGTAGCTGCCTTCACCTCCCGAAACTCCAACATCTGTCTCCTCAACTCAACAAGACCACCAGACGCTGAAGTTCCCTTTCCTCCTCTGCAGCGTGGAAAATTCCTCCAGGGTGTAAGCTGGAGAAATCAAATAATTTATTTCCCATTTCTCAGGGTCTAGTCCTGCACTGCCAGTTACCCAACATTTGAAAACGTTGTTCCATCTATTTTATCTGGTTTTCTAGTTAAGTGGAAAAGTAATCTAGTCACTGTTAGTACCTCACAGCCAGAAGTGCAAGTCCGTCCTACCTCTGGTTTTATGTTCCACAAATCTGTCTTCTTCCTTATAAAGCCAGAGTGATATTTTATGAATGCAAATATAATATTATCTCTTCTCACTTAAAACCTCTCCTGACGCTAATCCCTATCTTGAACTCTAGGTTCCAGTCATCCTAAGCGTTCCAGAAATTCAGCGGGCGGCCTCGTGCACCTGGGCCTCTTCTACTCCCCACTCCTTTATCCTTTAAAGGACAGCTGTCTGCGGTCAAAGAGTACAAACTTGCAGTTGTAAGGAGAAGAAATAAGAAGACTTAAAGTAGGGCAGGGTGATTACAGTCAATAAGACTGTGTTACACACTGGAAAGTGGCTGAGAGTACATCTTAAACAGTCTCGTCACAAAAAAGAAATGGTAATATGTGAGGTGACAGAGATATTAGCTAATGCCGTGGTGGTAAGGCAATATGTAAGCACATCAAATCACGTTGTACACCTTAAACTTGCAAAATGTGACATGTCAATTGTATGTCAATAAACTGGAAATAAAAAGGACAGCTCTCTGTATCCTTTATGGAGAATTCTATAACCACTCCCTGCATTCAGGCACAGTCAGTTCCCTCTTCCTTTGTACCTACGTTTTATCTAGCATTGAATTCAATTGTTGTTACTGTTAACTCTATTATTATGTATTCATCACCATGTGTGAAAATTATTTGTACATCTATCCCCCCTGCTAGGTTATGAGCTCCTTAGAAGTAGGTCTGGTCTCTTTTTAATGTTTCCATCCCCAGGACAGCGCAATGCATAGCACATAGTAAATGTATAATAACCATTAAGAATTCAGAATTAGTCCACTTAGTTCTACCTCCAAAATATATCTCAAACTTATTCTCTTCCATCTCATCTGTTGTTACTCTAATCTGTCATCATTTTATCTTGCCTACATTGCTGCAAATCTTATAACTATTTTCCTGGTTTTTCCCTTGCCCTTGAACAATTCATTCTGTATACAACATCCACAGCAATATTTTGACACATAAATCAGATTACTTCAGTCCCCTTCCCAAAAACTTCCAGTGTCTTTTTATGGTACTAAAATAAATTCATAACTCCTTTCCATATTCCGTGCAGCTTCAGATGAGGCAACTCCTTCCTGCCTCATTGACTTCATGTCAAACCACCTCCCCGTAGCCCAGTACATTCCAGCCACCCTGGCCATTCTCTCTCTCAAACGTACCACACTTATTTCTGCTTTAGGCCTTTGTACCTGTTGTGCCCTCTGCTTGTAATGATCTCCTGCTAGAGTTTTGCATGGCCAGCTGCTAAATATTGTTCTGATTTCATCTCAAATATCTGAGCTTCGTGCAGAGTAGGAAACCAGAAGAAAAGAAAAATGCTGTGATATGGTGTTGGGTTGAAATTAGAGGTATCAGTATGTATGTATATGTATTGTATGCGTGTGTGCATTTATTTCCTTACACTAATACCTATAATATATATATATATAATATGTAATACTATATATTCATACTATATATGTTAATATTGATAACTCATCCCAGGAGCAATGAGTACAGTTAATGCCTAGATCTTGGTTTCTAAAAACTATTCCCCACTCAAAGGAAATAACATTCCTTGAAGGAATGGTCAATTCAGGGCTGGGGCAAGGAGAGTAGGAAGTGAATCTGGAACATTTTCTGTGTCTAAAGTAAGGAAGTGCTCATAAGTTGAAGGGACCACACAAAAAGGGCACCTGGGCTAGGTTGAAGGGGCTCCCACTGTTCAAATTAGGGAAAATTTGAAATCAAAATGAATGATAATAGATTATAAAATATGGATTAAAAAGGAACCCAAATGAAGGTAGACCACTATCTCACGTCATACACAAAAATAAACTCAAAATGGATCAAAGACTTGAAAACACATCCTGAAACTATAAAACTCCTAGAAGATAGTATTGGCACTACACTCTTTGACATCAAACTAAAAAGGATCTTTTCAAATACTATGTCCTCTCAGACAAGGAAAACAAAAGAAAAAGTAAACAAGTGAGAATTCATCAGACTGAAGAGCTTCTGCAAGGCAAAAGAAACTAGGATCAAAACAAAGAGGACCCACCAATTGGGAGAAAATATTTGCAAATCATATATCTGACAAGGGGTTAATCTCCATAATATAGAAGGAACTCACACAACCGAACAATAAGAAAGCAAACAACCCAATCAAAAAGTGGGCAGAGGAGATGAACAGACATTTTTCCAAAGAAGATATACAGATGGTCAATAAACACATGAAAAGATGTTCAACATCACTAATCATCAGGGAAATGCAAATCAAAACTACGCTAAGATATCACTTTACACCTGTTAAAATGGCTATAATCACAAAGACTAAAAATAACAAATGCTGGAGAGGATGTGGAGAAAAGGGAACCCTCATACACTGCTGGTGGGAATGCAAACTGGTACAGCCACTATGGAAAACAGTATGGAGATTTCTCAAAAAACTAAAAATAGAACTACCATATGACCCAGCTATCCCACTATTGGGTATCTACCCAAACAATGTGAAATCAACAATCCACAGTAACATAGGCACACCTATGTTCGTTGCAGCATTATTCACAATAGCCAAGACGTGGAAGCAACCCGAGTGCCCATCAACCGATGATTGGATAAAGAAGATGTGATATATACATATATACAATGGAATACTACTCAGCCAGAAAAAAAGACAAATTCATCCCATTTTCAATAACATGGAAGGACCTAGAAGGAATTATGCTAAGTGAAATAAGCCAGTCTGAGACAGACAAACACCAGATGATTTCCCTCATACATGAAATATAAACAAATACTTGGACAAAGAAAACAGTTCAGTGGTTACCAGGGGAAGGGGGGGTGGGAGGTGGGCACAGGGGGTGAAGGGGAGCACTTATGTGGTGACAGTCAAGAAATAATGTACAACTGAAATCTCACATTGATGTAAACTATTATGAACTCAATAAAAAAAAAAGGAATCCATGAGTCCATACTGATAATTTTTTTAAAAATTAAAGGAGATGAGAATAGAAAGCTAACTAATAAATATAGAAAGAATGATAAAATTAGGAGACCACCATTTTGCAACCTCCTTGGTAATAATTGATTTATGCAAGAAGTCAGTTTAAGGTTTAAGATTAGGTTTAAGATTGTTGAGAACATGGTATTCACAATCTCAAAGAATCACTCTTATTATGCATAAAAGGGAAGAAAATGGGACCGGCCCGGTGGTGCAGCGGTTAAGTTTGCACATTCTGCTTCAGTGGCCCAGGGTTCGCCAGTTCGGATCCTGGGTGCGGACATGGCACCGCTTGTCAAGCCAAGCTGTGGTAGGCGTCCCACATACAAAGTAGAGGAAGATGGGCACAGAGGTTAGCTCAGGGCCAGTCTTCCTCAGCAAAAAGAGGAGGATTGGCAGCAGATGTTAGCTCAGGGCTAATCTTCCTCAAAAAAAAAAAGGCGGGGGGGGGAGAAGAAAGTACTTTTACAATGAAAAAATCTAAAAGTGATAAAATTTATATCACCCACAATGGGACCAATTGACATTATTTACCTCTTGATATGATGCACTGAGAAGGACATAGCAACTCCTATGTAGTGTTCCTGCCCTATTTGCACTCCCATGTTCATAGAAGCATTATTTACAATAGCCAAAAGGTGGAAGCAACCCAAATGCCTATCAAGGAACGAATGGGAAAACAAAATATGGCATATACGTACAATGGAATGTTATTCAGTCTTAAAAAGGAAGGAAATCCTGTCACAGCCTACAACATGGATGGACCTTAGGGACATTATGCTGAGTGAAATAAGTCAGCCACAAAAAGACAAATACTCCATGACTCCACTTAGATGAAGTATTTAAAGTGGTCAGAGTCACAGAGACAGAAAGTAGAATGGTGGTTGCCAGGGGCTGGGGGGAGATGGGAGTTGTTTGATGGGGGTAGAGTTTCAATTTTGCAAGATGAAAACGTCCTGGAGGTCTGTTACACAACAACGTGAATATACTCAATGCTACTGAACTATACACTTAAAAAATGGTTAGGATAGTAAATTTTATGTTATGTGTTTTTTACCACAATTAAAAATAAAAATAAAAGAGACAGAGAGAGAAAAGTACTTTAAGCAGTGGGAATGAACACAATGCAAACAATATTGGTGCACTTAACCTATGAAAATTATAACAATATCGACAAACACTAACTTAGTGTTTATTATGCACAAGGCACTGTTTTAAGCACCATATGTATATATTAACTCATTTAATCTTTCTAAAAACCCCATGATGTGGACTCTATTATGATCTCATTTTACTAGTGAGGAAACTGGGGCACAGACACCTTAAATACCTTGCCCGAAGAGTGAAGGAATGGTTTTAAGACTTTTCAAATTATTGACAGAGAAATTAAAAGGATGCTTTAGTTGGTCAGGCACATGGGTGATGATGACAGGCATAAAAAGAAATTGGAGGAATTGATAAAATCAGTTATAGGAAAAACAAGTTGGAATCTTCACTAATTTTCAGTGTTCCAAGCAGTGAAGTACTCAAATGATTTCATTTTTGAGTACTTTTGGAATTATATTCTTCATATTTGATGAATATCTTCTACATTGATACCCTCAGAGTTGCATGCTCCCAAAAAAAGCCATGTGTATAGTACTTGATTTAGTATTTTAAAGAGTAACTCTGAGCACATTCAATTTCTGGCTTAGGCCTGTCTTTAATACAATTATTCCCTCTCCTCGTTCACCACTAAGAGGATTCAATTGTATCTTTACCTCTTTCTTTCCTAAAAGAGTTTTCATTTAATTTGTTAAATTTTTTGTGAAACATTTGTTTCCTGAGGCATTTATTTTATAAAGAGAAATGCCAGTGTTTATTTATTAAAGTAATAACAATACAGTTTAAGTGCTTACTAATTGGAACTGGAAATGTATGTTACATTTCATATGCTTATTGGGTTGACTTTTGGCATGACTTTGGGGGGACTAGATGATATATTCACTCAGGTAAATATGAATAATAATGGACAAATGAATGTTTGTTAAATAATACTCATTTTAAATAATACACATCACAATGCTTCCAGATGACAGAGTATGAGACATAGTAACAATACCTAAGGAACTTAGAAGTAATGTTTATAATGATTATGTACAAGCAAATAAACTTCTGCAAAAGAAAGCACTATGTTTTTTTGTTGTCATCATCAAGTGGAAAAAAAGAGAACACAACATTTTGTACTCCCCAGGATTATCATTATACAAAAACATAGCATATATTCCTGAGAAAAGAGAACAAAGCTGGAGGCATCACAATCCCTGACTTCAAAATATGCTACCAAGCCATAGTAATCAAAACAGCATGGTACTCGTACAAAAACAGGCACACAGATCAATAGAACAGAATTGAAAGCCCAGAAATAAAATCACACATCTATGGACAGCTAATCTTCAACAAAGGTGCCAAGAACATACAATGGAGAAAGGAAAGTCCCTTCAATAAATGGTGCTGGGAAACCACTGGACAGCCACATGTAAAAGAATGAAAGTAGACCACTTTCTTATGCCATTCACAAAAATAAACTCAAAATGTATCAAAGACTTAAAGGTAGGACCTGAAACCATAAAACTTCTAGAAGAAAATACAGGCAGTACACTCTTTGACATTGGTCTTAAAAAGATCTTTTTGGACATCATGTCTTCTTGGACAAGGGAAACAAAAACAAAAATAAACAAGTGGCATTTCACCAGACTAAAGAGCTTCTACAAGGCAAGGGAAGCAAGGGTTGAAACAAAAAGACAACCCATCAACTGGGAAAAAATATTTGCAAATCATATATCTGACAAAAGGTTAATCTCCATAATATATAAAGAACTCACACAAGTCAACAACAAAAAATCAAACAACCCAATCAAAAAGTGGGAAGAAAATACGAACAGACATTTCTCCAAAGAAGATATACAGATGGCCAATAGGCATACGAAAAGATGCTCAACGTCACTGATCATCAGGGAAATGCAAATCAAAACTACACTAAGGTATTGCCTTACACTCATTAACATGGCTATAATGACCAAGACAAAAAATAACAAATGTTAGAGAAGTTGTGGAGAAAAAGGTACCCTCATACACTGCTGGTGGAAATGCAAACTGGTTCAGCCACTATGGAAAACAGTATGGAGACTTCTCAAAAAACTAAAAATAGAAATACCATATGACCCAGCCATCCCACTACTGGGTATCTATCCAAAGAACTTGAAGTCAGCAATTCAAAGAGACTTATGCACCCCTATGTTCATTGAGCATTATTCACAATAGCCAAGATGTGGAAGCAACCTAAGTGTCCATCAACTGATGATTGGATAAGGAAGATATGATGTGTGTGTATACATATATATATATATACAATGTGTGCATATATATATATACACACACACACACAAACACAATGGAATACTTCTCAGCCATAAAAAATGACAAAATTGTCCCATTCACAACAACATGGATGGACTTGAGGGTATTATGTTAAGTGAAATAAGTCAGATAGGGAAAGATAAACACTGTGATTTTACTCATATGTGGAAGATGGGCAAAGAGAACTATTTAGTGGTTACCAGGGAGAGTGAGGGGAGGGGAGGGCACAAAGGGTGAAGGGGCACACCTATAAGTTGACTGACAAATAATAAGGTACAACTTATTCACAATGTCGTAAACTATCACAACCTCAATAAAGAAAAAGAGGTGGGGGCGGGGGGGCCCATAGCGTATAAAGACTTGAAGGGAATGGGAAGAAAAGGAAAATATTTGCTGAGTTAGGGTTCAGAGATTGCTTTTATTTTTTTTTAAATTTACAGTTTGATTAGAAATAAACATTATTAAAATTATATTTATGAAGCAAGTTAAAAATCCATCTTTGTTTTGCCATGTTAAACAAAGAAGATACTTTTAAACATTTAAGAATATTGAAAATAACAGAAAGCAAAATCTTAAAAATATTCTTTAAAAAAAACCGCTTCAATCAAACTGTTCCTTTAATCAAAAAAATTGTCAATCTTCCTCAGAGGTGGGAGGAAAACAAAGGATTTAGATGAAAGCACTCTTTGATTTGTCCAAAAAGGATTTAGGCATTTAAAAATGCCATATGCTTTTATAACTTTCTAATTTATTTAGTCTTACGTTTCCTGGCATAGTTGAAACTTCTATCATGGGTCTTCATAAGAGGTGTGTGCCTACAGTCATAGAAGAAGGGAACGTGTTAAAGAATTACTTCATTAATTTTCTATTTTGAATATTTTTTAAGAAAGCTATGAATGTTTTTTTCTTTATTCAACAACTTTTGAGAGAAATTTTGCAATTTTTCATTTTTCATAAAGTTAAGATAGTGTCTCAGATGAAAAGTTTGAATAATGTAATAAGCCGTGTCAAGTTTTCAGAACTTGACTGCTGCCAAACCTACTGCTGGGACCCAGGAAGAAGGGGACAACAGTGATGACCTCAAACACAGGGAGGAATCAGCTACTGTTGAATCTCATATGATCTTTATTGACCCAGAAAGTCAGTCACTGTCCTCAGTCATAAAGACTGACAGAGATGCCCCTTTCCTTTGGGCGTTCTCCTTTGCCTCAGGTGAGAATTTCCAGGACTACCCCTGCTGTGTATTTGGGGAGGTGAAGAGGGCAGAAGTTTGGTGCAGAGTTGGGAGATGAAAGAGACTTGGATTCTACTGTTCTAGTTTCTCCTTGTATGATGCTACAGTGAGTATTTACCCAGAAGGGAAGACAGAAAATTCCCCTTCTCCGATGAGAAGAAATGCGAGTATAGTAAATGTGTTTCTACGTGACTTCCAAGCCCTTTGCCTTTTCTTTGAAATCAACCCCCAGCTTCAGCTTCTGCTGTAGGGGTTAGGTGGCCATGACTGTACCAGGTGACCCCTCCTCAGCATCCTTTTGACTACAACAGAATGGATCAGAGTTCACACCTGGTCCAGGTTGAGTTGAATTCTTTTCCTCTTAGAAATTTCAGACTAGTATTCAAGAGTGATAGGATTCAACAGGGGAAACCAGAGGTTGTCAGGATGTCCTCCAGAACTGGAGCGTTGCTGGGCTTTTTCAACATGTCTGCACGAGGGTAAGGGAATGTCAGGGCCATTTAAGGCCAGGCATTCTGAGGTTTTTTTTTTTTTTTTTAAAGATTTTATTTTTTCCTTTTTCTCCCCAAAGCCCCCCGGTACATAGTTGTGTATTCTTCGTTGTGGGTTCTTCTAGTTGTGGCATGTGGGACGCTGCCTCAGCGTGGTCTGATGAGCAGTGCCATGTCCGCGCCCAGGATTCGAACTAACGAAACACTGGGCCGCCTGCAGCGGAGCGCGCGAACTTAACCACTCGGCCACGGGGCCAGCCCCCAGGCATTCTGAGTTTGATTCCACCTCTGCCACTTACTGGATGTGTAACATTGGGCACATTAAGCTTCCCAAGGTTAAGTTTCCAAATAGGAAAGATACTACTAAGTGTGGTGGCCTTGTAGCACTCATGCGAGGCTTAAGTGAGATAGATGACGTGAAATCAATGTAGTTGATCATGGGCAATGTTTTTGTGATGAAATTGAATAAAATGGAAAATAGACTGTATGACACATAGTAAGGGTTAGTATTTTGTGAAAGTTTTGTTTCAGATATATGTATATATAAATGTGTGTGTGAACTAGAGCATGCTGTAAAATGTATTTCTTACTATAGGCTGTGGTAATTTTCTCCCTTACATTTAAAACCAGTGTTGCTCAACATATGGACCAGACACCTACATTAGAATCATCTGGATGCCTATTAAAAACATAGATTCTTGAACTCTGCTGCCCAGAATCAGAATTTCTGATGGTAGAGTCCAGGAATCTACATTTCAGCTACTTCCCCAGATGAGTCTCACACACAGTGAAACTTGAGAACCAGTGCTTTCAAATGTTAGCTATTATATAATTAAACTCATTCCTTCATTCAGACACTATTTATGGAACACAACTGTACTAGGAGCTCTGTGAGGGGCACGGAGGAGGGGGCAGTTAATCTATTTTGAGCAGTGGAGCATCTATCAACATAGTGTTCTGGAATTTTGGTTGGTCTGATATGTTTTGTTGCATCTGACTTCTTGTTTACAAAAGACAACTAACTCTAAGGCGGGAATCCCCAACCGCTATGCCTCAAAGAGCTTACACAACTTCCCGAGGTACTGATCCCCTTGGCTCTCAGAAAGTTGAATCGAGAAGCCTCCTACACTTACCCCAGTGTGTCATTCGGGGAAGCACTACCACAGGATGGGATGATTAAAGATTTTGTGATTAATAGTCGAATGTGGATTAGGATTCACATACGCTAAAGCCTGCTACTCAAAATGTGATTTACAGACCAGAAGCACTGGCATCACGTGGAAGTTTGTCAGAAACGCAGAATCACAGACTTATCCCAGACCTACGTTAATGTTTGAGAAGCGCTGTACCAAAGGAAGTGTATATAATCAGTTACTTAACTTTTGTTAACAACTTCATGCAAAGGTAACAATTTTCCGAAAAATAATTATTTAAAGTACACCTACTTTGTGCCACATCAGCACAAACATTGGTGTTTCGTGGGTATTGTTTTCTGACTATGAAATAATATGGTCACTGTAGAGATTTCTGAAAACTTGAAAAGTGGGAAAATTTAGCCATAATAAAAAATGTATTCATAATTCCATTCCCTTTTCTTCTATATAACATAAAAATATACGTATTTTACAAAATTGGAATCGTGCCATATACACAAGATTTGTATCTTACTCTTTTCATTTAATTTATCATGAGTATTTTCAGCAGCGCATTTTAAAAAAATTAGATAGAGTGGTACCTAGTTAAGATTTCCTTAATATAGATAAGGTAAAATGATGAATGTAGGCAGGCCATAAATATGACATCCAATTCTAAAATTTCAGGGGCCATAGATATTATTTTGCTTAAACATTTTAGTTATAGTTGGAGAAATTTAAGCCCAGAAAGCAAAATGACTCACCAAAGATAATTTGCTTAGGTAAACAAATTCATTGATTGAACTGTTCTTATGTATGAAGACCTATGGCAGAGTGAACAACTGTGCAGTTTGCCTGGAACTGTGGGCTTCCAGAGACATGGGACTTTCAGTGCTAAAACTGGACCAGTCCCAGGCAAACCTGGACAGGTGGTCACCCTGATGCTAAGCATTAGGGACAGAGAAAATTAAGAGATCTGGTCTCTGCTCTCAAGCGGAAGAGACACCTCTGTGAACAGATCATTACAATATGGTGTGATAAGTACCAGGAGAGCGCCGGGACTGTGAATGAGGCAAGACTTCTGGCATCCTGAAACCTACAGGACGAGAAGGGAGTTAACCAGATGAAATCCAGAGTACCAACGGGGCAGTTTAGAAGGGATTCTAGTCTGAAAGATCACTACAATAAAAGACGCAGTACTGAAAAATAATACTAAGAATTTACAGTGCCAGGCACTATGCTATTTATTATCTCCTTTAATCTTCACAAAGTTGAATTTGTCATATGAGTGATGAAGATGCCATTGGAGGGTTTTAAGCAGAAGAGTAGTACAATTGTGTACGTTAAAGATAAAGGATCAAGGGCCGGCCCTATGGCTGAGTGGTTAAGTTCACGCACTCCGCTTTGGCGGCCCAGGGTTTCACAGGTTCGGATCCTGGGCGTGGACATGGCATCACTTATCAGGCCATGTTGAGGCGGCGTCCTACATGCCACAACTAGAAAGGACCCACAACTAAAATACACAACTATGTACTGGGGGGATTTGGGCAGAAAAAGCAGAAAAAAAAAAAAAAGGTTGGCAACAGTTGTTAGCTCAGGTGACAATCTTTAAAAAAAAAAAAAAACAGGTAAAGGATCACTCTGGCAGTATGTAAGGTGCTTTTTAAAAAAGTCTATTACATATATGCTATTTTGAAATACCTTTAATGTAACATCATCCCCCAAACTAGTTTCATAAAAGGGACTCCAGATTCCCAATACAATTTAAAACCAAATTTGTCTAATACTTTAACTCTTCTCTTCTGTTTCTTCTATTTCTTTCTATTTCTTTCCTGATTTTGTACCAATGTACAAAATTCTGTAAAGAAATTGTTGTTAGGTTTTGTAGCATGGGCTCCCTCTGTTGACCGTGTAGCAATATAACAGCAACCACTTGACATCCCGCAGGAAAAACTGCTTTGGATCTTTACAGCAATTCTCTTTTGCTTTTAGGAAAATCAGAGGTCTTTGCCCCTAAATTACAATAACTTGTAAAGTATTCAAATGCATAAATGACACAGTTATTGGTTCATTTTTAACCAAAGAAATATTTACATACTTGCAGTCACCATTTTCATTGGCATTGTTCCATTTCTTCATCAAAGAGCCATTTACATTCATTCAACAGGACAGCTATTTGAATTTCATAATAGAATTATCCAGACTTTCATTTCCTATTATGCCCATAGCCATAGAAATGAACTTTATCATTACCACTTATCAGAAATAATCACTCATTAGGAATGTCATTTCTATGCAACTCTCAGATCGCCTAAATCCATGACAGGTCAGCTCCCAACTGCTCCGAATGAATGCCTGGCGGAGGCTGCAGGGAGAGCTGAACCGTGCGGGCCCGCCCCCTCAGGACTGTAGACAGAGTCATTTGCTCATTCAACAAATACCCAGTGGCACTTGCTCCAAACCAGCCATGTGCTTGGGAGACAGATTAATAACGTAGACTCTGATCCCAAGAACCCCTGGTCTAGTGAGGGAGATATTTGACATCTGAGCAATGCCTCTAACTTGAAGCAGACCATAAGTGTAATTACAGTGGTACAACATGCCGTAAAAGCAGAAGGAAATATTAAATATGATTGAGAGAATTTAGGCTGCCATCTTGGAGAAGATACCATTTGGCCGTTTTGGACATAAGCTCCCTGATGGCAGGAAGTTTTGTCTGTCTTGTTCTCTGCTACATCCTAAGTTCCTACAACTGTGACTGGCACATAGTAAATGCTTAATAAATAGCCATTAAATTAAGAAGTAGATTTTAAAATCAACAACAATTTTACTGACAGAAAAAGGCAGGGAAAAAGAATTTCCCTTTTTAAAAGGCTTATCCTCAAAACCATGGACCTTTTGTTTGTTTAACCCGCTTAAACCCTTCCCTTGGCTCTCCGCTATCTTTGGAATAAAATACTGTGCCATGTCCACTTCTCCAGAGTTATATCCATGGATCCCATTCCAAGCCATCAGGGTTGACAGCTGTCTGCTGGGGAACTGGACATTCTGTATTTCATCTATCTGTCCAAGAAATAAAAAACACGAAATACGCTGTTATGCTATGAATTGCTCATGTACCAGCTAATATAAAATATAATGTAGGTTATCAATGAACATTCTGATCCTGTGTATGTGTGTTTCAAATTGAGATCCATTCAGTTTCAAGTAATAGAAAATCCAATTCCAAATTAGCTTCACTAATGAAAGGATTTACTGGCAAATGTAACTGAAAGTCAGGCAATAGGGCAAACTTCAGGGCAATTCTATCAGGGCTTCTCCCCAACTGCTCTTCAGTTGTCTCATCTCTGACCTTCTAAGTATGTATCCTGTATCCTGGGACTGGCTTCCCCCATGGACACAAATTAGCAGCTAGCAGAAAGGATATTATATGCTTTCTTGTTTACATGCAGGAAGAGAAAGCATTGTTTCTCAAAACTAATGAAACTCTAACATATATAACTTTTTTGATCAGCAAATGTTACTAGTATTTTTGCAGAGGTCATCTAGAATTCCTGCTGGCTGTAAAACTACTAACACTTCTGAGATTTCTTTTACCATTGCCACATCACATACTCAGGTCTCTCTCCCCGGAAACCCGCCTTTGCCTAGCAAACTTTGACTGATGTTTAAGGACTACTCTTCCCGGGGAACGTTTCCCTGACTCTCAGTCTAGACACCTACACAAGGCTCTCGTGGCCCCCTGGTTTTCCTCCAGGGTAGCACTTGACATACTGAAATGTGATTGTCTGTTTCCCTGTCTGGCTCTCCCACAAGCAAGGGACTCTTCAAGAATAGCGATATCAGATGCTTTTGGTTGTGCATAACAGAAACCTAATGCAAACTGACTTCAACAATGAGAGAATTTATTATTTCTCAAAATAGGAAGTGTATGGGTAAGGTAGGCTCCAGGATTGGTGATACAGTGGTTCAACAGTGTCATCAAGAACCCACGTTCTTTCCCTCTCTCTGCCATCTTCAGTGTCAACTGCATCCTCAGGCTACTAACAAGATGGCTACAAAAGTTTCAGGCATCACATAATCCCTATGGGACTGCTCAGTGATCTCGATACATTTCACTTGTCCATTTTGTCTTTCATTCTCTTAGAAGATCTCGCCCCAAATCTCTGTCTCCTAAAACCTCAACATCTCCTTTCACATACTTGCTTTCAGCTGCTTAACTCAGCTCCTTATTCTCCTGGGAAAACAAAGGCAACTAGAAGAGAATCTATAGGTTCCTACCACCACACCTAGCCATGTAGCTGTGTCTGTGCCCATCCCCTCTGCTTTCTCTGTGAATGTGGATTCACAGCCTATGAAACTAGCAGAACCATCCCTCTTCTTGTGCAGTAGATCTCGTCTCTTCTCATCAAGTCAAGGATATTGCCCCAGCAATTCTCCTGTTCTCTATCTTGCATCACCAATACTTTTCTTCCCTACTAAATCAGCAGTTCTCAACTAGGGATGATTTTGCCCGCCTCCCCTCTACCTCCCAGGAAACACTTGGCAATGTCTAGAGACCTTCATGGTTATCACAACTGGGGAGGTGGGGGGATAATAACTGGCATCTAGTGGATAGAATGCCAGGGACGTTTCTAAACATCTTAGAATGCAAAGGATGGCACTCCACAACAAAAACATTATTCTGCTCAGAATGTCAATAGTGCCAAAGTTGAGAACCCCTGAACTAGATCATTTCTGTAAGCACGCACACACAAATGCTGAAATTTCTCCCATCTTAAAAATCACCCTCCCCTGCCTCCACATCCACTTCCACTTCAAACCTATTTCCTGCTCCTCTTTGCTGCACAAGTCCTCAGAAGTCTTACCTAATCTCACTGTGTCCACTTCTTTTCCTCTAAATCTCACTTAAACATTCCCAGTCTGGCTATGCCCCCAACATTCCAACAGAATTTCTCTTGTCAAGGTCACCAATGACTTCTATATTGTTACGTCCAACATCGAATTCTCAGCTGTGCGTGATCGAGTTGATCATTCCTTTTCTTAGAAGCATTTCCTTCATTTGATTCCTAAAATCCACCCTCTTCTGGTTTTCTTTCTAATTTTAAAAATTCCTATCAGTCTCCTTTTCTGGTTTCTCATGTCTCAACCTAAATGTTGGAGTGCCCACTGCACTCACAAAGAAGTGATATACTCACTTCTTTGGGGGCCTCACACGGCTTCAAATATCATCTATATGCTGATGAATCCCAAAGTTTTATCTCTAGCCTGGACCTCCCCTTGAACTCCAGGCCCATATATCCAGTTGCCTACTCATCATCCCCCCCTGAATATTTAATATGCATATAAAGCTTGGCATGTCCAAACTGAGTTCCAGACCTCTTCCTTAAAACCTGCTTCTCCTTCAGTCTTATTCATCAAAGTAAATTACAATCCTATTCTTCTATTTCCTTAGGGTGAGTCCTTGGCTTCACCCTTTCACACCCCAATTTGGTCCATCAGCAAACTTACCAAGCTCTCCCTTTAAAATACAGTATTTCCAGAATCAGACTGCTTACTACCTCTACTGCTATCATCCTGACCCTAGCCACCGTCATCTCTCCCCTGGATTATTGCAATAGCTCCCAACAGGTCTCCCTACTTCCGTCCTTATCCTCCATCAGTCTATTATCAACACAGCAACCACAATGAAAATGTGACATCATAAAGTAAGTCATATCACTTCTTGGTTCAAAATCCTCCAATGGCTACCCATCTCTCTCAGAATAAAAGTCAAACATTTATAATTCTTATAATGCTTCCTTTGCCCCAGTTACCCTGGCCTCTTTGCTGTTCCTGGATCACATCTGCACACTCTAGTCTCAGGGTCTTTGTACTTGCTCTTCCCTCTACGTGGAATGCTCTCTTTTTTGTGACAATGCAAGGTGTTTGCTCAAGTATCACCTTCCTAGAGGGGCCTTTCCTCCCCTCTCTATCTCATTGAGACCTCCTATCCCCCTTCCCTGCTTTATTTTTCTTCTTAGCTCTTATCACCATCTAAAATACTATATATTTTACATATTTATTTGTCTATCTCCTTCTAATGGAATGTAAGCTCCTTGAAGGCATATCTGTTTTGTTTATTGTTGTAGCCCAATACCTAAAACAATGCCTCACACATAGTAGGTTCTCCATACTGATTTTTGGAAAGAATAAGTCAACCACAATGACCACTACAGGGAGGGACTGTGTCTGACTCTGATCTGAATCCTGGGTGCCCAACAGAGGCACAGAATAAGAACTAGTAAAACAAATGAATCTTCCTTGTTTTGAATAGTTGTGCCTGTCGTGTGTTTCAGTGCTTTCTTGATTCTGATGGGTAACAGTTTCTTCTCTTTCTCCATCCTTCAGATATTCCTATGGGGAGACAGAAATCTCCCTGGGCACTCTTCCTAAGTCGCTTGGTAGCTGGGCTCTGTCTATTCCCTTTCTGCTTTTCCTGGAACTTTTACCCTGACATCCTGTACCCCTGCCAAGCCCTGGGCATATATGACACCACCACTCCTGTGGACTCCATTTCTGGAACACCTATGCTTTTCCCCTAATTTTAGGTGCTTGACACCGTTATCAGACTGATTTCTCCTTCAGGGCAAAGATGATATTTGCCTTTTCTGAGTCCCTAGTACTTGGGATAGTGCCCAGAACATACGAGGTGCTCTATAAATGGTACTTGGAATAAACTTTTGCCTATTTCTACTTTATTTTCTGTCATTTTATAGTCCTCATTCTCTCCATACTTCCATAGCCACCATAATACCTTAGTAAATTTATTAGTAGACATGTCTCTGTGGTATTGTGATTAAGAGCATAGGCTTTGGAATCCAGCAAACTGAGCCTGGGCTCTGTAACTTACTGGTTATATAACTTTGGGCAAGCTACTTAACCTTTCTAGCTTCTCTTTCTCTACTGGCAAAATGCTGTAGAAAGTTATGGTGAAGATTAAATTCAATAGTGTGTACTAAGCCTGAGCACTCTGTCATGTAATAGCTCAATGAATGATAACGCTAATATTCTCTAGCCAACAATAATAATAATAATATAACTATGAGTATCTTGAAGGTCAGGGACTGTATTTCTAGCATCTAGAGAGTAGGGACCTTTTGAGGGAGGGAAATGATGAGAGATGAGGGCTAGAGATGCCAATTGGAGCCACATTATGAAGGGTTAAGGAGTTTAGTCTTTATTCTTTACATAATGAAGAATAATCAAAGAGTTATGTAACACCTAAAGCAAAGAGCAAGCTCAAGATGAAATGTGTGAGTACCAAATGAGGAAGGCCAGGAGAGCTGCGTGGGGCCATGTTAACAACTCATTGAACTTGATGGTGACTGACATCAGTAATGCGTTCAGGCTATAGTTACATGATGTCAGCCTTTCAGATGAAAACAGAAAACTTCAGTCAAACGTCTGGTTGTTTAGTCTACCCAACATCAAAGACCTGGCTGTTCTGGAACTTTCAGATGTTTGGCTGACCGGTTTAGTTTTCATCTTCATCTAAGGGGCCTGGTAGACACAATCACTATGATTTTTGTCAGCTTTAGGCTTGAGGTTTTCTTTTTTTTAATTATAAAAACATTTTTATGACAACATAAAAGAGATTTTTTAAAAAGAAAAACAAAATCTCCTTAATTCTACCTCTCTAAGACAACTGGTTTTATTTTTGCATATTCCCTTTATAGCATATAAAGTTTACATTGCTTACCCACAGTGAACACACGCTTGTGTCCTTTTCTTTGCGTTTAGTGTAATATCACAAGGTTTAAATTTTTACATGATTCATACTTGAAAATAATTACTATGTAACATTATCAACTGGATGCTCTAGACATCTACTGAACTTTAACATCCTGAGAGAGTTGGAAATTTTTGTTGCCTCTAATTTTAAAATAAATAACTGTTTTGTTTATTGATTTTTTCCTCTAAATAATTCCATAGGATAACCATTTAAAGGCCAAAGTATTTTTATGAGTCAATATAGATTTCTATATTCAAGAGGATTATTAACTTATATTGACAAAAACAATGAATGAATTCCCTATTTCACCACAATCTTAACATTGATGTTATAATTTCAATGCTTTAAATTTTGGCCAATTGAACCATTTCTCACATAATATCATATATATAATATGTTATAGTGTATTATATATAATATGGATTATATATTGTGTAACATATATGTTATATATATATGTATATATTATAATCTATATATGTGCTTATCTCTCTTCCTCTCCCCAAGTATCAATAAAATAAGAACAAATGGTTGTTTTAAAGGTATCAACTCACGATGAAGACATTGCAAGAGAAGTTGTCAGTGGACACACTTTTAGAAGAGGGAAAAGTTAGCAGAGGAGAGAAAGCTAAACTGTATGCTGAGGGGAGATTTCAGTGGGAAGCTATAGAAACTAAGAAGAATAAGAATCATATTATACTATTATAGATCTTAGTAGATGTCCGGCATTGTTCTAAGCATTTTACATATATAAACACATTTAATCCTCACAACTTCCTTTGAAGTAGCCACTATTATTTTCACCATTTTACAAACGAGGAAAGTGAAGCATGAGGTCAAATAACTTGTCCAAGGTCACATAGCCAGCTTTCAAGCCCAGGCTACCTGGGTTCAAAGTCCATTCTCTTAACCACAACATGGTACTGCTTTTGAGAAAGGCTCGGTAATTTGAGGCACAGAGTATTCGGGGAGGCAGGATGGCATGGAGATTGGTTGAAAGTCTGTGTAGAGACATGTTAGACTTGCAGGTCTCTTCCCCTAAGTCATCCAACCAGGCTGCTATGTCCTCTACCCTGGCAGGAGACCAGAGATTTATCTATGGAAAAAGTGCACCTGAGAGGCCGAAGCCCAGAGAAATGAGGCACTGTGGTAGGGGGGGGAGAAGAGTCAACTGAAAACTTGGGAATTAAGTGAATGTCTACTTACTGAATGGTGAGGCCTCCAGCTCCCATGCCCTGCTCAGCTTAGAGTACTTGGGTAGCCAGGCAGCCATACCTGCCTCTGCCACCCAAGGGAAGAGACTGGAGAAATTGACTAGCTTCAGAAAAAATAACTACAGGAGCTGGTCCAGTGGTGTAGTGGTTAAGTTTGTGCACTCTGCTTCAGCAGCCTGGGGCTCATGGGTTCAGATCCCAGGTGCTGACCTGCACACCACTGATCAAGCCATGCTGTGGCAGCATCCCACATACAAAATAGGGGAAGATTGGCACAGGTGTTAGCTCAGGGTGAATCTTCCTCAAGCAAAAAGAGGAAGATTGACAACAATAAATGTTAGCTCAGGACCAATCTTCCTCCACCCCCCCCCCCGCCAAAAAAACCCCCCAAAAAACCTAAGGAAATCTGAATAAAGTATGGACTTTAGTTAATAACAATATTTTTTAAAAACTGCAAATGCTGATATTTTGGAGTCCCCAGCAAAATGGTCAGGTAACCTCCCTATTACCCTGTGGGGAAGCCGGCAGTCAACAAGTCCCATCTATTCACACAGAGCTTCCAATTGACCTATTAAATATGAAGGGCTGCAAAAATTCACCAAATATTTGAAAAAAGATTCCAAAATGAAAGAAGCCAAAAGAAACAAACAGAAAAATGGAACTCGAAGGAAAAGGACAAATTAGGGAACAGAAGAAAAATTTTAAATGATCATCAATGTAGATAAGAGATAAGAGATAAGATTAGACAGATAAATATAGATAGCGTATTTGAGAACAAGATTAGGATGCTTACTTTAAAAGAAAGGAATAATAAGAGAATAAAACTCACGAAAATTGAAAACATGGCAGCAGAAAGTTTTTTAAAAAATCAACAGAAGGGTTGGAAATTAAAATTGAAGAAACCTCCCTCCAAAACAGAACGAAAAGACAAAGAGTTCAACGTTAGAAGAGATGCCAAAGCTGGAAGCTCAGCTCAGGAGATTCAACATCCAAATATGAGTTTCAAAAAGAGAAAGCAAAGAGACAAAGAAAAAGAAACTATTGAAGAAAGGATACAAGAAAAAATGTCCAGAATTAAAGAACACATGTTTCCAGTTTGTACAGGCTTTTCAAGGGCTGAGCACAATGAATTTTAAAAACTACATCAAAGCACATCGCTAAGAAATTTCAGAACACCGGGAGATAAAGTATACTCAAGGTTCCAGGAGAAAATAACGGTGTCATACAAGGATAGAGAGAATTTGAATGACATTAACAAATCCTGTATGATCTCATTCATAAATAGAAGATAAAAATAACAACAAACAAACACATAGAAACAGAGATTGAACTGGTGGTTAGCAGAGGGGAAGGAGGCGGAAGGAGGACAAAAGGGGTGATTAGGCATGCGTGTATGGTGATGGTTGTAATTAGTCTTTGAGTGGTGAACATGATGCAATCTACACAGAAATCAAAATATAATAATGTACACTTGAAATTTATATAACATTATAAACCAATGCTACCACAATAAAACAATAAAACAATAACAATAAAAAAAATAAAATGATATTAAATGTCTCCACAACAAACACTGGAAACTAGAATACAAAGTAGCAATGCTTTAAAAGTTCCTTGTAAAAATTATTTTCAACCTAGAATTCTGTATCCAGAGAACCATCTATCAAGTGTGAAGATAAAATTAAAGACACATTGAGACTTGCAAAATCTCCCCCCAAAAATTACTTCTCCTACCCCATTTCGAGGAAGCTACTACAAGGCATGTGCCACCAAAATGAGGGATTAAAAAAAGAGAGAGAGAGAGAAACACGGGATTCATAGAACAGGAGATATAACACAGGAGAGAGGCAAAGAGACTCCTCATGGTGATTATAAAGGAGAATCCTAGGATGAAAACTGCTGAGCATGGATAAAGGTTGGAACAGGAGAATGGAGGGCTCTAGGACCTATCCCTTCAGGAAAATAAACGGAACAGATGAATTACCTGGTAAAGTTGATAATGTAGAAAATAGTGATATAGAGAACTAAGCAAGTGAAAAAATAAAATTATTAATATTTCCTGTAGGAAAAGCATATACAAGAAAGGAAATCTATAGTACAGTACTTAGCTTAGCAGTAAACAATATTTACAATAATTCAAAGAGTGAATTTTGGTTTCATCAAAAATTATATTTTAACTACATTAAGGAGAGGAAATAGAAACCTAGAGTGATGGAAGAGGGGCTGAATCCTCATCTTTTATAACAGGAATTCAAAAAATAATGTCTAAAATTGGTAAATCAAAAAGAATCAGTATAAGCATATTATATTTTAAAGATTTTATTTTTCCTTTTTCTCCCCAAAGCCCCCCAGGTGCATAGTTGTGTATGTTTAGTTGTGGGTCCTTCCGGTTGTGGCATGTGGGACACAGCCTTAGCATAGCCTGATGAGCAGTGCTATGTCGGTGCCCAGGATTCAAACCGGCAAAACCCTGAGCCGTGGAAGTGGAGCATGTTGAACTTAACCGCTCAGCCACGGGGCCAGCCCCACGCATATTATATTTTAATGGCAGTAAATACCAGAAGAAATAACTAGTTTAAGGACAAGTTTTGAGGTTAAGGATGGGTGTGGCTAGAGATCACAGTTTTTCATCTTAAGCCTTATAGCATAATTTGACTTTATAAACAATGAGAACATATTATTTTGATTACTTTCTTAACCTTAAAATAATTTTTTAACATTATATCATTTTCATTCAAAGTTTCTTAACTGAAGATTTTTATCATGTGTTTATGTGGTGACTGCAAGTTACTTAACAAACATTTTGTATGTATTAGGTCTTGCCTGGCACCAGAGACGAATAAATGTGCAAAATTAAACATTTACTCTTAAATAGCTCATGGTGCAAGTGGGAGAGAAAGATAAGTAATCAAGTGGTCATTAAACAGATGACAAGTGCTATAATAGAGAAATATGGACAATGCTATGGGAGCAGAAAGGAGTGCATATCTGGCTTGCCTTGGGAGTGGGGAACTGAGCTGCATCATAGAGGAGGATAATGGAAAGGAGAGCTTTCCAGGCAAATGGAATTGATGTGAAAAGGGTTGGAGGTGTCAGCAAGTTCCCTTTGTCATGTTTGTTAAGGCTAGAAGGCAGGATGTGCAGAACATGGGATTTACCTCAGCCTTTGTTCAGTTTTATTTGGGTCAGGTCAAGTTTTGTGGCCTTCTGTGGACATTTTAAAATCTCAGAAATGTTCTTAATCACCTGCATTCTTAAAATGTAGCTGGGGTCCTGTCTTTGAGGTAGAAATAATGCAAACAGCTTTAGACGGCACAGTGTCACAAATGGGAAGGCCGGGAAAACTAAGTATTTGAATTCTTTTGATCTGTGTGTCCTCTAATGGCCTCAGTATGTCTGATTTGCCCTGTACGGAGGACCACAGAGTTGTAGGCAGAGTTCCTGACTTTCCAAATTATGAAAATAAGCTTTTTATCCAAGCCTCTCCAAGCAAAAAACAGGCAGCATTCAGTTATCTTTCAAAATATTATGTCCAATAGAAAATTGATATTAGCTATGAAAATAAACACTAGTCTACATATCCTTCAGTTCCCTCTCCTCCATCCCCTCCACCACCTCCTCGTTCAGGCCTCGATATCAGACATTGCAACTGAGTTCTGACTACCTTCTCTATGCTTCCAGACTCTTCCATTCAATCTATTTCTCCTTGCCAGCAGAGACCTAATTGGCAGTCCTTTGATTAAAAAAACAAAAAGAAGAAAAACAACTTCACTGCCTCTCCACAGCCTGCAGGATCAAGTCCAATCTCCTTTGTCTCTCATTCCACGCCTTCCATTACCTGGCCCCAAACTACATTTCTAGCACCCTCTCCTATTATTCTTCTTTTCATCCTCTCTCTCCACTTTCTACCCCGCTGCAGCCACACACACACAGTGTTCGTTCTCTAAATTTCATCTTCCCTGAAATGTTATTTTTAGAACACAGCGAACTTTCATGCCATCAAACGTTCGAATGTGTTTTTCTCTCTAAAATGCCCTTTGGCCCACAAATCTCCTCCCTATCTTAAGACCCAATTTAAACGTCCCTGCTAACGATCAAAAGCATGATGTCTGGTCCACTAGGATCCAAGGCAGGCTTACTAAATGTATGGCTTGAGCAAGTTACCTAAGCTCTCTTTGCTTTGGAAATAACAGTAGAAAATTATGGGACCCACTTCACAGGGCTGTTGTGAGACATAAACAAGAGAATAGATGTCAAACACGGAGAACAATGTCGAGAATATATTTAGAGCTCAATGAATGTTAGCTCTGGCTTAAAATAATAATAAATGGATAGTGAACAAACAAATTTTTTTAAATTCTCTTTTCTGAGAAGCTTTACTCATTTCTCCAAGGAAAATTAATCATAAGCAAATTGCTTATGACGTTTACTTTCACATCTCTTCTACTTTATACAATTTCAGGCACATAGAATGTCTTCAAAATGATTTTTTAAAAATAAAGTCATAATCACTTCTGAAGTCTTTTAAAATATAGTTTCAAAGCTGTTAAACACGGGTTCAAATCCTGGATCAGATACCTACTAATTATGTGATCTTGGACAAGCAACAAAACTTCAGTTTCTACGTCTATAAAAAGAAGGATAATATCATTTATCTGACTGAGGATTCAGTGATAATTTTCCGTTCGAAGTTTCCCAGAGTCTACAGACAAAGCCTAAAACACGGCCAGACACACAAGTCTCACTACCATCTGGCCCTTGTCTACCTTTCCAGCTTCATCTCCCACACTACCCTTGGTACTTGCTACTTCAACAATTCTGAAATGCTTGCAATTTCCTAGGCTGTCTGGTTTTTGAGTCTTTGCACATGCTGTTCATTCTAACAAAAGTGTCCTTCCCTTCACTTATACTTACTCGGTTCATCTTTATCCTTCAAAACTCATTAAAATATTTATAGAGTACCTACTTATATATTTTCTATGTTCCTCTGGTCGCCCAACAAATGTCTAAATGCCATCTAGAGTAGTTCACTTGCCTTCAACTGGATCGGAACTGAAAATCAGAGCTATTAAAGCCCTTGGAGTTCACCTAACGTAGCCCAAGAGTGTCCATACTGAAGAAATAGTTCTAGAGTGAAGAGGCTGACCTAAGGTCATGGAGATCTTAGTTATCTACTGTTGTGTAACCAACTATCCCAAAGTTTAATGGCTCAGATCAACAACCATTTTATTATTTCTCACAATTTTATGAGTCCAGAATCCAGTCAGGGCTAGGCTAGGCAGTCCTTCTGCTCCACAGGGAGTCAACTGAGGTCACTCAGTGGTATTCACATGGCTTCACGCACATGCCTTGAGCCTTGACAGAAATGGCTGGAAAGCTGGCTTCATCTGGGTCCCTCTCCCCCTCTAGATAGTCTCATTGTGATCTCTCCAGCAGGGCACCTGGTGGCTCAGGGCTCAAAGAGACAATGTTCCCTGGAGACAGGAAGTGGATGTTACAAGTCTCTTAAGACTTAGGCTTGGAAACTAACGCAGTGTCTTTTCTGAAGTATTCTACTGGTCAAAACAATTGTAGAGCCCACCCAGACTCCAGAGGAGGAGACATAGACCCCATCTATCCATGATAGGAGGATCAAAGAAATTACAGCCATTGTTAATCTGTCACTGTTTACCCACTGGCCACAAATTATTTACATTCTTCCCACACGCAAAATACATTTGCCTCCTCAAAGGACCTATCCCCCAAAACTCAGCACATTACAGCATCAGACTCAGGATCAAGGTCTATGATCTTATCATCTGAATAAGTTCCAGGGCTTGATGAGGCTCCTCAGATGTAGTTCCTTAAACATTGTTTCTTTCAACCTGACCATATCTGAACTAAAGAAATAAGTTATCTTTCCCTTACACATCCAACTACAATGGTGAGACAGGCATAAGATAACTGCAATAGACACTGCTGTTTAAAAGAGGATGGTGGTAGTGGTGGGTAGGGAGAATGCAAACACATAGCAGTCATTGGTACATAGAAATTCTGAAATCTAGCCAGGCACATGTTTTTGCCAGTTCCTTAATTAAGGCCTAGTTCTGTTCCCTGGGAATGAGTCTCTGTGACTTTTGGTTCTGCCCTCTGAGTCATCCTTCTTTTTCCATAAGAAACAGTCCATTTTTGTAGTTGAGTAGTTTTCTCAGCCTGCTCTCTGCCTACAGTAGATTGGGAATCCAAAGACCTCTTTTCATTTTGTACTGTCTCTGTCAGTTTCAGCCAAGCTAATGTAATCCTTTTAAAATTTGAGGAGTTTCCTGTGTATCAAGTTATACTTTATTCCATTATCCAAAAAACACACCCACAAATCTCTTTCAGATAGCCTTTCTCAACCTTGGGCCCCCTGTGAAGCTGCTGTGGAATGATACCCTTAAGACTCTTGAAAACCCTATTGTTTAACACAGAGGGTCTGTGAGGCACAGCATTAAGATCCTCAAAAAGAATTTTCCCCCTCCTAGGAATAATTTTGAAAGGATCTATGAGACACTGCCCTAAATCTTTCTGAGGTCTTAACAAAAGATTTTATAGTGCACCCTTGACTTCTCTTTACCCTGTGATCTCATTTTTCTGGTAACACCTTGGATTTGATCTTTACTATGAGGCCAGCTGTTCCTTTGAGATCCTTGTGCTGGCTGGAAGTGCTATCCTGGGCCCTTCTTTAGTTTATCTCTCTCTTCTCATAGACAGCTAGAAAAAGCCAGTTGACACTTTGTACTTTCTGCCTAGAAACTCCCCAGCCAGATGCTCAAGTTCGTTAGGTACTTTTCAATTTTCCATGTTACCACAAGTGACCGTGTTGCCAAACCTTCCTCCAGTTTCCAATAACAATTCCTTGACTGTTCTGCAAGTCCTCACCAACAGTCTTCTCCATGTCTTAATGCCCTTCAAGTCTCCATCCATCGTGCAGTCTCAAAGCCAATGTCACATGTCTTGGGTTTTGTGTTAATAGAAGTGCACCATTTCCAGGTATCAACTTCTATTGTGGTTACCAGTTGTTGCCTAACAAATTATCCCCAAACCTAGTAACTTAAAGAAAATTATCATATCTCTTGATTTTGTGGGTCAATATTTGGGGTAAAGAATGGATGATTGATTCTTCGACTCCACATGAAGAGTGAAATAGGGTCAGTGGATGGTACTCAGCTGGTAGTTGGGTTGGTCTGGAGGATCTCAGATAGTTTCACTCACATGACAGACATTGACAAGAAGAGTTGGAAGGCTGGATTCGACTAAGCACTTCTCCCTCTCATGAAGTCTGGGCTCAAGCAGGCCCTTCTCTGCATGTAGTCTCAAAGCCTGTCCATGAGGTCTCTCTAGAAGGGATATCAAACACATGCTACATGACACCCAAGGGCTCCGAGAGGCAGTGTTCCAAAAGATAGGAAATGGAACTTCCAGGTTTTTAATCCCAGGCTTGGAAACTGATAGTGTCATTTCTGCAATATTTTATTAGTTAAAGCAGTCACAGGGTCTGCTCAGATTTAAGAGGAAAGGACATAGACACCATCTCTTGATAGGAGGAGCATCAAAGAATTTGTGGCCATATTTAATCTGCCACATAAAGAAGTTTAACAGAAAAACCAAGAGTTGAACCCAGATCTTCTGCCTCTAGTTGCATGCATGTGCCATTACTGCACTCATTCATTCATTCATGATTCAACAAACATTTCTGGAATGCCCCCATGTCTGCTAGGTACCATGTTAGACACTGAGACAAGATATAAACGTTAAAAAGATATGAACTCTATTCTGGGATATCCTACAAGCTAATGAGGCCAATGGATATATCCACGCATAATGCTAGATGCTAATAGAGAGGTACGCCAAATACTGGAGGAAGATACAAGAGGTAGGAAATATCTACAGTGGGGAAGAGGGAGTGTTGGGAGGGCTTCCCAGTGTTAACTGAAAAAGCCTCAAGATGAGTTTATTCATGAATAACCAAAAAAATTGCAATTCACGATGTGCATGTTATGGCAAACTATAGGCAAATCCAACAAACAAAGAAGGGGAGCTGCCTATAGAGAAAAAGGGAGAGTAGTGAGGGGCTGTTCTGAGGGAAAGTCCGTTTAGGGAAAGTAACAGTTCAGGGTGGCAATGACTTCTCATTGACCAAGCTGCCGTGTTTCTCACTGGCTGGGCCGTTGCCAGGTGGGGAGAGAAATCTTCCTTTGGTAGTATAGTTTTACTTCCTGTCCAAGACGCAAGCATCCATCTCTTCTCCTTTGATGTAATTGATGATATGATAGAGTGTGAGAGCTCCCCCTACCGGCCTTCCCAACTCCAGTTTAGTCAAGGTTTCTTTTACTAATTTCTGCAGTAGAGAAATGAACTCACAGCTGAGTTTTAAAAGCTGAAGAGAATTTGCTGAGAAGAGAAGACAATGAAAGACTTTATAGTCATTGGCCAAGGGCAGACGGGGTGAAAGAGCACGGTATGTTTGGGAAACATTGAGGAGTTCACACGATTGATATAGAAGATATAAGGGGTACAAGCCACTCAGAAATTATTTTGACATTTTTTTTCCTGAGGCAGTCAGAGGCATAGGGAGAAAGTGATGGGAGACTTCATTTCAACTTCATGTTTTTCCTATTGATGATTCTAAGAGTTGTGACTCCAAAGCTTTCTTTTCTATGCTTCCATTTGCAAGCCCCCCACACCCCATTTCTTCGTTAAATCATGGCAATAGGATTAGAGGGAGATAAGGTCATTTCGAGATTTATATTTACATCCAGCCTGTAAACCCCTGTCTTTCATTATGTGTGCAAGTATGGATAATGGACTGTGTGTGATGAATATTAATCATGCCTTTTCATTTGGGTATTTGAAGACTACACAGTGAGCCTAACCCTAGTACTTGCTGGTGTAGGGATTGATGTGGTGCAAGTAAGGGGTTATTTTACTTGGCATCAGACTTCAACACACTAAGTCAGTGTCCCATTCCACTACCTGTCCTCTGTGATGCCTTTGTGAGAATCACAAAAGTACATTCTCTGGGTGATACAGCCCCACATCAGGTTTCAGTGGCTTGAAGAGTAAAGTAAGGTCTTAATTTCAGCTGCCACTTGTTTCCTGGCTTGTCATGTACACAACGTGCATCTCTATGTTCTGGCCTTGCCTGATTATTGGTGTTCCATTGTTATATTCAGAACAGAGCCTGTGGACACAGACCAAAGAAGCCATTTTCCATTCCATACTCCTCATATCCCTTGATTCTAATGTATTCTGTGATCTACGGTTCAAACACCAAGCAAATCATCCTCCTTCTCTGTACTTATTTTTCTCTCACTGAAAGTTCCAAGGACTAGCCATTCCTATCCTGGGATATAGAGCCTCCTTTGTCAGGAATAAGTTTGGCAAGCATAATGTTCTATCCATACTCTCACCTGCCTCAGGAAAATGACTTCTTTTTAAGTTGTTTTTTCATTGTATAAACTATTTTGAAACACTAATAGCAGGAATAAAGAGAAAGAGTGAGAGGGAACGTTGCCAACAATCCTGTCTCCTATCAGATAAGCCATTTTCATTTCCCATGGTGACCATTGTCTCCAAGTTCCTAAATTCCAAACTCTGTCAACAAGTATGTATTTTTTCATTGTTTTAATGAGAGAATACGTTTCATTTTATTTTCTTTATTTTTTACTAAATAGTACCTCCTGGAGGATTCTGGGAAGATGTCTGCATAGGAGGCCTCTGAATTCACCTCCTCCCACAAACACAACAAATCTACAACTACCTGTGCAACAATTTCCTGTGAGAGAGAGCTGGAAATTGGATAAAGGGAACCCCCATGACAAGGGACAAAACTGACAGGAGTGGAAGAGGCAGAAATTCACCTCTGCTGAGGAAAAAGACATATCCTAGCTGTGGCCCTTCACAGTCGGGAACAACCTCAAAGGTACAAAGCCATTCCCAGAGGAGTAGGGGGATCTGAGTGGGGATCCATGTCACAATAGGCATCCTAGCCTTTGGATTCAGCACAGTTGAAATGAGATCCCATAATACCTGGCTTTGCTGGCTTTGAAAACTAACGGGGGATATCCCCAGAAAAACTATTGGACTTCAGAGAGAAAAGCCTGCTCTTAAAGGGCTCATGCACAGATTCACCTATTCTGGAAACCAACACAAAAACACCAGAAAGAAAAGTGCATAGTCCTTTGGTGAAAGAGACTCATTTGGTAAGCTCTGAGCTCATCTCAAAGAGGCAGGAGGTGGTTGGACACTTCCCCAGGGACTAAGACACTGGCAGCAGCCATTATTGAGACTTAGCACAGTCATGCTGACACAGACACTGGCAGACACCATTGGATTTCTTCCTCTGGTCTATTAGTGCAGGGGTTTGCCCTTCCCACTAGAGCATCAATTTAATCCAGCTCAGCCAGGGAGGCAGCCCACCCTAGAGACCAGCCCCGCCCACCAGCAATCCGTGGTGAACTTGTGGGCATCTGTAGGTGGAGTGGGTGGAACCTCTGCAGTGAGGTGAGTGGGCCCATCTCTGGCAGGGGGTGCATGCGGGCAGGGCTGACGGCAGTGGGGTGTAACAGCCACAGCCAACTATTGCCCCCGGCCATATCAAACAGCCACACATAGGACCTGCTCCACCTTCCAAACGCCTAATTTCAAAATATACTACAATGCTATAGTAATCAAAATAGCATGATGCTGGCACAAAAACAGACACACAGATCAATGGAACAGAATTGAGAGCCCAGAAATAAACCCACACATCTGTAGACAGCTAATTTTCGACAAGGAAGCCAAGAACATACAATGGAGAACAGAAAGTCTCTTCAATAAATGTTATTGGGAAACCTGGACAGTCACATTCAAAAGAATGAAAGTAGACCATTATCTTCCACCATACACAACAATTAACTCAGAATGGATTAAAGACTTCAATTTAAGACCTGAAACTATGAAAATTCTAGAAGAAAACATAGGCAGTGTGTTCTTCAACATCAGTCTTAGCAGCATATTTTCAAGTCCCATGTCTGACCAGGCAAGGGAAACAATAGAAAAAATAAACAAATGGAACTACATCAAACTAAAAAGCTTCTACACAGCAAAGGAAACCATCAACAAAATGAAAAGACAACCTAACAATTGGGAGAGGATATTTGCAAACCGCATACCTGATAAGGAGTTAATATCCAAAATATATAGAGAACTCATACATCTCAACAACAAAAATACTAACAACCTAATTTAAAAACGGGCAAAAGATCTGAACAGACATTTCTCCAAAGAAGATATACCGATGGCCAACAGGCACGTGAAAAGATGTTCAACATCACTAAATATCAGGGAAATGCAAACCAAAACTACAATGAGATATCGCCTCATGCTCTGTCAGAATGGCTATAACTAACAAGACAGGAAATAATGTGCTGGAAAAGATGTGGAGAAAATGGGACTCTCATTCACTGCTGGTGGGAGTGCAAATTGGTGCAGCCATTATGGAAAGCAATATGGAGATTCCTCAAAAAATTAAGAATACAACTACCATATGATCCAACTATTCTACTCCTGAAATTTATCCAAAGAACATGAAAACATGAATGCATAAAGATATATGCACCTCTATGTTCATTGCAGCATTATTCACAATAGCCAAGAGTTGGAAACAACCTAGGTGCCTATAAAGAGATGAATGGATAAAGAAGATGTGGTATATATACACAATGAAATACTACTCAGTCCTAAAAAATGATGAAATCTGGCCATTTGTGACATCATGGATGGACCTTGAAGGTATTATTCTAAGTGAAATAAGTCAGAGAGATAAAGTCAAATACCATATGATCTCACTCATAAATAGAAGATAAAAACAGCAATAAATGAATACATAGAGACAGAGATTGGGTTGGTGGCAACCAGAGGGGAAGGGGGGAGGAAGGAGTACAAAAGGGGTGATTAGGCACATGTGTATGGTGATGGATTTTAATTAGTCTTTGGGTGGTGAAAATGATGTAATCTACACAGAAATCAAAATATAATGATGTACACCCAAAATTATATAATGTTATAAACCAATGTTACAGCAATAAAAAAATTTTAAAAAGAAAAAAAAAGTTATGTGTATTTTAACACAATTTTAAAAAAGGGAAAAAAACAGTTCTGGAGATGAATGGCAGTGATGATTGCACAACATTATGAATGTGTTTAATACCACTGAACTGTACACTTCAAAATGGTTAAGATGGTAGATTTGTTTATGCATATTTTACCATCATAAAAAAACTTAGGAAAAAAATGTCATCAAGAATCTGTATGTGTTCTATTTGCAGTTTCCCACTGTGTCATGGCATTTGTCTCTACTTTGCCTTCATCCACGCTATCCTTCTGCCTGAGTCCTTTGTCTTCAGTCTTCCCCAGCTGCTCCTGGTCATCCTACAAAACTCAAGTGTCAGGAAGATTTTTTAACCCTCCTAGACCAATGTACCTCAAACTTTAATGTGCATATTATAGTAAAATGTACATTCTTATTTATTTAGTCTCAAGTGGGGCCTGAAACTTTGCATTTCTCACAAGCTCACAATCCCAGGTGATTCAGATAATGCTGATCCACGGACCACACTTTGAGTAAGAAAGCTTTTAGACTAACAATTCTCAAACTTTTTATCTTAGGACCCCAATGCACTCTTAAAAATTATTGAGGATACCAGTAAGCTTTTGTTTACATAAATTATATCTATCAATATATATCATGTTAGAAAATAAAACTGAGAAATATAAAAATTATATTTAATTCATTTAAAAATAACAATATTGGGGCTGGCCCCGTGGCCAAGTGGTTAAGTTCGCGCGCTCCGCTGCAGGCGGCCCAGTGTTTCATTGGTTCGAATCCTGGGCGCCGACATGGCACTGCTCATCAAACCACGCTGAGGCAGCGTCCCACATGCCACAACTAGAAGGACCCACAATGAAGAATATACAACTACGTACTGGGGGGCTTTGGGGAGAAAAAGGAAAAAATAAAATCTTAAAAAAAAATAAAAATAACAATATTAAGCCCATTACATGTTAAAATAAATAACACATTTTTATGAAAAATAACTGTATTTTCAAGAAAAATGTTCTACATTTTTGCAATATCTCTTTAATATCTGGTTCCATTCTATCAGAAATGGACAGTCCAGTATATGGACAATCTGTAAGGACATAGGTGAACTCAACATCACCAATAAACTGGGTATAATGGAAATCTATAGACCACCTTATCCAACAACAGGAGAACACACATTCTTCTCAAGCTCACATGAAACATTGACCAAGATAGACTACATTCTGGGCTATAAAACATACCTTAACAAATTTAAAAGAATAGAAATCATATAATGTCTGTTCTCAGACCACAATGGAATTAAACTGGAAATCAATAACAGAAAGATAGCTGGAAAATACCAAAATACTTAGAGATTAAACAACACACTTCTAAATAATACACAGGTCAAAGAAGAAATCACAAGAGAAATTAAACAATATTTTGAACTAAGTGAAAATGAAAAGAGAACTTATCAAAATTTGTGAGATAAGCAAAAGTAGTGCTTAGAGGGAAATTTATAGCATTGAATGCATATATTAGAAAAGAAAAAAGATCTAAAATCAGTCACTTAAGCTTCCACCTTCGGGCTGCCTCCATGGCCGAGTGGTTAAGTTTGTATGCTCTGCTTCAGCAGCCCAGGGTTTCGCCAGTTTGGATCCTGGACGCGGACATGGCACTGCTCTTCAGGCCATGCTGAGGTGGTGTCCTGCATAGCACAACCAGAGACACTCACAACTAGGATATTCCACTATGTACTGGGGGGCTTTGGGGAGAAGAAGAATAAGAAGAGGGAGAAAGAAGATTGGCAACAGATGTTATCTCAGGTGCTAATCTTTTAAAAAAAAAGTTTCCACCTTAGAAACTAGAAACTAGAAAACTAGAAACTAGAAATAGAAAGGCAAATTAAATCCAAAGGAAGCAGAAGAAAAGAAATAATAAAAATTAGAGCAGAAATCAATGAAATTGAAAATAGAAAATCTATAGAGAAAATAAATGAAACCAAAAGCTGGTTCTTTGAAAAGATCAATAAAATGGATAAGTCTCTAGCCAGGCTAACTAAGAAAAAAAGAGAGAGAACACAAATAACTAACATCAGAAATGAAAAAAGGGACATCACTACAGATCCCATGGACATTAACAGGGTAATAAAGGAATACTATGAACAACTCTATGCCCATATATTTGATAACTTAAATGAAATGGACCAATTCCTTGAAAGACACAATCTGCCAAAACTCACACAAGAAGAAACAGACAATATGAATAAGCCCATATTTATTTTAAAAAGTGAATGAATAATTAATAACCTTACAAAACAAAAAGCACCAGGTCCTGATGGGTTCACTGGAGAATTCTTCTTTTTTGAAGATTGGTACCTGAGCTAACATCTATTGCCAATCTTCTTTCCTCTTCTCCTTCTTCTTCTTCTTCTCCACAAAGCCCCCCAGTATGTAGTTGTATATTCTAGTTGTAGGTCCTTCTGGTTGTGCTATGTGGGACACCACCTCAGCATGGCTTGATGAGAAGTGCCATGTCCATACCCAGGATCCAAACCAGTGAAACCTGGGCCGCCAAAGTGGAGTGCATGGACTTTACCATTCATCCACAGGACAGATCCCTACTGGAGAATTCTACCAAACATTTAAGGAAGAAATTGTACCAATTCTCTACAATCTCTTTCAGAAGATAGCACTGAGAGAATATTTCCTAACTCAATCTAAGAGACCAGGATTACCCTAAAACCAAAACCAGACAAAGACATTAAAAGAAAACTACTGATCAATATCTCTCATGAACATAGATGCAAAAACCCTTCGACAAAACGTTAGCAAATAGAATCTAACAATGTATTTAAAAAATTATATACCAAGTGAAATTTATCCGAGGTATGCAAGGCTGGTTCAACATTTAAAAATCAATGAATGTGACTCATCACATCAATAGGCTAAAGAAGAAAAATCACATGATAATATCAATAGATGCAGAAAAAGCATTTGACAAAATCCAACACCAATACATGTAAATACTTTCAGTAAACTAGGAATAGACGGGAACTTTCTCAACTTGATAAAGAATATCTAAAAAAACCCTACAGCTAGCGTCATACTTAATGGTGAGAAACTGAAGCTTTTCCACTAAGATAAGGAACAAGGCAAGGACATCCCCTCTCACCACAGCTTTTCAACATTATACTGGAAGTTCTAGCTAATGCAATTAGACAAGAAAAGGAAATCAAAGGTATACAGATTGAGAAGGAAGAAATCAAACTGACTTTGTTCATAGACGACATGATCATCTATGCAGAAAATCCAAAATAATCAACAGAAAAATTCCTGGAACTAATAAGTGATTATAGCAAGATTGCAGAATACAAGGTTAGTATACAAAAGTCTATTGTTTTCCTATATATTAGCAATAAACAAGTGGAATTTGAAATCAAAATTGAAATGCCATTTACGTTAGCACCCACCAAAAATGAAATATTTATGTATAGATCTAATGAAATATGTGCAATATCTATATGAGGGAAACTATGAAATTCTGATGAATGAAATCAAAGAAGAAATAAATAAATGGATAGATAGTCCATGTTCCTGGATAGGAAGATTCAATATTGTCAAGATGTCGGTTCTTCCCAACTTGATCTATAGATTCAATGCAATCCCAATCAAAATCCCAGCAAGTTATTTTGTGGATATCAACAAACTGATTCTAAAGTTTTTATGGAGAGGCAAAAGACCCAAAATAACCAACAGATTATTGAAGAAGAACAAAGTTATAGAACTGATGCTACCCGACTTCAAGACTTACTATAAAGCCAGAGTAATCAAGATAGTATGGTTTTGGAGAAAGAATAGACAAGTAGATCAATGGAACAGAATAGACAGCCCAGATAGTCCCACACAAATATAGTCAACTCATCTTTAACAAAGGAGTAAAGGCAATACAATGGAGAAAATATAGTCTTTTCAACAAATGTACTAGGACACTGGAGGCCCACATGCAAAAGAATGACTCTAGACACAGACCTTACACCCCTCACAAAAATTAACTGAAAATGGATTACACCTAAATGTAAAATGCAAATATATAAACTCCTAGAAGATAACATAGGAGAAAATCCAAATGACTTTGAGTTTGGTGAAAACTTTTTAGAAACAATCCATGAAAGAAAGAAATGATAAGCTGGATTTCATTAAAATTAAAATTTTCTGCTATGCAAAAGACGTTGTCAAAAGAAAGAAAAGTGAAGCTGCAGACTGCGAGCCAACATTTGCAAAAGACATATCTGAGAAAGGACTGTTCTCTAAAAGATATTTTAAAAACTCTTAAAACTCAACAACAAGAAAATAAATAACATTCTTTTTAAAAAATGGGCCAATCATCTTAACAGACATGTCATCAATTAAAATATACAGATGTCAAATAAGCATGTGAAATAAAATTTCAGGAAAATGGAAATTAAACAATAATGAGATACACACCATTAGTATGACCAAACCCCAGAACAGTGACAACGTCAAATGTTGGTGAGGATATGGAGCAACAGGAATTCTCATTCATTACTGGTGGGAATGCAAAATGGCACAACCATTTTGGAAGCTAGTTTGGTAGTTTCCTGCAAAATTAAGTATACTCTTACCATACCATCCAGAAATTGTGCTCCTTGGTATATACCCAACTTAACTGAAAATTTATGTCCACACAGAAACCTGAAAACAGACTGTGAGAATGTAAAAATGGTACAGCTATTGTAGAAAACAGTATGGCTGCTCCTCAAAACATTAAACATAGAGGGGCTGGCCTGTGGCATAGTGGTTAAGGTCGTGTGCTCCACTTCAGCGGCCCAGGGTTTCACTGGTTCAGATCCTTGGCATGGATATGGCACCACTCATTAGGCCATGCTGAGGCAGCATCCCACATGCCACAACTAGAGGGACCCATAACTAAAATATACAACTATGTACTGGTGGGGTTGGGGAGAAAAAGCAGGAAAACAAAAAGAAGATTGGCAACAGTTGTTAGCTCAGGTGTCAATCTAAAAAAAAAAATTAAGCATAGAATTACTATATGATCCAGCAGTTCCTCTTTGGGGTATATAACCAAATAATTGAAATCAGAGTCTCAAAGAGATGTTTGTATACCTATATTCATAGCAGCATTTTTCATAATAGCTAAAACGTGGAAGCAACCCAAGTGTCCATCAATGGATGAATGGATAAACAAAATGTAGTATATGCAGACAATGGAATTCAGTCTTAAAAAGGAAGGAAATTCTGCAATATGCTACAACATGGATGAACCTTGAAGACATTAAGCTAAATGAAATAAGCCAGTCACAAAAGGGCAAATACTATATGACTATACTTATACGAGATACTTCGAGTAGTCAAAAACATTGAGATAGAAAATAGAATAGTGGTTGCCAGGGGCTGAGGGGAGGGGAGAATAGGGAGTTATTGTTTAATGGGTAGTTTCACTTTTACAAGATGAAGAGTTCCGGAGATGGATGATAGTGATTGTTGCACAATATTACGAATGTATTTAATACCACTGAACTGTACACCTAAAAATGGTTAAGGGGGTAAATTTTATATTAAGTGTAGAAATTAATAAAAGAAACCTTAACTAAATTGGAGTTGGGAAGGCATGTAGGGGGAGCTCTCATGCTCTATCATATGTCATCAATTACACCAAACAGGAAGAGACATACACTTGCATCTTCCTCAGGAAGTAAAACTACAGCTGAAGGAAGATTTCTCCTTCCATCCGGCAATAGCCCAGCCAATGACAAATGCTGCAGCTCAGCCAATAAAAGCCATTGCAGCCCTGAACTGTTACTTTCCCCCTATGGACTTTCTTTTATAACAACCCACTCCTACTCTCCCTTTTTCTCTATAAAAGTAAGCTTCCCTCCTTTGTTTTCTGGATTTGCCTATCGTTCGTCACAGCACACACATCCTGAATTGCAATTCTTTTGGCTATTCCTGAATAAACTCATTTTGAGGGTAAAATAACAGGTGAATTTGCTTTTAAGTTAACAGTGATGTATTTTACCGCAATTAAAAAAATTGGAAAAAAAAAAAAACCTGTAGACGGATGTTTATAGCAGCTTTATTCATAACCAGCAAAATTTGGAAGCAACTAAGATGTCCATCAGTAGGTGAATGGATAAATAAACTGTGGGACACCCAGAGAGTGGAACCTTATTCAGTGCTAAAAGGAAATGGGCTATCAAGCCATGGATAGACCTGGAGGAAACTTCATTGCATATTACCAAGTGAAACAAGCCAATCTGAAAAGGCTACATATTGTAGGATCCCAACTATATGACATTCTGAAAAAGGAAAAGCTATGGGGACAGAAAAGAAATTAGTTGTTGCCAGGGGTTAGGAGTGAGGGAGGGATGAATAGGTGGAGCACAGATTTGGGAGGCGGTGAAACCATTCTGTATGATGCTATAGTTGTGGATACATGTCATTATAAATTTGTTCAAACCCGCAGAATATATGGCACTGAGTGAACTCTAAGATAAGCAAGGATTTTCTGTGATAGTGATGTGTCATTGCAGGTTCATCGATTGTAACAAATGTACCTCTCTGGTGGAGAATGTTGATAATGGGGGAGGCTAGGTACGTGTGAGGGCAGGCTGTATATGATAGATCTCTATACCTTCTCAATATTGATGTAAACCTAAAATGAGTCTAAACAATAAAGTCTATTTTTTAGAAAATACAGCTCAGTAGAAGATACTGGATTCTCATATCTGCTTCTGGATTAGATCTCCTGCTGTCAGAGAAAACCAGAGTCAGACAGAAGTTAAAGCAGTAAAGGCAAATTTTATTCAAGAACTATTGCAATAGGGGAAGAGAGACCTCAGTATAGAACTGGATTCCATTCTGAATACAAAAGGACAAGCGGGGATTTGTGGGCAAGGGACAGGGTGGGAGTCAGTGGATAGAAACTTACTAAGAGGAGACAACATGGATAAGGGGAATTCTGGCTAAACCCACTTGATAGGATTTTTGCTGAAGGCAGGCCAAGGTGGTCAGATACCACGGATGGGGGATTCCGGTGAAACTGACTCAGCTAGAGTCTTGCTAAAACTGGAATAAGTGGGCCAAGGACAGAGCCCAGGGTTGGGGCCTTAAGGGCTTAGAGGAGCCTGACTAGAGTAGGTCAAGGAGAGTTTTTGTCACTGCAATGGTCCTGGTTACTATTCTCGATTTTAAATTACATTTTGTGAGTAGGTCACGCTCTCTGGTCTATAGGGCATTTCCCAAGGGCTCCTTTCTAAAGCCAGGTTGGGAAGATAGATCACTGAACAGCTACTTCCTTACAAAGGTACATGTGGATGCCAAAGGCATTCAAGAGAAGTCTTTCTTTATTCCCTTGTTTTTACACATTCAGGGAAGACCACCAGGATGAAAAAAGATGTAGTCCCTTCCCACAACCTAGTAAAAACAACTGGTATATGATTCAAATCCTGGCTTTACCTCTGAATATCCATGTGAAGCCATGTTTCTATTTCTGTAAAACAGGAACATCAATATAATCCTTTCAGGGCACTTACGTGTCTGGATCAAGCTAATAAATAGCAGTTATGATTAGATATATTAAAAATTGTGTTAAAATAGTCACATATGATATTTAGATATACACAACATCATAACAGATCCCATTTGTTTTATACTGTTACCTATATTCCAACTAAGTGCAATCAGTGACAGCTACATGAAGAAAGAGATACTTAAGGAAGGTCTTAAAAGATGGCTGGATTTCAATAGAAGGGAACAGCATGGTAAAAGGTCAGACGTGGAAAAGCATAGTGCAGGTTGAGGGCACGGCAAGTAGTGGTGATGTGGCTGGAGTGGAGGATGACTGGTTGGAGTCAGAGTCATATGGGAGATGAGGACGGGACCAAATGGTGCAAGGCCTTAATGCCATGCTAAATTTCTGAACCAGAAGTCTATGAATGCTCTCTTATCACATTTTTCCTGGCTGTAGTGTGGAGGATGGATTGATGGTGCAGAGGCATGGACTTCCTTAAAACGCCATCGCAATAGTTCAGAGGAGTCAAACAAAACAGCAATGCAGGAAAAAATGCAAATACCTGAAATTTTCCTCCCAAAGGATCCAATAATTTCACTTTTCCAAGCTAGAGAATGAAGCAATGATTCTTGGGGTTGTGTGAAAGATTCTTATATAAACACGGCATTAGGGTTACACCTATTTAGGTGGGAGCTATTAATGGGAGGAAAGACAAGTCTTGGAGACGAGGGCATACAGCAAAAAGGTTATATTTAAAATGGAATCTGAATGCATCTACCTAAGATAGTTATTTTGTAGAATAGGGACTTCAAAGTTAAAGCACTCAGGTCCGTACCAGTTTAATGCTCTCCTACCTCTAAGAATCCTTTCAGATTCTCACCCAAATGGTGTAATCACTCTCCTCTGGGCCCTCTAAAAACCTCTGATGAGGGGTGGGAGAAGGACTCATCTATTTACTTGTCTTCCCAGCTGAACTCCAGGCTCCATCAGGAACAAGCCAGGTCTGGTAAATCAGTTTCCCTAGTGCCTAGCAGAGGGTGTGGTGAAAAAAAAAATCAGTTAAATGGTGAACAAAAGAAAAGGAGTCAAGACCCACTTGTCTTCTTGTTGAAGGAATGACTATTAGGAGCATTCTCGTGTTTCTTGTTTCCTTCCTTTGCAAACATTGCTTCTTGAGCTATTTGTTCATTCAACCAAGAGAGCCTACTCTACCTTAGGCTATGTGCCAGGCTTGCACAGAGGAAGGACAGATGATTCAGCTTGATCGGCTGTGACAGAGAAAAGCTCACGGACTGAGCACAGAGGAGGTGATTAACCCAGACTGGAGAGTTAGGAAAGGTTTCCCAGGGGAAATGAAGTTGAGTCCAGGAAGGATAAATGGGAATAAGCGTTAGCCTGATGGGAAGTAGAAGGTTGGGAGCGGAGAGAAGAGAGTTTCTGTTAGAGAAACAATACAGGCAAAGGCCTCAGCCAGAGGGAACATTCTTCTAGATAACCGAAAGTACTTTATTTAGACAGCCTAAAGTTTAGAATAGGCGAGGAGACAATGCTGCTAATGAGTTGGGGGAGATAGATTTGTAAACCATTGAAGAATTAATAGTCATTAACAGTATTGGGAAGCCATTAAAGTTTTACACAGGCCAATGACATGATCAGATTTACAATTAAAAAGATAATTCAACTGTGCAAATAGCGGACTGAATGGGGCAATGGTGACTGCAAGGAGAACAGCTGAGGGTATTACAGTAGCGCGGGCGAGAGATGATGGTGGCTTGGACTACCGTGGCGGGGGGAAAGAAACAGAACACTCCGAGGTACACAGCTGGAGGAAGAATCTGTCCGGTTGTGATGTAGGAGGACAAGGAAGTGATTAGAGAGGTAGGGAAGGTTCATTAGTGAGCTTGGACTTTATTCTGAAGGGATAAAGGGGAAGCCAATTAACATTTTAACCATGGGAGTTATACAATCAGATATGCGTTTATAAATAGATCACTTGGCAGAGGGTAGTGAGAAGACTGTAGGAACAGTGCACAGGTAAGAGCCGAGCCTCGCCGAGAGGGAGAAATGTACGTGGGCAGGCAGGGGAGACCCGACGGAGGTTTCGGAGTCAGGCACCCAGCCAACTGTCAGACGGAGAAGCAGAGACTGACGCAGCCCAGGGACAGCTGCTGGGGGTGCAGGGGGTGCGGCCGCGCCGCCGGAGCTGCCCACGCCTCCCGGGGCCGGGGGCGGGACCAGAGCACGCACAGCGGCGTGACGCAGGGCCGCAGCTGGCCTCGTTCTGGCCGCCGCCGCCGCTTTGAGGCGGAGTAGGATGAGGCCCGCGGCCGCGGCTCCGGCGTCGGCAGGGGCAGCAGCTGAGGCAGCAGCTGAGGCAGCCGCGACGGCCGCGCCCCCCCCTCCTGACCTGGATTAGGCCCAGCAGCTCCGTGGCCGCCGCCGCCCCGCGGGGGGGCGGGGTGGGGAAGTGCTTCGTCTCCCCGCCCCCCCCCCCCCCCATCTCCGCCTCGCAGGAGGCAACCGCCGCGACCCCGGCGGAGCCCGCGGCCCAGCCTTGAGCCCCCACCCCCGGGGGCTGGCATGAGCGGCCCTTCGGCGGCGCCGGGGGGCGGGGGAGCCGCCGCCGCCTGAGCCCCGGCCTGCCGCCCGACCCCACCTCGCCGACCGAGGCTGACCGCGGAGCGTGCGACGACCCCGCCACTGCTTTCTTACTCCCCCAGATCACACACCGCAGCCCCGGAAGATGGGGAACTGCCTCAAATCCCCCACTTCGGATGACATCTCCCTCCTTCACGAGTCTCAGTCCGACCGGGCTAGTTTTGGCGAGGGGACGGAGCCGGATCAGGAGCCGCCGCCGCCATATCAGGTAGGGGAGGGTGTGTGTTGGGGAGGAGGGGGTGCGAGGAGTGGAAGCAGGTCCAGGCGAGATCGAGGGGGCTTCGGGGCTGTCACTGCCCCTGGCCTCGGCAAGGCCTGGCGGGGCGGGGGGGGTTGACCCCCTTAGGGCTGGATCCGAGGGTGATTGCGCCCCACTCCCAAAATAAGGGGGATCCTTCACCTCTCCCTCAGGCATGATGTGGGGATGGTACCCTCTGTCCTTGAGGTCTGGGATCCGAGTATGTGATCAGTATCGCTTTGGCCAGTGGCTGGTGGTTCGCTTGTCGAGTTTGGGAGTGACATTTTCCTGTCTTTATGTCTGAATCGTGGAATGTGTGGAAGCTGTGAGGTTTGGGGATGATTTTCTCATCGCACCGCCAACTGGATTATGAGTTCTGGTTGGGTGGTTGCCCCCGACCCATTTAAATTTTCGTATGTGGTCATCCTCTCCTGCCTCCCTGCTCTCTCCCTCACCTGTCTGTCGGTGTTAATTGGATCTGGTAGGTCTTCATTTCTGCTTCTACTTGGGAGAAGAAGTGGTCTTCAAGTGATTTTAGTCCCAGCGAATCAAGAGTTACTTGTTTACATATATGTGTATATTAATTTTTAACCCCTCCTTCTTTTGCTCCACCCCTATGACACACCTTTTAATCGCGCTGACTTAATAAAACTTGATTATCTTGAACTTTGGAAACCTTTAAACCTGACTTGAGAAATACCTTCTGTTGCTCGTTTGTCTCCCTTTGTATCAAAGACTTCCTCCTAAATAGTTTCATTGCTTTTTGAACAGTCAAGCAGCCCCAGATGTGTTTACACAATTAATAAAGAGCCAAGACCTCTTGAGAAACCTCAAAATAGACATGTAGATGTTATAATCCATAATAAATATAAAAATGTTTCCTCTATGTTTTCGATTTTACATGACGTTGATTAAAAACTTTTTCCAAAAGGGCTTGGGTGGTTAAGTGGCTTAATTTTTTTCCTAAAGGGGGTTTAGTTTTCTAACTAGGCAGTCTCCTTTGTTGTTTCATGTGGTGACATCATTATCTAGTGTTATTCTTTTCTCATTCTTGTGTAAACCAGTGTCTCATCACACCAGAAAAACCTGATCACATATGCTGGTTTTCTGAATAAAACCCTTCAGGGTTTTCATATATACCAGTAAAGTCCAATCTTAAGTGTGTCATACAGAAGCCTCTCTGTCTTCTCTCACGTTCTGTATTCCAGGCCTCCCAATACACCAGCCTGTTCACACCTCTCTGCCTTTGCTCCAGTTGCCCCCTCTGCTTGGAGCCCTTCCCCCAAGGTTGGCCAGGTGAACATCTAATCCTCTTTGAGGACTCAGCTCTCCTGTGTCACCCCGTATCTGAAGTTCCTATATTTCTCTCCCCCCCATTGCTTCCTTGCTTGTGTCCTCCCCCACCACCCGTCCCTCTGCACTTCCAAAAGCAGCACATACAGCACTTGAGTGTTAATATCCTCGTTTAGTTAGATGTGTGTCTCATCCTTGGGCGGTTCCCTCCTCCCCCAGTGTAAGCTGCATGCAGGTAGGAACCTGTGTCTCCTGCTTGCTGTTGTATCCCCAGCATCTGGCCTACAGTAGGCACTCAGTAACTGCGATAAGTGAAGACTATAAGCCCTTGAGAACAGGGTCTGTATCCCCAATGCTTCGAGCAATTTCTGAGACATAAGAAGCACTTAAATGTTGAATGAATTAATGAATTTAAATTCAGTATTGTGTTTTCTAAGTTTACACAGCCATTTCTTACAAAGAATCGTCACAGGGGAAGGCTCTTTAAAAATCCAAGCTAAACCTGGATGTCTTTCTGAATCTTTGAAGCAAGTAAATTGTTTATATTTCACTCTTCGTTTGCCTCATAATGTGCTTATTTCAGTTTCATGAGCAAATGTTTTTAGAAGTATGAACTTTTTCAAAATCTCCTTCCATGTTCCCTAGACCCTTTTAAGGCAAATTGAGTATCTTTGACTTCTTGCCCTCTTTCTCTCATCCTTAGATAATATAGTGTTAAGGATAACTCTTTAGAATTTATGAGAGTTGTAGTAGTCTTTTCCAGGAGGACTACATGATAATGAGGGGTTTTTTGGGTATCGTGAAGGAACATGTTTTGAAACATGTTATTTGTGACAGTGGGAGTTTTTTGTGGTTGCCCTTTCCTGAGGTGAATGACCCACATACCAATAGGCCTATTTGGTATCAGTTGGAAGAAAACAATTTCTTTAAAAGATGGGAGCAGAAAAAGAAACTTTTGTAGAAAAAAATTTGTCCCCCTGAAGGAAATAAATTCTTAGGAATGGTTAATTTAGATGATCTGAGAAGCACCAATCCAAGGCAAATGATTTATATTTTCAGTGAACAGAAGTAACTTATTTTTTCCTTCAAAAATAGTGTATAACAGAGCTGCAGGAATATTGGCTTATTTCTTTAAAGAATAGTCTCAGCTGGAATAGGATTAAAAAAAATTTCATAAAGGGAATGGCTGATTATTAAGGCAAACACTTGGTGTTTTGCTGTAATGATTAGTTAAAAGATATCCTTTCTGTTTGTGTTGCACAATGTACATATATGCTGAGAGCTCTATATTTCCTAGTAAGAGGATCTGACAGATTTGTTTTATTTATTTATTTGTGCTTAAACGTAAGTGCTGCACCGTTATGGTCAAAGTTTATAAGAAGTACATGTTTCTCTCCTGGGTTTCTTTACTGGCCTTCTAACTGGTCTCCCTGCTTTCACCATTGCCCTCCCTACGCAGTCATGCAGTGCCCTTTGGTCAGCGGCCGACCACACCTGATGGTGTCCCATAAGATTAGTACCATATAGCCTGGGGGTGTGTACTTACACAGACCTAGATCTAGATCTGTGATGTTCACGCAGTGATGAAATCAGCTAACAACACATTTCTCAGAACATACCTCCGTCATTAAGCAACACATGACTGTTCTTAACCCACTGATGACTAGTCTGTTCTTAACCCAGCAGTCACAGTGGTTTTGGTAAAACAGATCATGACACTCTGCTCAACATCTTGTCGATTCCCATTTCATTCAGGGTGAAAGCCAGATTCCTTACAGTGTTGCATAAACCCTACATAATCTATACTCCCTGCCCCCACACATACCTCTCTTGACACCTTTCCTATTACTCTCCCCGAGCTGGCTTCCCTTTAGCCTCTCTGGCCTCCTTGTTCCTAGGATACTCCAGGACCATTGCCCTGGTTGTTTTTTGTGCCCGGGTACTCTTCCCCCAGATATCACCGTGGCTGACTTCCTCACCTCCTTCAAGTCATTACTCAAATGACACCTTCTTAAACCCTCTTTGACCACCCTATTTAGAATTGCAACCTGCCCCAACACCCTGGAATTCTCCCTTACCCTGTTCTGTTTTTCTCCATGGCATTTATCACTTTCTGACACACTATGTTTACTTACAATGTTTATTGTTTATTATCTATCTCTTTCCACTAGGTGGTAAGCACCTTGAGGAAAGGGAATTTTAAAAAAATGGTTTCCCAAGAACCTAGAATAGTGCCTGGTACATGTTAAGCGCTCAATTACTGGTTGAATAAATCGATTTCTTTTCATTGAATTAATATATTTGTTTTGACGCAAGTGCAGTTGAATGTCTTATAAGAACTATGCATATTCCTAGTGCCTTTTTTCCTTTATTATGGATCATTTTTAAGAAGTCAATCCTAAAATTCAAGTCCCGATAATATTAAATATAGGAATTGGTTTAAAATAATTATTGATAAAATAATTTAGGATTTTTTTCCACCCTGTATATATTCTATAACGAACATGTCTTTTTTTGAGGAAGTACTTGAGTCCTTGTCCTTGAAGAAATGGGAGGGAAGAGGTTAGAGCTTTTCTTGAATTAGAAGGTAAAAACAGAGAAATCTGGCATGCCCTCTACTCTGTCCTCCCTGAATGTTTACAAAGAGTACGATGGAATCCTCCCTAATGGCAGTCAGAGGGATTGTGAGAGGGAGGGTAGTCAGGAAAGGCTGGAGAATGAAGGTCTGTAAGAGGGGAGGGCCAGGTAGGTAGCCCAGGGCTGGAACGTATACGTGAACAGGTTGAGGTACCACCGTCACTCTAAGACCCTCACTTGTCGTATGCTAATTCATGAGTGGCATTCTGTTAGAAAGAGCTTAATATTCATTGAACAACGAGAAAAGTCACTTTACAGTTTTGCAGTAGCTATATAGTTATATAGTTGGAGGTTTACTAATCTCTTCCTCCTGTCCTATCTACACTTTGTGATGAATACATTTGAGATTTTAAAATCAGAAGAAAATAAGTTATTTTTAATACAGCAGTGAGTGCAAATGTAGGTCTGGTTTTGAAGTCAGGTGGAATTGAGTTCAAATCCTGGTTGTTACTTACATGTAAACTAGGAAGAGAGTTTATCAGATTATATTTTGTTTTGAGGAACTTCTTTCGCAAATACCAAAACATAAAATTTTGGATATTTCAAATTGTTACTGAGTAAAGCTTTCTTCAAGATGCGTTTTTTTTTAAAAAAAAAAAAGACTTGGTCTCCCCATGGAACTCAGTAAAATAATCCCCCTCCTTTAAAAATCTAGAATATAATAAAATATTTTTAAGCATTTGAAGCTATAATAATATATTAAGACCTTGTTTTTCTGATATCTTTATGAGGTTAAATTCAGGTAATTGAAGATTTTTTTTCTATGTTGGCATTTTGTTTACCATTTAGGTGGAAATTGCCTCAAAATGTATTTCACATATCTTGTTCTTAGTAAAAAAAAGTTCCCTTTGTGTGAAATTTTATCCTTCCCCTCTTGAAGTTCTACCTTTTCATTGAGGGACGGATCACCTCCAACCTGTTTAATAAAGCCTTCCCTGACCATTTTTTTTCTCTCTCACTCCTGATTTCTACAAGTACACTACTTTTTGTTTATGATATTTATCTGGAAATCATATATTACCTTAATAATTAGCTCTTGGTGCTTTAACAGTTACTATTCTTCCAATTACAGTTTCCTTAAAAATGAGAATGATGTGTTAAGATTTTAAAAATTTCTCAGTGGAGTGGAATGGCACCTTAGAGATTGTAGACACCCAGTGACTGCTGTGCTGCCACCACCGTAATTGGAGTCCTCATTACCTCCCAGATAACCTAATTGATGTCTCCTCTCCTCCCCATTCATTTCATTCCTTGCTGCAAGATAAATTCTATCCAGATCAGATCCTTTGCACTTTAATGATTCTTCATGACTCATCGCTGAAGATCTCTCTCTTAGCATTTGAAGTCATGATCTGGCTCCTTACAAACTCTTCGAGCTTTTTGTAGTCTTGTATAGAACCTATATGCTAGTCAGACTTAACAGTTTGCTGTATTCTGTATATGCCTTCTGCTTTCCAGCCTCTGCCTTTGCTCATTCTGTTCCCATTTCCCAGAATGCTCTTCCCCTTATTATTCCCAGTGTAAATTCTAGCTTTCAAGGTCCAGCTCACATGTCATGAATCCTTCTCTGTTCTCCCCCAACATGAATAACTTCTTAATCTGAACTTCTTTAGCACTTTGTTTGCTATTCTTAGGACACTTCACCCTTCCTATTTGATTTTAATTATTTATAACAATGTCACCTCTCCTCTACTAGAATCCAGGTCTGATGATTCCATCTTTGCATTGCTAGAACTATGCCTTTCACAAAGCAGGCACTCAAATACTTGAGTAAATGTGAAAATCACTTATCGTGTTTTTCTGTAAGAGTGTGAACTTTTGTGGTTGTTTGCTTCTGTAAGTTGATTCTCAGAATCCTGCACTTTGGTATTTGGCCTTTGTTCTTTAAAGGGTTTTGCTGTTTTTCTCTCCCACATTAACTGTTTTATCTGACCATATTCAGTTTTGTCCTATCACTTTTAATTTCTGAAGTGCGTGAGCTTTGGGAAAGTTAATCTACATCTTTTTTGAGTTTGGTTTTTGCTCTTTGCTGTTCAGCTTGCCTCGATATTTTTTTTTAATAAATAAGCAAATATCTTTGCTTATTTATTTATAACCATTCTTGCAAAGTTTTGATTTATTTGTTTATGCCTGATCTCCCACTCTGGATGTCCTTTAATTAAGGCTGATTCTTTGTCATTAAGAATGTATGCACCTTTAAGAATAGGACAGTGTGTGTGTCAGAGTTTAATTCTAGAGCTAATTATAGGGTAACTTGAGAAGGTAGGGGTGATGAGTTACTTGGTAAAAAAGATGTGAGAACTTGACTTTCTTAAAATATTTTTTAGTTAATACTTTGTAGAAACCTCCATATTCTATTATAAAATTTAGGTCTTTTAAAATCTTAATGTAATACTTTAGGTAGAATGGGATTCTTCTTTTAAAGATCTTAATTTTATTTTTTTCTTCTAAGTAGAAAAACTGTCACAGAATGGCTACTGTAGGTTCTCCCTGCCATTTTTATTCAACTTTTGCCACTTCTTTCTCTCTTTGTCTTCTGTTTTTATTGTGTCTCAGCCAAGTTAAATTCTAGAAATGAGGAGGGGAGTGAAAAGAGGATGGTTGTAAATACAATTGGAATTAGATGTTATATTTCTTTGTCGTCTTGCCTCAAGCCATTTCTGCATATAGTTATCTTCTATGTATTAACCTGCCTTTAAGCAGAGAGTTAGGGATGATGTATTTCTGTCCTGTATTCAAATAGGTTATTAAAAAATAGGCTGTAAGAAATTTCCAGAAGTTCATCCCTTACCGGTAACTTTTCATAGTGAATTTATCAAGTATTTATGATATTGTTAACATCAGAATTCAGGATTTTTGCACTTGTGACATAAATGAAAGAAAGACTGAGGTGGTAGAGATACTAGAGACTCATAGAGTGGAAATATGAGTGAAAGATGTGAGGAAAAGCTGGTTTATAGACAGCCAATATGTGTGTTTTTAATAGCAGAAGAGATTGCTACATGCAATTGAAAAGTAAAGTGATAAGGGAGAACCAAATATATTTTCTGCTCTTGGGGAATCTGCCTGACCTTTTGATTTTGATATTCAAGTTGGCTTTATGGTGTGTTGCTTTTGAAGTCTTAGAAGAGTTCCTTATTTTAGCTGATTAAAGAATACTTTGAGTTTGGTTTAATATGAACGCACATATACCTATCTTTTAATTAAATAGCCAACCTGGAGTGTGCTCCCAGGGGCCAGTTGAGTAATTATCTTGTTACTTACTTAATCCAGAGAGCATACAGTAAGGTAACTAAGGGATCTGAAAGTGGGAATGAAGAAAGCAATATTCCAGATATATTTGTTTCTAAATTTATTAAGGTTTTCTGAATTCTTATGAAGCTGGATGGCTTTAAGGAAGAGTGAGACTTTAATAACTGACCCAACTAGTTAAAATTACATTTAATTTTATCTAACAATTTAATTATTATATTTGTGGGGAAAAAGCACTTTACCGTAAACTGAGTAAGTAGCAAGGCTTAAGGTTAAAAACCAGGACACCTAGTTTCTTCTGTCAGTCAACAAGTATGTGTTAGGCACCGAGGGGAAAGGAGAAATGAGTCCTTTACCCCTAAGGAGTAACCATTTTAGTTAAGGGGACAAGATTAATGTATACACATGAAGTATTTATTAGTTCAGTGTGAAATAGTATATAATCAAGTATTAAATAGTTTGAGGTACACTTTTTTTTTCTTTTTCTTCTTCTCCCCAAAGCCCCCCAGTACATCATGGTATATTGTAGTTGTGAGTGCCTCTGGTTCTCCTATGTGGGAGGCTGCCTCAGAATGGCCTGATGAGCAGTGCTATGTCCGTGCCCAGGATCCGAACTGGCAAAACCCTAGGCTGCCGAAGCCCAGCACGCAAACTTAACCACTCGGCCACAGGTTGGCCCCAGTTGTAGACTTTTGAAGTTGGGGGATCAGTTTGTGATAGGGCAGTGAATCACAGGTTTACTTTTTAGCTTTTGAAGACTTCAAATGAAATCTTACGTGAATGTTGCTGTAACAAATGAACGTAAGCAGGAGAGCGGCCCTGATTAGGTGACGGAGCTTGGAGCTGAAAGAATAATCATCAGTAGGCAGTGCGCATGAATTTAGACAGAGTTGTATAATCTTGTACAGTGAAAGTGTAATATATGTGTGTGTGTGTAAATAAACCTTTTTATTGTTTATATACAATGAAGAGTATACCTTTAACAGTACAATTAATAGTATCTTAACTGTATGGCCCAGTGAACTTTTACATATTAGAACCACCATCAAGATATAGCCTATTTCCAACCCCACAAAAGGCTCTCTCATACACCCTCCAACAGTCATTACCCCTTCCCCAAAGGTAACCACTGTGCTGACCTCTTATCACCACATATTTGTTTTGCCCAGTTTTGAACTTAAATAGAATAACTTGTTCAGCATTGTTTGTCAAATTCATTTATATTGTTATATATATATATATATGTAGCAGTAGCCCATGTTATTTTTCAGTGCAGTATTCAATTGTATAAATGTACATTTTTAAAAATCCATTCTTCTATTGATGTATATATTTGGGTTGTGTTAGTTTTTTGGCTGTATAAATCTATGAAGATTCTTCTTTTTTTGGTGAGGAAGATTAGCCCTGAGCTAACACCTGTGCCAGTCTTCCTCTATTTTGTATGTGGGTCTTTGCCTCAGCATGGCTGATGGGTAGTGTAGGTCCATGTCTGGGATCTGAACCCAGGCCGCTGAAGCAGAGTGCACTGAATTTAACCACTACACCACAGGGCCAGCCCCTATGAACATTCTTTCTGTGTACATAATCACCTATTTATTTTGGATATATATCCAGAAGTGGAATTGCTGGGTATGGAGCAGAAATATATTTAGTTTTTCCTACAACATTTTATTACAGAAAATTCCAAAAATAAAGGGAAGTCAACAGAATTGTTTGAACACTCATGTTCCTACCACTTAGGTTCTGTAGTTAACATTTTGCTATATTTGGCTTAACACATATCCATCCCTCTATCAATACATTGTATTTTTTGACACATTTCAAAGTAAGTTGCCAAATAGTTTTCCAAAGTGGTTTCACCAATTTGCACTCCTGTCAGCAATGTATGAGAATTCTCTTTGCTCTACATCTTTACTAGCACCTGGTATTGTCGGTCTGTTTTATTTTAGGCATTCTGATAAGTGCTTAGAAGTATTTCCTTGTGGTTTTAATTTGCATTTCCCCATGAGAGATGCACACCAATATGCATACTAATATGTGGTCTTTTGTGGCTGGCCTCTTTCGCTTAGCATAATGTTTTCTCAAGATTCATCTATGTTGTAGCATGTATCAGGACTTCATTCCTTTTTATTGTGAAATATTCTGTTATATGGATCTACCACATTTGTTTAGCCATTCATCAGTTGATGAACATTTGGGTTTCCACTTTTTAGTTCTCATGAATGCTGCTATGAACATATGTATACAAGTTTTTTATGGATGTGTTTTCATTTCTCTTGGTTATACACCAAGTGGTTGTACACTTAGTGGAATTGCTGTGTCATATAATTCCATGTTTAATCTTTTGAGGAACTGCCAAACTGTTTTCCAAAGCACTTGTGCCATTTGATATTCCCACCAGCAGTGCACAAGGGTTCCAAATTCTGCACATTGTCACCAAAACTTATTGCCTTTTTTTATTATAACCATCCTAGTGGCTATAAAGTAGTATCTCACTGTGGTTTTGATTGTATTTTCCTGAAAGTTTTGTCTAACCCAAGGTCACAAAGATGTACTTCTGCATTTTCCTCTAAGAGTTATATTTTTAGCTCTCATATTTAGGTATATGATCCATTTTGAGTTAATTTTTATGAGTTGTGTAAGGAAGGCCCATATTTATTCTTTTGCATGTGACTGTCCTGTTGTTACAGCACCGTTTGTTAAAAGAGTATTCTTTCCCCATTGTCTTGGCATTCCTGCCCAGAATCCATTGTCCATAAGTGTAAGGGATTATTTCTGGCTTCTTCAAGTATGGTCTGTTGATCTATATGTCTGTCCTTAATGCTGGTACTACACTAGCTTTGTAAAAAGCTTTGAAATCAGGAAGTGTGAATTTTTCAACTTTTTTCTTATTATTCAACATTGTTTTGGCTTTTCTTAGTCCCTCATAATTCCATTTGGATTTTAGGGTCAGCTGTCAATTTCTGCAAATATGCCTGCTGGGATTTTGATAGAGGCACTTTTTTTTTTTTTTTTAATTTAATGAACCTACATTGAAACATCATTATCAGCCAAAGTCCATAGTTTACATTAGGGTTCACTCTTGGTAGTGTACACTCTCTGAGTTTGGACGAATGTGTAATGACGTGGATTCACCATTATAGCATCATACAGAATAGTTTCCATACCCTAAAAATCCTGTGTTCCACCTTTCATCCGTCCCTTCACCTAAGCCCTGAAAACTGCTAATTCTTTTGCTGTCTCCATAGTTGTTGTTGTTTTTGTTTTAAAGATTGGCATCTGGGGGCCGGCCCCATGGCTGAGTGGTTAAGTTTGCGCCCTCCGTTGCGGTGGCCCAGGGTTTTGCTGGTTCGGATCCTGGGCGCGGACTGCACCGCTCGTCAGGCCATGTTGAGGGCGGCGTCCACGTGCCACAAGTAGAAGGACCCACAACTGAAAATATACAGCTATGTACCAGGGGGCTTTGGGGAGAAAAAGGAAAAATGAAATGTTTAAAAAAAAAAATGATTGGCATCTGAGGTAACATCTGTTGCCAAGCTTCCTTTTTTTTCTCCTTCTTCTTCTCCCCAAAGCCCCCCGGTACATAGTTGTATGTTCTAGTCGTAGGTCGCCCTGGCTGTGCTATGTGGGACACCACCTCAGCATGGCCTGATGAGCAGTGCCAGGTCTGCCCCCAGGATCCAAACCGGTGAATCCCTGGGCCACCAAAGCGGAGTGCGCCAACTTAACCATTTGGCCACGAGGCCGGCCCCCTGTCTCCATAGTTTTGACTTTTCCAGAATGTCATGTAGTTGGAATCATGCAGTATGTAGCCTTTTCAGACTGGCTTCTTTCACTTACTAATACGCATTTAAGTTTCCTTTAGTAATATGCATTTGAGGTTCCTCCATGTCTTTTCATGGCTTCTAATAGCTTGTTTCTTTTTACTGCTGACTAGTAGTCCATTGTCTTGATGTACCACGGTTTAGTTATCCATTCACCTACTGAAGGACGTCTTAGTTGCTTCCAAGTTTTGGCAGTTGAATAAAGCTGCTGTAAACATCCGTGTGCAGGTTTTCGGGTAGATGTAAATTTTTAGTTCCTTTGGGTAAATACCAAGGAGTATAGTTGCTAGATCATATGTGGTAAGAGTACATTTAGTTTTGTAAGAAACCACCAAACTGTCTTCCAAAGTGGCTGTGCCATTTTGCATTCCCACCAGCAGTCAGCGAGGGTTCCTGTTGCTCCATGTCCTCTCCAGCATTTGATGTTGTCAGTATTTGGATTTTCACTATTCTAATAGGCGTATAGTGGTGTGTGTTTGTTTGTTTGTTAGAATTTGCAGTTCTCAGTGCTTCTCAGTGTGTCCCCCCACCCTTAGGTGGGACAGGATGGGAAGAGGGGAATGGAGTTGGATATTTCCCTTCTCCCATGTGGAAGGCTAGGCCCAGCTGGATTTGAGTATTTCCCTTTCCTCCGATGGGTTAGGCTCTGATAAAACCCCAGCAGGTTGGCTCTGTCAAAATAGTTTCTCCTGAGGGCAGGCCTTGTTAGGAAAAATGGAATGCTCTGGCGTATATCAAAATGGTTCCTTTCCCCTTCCCCCTGTTCGAAGCATGAGATGATTTTTTTCTCATGTTCACTATGAGGACCTGGTGGGGCTCCTGGAGATAAAACTTTAAAAAATGTGGAGTTCCCTTGGAGTTTGTAACTCAGACTTCTCCACACTGAGCCCCAGCAGTCCATCAATTACAGTTCAGGCTTTCCTGCCCCAGCACTGGTTCTGCTTATGGGTTTCTGCTCTGGTAAGTTGTGGCTTTCTCTATCCACCTGTCTGTCTCTCCAATTTTGGGGTCTGCATTTGCCCTGTGACCTTACTTCTTCAACAGATCTAAGAAAAGTTGTTGATTTTTCAGTTCAGCTTTTTTTAATTTGTTAGTGAGGTGTAGTGACTTCTAAGCTCCTTACCTGCCAGACCAGAAACTAGTTCTTAATTTTCATAATAATTCTATGAAAATGAATATTATTCTTCCCATCTTATAGATGAAGAAACAGGCTTAGCATAGAGCTGGGCGGCCAGTGATAGTTGAGGTAATGAGACCCCTTTATAATGCAGTAGATCTTCTGGAAGTATTTCATAAATCATATGAAGGTAGATTTCATATAGCACAACAGTGTTCTGCTAAATTGACAAAACTGCTGAAGTTAACAAAGTATGTTTTTGATATTTTGTGTCCTCCTTTCTATCTTCAATTGGTGATTCCCCTTTCACCTTTCTTTTCTCCCTTAGGCGTTCAGGGCTCCCACTCTAACCTTTCTCTCCCAAATCAAAATAAGAGATGATACATTTATCATTGATAGTAAGGCACCAATTCCTATCTATTAACTAAGGCTAATTGTAGTATAGTTTGGATGTGTGTGATTTAACATTACCTCCACTAGTCATCTGGATCTTAGTTTCTTGCCTTTTAGTGTGATATTTTTAAAAATGTACAAGTGACAGAAGTAGACTTGGTGCTAAGAGGGCCCTGAAGTCATAGATACTGATAAGTGGTCTATTCAGGATAATGGAGGAACAACGGGGTCCCAAAAAACAGGACTCTTAAAGAAGATGGGGTATTAAAATCACGGGAGAATCCACTGGATCCAATTGTAGAAAGTACAACTGCAATTAGATTTAAGTGAAATTTTCCATTTTAAACAGGATTTATTTTAAATAGATAAGTTTTGGATAGAAAACTTTGTAAAATATACATTTTTAACAACATTTTTGTCAACAATTTTTGTTCCAGTATACTACCTTTGGTAATAGTGTCTTACTAAGACTGATTCTCAACTGTATCCTTTTTCAAACTTCATAACCTTCCTCTTTCATTCTCGCTCTTTCCCTCATAAATCACTGAAATATTGACTTCTGAGCAGATTTTCATCTCATTTTATTGATTCAAAATTATTAGAAAGATTAGTTTATTATACTGTGGAGGTAATAGAACGGTGCCTCCAGAGTCTGAATTAACATAGGACTATTTGTGTTGTTGGGTGAGTCTATTCTGCTTTTAATTCTTGTACGTGCTTTTTATCATTTTTTCTCTTTATCTTTTCCCACTGTCAGATGGTCTTCATCTGCTGTTAATGCATCTGCCCTTGCAGTAACTCCTCTTCTAATATTCTGCATATTGGAAAACCAGATAATCAATTTTGTCATAATATTTCCTAAGGAAGCAGCTGCCAATAGAGAGAGCCCAAAGGCACTACCTATGAGTAAAGCAGCATTTTTCTTTCTGAATAAACTATTTGAGGATTTGGATACATGGGCACCTTGTATTTTTTCTTAAGTTTAAATTTATTTGAAAAATTTCCCTGGCACAAATTTGCTTAAGTAAATAAAGTCAATTTTAGCAGGAAGTCCACATGCATATGAGAGTAAAAAAAGTAGAGAAAGGGAGGGAACCTTCTTTAGTACTGGAGTCAAGCCTTATCAGTGTTTCGTTTTTCACATGCACATCCTCTCTTCCCCCTACTGTGTTTCATTATCTAGAATTTTATGTTGTCCCTAGATTTTTTTTCTCAAAATACTTTTTATTTATCCTTTAATACATGCTTTAATTAGCTAGGACTCCTTCTAAGATCTAAGTTCCTAAGCTCACTGTAATCTTTAGACTGTTGAATATTTACCTTTAGGTATACAAATCCCTATAGGGTCAGGGATAGAACTGCATTTCAATATAACTGATTTCCTTGGTAATCTTATGTCTTCATTTAAAAACACTATCCAAGAAGGGGTCCATTGCCAGCTCGGGGTCCGTGGTCAGATTGCCAAAGGTTTCCATGCCACAGAGAAGGTTAAGAATGTCTCAAAGGCAGTCTCTGAGTTGCAGGACATGAGCTCATATCACTGCTGTGAAAACCACAAAGCCTTTGTGGTTTGTGCCACAGAGTTCTGATGGCTGTGTGGTATAGGAATTCAGTTAAATTTTGCCATTGCAACACTGTTAGATAAATTGTCAGACCTTGTTTAAGATGAGGTAGCATGAAACGGGGCCATTTTAAAATGGCTGAAATTCTAAAATCCATTGAGAAAATGAACTTGAAGTATAATTTGTTAGTCCTAGATGAAAAACTTTTGTGTCACAAGAACGGCAGCATCATAATCTCAAAAAAAGTGCTAGGACTATGGGCTTTCAAACACTTTTTGGCAACTCATACTAAAAAATTCTACACCATGCTTCAGTTTATAAAAACGGAAACGATATTCATATAAGAGTGTTGACTCTTACTGTATATTCTGTATGTTCGATTTCATTTCTAAAAAGTCCTAGTTTTGACCAATTTCACAACCCCCAATAGGTCGTGACCTGCAGTTTAGAAAACATTCCAAGATATAGAGCCAAAAAGATAAGATTGTGAAATACATTTAAAATATTTTGCATGTCTGGTATCTCAAACAAGATGTCTTAGGAATCCAAACTTGCCTGTCTTAAAAAGAGCATTTTAGAAAAGTGGGTACGTGTTTATACGATGGGAATAGTCCCTAAGATGCTTGTGCCAGGTCATTTACATTTACTATCTTTCTTCAGGATTTTGGACTTTATCCTAGAGCAGTGGAAGGCTAGCCACTAAAAGATTTTAAGTGGGGTGGAGGGGGGGAGATTATGTAAATTAGATTTTTATTTAAAAAATCTCTGAGGACAAATTAGAAGGGGTAGTGGATATGGGAAAACTAGTTAGGAAGCCACTGCATTAGCAGATATTTTTATAGGGCATTGGCAATAGAGATTGAGTTATGAATTCTGTTGATAATTAAGAGGGGAAAACAGCAGAATTTAGTAATGGATTGAATGGAAAGAATGTATCCAGGAGATTAGGATAGAAACATCCAGAAGAGATTCTTTTGGGAGAAGATTGGCTGTGAAGGGGTATAGGAATAGCGCGATAAAAGGACAAGGAATGGAAGGTGGGTTAATTTGTTTTAATGAGAAAGACTTGATCATTTTTATAAGCTGATGAGAAGGATCCAGTGAAAAGAAGAGGTTGAATAGGGAGAGCAGCAAAAATCTACAGTGTAAGGATGCTGACAAGGTGGAAACAGATGGAATCCAAACAGTGGTGGTAGGATTGGCCTACATAAAGGGAAATAAAATCTTTAAAATTATTTTTTAATAATTATTAAGTAATACATTTGTGTGGTCAAACTCTACAAGGGTACAGATGAAACATCTTACTTCTGTTCTCCAGCCACTCAGTTCCACATCCCATAGGCAACTAATGTTAAGGTTTTTTTGGATTCTTCAAGTGATTTTATACACGTGAGCAAATACAAATAGTTCTCCCCCAGCCCTTTACCTAAAAATAGCCCACTATACACAATTCTAGACCTTGCTTTTTTTTCACTTACTATATCTTGAAGCTATTTCCCTATCAGTACATAAAAAGTTTCATTCTTCTCTAGAGCTGCATAGTATTCATTGTATGTACCATTATTTATTTACCCAGTTCCCTATTTGAGCATTTAGGTTATTACCATTCTTTTGAGAGTGCCTCTATTTTAACAAGATGGAAAAACTAATTGGAGATATTATACATGCTGGCAGGGCTGTATGTTTGCCTCTAGAATTTAAGGAGTTCAGTGATGTGGATGCAGGGACCTTGATGGTCCATTTTGGGGCCAGCAGATGGAAATTGAATATTTAGGTTAAAGAGTTGATATGTGGATACTTACATAGTCAAATGAGCAGAAATTATACTTTACCTAGGGAAGTCTGGCCAGGTTGGTAAACTAGATGGAGGTAAGGAGTCCCTGGACCAAAGCTGGAGCTAACAGCCGGGAAAATTCCTGAAACCATGTTTTGTCAGTCAGTAGTCACTTTCAGTAGTCACATTTTATTAAAGAAGAATTAGGACTACTTTTGGTAGCCTCAAACTGGGACCCTCCATTCGAGTCTAAATGGATCTAGCCCATCTGGAGGTCAAGGAGCCTTCTTTAGGAGAAAGAATGTGTTTTGGGTTCAGAAACTCTGTAAGAAGACATTTCTGCGTAATTTCCAAAGAATTTCAGTTTTCTACCATTGTCAATTATAGAACCTGTAATTTTAATCTAAAATAGAAAAATTGATTAAGCCTAAGTTATAAATTTGTTTGCAGAATGATTTAAGCCACCTTTAAGTGGTTATAATTTTTTCAACAACTTTAGTGGACCTGTGATGTCTCTTGCACTGTTAGGTACCAGGGGCCAAGTATAAGATATGCACACACATGAAACACTAAAAAGTCATAGGCATGACAAGGAGGCTAGAGGAGGCTTGAGGTGGGAGAGCTAACTTTTGGTTAGAGTTGTTTGAGAGGGCTTTTTGAGGGACTGGAAGTTCAAGTATCAAAATCAAGACTTCTCTTATCCCCTTGTTTAGATTTTTTCCTTATATTCCTTCCAGTGGTTTTTCTGTTTCTATGGCAACCATCTAAGTTCACATAGGTGTTTCTTAACCCTTTCTTTGTTTAATAACTCTTGAGAAGCTGAAAACCATAAACCATAAGTCCTCTTCCTAGAAAGATGCACAGAATTTTGCATGCAATTTTAAGGAATTTATGTATAGTCATGTGCCACATAACGACGTTTTAGTCAGTGATGGACCGCATGTACGACAGTGGTCCCATAAAATTAGTGCCCTGTAACCTAGGTGTGTAATAGGCTGTCCCATCTAGGTTTGTGTAAGTATGCTCTATGATCGCACAGCGAAGAAATAAACTAATGACACATTTCTCTGAACGTTTCCCGTCATAATAGGATGTGTGACTGTGCTTTCTTAAGCCCTGGACCTCACATTAACAAACTCTGGTCTGTCATCTCAAACTTCCGTTCCTACCTTCTTTCGTTGCCTTCTTCAGTCTGTCTTGTGTACCACTGCCAGGTAACCTGTTAAAATACAGCTTCTTTGATTCCTCTTCAGTGATTCCTCAGGAGCTTCTATTTAATATAAAGGCCAAATATTTAAGAACATTTGTTTTCCTCTATTCTTGGAAGTTTGAGTGGATGTGACAAGGTCACACAGCTACTTTGTAACCCCAGACTGAGCCGAATTTTCTTGACTTATGGTACATAGCGTGTTCTGTCATTGGATTTCATTATATAATTCTAAACTGGGAATAGTATATAATTCTAAATGGGAAAAAGATGTTTTGGAATTCATTAACAATCTATCCTTTTTCTTTAGTTTAAACTTGTAAGTATTAAAAACAAAATTAATTTCCACTGATTTGTATACCTTTGTATTCCAAGCTGCATTGTTGAAACCAAATATTGCTTAGCTAATGCTACAGGCAAGGGACTCTCAAAAGAATATTAGACTAAAAGCATATATATATATTTTACTGATTCACTATTCATATCTTAAAAATAAAGTTAACACATACTACAATGCAGATGAACCTCAAATATATTATGCTAAGTGAAAGAAGCCAGACACAAAAGGTCGTGTAGTATATGATTCCATTTATATGAAATATCCAGGATAGGTAAGTCCATAGAAACAGGTGGTGGCCAGAAGCTGGGGAAAAGGGGTAATGGGTGGTAACTACCTAATGGAGACAGAGTTTTATTTTGGAGTGATGAAAGGGTTTTGGAAGTAGATAGAGGTAGTGGTTGCACAACATGGTGAATATACTAAAGGCCACTGAATTGTTCTCTTTGAATTGGTTAATTTTATGTTATGTGAATTTCACCTCAATTTAAAAAAAGTGCAGTTAGATTCAGCTGTAAAAGTCATATTTTTAGCAGAATTAAATATGCATTGTGACTTGTCTCTATTTTGCTTTCATTTTCTGTTCAGCTTATATATTGGATTTTCTAACAATAACTTTTAAAATTAGCTGTTGACTTAGTGACACCAACTTTATAAAGTTTTCTTTCCTTTTTTATAATAAATTGCAAATTAAATATAATTACCTAGAAATAAATATTATAACTCACATTTTCAGTACTCTGATACAACCATAGTTAACATTTCAATGTATATTTCCTTATGATTTTTTCCAAATGTAAATATTTTTAAATGTATGTGTAATAAACTACTCTATATAGTATTTTTGCATCCTTTTAATTTTTAATGTCATTTTATAAGCGTTTTCTCATGTTGCTGCAGTTTTTTAGAGCTCTAAGTTTTAAAAGCCATTAAATATTACATTAAGTCTTGGGGCCGGCCCGGTGGCCGAGTGGTTGAGTTCATGCTCTCCACCTCGGCGGCCCAGGGTTTCACTGGTTCAGATCCTGGGTGCGGACATGGCACTGCTCATCAGGCCACGCTGAGGTGGCATCCAACATGCCACAACTAGAAGGACCCACAACTAAAAAAAAATACACAACTATGTGCTGGGGGTATTTGGGGAGAAAAAAGCAGAAAAAAAAATTCCATTAAGTCTGTATTATTCTCCTGTATATTTAGGTTATTTCTTTATATTCCAAGGTAAATTTCTTGATTCCTGGTGGTGGTAGAGGAGATGATGAGATGTACTTCTTATCTAGAAATTGTGCCAGGGAGCATTTTATGAAAAAGTAGTGTGCTGACAGTTTCAATTTGAAAATAACTTATAAATACCTGGCTGGTGGGTAGATAGCCTTGCTTAGAACAACTTTACATTTGGGTTCCAAGGATAATAACTCTCCAGTAATCTTAAGTTTTGTTTTATTTACATTTGTACTACTGAAGTCAAGTTAGGAAGCTTTTTTTTTTTTGAGGTGCATTGCCAAGAGGATTTAAGTCCTCTGTATTCCATGTTATGCTAGTCTCCATTTCTCTTACTAGTTAAAACAGTTTCCTGATGACCTGACCTGCAATTGAGCTTGAGGAAGGATCTAAAGACTAAACCTAGTTTTCCACTTCCAGACTTGTAGGTGCTGACATTTGGCACAATCTGAGTAGTCTAGTAGACAAATATCAGCATCTCACCTTTCATTTAGTACAGCTCAACGTTGAGACCCAGGGCATTCTCAGTATCTGTGTCTTAAAGAGGACCATCATAAAACAAGTGTAATTTTTCTTGTTTCGTCTGTTAGGGTATGTTGCATGAAACAACATAAACAATTAGAAAGCAAGTATTGGGGATGTGGCATTGAATGAATAGTGCGTTTGAAAATAGGAACCACCTATATAGAAGCTGCCACCGCTGATCTGACAGAGGATCTCGCAAACCTGCTTGGTCAGAGTAATTTTAGGCCTCCTCAAGAGATCCTGGTTGCTTCAGATAAGCAGTGTTGTAAGATCCTTATTCCTTTCACCCTCACCCCAAAATATTTCACTAAGCTTCTAGGAAAAATATCACATTAAAATGTAGGCCTTTTCAAAACAGTTTTCAAGAAATGGTGCTGGCACACCTGCATATCCACATACAAAGAATAAATTTGGACCCCTTTCTTACACTATATACAAAAATTAGCTCAATGGTTCATATACCTAAATATAAGAGCAAAAACTGTAAAACTCTTAGAAAATATAGGAGTTAAGTCTTCATGACCTTGGATTAGGTAAAGCATTCCTAGATATGATACATATACACACAAATGACAAAAAAAATAAGGTGGAGGGGCTGGCCACGTGGCCAAGTGGTGAAGTTCGCGCTCCGCTGCAGTGGCCCAGGATTTCGCTGGTTCGAGTCCTGGACACGGACATGGCACTGCTCATCAAACCGCGTTGAGGCGGCATCCCACGTGCCACAACTAGAAGGACCTGCAACTAAGATACACAACTATGTACTGGGGGGATTTGGGGAGATAAAGCAGAGGAAACAAAAAGGATTGGCAACAGTTGTTAAATCAGGTGCCAATCTTACAAAAAAAAAAAAAAATAAGGTGGACGTCCTCAGAATTAAAAACTTGTGCTTCCAAGGACACCAATAGGAAAAGAAAAAGACAAGCCAGGGGCCAGCCCTGTGGCTGAGTGGTTAAGTTTGAATGCTCCACTTTGGTGGCCCAGGGTTTCACCAGTTCAAATCCTGGGTGCGGACATGGCACTGCTCATCAAGCCATGCTGAGGCGGCATCCCACATGCCACAACTAGAAGGACCCACAACTAAAAATATACAACTTTGTACCAAGGGCTTTGGGAGAAAAAGGAAAAATAAAATCTTTAAAAAAAAGAAAAAGACAACCCATAGAATGCAAGAAAATATTTACAAATCATTTATCTGATAAGGGACCGATGTCCAGGATATATAAAGAACTCTTATAACTCAATAAAGACAGAACCTAATTTTAAAAAGGGTAAAGGATCTAAGCAGACAATTCTCCAAAGAAGATATACAAATGGCTGATCAGCACATGGAAAATGCTTAACAACATTGCAAATCAAAATCACCAGGGTGTCTATAATAAAAAAGACAGAAAATAAGATTTGGCAATGATGTGGAGAAATGGGAAGGAACCCCTCGTATACTACTAGTGGGAATGTAAAATGGTACAAGTGCTTTGGAAACCAGTTTGGCAGTTCCTCAAAGGACTGAACATAGAGCTATCATATGAGCTAGCAATTCTGCTCCTAGGTGTATATCCTAGAGAAATGAAAACATACATCCACACAATCTTGTGCACAAATGCTCATAGCAGTATATTCATAACATCCCCAAAGTGGAAACAACCCAAATGTCCATCAGCTGATGGATGGCTAAACAAATGTGGTATATACATACAATGCAGTATTATTCAGCAATAAAAAGGAATGAGGTTCTGATATGTGCTACAACCTGGGTGAACTTTGAAAACATGTTTTAGACTTCCGAAGACCACATTAGTTTGATTCCATTTATATGAAGTGTCCAGAATAGGCAAATCTATAGAGACAGAAAGCAGATTAATGGTTGTCTAGGGCTGGGGAATTTGGGGGAGAAATGGGGGAAATGACTACTAATGGGTATGGGTTTTTGTGGCGGAGGATAATGAAAATGTTCTAAAATTGTAATGATCGTTGCATAACTCTCTGAACATACTAAAAACCATTGAATTGTATACTTTAAATGGGTTAATTATATTGTGTGAATTATATCTCACTAAAGGTGTTATATTAAATGTAGGCCTGGGGCCAGCCCTGTGGCCGAGTGGTTAAGTTCAGTTGCCTGCTTGGTGGCCCAGGGTTTCACTGGTTCAGACCCTGGGCGCGGACCTAGCACTGCTCATCAGGCCATGCTTAGGCAGCATCCCACATAGCAGAGCCAGAAGGACCTACAACTAGAATATACAACTAGCAACAGATATTAGCTCAGGTGCCAAACTTAAAAAAAAAAAAGTTAAAACAATAATAATAATAAATGTAGGCCTTTTACCTTATAGTGATATCATATTTCCTCAATGCTACAATGTATTTTTTAAACTTTTCAATGCTTTTTGAAATCAGAATGTATGTTTTAACTGATATGTTACGTCAATTTAGCCTTAAAAACTGTTGGTTTTCCATTTAGCCTTAAAAACTGTTAGAAGCCAATATACCTTCTCCTAAAGAGTTATTTTTGCAACATTCTTAGAACTGAAGTTCACCAGTCTTTGGAGGAGATTAATTTTTATTGGTGACGTTAGCCCTGGTCCTTCAAAAAATAACTTTAAAAAAAGAGGGGGGAGAGTGTCTGTTAGAGAACTTAGTGCAGTAAATGCAATACCAGACTTCCTGAGCTCCAAAGCCAATCCTTGGCTGCAACAGACATATTCCTTTTGGAATTAATATGTTTTTTTAAAACTTTCATCCTTTAACTCCTTAAAGGCTACATATATTCTGTATATTCTGTGTATATGTATAAGGATAAAAAACAGTTTTTGAAATGTGTATTCTTATTCTTTGAGCTCGTAAAATTCAAATATAGAATGCTTAAATGAGAAAAATTCTAGTATTTTTTGGCTATAGCAAAGAAGTGTTTCCAACAACTCGTGCACTAAGTCAGAGGCCTCTCTCTTATCCTACAACAACACTGGAGATCTGCCCCACTGGTAAGCAATTGTTTGTCAGTAAGTGGGTGCCATTTCCCTTCTGGAAACCAGTTTGCTTGGTGAGAAGGAAACAGTAATCTAATTTAGGTCTAATTTAGGAAAGAAAATGGTGGTGGTGTTTAGGAGACTCTGGGTTTAGACAAAATTAACTCAGAAGAAAGATGCTTTATTTTATTTTATTTATTTTTATTGGCACCTAACTGTTGCTAATCTTCCTTTTTTTTTCCTTTCTGCTTTTTCTCCCCAAATCCCCCCAGTACATAGCTGTATATTTTAGTTGTGGGTCCTTGTAGTTGTGGCACGTGGGATGCCGCCTCAACGTGGCCTGATGAGTGGTGCCAAGCCCACGCCCAGGATCTGAACCAGCAAAACCCTGGGCCGCTGTGGCAGAGCACGTGAACTTAACCACTTGGCCACAGGGCCGGCTCCAATGCTTTATTTTAATGATACACATGGATTAGAATCAGAAAGCTGTCAGGGAACCAAGGCAGCCACTCTCTCCCATTTCTTTTACCCAGGGCCTTCAGAGTTTTTCATTTGTGGACTCTTGTAATGACTGCTTCCTTCAGCATTTGTAATCTGTCTTTAATACTACCGGTTTCCTCATAAGCTCAATTTACACATGCCTCTTATTTGCTGCTCGATGACCTTTCAGGTCAATTGATTCAGCTTTCCTGTTCTAATTCTAAGAAAGACTCTGATTGGTTCAGCCTCTCTTCAGCAGTGTGGAGGTGCAAGTCATCAAATGTTGGCTAGCCTATCGCTCCACTGGAATGCATGCCTGTCAAAGTTGCCAGGTCCTGGGCAATTTAGGAATAGTAGGAGCTGTGGGTGAGGTGGTTATCTTTTCTTGTTTACTCTCTGTATTCCCCTACTATAAGGGAATTAGGCTTCATGGGACAGAGACCTTACGTTATCTGTCTTGTTCACCACTATATCTCCTTTGCCTAAAACGGCATCTGAAATGTGGTTGGGTGTTGAAAAAATTGATGCCTGGGCTCAAAATGTGACCTTGATTTCAGTTGTCTTGAGCTGTAGGTGGATGAAGAAGCTTATCTAATGGTTTGCTAATGCTGAGTGCCTGTGGTGATAATGCCTGACAACCCTCCCCTAGTTAGGATACCGTATATAACCCTCTAGCCAGCCCTGGTGGTCTAGTGGTTAACATTCAGTGCTCTCACCTGCAGTGGCCTGGGTCATTTCCTGGTCAGGGACCCACACCACTCTCTATCAGTGACAGGTGTGTGTTGCTGTGATGCTGAAAGCTATGCCACCAGTATTTCAAATACCAGCAGGGTCACCCATGGTGGAGAGGTTTCAGCAGAGCTTCCAGACTAGACAGGACCAGGTCCTTCCTAGTCACACACTTCCGAAAAATTGGCCATGAAAATCCTGTGAATAGCAGCATAGCATTGTCTGATATAGTGCCGGAAGGTGAGAGGAAGGAACAAAAGGACTGGGCAGGGTTCCGCTCTGCTGTACACAGGTCTAGTCAGATTCAACTGGACGGCACTAACAGCAACAACATACAACCCTGTAATAATAAATGCTCAGTCAATAATGAATGAAAGGAGCCAAGTTTTTCATTTCTTTAAAAAACAAGCAAACAAATGCCAAGCCACCTCCCTAGAAGTTGTGCTCTTTTTCCATGCAGATCACTCTGGTTTCTGTTACTTTCTCATTAAACATAACATCATATCACTTGTCAGTATCAAAGATGGGATGCTGACTTTTTTCCCCTCTATAATTGTTATTCTTTATGCTTCAGGAACTGCATTAATGCTAATCTTTGGGTTTTTCGTTTGTTTGGGTTGGGTTTTTTGGTCAAGATTCATTGAACATCAGAGTTAGAATATGCATTGAAACCATCGATTCCAAATCCTCCATTTTATGGCCTTCAGTTTCAGTCTGGCAAAATTCGGAGAAAACATTCCCAGTAGGAGACTGCAGCTGGGGAGGGGGTGGTGCCGGCAGCAGCTTGTAAGGCTGTAAGGAGAAAATCAGAAGAGCTGACTCTTAGTTCCTACTGGAGGAAAGGATACAGCTTTTGGTGACAAGCTGCATTCTTTAGCAGTGACTTTATTTTTCCTTCACCACAAACCAGACTTGTACTATTTCCAGCCTCAGCACATTATTTAGGCACTTCCCCACTGCATTGTTTTAGTTTCTGAAATTGTATCATATTCCCTAAATTGGGTCCAACTTTTAATGCAGTGCCTTTCAGATAGACATGTTTACTCTTTGATCTGTTTCTGTCTTTCTTGGCTTGTAAACTCCCTAAGATTGGGGCCTATTATATTTTTCACAACATTCATCATTTTATAAATGCTTCATTATGTATTAACAAACAACTGGAATGCTTCAGAGGTTTTTCTCATCAGAAGGTCAGACCTTGCTTTTTTGTGTGACTGACCCTGTCTTTTCCCCTTGCTCTGCCTCAGCATATTTCCTAATCCCTTGTTCCTTTGCTATTCCACCCCCTTCCGTGATGCTGCGTTTCTTTTCCTAACACACATTTTAATTTTAAATTATTCCTTTAAGGCAAATAAATGCTTTTCCTTGGATTCTCGAGTGATTGTTGCTGTTTTGTGTGAAGACTTATGTGGAGAATTAAAGCATTAAGGAGAAAAAAATTGTTTAAATTTGTTTGAGATATATTTGCTTTTCTTATTGTGAATTCCCCCTTTCTCAAAATTTAAACTCACAGGGCAAGTACATGTGTATCTCCTATCAACATTGAGGAAATGGTAGTTAGATAAGATTATAAGACATTTAAGTAGATGATGGGGTAAAAGGAAGGGAGAAAGTCAGCGGAATCAGGAAGAACAAGATGTCTACCTTGGATGACTAGTAATGTCATTATAGGAAGGCGCAGATATTGAGCCCCTGTCTTGGTAGGTACTTTACTTATATTTTCTTAGTTATTCCTTACAACGCTCTTTTAAGGTAGGTATTCTATTCATTTTTCTGATGAGGAACCTTAGGCTTAGAGGTATTAAGTAACTTGCCTGTGGTTGAACATCTGAGGTCTCAGAGCTGAAATTCCATGAAATGTCTATGTTCTTTCCACTTACTTCTCTATCGTTAATCTAGATAGTGTGCATAGAAAATTCTGAGTTTGAGAAAGATTGTGGAAGTAGAGATAATTAGTTTGGTTTTGGACGTATGGAAGTTTTTGTGGGATAGATAGGTAGAAATTTGAAAGGCAACAAACCAGGTATTGTCACTTGGAGAAAGAATGTTGGTTGTAATTTATATTGAGTTTTCCTTTTTGGTTTTAATTGTGGCTTAATCCAAATCATTAGCAATTTTTTCATAACATGGTTACAGAATCCTGATATGAATATCTGATATGGATTACAAGAACATAAGTGCTTTGATTTAAATTACTGAGTCATCCAGTAATGTTTATTGAGTTCCTACTACCTGCCAGACACTGTGCTGAGTAAGGAGTTTACATTGGTAAGCAAAACAGACACAGTCCCTGCCCTTGTCAAGTTTATAGTCTACTGGTGAGGAAATAACATTAATCCAATAATTGTGCAAATAATCACACACCTTTTTAGCTCAAGCACAAAATACCTCATGAATTATATTCATAGACATAGAGGTGAGGGCAGCCAATTGAACCACCCTTGAAGGTGCCATCATTTATAATAATTAGCAATTTAATACATTAGTGATTTAGATTTTCACAAACTGATTCATGGTATTCCTTTCTATATTAAGTGCCCTTGTACATTGGGAATGATTAATTTGTAAATATCAGTTTCCATAGGTCTTCAAAATCTTATTTAGGGTTCACATTTGGGGGGCAGCGGTGGAGGTAGATACAATTATTATCAATCGTTCTTAAAGAATATACTTAGCAAAACAAAAACAGCTCTATAATCCCAATGTTGTGGCGTGTAGACTAACTTTATTAAGTATTTAACAATTGGCTGGGGGTTCCAGGAAATTGAAAGAAACACTGAAATGAAAAGAAACACTGGAATAAGTTAATGGGTGACTATTTTTAGCTATCTTTATATTATATTTTTATTTTAGCTATTTTTAGCTATTTATATTTTTAGCAGACCATTTATTCATCTATCCATTCAGTGAGGAGCAAAAACAGACATAATTCTTATCATGAATCTTGCAGTCTTGTAGGGAAGACAAACATTCAAATTATAACTGAACATAAAATTACAGCTATGACAGATGCTGTGAAGGAAACTTACTTGGTGTTGTAAGAGCCTATAATAGAGGAGAATGGTTAGTTAGGGAAGGTTTCTGAGAAAGTAGAAGTTGAACTGAGCCCTGAGGGAAGAAAAGGAGGTATTTCAGCAGAGCAGTGATGGAGGAGAGTGTTTCGTGCAGCGAGTATAGCAGGTGCCAAGACTTCGTATAGGAGAACGCATGGTTTTTTGAAGGATCTGAAAGAAGGCCAGTGGGGCTGGACAGCAGTGAGCGAGTAGTAAGATGAGGGAGGGCGGGAGGTTACCACACTATGCAAGGCTTTGGGGGTCTTGTTGAGAACTTTGGCCTCCATCCTAAAAGCAGTGGGAAGCTACTGAAGGACTTTTAGGTGTGTGCGAGAAGGGCATAGGATTGGATTTGTTTTGAAAGAATTCTTCTGACTTCTGTGTAGGGGACAAATTGGGATTTTGCTAGCTAATATTGTACACCAGGGAAGAAGTGGGAGCTTAGACTGGCATATTGGAAATAGACATGGAAAGAAATGAACAGATTCTGTCAGTATTTCAATAGAAAATAAATTCGCTGGAACTTGGTGAAGTATTGAATATGGGAGAGTAAGGGAGAGGGAAGTGCCAACAATGTCTCTGTCTTGGAGAACTAGAAAGATGCTTATGTCATTCACTGAGATATGGAAACCTAAAAGAGGACCAGATTTTAGAGGGGAGTTCATTTCTGGACATGTTGAATTTGAGGTACTTTTGGAACATCAAATTGGAACTGTCAGGTAGAGCCTGGAGTTTCAAAGGGAGATCTGGGGCTGGCCTGGTGGTGTCGTGGTTAAGGTGGTGCACTCCGCTTTGGCAGCCCGGGGTTTGCAGCTTTGGGTCCCAGGCGTGGACCTAGCACCACTCAGTCAAGCCATGCTGTGGCAGCGTCCTGCGTACAAAATAGAGGAAGATTGGCACAGAAGTTAGCTTGGTGACAATCTTCCTCAAGCCAAAAGAGGAGGATTGGCAACAGATGTTAGCTCAGGGCCAGTCTTCCTCACACAAAAAATAATAATAAATAAAAGGGAGATCTAGACTGGAATATAAATTTGGGGGTAATTTATATCTAGGTGGTAATTGTAGCTGTCAACATAGATATGGTTATTAGGTGAAGCGAATAGGGCAGGAGAGGAGGCCAGGGAGAGCAAAGCTAGTCACATTTATGATTCTAAATGCAGTCACATTTGGAGGTACTGGGGTTAGGACTTCGCCATAGGAATATGGAGGGACACAGTTCAGCTGATAACAACATGTCTATCTCAAAAATGTTTTTCTCTGGGGCTGGCCCCGTGGCCGAGTGGTTAAGTTCGCACCCTCCACTGCAGGCGGCCCAGTGTTTCGTTGGTTTGAATCCTGGGCGGCGACATGGCACTGCTCATCAAACCATGCTGAGGCAGCGTCCCACATGCCACAACTAGAAGGACCCACAACGAAGAATGTACAACTATGTACTGGGGGGCTTTGGGGAGAAAAAGAAAAAAATAAAAATCTTAAAAAAAAATGTTTTTCTCTCTGCTAAATAATAAATGTTCAAAATAATAGTTCCTACAGGGTCTTTTTAAATTTACTTTGAGAAAAGGAATAAAACACAAGTACTGTATACCCACCATTGTCAAAACACACCCTTTTCTCAAAGGAGCATTTCTAATGAACATTGCCACATAAACTATTTGAAAACAAAGGAGTCAACGCAGGTGCTATCCGTCAGTCTGAACATTATCTAGAATGTTCATCGATTCCATAGGATGACACACAGGACTTAGCATCTAGTTGTAATCACAGCTATGATTTATTACAGCAAAAGAATACAAATCAAAATCAGCGAAGGGAAAAGCTGCATAGGGTCACAGAAGATAGGCACAAGCTTCCAAGAGTCCCCTCCCAGTGGAGTCACACAGAATGTGCTTAATTCTTCCCGTGTGGAATTGTGCTGACATGTGGAAGGGTTGTCTACCAGGGAAGCCCACGGTACTGAGTAGGCACCCATTGCCTAGCACATACCAGAATTCCAGACTCCCAGAGGCAAAGCCGGTGTTCAGCGTAAATCATACTGTTTACACAAAGAATTTAGGCCCAGCGAGCCTTCAGTTAGAGAATGGTAAGAACTGTCTCAGAATCTGAACCTTTTAAAATTGCTGTTTTATATCCCTGTCTAATCTTCCATTCAGTGCCCTTCAGCTGACATTAGAAACAAGATTCCATTTTGCCACCCAGAAAATACCAGTGGATCTCTAGTTACTAAACAATTAATAACTCATACCGTACATCAGTCCATTTTTAACAAGTGTGATAGAAATTAAAATTAGGTTTGTGTGGTAAGAAGGGGGAGGCCACGTCCATCTTTAAAATATCAGGAGTTCTTAGTCATTTCCTTCCCTCTGTGGCTTTCTGAAAAGTTGCATGTAAACTGAAGTTAGAACGTTGAATCATTTTAAATATCTAGACGCTACTTAGAGGACTCCTTTAGTTTCACAAAAAACACCAAAGAAGAAAATATATACATAATGTAAATTATTAAAAAATAGGGTTTTTATTTTAATATCTATTAATATGTTTCTTCGTAAAGTAGAGCTTTCCTTTTCTACTTTCTGTACACATATGTGAACCACAAGACCGAAGAAGTCTAGCCTCTTAAAAAGCACATGCTTAGAGATTGTTATTTCTACGACAGTTTAGTTCTTTTTGTTTGTAGTAGGTATGTTCAAGGATTTTGGAGTCACTTATTACCCAGAGTCTTATACTACTTGTTCCAGTGTGACTTCATATACATCATATCTTAGTGTGGATGGCAGCTCATTAAGACTGGTCAGCTGGACTGGGACTGAGAATCAGGAAGGTGATCTAGACTGGAAATGGAATGGTAGGGGTTGAAAACTCAGAGCTGGCAGGGGTCATAACAGAGGCCCAAGAGTTTCTTGTATTCAGGGACAATCCAGAAAGCCAGGACCAAAGCCAGGGACAATAGCAGTTAGCTTACAAGTCTGCAAACCAGAGTCATTTGATGATGGAGAGAAAACAAAAGGTTAGAATAACTTACAAACATTGGCATTTACAAAGTTCTTTGATGTTGTCTTACGATTGTATCATCACCCTGCAAAGGTGTGCTGTTATCTCCTTTATTCAGAGATATTAAGAGACTTGGCTTGGGGCCAGCCCGGTGGCACAGCGGTTCCAATTCTTGGCGGCCCGGGGTTCACGGGTTCAGATCCCAGGTGCAGACATGGCACCACTTGGCAAGCCATCCTGTGGCAGGGGTCCCACATATAAAGTAGAAGAAGATGAGCACGGATGTTAGCTCAGGGCCACTCTTCCTCAGCAAAAAGAGGAGGATTGGCAGCAGTTAGCTCAGGGCTAATTTTCCTCAAAAAAAAAAAAAAAAGAGGCTTGGCTGAAGTCACCATAAAATAGCAGAGACCCAAATCTTATGATTTAATTTTCAGATTGAAAAATCCCATTTTTTTAAAAAGCAGTGTTTTCAAAACTGTGTTCCATGATTCCTAGGCTTCTGCAGAGGTACTCCAGGTGGAGGTGGTAATGGTGATCCTCATCCCTCCCTGGTCACATTCCATCCCTGCCCCATCCCACCGGAGTAGCTTAGTTTCAAATATTATGATTACAAATAAGATTCCTGTGAACAAAATCATTTCATTGCTTAAGAAACCCATTGGATTAGTAGGCTCTGTTACCTTTTTAGGCCAGGTAGTTTAAGAAAGTGACACCAGATAACAGAAATCCTGAAGTGAGCAAGAGGAGAAACTGTCCTCTGCTGTTTTAAAACAACTTTCTGAGCATAGGTATCACCGGAATTTGACCTTCTCCCAGCTTGACAGTCAGAATGACCTGAAGGAGCTCGCAGGAGTTCCAGTCAAAGGACACACAGAGAAGGTATGAGTAGACTTTGAGTTTATTTTTCTGTCAGTAATAGAATCTGTTTTACAGGGGCAATTAAAAGATGGATTTGATGTTCTTTGAAATCTTTAAATTCTAGAAGTTATTGAAATTAGAGAACTTCTATCACAGGTGAAAAACCTTCATAGAACCATTTATTAGAAATGCCTTATTTGGGGCTGGCCCCATGGCCGAGTGGTTGGGTTCGCGCGCTCCGCTGCAGGCGGCCCAGTGTTTCATTGGTTCAAATCCCGGGCATGGACATGGCACTGCTCCTCAAGCCACGCTGAGGCAGTGTCCCACATGCTGCAACTGGAAGGACCCACAACGAAGAATATGCAACTATGTACCAGGGGGCTTTGGGAAAAAAAAGGAAAAAAATAAAATCTTAAAAAAAAAAAAAAAAAAAAAAGAAATGCCTTATTTTGTTGGCTTTCTTAAAATGTCATTTCAGTGTACTGTTCTTCAAAGTAATGTAAATAGACAAAATCCAAAGCATTTAACTTACAGAATCTCCTTGCTTTCCAGCAGCCAAGCAGGATGTAGTGGAAATTACTGGCTTAAAAAGGAGAGCAGGGGCCAGCCCGGTGGCGCAGCAGTTAAGTGCGCACGTTACGCTTCGGCAGCCCAGGGTTCACCAATTCAGATCCCAGGTGTGGATATGGCACTGCTTGGTAAGCCATGCTGTGGTAGGCATCCCACATATAAAGTAGAGGAAGATGGGCACGGATCTTAGCTCAGGGCCAGCCTTCCTCAGCAAAAAGAGGAGGATTGGCAGCAGTTAGCTCAGGGCTAATCTTCCTCAAAAAAAAAAAGGGGGGGAGATCAGAATTCTAATTCCAACATTGTCACTAATTATGATGTGACTGTAGGCAAGCTTGGACCTATAAAATGGGAGAGGTGGTCTTAGATGAATTCTAAGATTCCTTTTTTTTAAAGTTTTGGTTATGCTTTTCTTCTTTTTTTTTTTTTTTTCCTTTTTCTCCCCAAAGCCCCCTGGTACATAGTTGTATATTCTTAGTTATGGGTCCTTCTAGTTGTAACATGTGGGATGCCGCCTCAGCATGGCTTGATGAGCGGTGCCATGTCCACGCCCAGGATTCAAACTGGTGAAACCCTGGGCTGCTGCAGTGGAGTGCACGAACTTAACCACTCGGCCACGGGCCCGGTCCCCTATCCTTTTCTTCTTTTTTGATTAAATTTTATTTATTTCAATTTCAGCTTTATTGAGGTTGAATTGACATATAAAATTGTAAATTGAACCCACTTCTTAAAGTAAACTTTGGAATACTGTTCTATAGTCATATAGTAGAGTTGTAACAATAGTAGCTAACATTTACTTAATGAGCTTTTATGTGTGTGTCTGAACCATGAAACTTTTCTGCATTGATAATTTGCCTAATAGCTATAAAACCTTGAAGAGGTGAATAGCTAAACCAGCGATGCAACAGCCATATTTATGATCATTAATAACTAAAGGGTCATGTAACTTTTATATGCACTATAAAGCCTGTTCAACAGTTACTTTTCTAGTGCGTAAAATAGATCTTTAATATACATGTTGCATATAAAAGATTTTCTGAGTTTGAGCTACAAACTGAAAAATTTTGTGTATGTATAAAGCTCATTTAAAAGGAAATGTTTATTTAAAAAATAACATTATAAAGCAAAAAAAAAATAAATAAATAACTTATAGGGGCTGGCCCTGTGGCCTAGTTGGTTAAGTTCAGCGTGCTCCACTTCTGTGGCCCGGGTTTGGTTCCTGGGTGCAGACCTACACTATTCATTGGCAGCCATGCTGTGACAGCAACCCACATATAAAACAGAGGAAGATTGGCACAGATGTTAGCTCTGGGCGAATCTTCCTTAGCAAAACAAACAAAGGCCTATAGTCATAGTGCTGTAGGTATACAGGGCTGGAAGAAAGTTTTCAAGCTGTACTAGAGAAGTGCACTCAGTTTGGCGCTTACCTTCCTCTGTGAAAGCTAGAAGAATTGGCATCAAGAATTCTCACTTGATGACTGCACTTGATAACTGAAGTTTCTCTGTATTCTGTATAATCTTCCTAATTCGCTTATAGGTAGACAACACCTATATAATGAAGCAGAGGCTAGAGGCAGAGTCTGTCAATATTGGATGGCAGGGAGAAGGATTGGCTAAGGCTTCGTTCATGTCAACAACTTGCTGGACAAGGTAGAATCTGGACCAATAGACCTGCATGGAAAGGTAGAATAGCAAGAGCAAGGGCAGTAAGATGGAAAAGCATGGAACTTATAGGAAAGAGCTAGTTTGGCCGCAATACATACAGCTCTTTGAAAGCAACATTAATAGTTACAATAGCTACCATTTATTGAGCTCCTGCCATTCCAGGGCTCACTAGCTTCCTCATTTAAGCCTTCCTTATAGCAACGCTATAAGGTAGGATCTAAGCCAGATAGGTTAAATAGCTTAAACATGGTCACTCTAAGTGGCAGAGAAGTAGCTTAAGATCACAGTTATCTGGATCCAAGAGCTGCACTTAGTAATACGATGTCTTCTTCGCTTGTTTGTTGCTAGTGTCATCGAGTCAATTCTGACTCCTAGCTCCCCTGTGTACAGCTGAACAGAACCCTGCCTGGTCTTTTTGTGCCATCCTCTCACCTTCTAGCTCTGTATCAGACAATGCTATGCTGCTCTTCATGGGGTTTTTATGGCCAATATTTTTGGAAGTGGGTGGGACCAGGTTCTTCTTCCTAGTCTGTTTTAGTCTGGAAGCTCTGCTGAAACCTGTCCAGCATGGGTGACCCTGCTGGTATTTGAAATACTGGTGGCATGGCTTTCAGCATCACAGCAACAGCAGCAACAGACAAATGGTATGGTTCTCTGACCAGGAAACGAACCCAGACCACAACAGTGAGAGTGCTGAATCTTAACCACTAGACCACCAGGGTCGGCGCTTTGTGTGTAACATGCAGTAAATAAATATTTGGATGAAGAATATAGTTCTGATAAGCATTCATATGCTTGGTTATTGTTTCCTAAATGTTAAGACAGAACTATGAAAGTACTTAAAGTAACCATAATGATTTTATGTGGAAATTCATAAAACATGAAACTTTGAACTACTGGCATTTTACTTGTCCCAGAGAATATACTCTTAATTATTTGATAAAGGATTTACTGGGTTTTGAGATCTGTAATTATACATTTGTTCTGAATCTCAGAGAAAAGGAATATTTAAAGTCTTAGGTGGAACTGCCTTTGACAAGAAACTCGGTGACTACTGTCAGATAAGGGGTTTATAAGAATAGGCTAATTTAAAAGGACACGACGGCATCCTTAGGAGACATTGTGGTAATTTCTTTCTTCTTGAATTAAATATTTCAGTTTTTGACCGTAATTTATATGTGTGAGACTTTCTTCTAAAATTTCTCTTTGAAAAGGATATTTATTCTTGAGCTTTGATAGTCTCTCATTATGAGTACTTTCTCAGTTATTTTATTTTGAACTACAGAAAGCCATTAGCTCAAAACAGCCTCAGTTGATGCTAGTTCTGGATGATTATGGAGGTCATCTCACAGAATTTTTTTTTTAAAGCTTAACTCAAATTTAGCAATTATTCCTGGAAGCATAATCTCACAATTGCAAATGTTGCCTGTCATTGTAAACAAGCGCTTAAATTGTGGAGATCATGAGTGAACCTACAGAATGAATGGAAATAACATTTCCTAATGTAATGTAAATAAGTAATTGTGATTTGATGTAGAATTTCCCATGAAAGCTTCATACATGGATTCAAAGTGTTGTGTCTCAGTCAGTTTATTCAGTAGAGATGTTCTCTGGAAAACCATATTATGTGGCTCAAAAATGGTTCTAGCCACAATGAAATCATTAGGTCAGAAACACACTGTCTTCCTCATACTTCATTGAGGTGTCTTCTTAAAGTGTCTCATCAGAAAGGTTTTTCCCTGAACATCCTATCTAAAGTGGCATCCCCCATCACTCTAGGAACTTTATTTTGTTTACTCTCAACTTCCCATCACCTGGCACGTAATAGATACTCAACAAGTATCTGTTGAAAGATTGTACAAAGAGTGTGAAGATTATTTCATAAATGTGAGTTGAAAGAAAGCAATATGTCTAAATTAATATATTTTATATAAGTAAATGTTATAAGTAGATATTTGGCTATAATTAATTTACATCCCTGAAAACTTATGTATTCCATTTGGGAGGAAGGGTGGCCTCATTTGGCTCACTCAGTTGTCATATCCAAGTATGTATCCAAAAGCCTAAAAGGAATTTTAACAAAATTTATTGCACTAATTTCCACTTTGCAAAAAATAATAAATTAATTTTAAGGTTGTTTTCTATATGAAAAGAAAAAAATGAGTCTGCAATTAAGAAGAGTCTCTAATGGCCAGTTCTAATGTAAATAATGGTATACTGAGGCCATAAAACGCCACTGTGGCCTATAGAATATTGAATATAGTCGATTTGGTTAATTAATTAATTATATTGATTTATCTATTTGTGTATCAGGAATGAATAAATATATGGGTTATGTGATCTTCATGTGGAAATACTTCAAATAACATTCCATACCAGTTTTTCAGTGAAATTTGTGTTTATATCCTTTAAAAGTAGGTCACGTGCTCAAGTTAAGGCAGGGTAAAATAGAAGCTCATCCTGCTGCACACTAGCCCAGCCTGCCTCTCTCCTGAGCCCCCTCCTCCCCAACCCCAGCCAAAAAAAAGAAGAAATTAAAGGAAAACATTACCCTAGAAAACAGATTTTTAAAAATAATCCTTTTCTCCTTTTTTTAAAATTTAGGAACAAGTTCCAGTTCCAGTCTATCATCCAACGCCTAGCCAGACTCGCCTAGCAACTCAGCTGACTGAAGAGGAACAAATTAGGATAGCTCAAAGAATAGGCCTTATACAGCATCTGCCTAAAGGAGTTTATGACCCTGGAAGAGATGGATCAGAAAAAAAGATCCGAGAGTAAGTTTTAATAAATCTGTACATGTTTCAAAGGTCTGTCTTCATAGATGTGCTTTTGAAAAATACCCTTCTGCATTTTGGAAGTCAGATATTTAATATAATCAGTTCATGCAAGTGAATGTTTAAATGTGGCAATTAAGAAGAATTTTCATATAAAAATAGCTAAGAAATGATGGTATGAATTCTGACTATTTTATGTTACCCCTGTCCGTTTAGATGACGGTTGACGTCAGTTAAAAATGATTCGCCCGTGTGAGTGCAAACTAGTCACAACATTGCTGGTGGCCTTGTCAGCTGGGAAAACAGTTTAGCAATATGTCAAGGACCTTCAAGAACCCGTGGAGGCAGTTAAATCTAGAGATCTATCCCAAAATGTGTACCCCACTTCAATCCCTAGAGCTTTATGCACAAAGATATTCACCATAGTTTTTTTTAATTTACTGAAAAACAACAATAGAGATATAGTTAATTGTGGTATAAGAATATGTGGTGGGTTATGCAGCCATTAAAATTGTTTGCTAAGAATTTTTAGGAATGTGAGGAAAACCTGTCCATTTCTTAACGTGTGGAATAATTTTAAGCTTGATGAGTTGAATATAAAATTTTATTTCTGGGGAGTTTTTGTCCTCGGAGCCCATTATTGTCTGAGAATCCCTGATGAGGACAGCCGTTCTCCTTTTAGGTTGGGGAATGGTCTTGCTAACACAGACATAATCTGATTTACTATGTTTATGTTTGGCTCTTTGAGCCATAGCACGATTTAGTGCTAGTATTTGGGATCATAACCTATCTAGAATACTGACTCTGAAACGCTGCAGAATTGGGTTGCTTCTTGAACCTGTACAAAAGTGCAGTGAACTTGAAACTGGGGTTAATAAAGAACCCTTAGCCTACAGCAGCCCAGTGAGGGGGCTAAAATTAGTGGTCCTGTTTTTACATATAGTTATTAAAATGAAAACTGTCTTACTCCTGGATTTATACTAAAAACTCAGTTTAAGTAAACAAAGTTGATCTAACTGATGGTTTTCCTCACTGAAGCGCCACCTTCTCCTTCAGGTGTCTTCCATTATGTAGCGGTTTTACAAGCACAGTTCTAGCAGTGCACTTGATCCCACGTAGTTCTTTTCTCTCTGCTTTGTTGGTTGCTCTCAAACTCTGCAAATTCGCAGGGGATTGAAATAAGAGATTGTGGATGGATCAACAATTATTAGGAAAAAGTTCAATTTGTATGCTTTGGTGGAAGGATGACAGGCAAGCCATTTTCATCTGTTCAGATTAACATCTCTAAAAATGCTTTCTGATTTCTCTCCCTCGCCCTCAACAGGTGCGTGATCTGTATGATGGACTTTGTTTATGGGGACCCAATTCGATTTCTGCCGTGCATGCACATCTATCACCTGGACTGCATAGACGACTGGCTGATGAGGTCCTTCACGTGCCCCTCCTGCATGGAGCCCGTTGATGCAGCACTGCTTTCGTCCTACGAGACTAACTGAGCCGGGGTCTCTTCGTCTGACTTCAAGTGAACCATCGTTTTTGGTGGTTTTGATCTTTTGTCACTGAGCCCAAAGAGCCAGGGATTAGGAATTAAGATCATGCACAAAAGTTTCCTAGAAATTCCTGAATGGCTGCAGATGTTGGGGAAAAGTACGTGATATTTTAGAAACTTAGGGGGAAAAGTAGGATGGTATTTTTATGTAAAGCCTTGACCCAGTGTTTAAAAATATAATTGTATTTAGATCTTGTTATTGCTCCAGTACATAGGAATTGTGTAAAGTGTTACAGCAGCTGTATATGTTTAAATTGTGTGTGTTGAAGATTAGGAAAAAAGATAGTGGTTGTTTTTCCTAAATGAAATAACTTTCTTCTTCCCCCCTCCCAAATTCTTTTCTCAAGTTGCTGGCATTTGGGTCAAGGTTTTATTAAAAGCTACATTTTATAACACTGGCACAAAAAAAAGTAGTTTAAAGCTTGTTTGCACAGTTCTTTTTTTCCATTGGAAATGGAATTCATTGCCTTAGGTCTTTTTAAATAGTGTATTATCGTTGGGGCTGGCTCTATGCTTGAAAACCAGTTTATTTATAACCTGTTATAAGTGCTATATCTGTTTGCAGTTAGGAAATGCAGAATTCAAAGTGATCTCCTAGCTTGTAAGCAAACTGAGATGCACTATCCCTTTTCTATTAAAAAAATGAGTTTATGTGTCAAGAAACCAACTCTAGGAAAGTGGGGTTTAATATTACCCTTTCCTATACATTTTATCTAATTATTTTGGTTGTTAATATGGTGATAATTAAAAGTCAAGGTAAATTTTAAGTATTAAGATTTCTGATTTATTGAGCTTGAATTATGCCACATGCTTATGTAAAAATGAAAGTGGCACCATGATGAAACTGAGAAAGGTTTCTCAGTTGTAAAAATTTTGATTTATTCTTCCCTGTGACCTCCTCCCCTGTTGTCTTGAACCATAGCAAAAGGATACTGCATCTCTCATTCTTACAGTACTGAGGTTATTGAAGTTATATAAAACACATCTCAGTCTCTGCTTCTTGGAATGGAAAGTCCTGCTAGCTGACTGACAAGTCTAAGCAGGGAGAATTAAGATAAATGTATCTCATGTTTTGCACACGTGCAGAATTTGTATAACCACATGACTTCATAGTTGTGATCTCAAAAATTAGGAATTTCTCCTTTTTCTTTTTCTTGCAGTTGATGTAAGAACACCCTGAATCTCTAAGCTTTTGAAGTGTTGGAGGTAGAGATGGTCTAGTAAAGATCTGGTTGTAGTGTTTTCTCCGTTTAGCCTGTGTTTATCTTCCTTATGTGTTCCAAGGCGACTTATTGTTCAGCTCAGTGACATTACAGCTAGAAAGCATTCATTAGCAAAAGGAGAAGCAATCTCAACCTAACAAATCAGAAATGTTTCCTATTATTTTATATTGAGTTGAATATTTGACTCTAACACTTTTCTACATACAGAACACAAGTATCTTGAAGGTTCTTCATAATTGCATTGTAGAGGAATTTAAGTATGGCATAAGTACTTCTCAAAGATTCAGCATTTGACTGTAGTATCCATATGTTGGTTAATTTCTTATGAGCCCCATGATGGAAAGACAAAGATGAATTTGAGAAAAATTGAAAGAAATTAGATTATCAGGTTCTGTTAAATTGTTACATGTATCTTGCTTAAGTTTTTGTTCTAATTTATATCCACCCAATTACATAAAGTAAATTTGGAGGAAACACCTGAAGTTGTGCAATATTTTCAGTGATATTACTTTTTTTATCCTTGTGTTTTCTACTTCAACATGATGTCTATGTCACCAAGTATTATAGTCAGACTTTCTTTTTTCTAGATTGTTAAAATTGGTAAATGAACTTTTTTTTTAAAATCATCTTCTATGTTGCTCTTAGTCTTTCTTTATTACAAGGCTTCTTTCACAGAAGTTTGGCAGTAATATTGAAGGAACCAGTATTGAGCTGAGCGCTTTTTTTTTAGGTACTTTGTATTCTTTAATTTTAATCTCCACATACCATGTTAAGAACCATCAATTTTGGCTTTTACTAAGTTAAATAAAGTTATAATACAGTTGTAAAGGACTAAAGTTAGAGATGATAACATAAAAATATTCCCCAAGTTATCCTTTCTTTAAAACAGATGTTTTAAATTTAATTACTTTTAAACCTCTAGGTATGTATTCTTTTGGGGAAGTATTTCTTATAGCTTGGCATTTAATACCATCTAATCATAAATTTAGAAGCTTGATAGCTTCAAATTTTCTAAAGCCAAATAATAGGTGCAATGTATTTAGATTTGGGCAAAATGTGTTCAAGCTTGGTTGTAGGATTTGAAATGTCTGAAAAGCCTGACCAGGAAAAAAAAGAGAAAGAATCTTATTCTTTTCAATGTAAACCCAACAAGCTGAAATACTTTCAGATACTTGTAGTTTGGGTCACACAAACCTTTTCAATTCTGAGTATTCTCTGGGGGGAATCTCTTAAACTGGGCGTTGGAAGACTCCCCTGCCATGTGACATCAACAGTGTGATTTTCCAGAATACAGAGAGCACTGAGGTAAGAAATCTTCTGCATACAAAGCTTCTTCGTAAGAAAGTGCATTTTTAAAAAGGGATAACGATAAAATAGTCAAATGCAGAGCTGCCTGTGGTCCTGCGACTATAAATGGTAAACAGTAAAGAAGGTAAATTTCCTTGGCATAATTGAGAAATGTAGGCAGTTTGGTGGCATTCTCTGCTTATAGAGGCTTTGGCTAGCTGTCGATGTCTTAGAGTCAACTGATTACACTTGCATGGAAGTGCATCATAGCCGATGTAATAACCTTGACTCATTTTTTAAGCCTTTAATCTTAAAATTAATTAACATGAGAAAAGATAGATTTTTGGTTAGTATCTCCTTAAATAATATTAAATTTACTCACCTGAATTTAAAGATCATCTTCTTTTTTTCTGAGCGGGGAGAAAGTCAGAGAAGATAGTTTGTAAATACTCCTTCTGTACCCTCTCTGTGCAACTGCCCTGCTCCAATCTTACATTCAACTAGACTTCTCTAAGACACAGGCCTGGTTCAAGCTGTCCCCATCGTGGGAGGCATGGGCGTGAGAGCCATCAGAGTTCTGAGCAGTCTTCTTCTGACTGCATTATATTAGTCCTTTGGAGACTTAGCTGAATTCCTTTTAATTTCTTCCCTCTTGGTCCTAGTTTCTAAGAATTTTGCCGTTGAGATCTCGTGTTTCCATCAGCTTCTTGCCCCTCCTCTGTTTGATGCTCCTGCTCTCTTCAGAAATGAGTCAGTATTACAGTCATGTGCCACGTAACGTTTTGCTCCGTGACGGGCTGTGTGTACAATGGTGGGTCCCATAAGATTAGTCCCATATAGTCTAGGTGTTTTGGAGGCTAATACCATCTAGATTTGTGTAAGTACTTTAGGAGAGGAAGAAATTTCCTTTACCCTTCTATGTCCTTCTGGCTGGTCTAAGAATTAAATTGACGTGAGACAGATTAACAGGAGAAAGTCAAAAGTTTAATAACGTGTACATCAGAGGAACCCAGGAAAACCAAGTAACTTGCCAAAATCGCTGAAGCCCTCAGTTAAAGACAAAAGAGGATGTTGGGAGTGGGGAGAGTCAGGGACTTCAAAGGGAAGGAAGGCAATTCACAGGGAGGTGAAAAGGAGCAAATGTTTGGAAAAACAAGTGTTTGGCCACACAGAAACAGAAGAACACAGAGGGAGCCCAACAAACAGGCTTTTCTAGGTTCCTCCCTTTCTACTACCTAGTTCGTGAGATGCTAAGGTGATAGCTGAGACAGGTTTTTTAATCTGAATTCTTTTAGGCGGTAATGGGGGAATTAACAAAAACTTTGTCTTTTGTTTCTTAAAAATAATCAGCTTAAAATAATCCTCATGTTAAACACATTTTGGGGTGGCAAATTTTGTTCCCCTTTAGTACACTCGATGATGTTCACAGGACGACAAAATCACCTAACGACACGTTTCTCAGAACGTGTCCCCGTCATTAAGTGACGCACGGCTGGATAGGCTGGCCTGTTAAAAGAGTGGATGCACTCATTCATCTCTTGAAATACATTTTCCTCCTTAGGACGATGCACACAAAACCTAGGTCCTTAATAAATGCTTCTTTAATAAAAAAGCTTAGAGTAAAAATGTCCAAACTACAAAATTTCCACCATTGCATTGAATATAATTACTGATAGGCCCACTGTTAGGTGAGATTTTCCTGAGGCCTATCCAAAATGGTCTCGGTAAGAATTTTTTCTCAGTTCTGTGTATGTCAGAATAGGTATTTGTCTGTGGTCAGGCAATGGTTTAATGCTCACAATCCAGATTTAGACAGGGCTGTAGTTTTTGGTAATTCTAGTGAAACATAAGGGTTTGATGGAGTAACTATAAATTTTCATTGCATTATATAAACATCTTAAAATAGTACTTTTTCTAAGTGGTTTGAAAGATATAGTAAGTGAATTCTATGTATTTAGGAAAAGTTAATTGGACTATTTGTTAGCTCTGCATATAAAGTATTATTTTTATTTTTATTTTTCTGAGGAAGATTAGCCCTAAGCTAATGTCTGCCGCCAATCCTCCTCTTTTTGCTGAAGAAGACTGGCCCTGAGCTAACATCCGTGCCCATCTTCCTGTGCTTTATATGTGGGACGCCTGCCACAGCATGGCTTGCCAAGCGGGATGTAGGTCTGCAGCAGGGTCTGAACTGGCGAACCCCGGGCCGCTGAAGCAGAACATGCGCACTTAACCACTGTGCCACCGGGCCTGCCCCTAAAGTATCATTTTTAACTACAGAAAAATAACCTCAATCTTTTTCTTCGTTTTTCTTTTTTAGCTCCTAAGAGTTATATTACAACACACTAAAGCTGATATTAAAATGACATATAGAAGTTAGTAAATGGATGAGGCACATGTATTTTGGGAATATTAATTTAAATAGACTTTGTAGTTGCTATTTTGAAAGTCTTGGGGTCTAAAAACATCCCACAAAAAATTGATTAGCCTGCTTAGTTCTCCCCAGCCCTTTCCTACACCGTACAGGGGTGGTTTAAAAATAGCAGCAGCGCTAGGTGCTCGTTGGTTCTTCAGAGCTTGGTTGTCCACATACTGGTATCCAGACTTTGCTTTTCCATTTGTCCTTTGACTATTTCCTTGCTCTTTACATCGAAACAGAAATCCAGATGAGTCCCTTTACAACCCATTTCCTGATCCATAAAATTTTTGTTAGAGGCATCAGTGAAATTTTACAAAAGGGGTTTGGCTTGATCTGCATGTTTTAATTGTCCACATTGTTCTTGTTTGCTTTATCACTCTGTGCAATAGGCATTAGCTCAGGACAATAACTGGATCCATCTGATTAATGTTAATGATAGACTAAAACCATTTACCATTTCATAAAGTATTTAAGGAAACTTTGAGATACTATCCTTTAGATTTTTGTTTCTTGAGAAAAGTTACTGTCCACTAGAAGATGCAGTCATCTTTGGATGCTTTCCACAGAAAGTTTTTCTCTGCATATGAATGAAGCAGCATTATCAATAAGGTATGGATTTTACACATCTAAAACTGATTCTAATTAAAGGAGGAGCGGCACCTGTTGGCTTTGAACCCCTTCAGTAACATCAGTGCTTGTAGGCTCCAGATTTCTTGGCACAGAAAAAGTTGAAAAAAGTAACTGAGGGTTTGCCTCAAGAGCCTGGTCATAGTGACGAACTGAACGCTTGCTGGATGAGTCGGCGTGGCAGAAGAGATGAGCCCAGCTTTTTTCTGAGGGCCACGTAGTTAATCTAGTCACTTAGGATCCAGAAGCGAGTCTTAGGAACCGTGTGAATTGGGAAGCCTGTACTACGCTATCAGTGACACTGAAATTGGCTTCCAGCACTGTCCCTACTAAAGGTGTGGGAATAGGCTACATTCTGCCGGTTCTAGAATCGGAGCCAACCCTTCAGCTTTGAAACAGTGAGAATAATGACCTCTGTCCACGAGAGTAGCTGAACTCCGCAGACAGATGGTAAGTTAATAGCTACAATTTTAGAGTGTCCAGTGTGGGGAAGGGGGGTTGTTTTTCACAAGCCCTTTGCACTGATGGCCCTTGCTCACATTGATAATCATCATGATGTTATCCTGACACGAGGAAGAAGAATTCATGAACATTCTTCTTTCTGGTAGTGAGACAGGGGCTACTGTAGTGGGTATTTTCAGATGGGCTGTTATTGCAAGTCCTCTTCTCAGGACTCTTTCTTTCTTAAACTTTGAGTTAATGGTTTTGAAGATGTTTTTGAAGCAAGATATATTTGTGGGTATGGATTTTGATAAACTGGGTTTCTGATTTACTGCGAAGAGCAAAGAACATGAAATGCCAACTCACATTGGCTCTTAGAGCCTCTCACCTAGCATATTGAAAGTACTTGGGGCTGGCCCCGTAGCCGAGTAGTTGAGTTCACGCGCTCCGCTGCAGGCAGCCCAGTGTTTCGTCGGTTCGAATCCTGGGCGTGGACATGGCACTGCTCGTCAGGCCACGCTGAGGTGGCATCCCACATGCCACAACTAGAAGGACCCACAACTAAGAATATACAACTGTGTACCAGGGGACTTTGGGGAGAAAAAGGAAAAAAATAAAATCTTTAAAAAAAGAAAGTACTTTCTTACCGAAGTCTAGTAGCTGGTGAAGGGAAGATATGGTATTTTTATCAGCAGTTCACAAGCAGCAGAAGCAATTGGTGCTGGAGGCCTTTGGCATGGCACCAGCCTCCTAACTTCCGTGTTTAACCCTTATAATCCATTCTTCACACAGCAGCTAAAATAATCGTGAGTAAATTGGAGGCTGTCATTCGCCTGCTTAGAACTTTAATTGCTTCCCATTATGCTGAGAATAAAATCCAAACTCCTTCACGGAGAGAACTGGCTTTCTGCCTCCCTCTTTTCATAGTACTCTACCTTCTACCCTCTCAGACTTTCTTTTTGTGCCTCCTGAAATGCCCAGCTCTTTCCTGTCTCGGGGCTTTTGGGACTATAGTCTCCGCCTGTAGCTCACTTCCCCAGATTATTCAGATGGCTGGCTGCTTATTCTCTGGACCAAACACATCCGCTGTTTATTTACTTCATGGCTCTGGTTGTTTACTTGTACCTCTTCCTTACCAGAATGAACTCCACAAGAGCAGGACAGTTAGGTGCTCAACAGGTATTTATTAAGGGAAGGGAGGGAGAAAGTGGGAAGAGAGGGCCTGAGGAATCTGAGCATTTCTGCTGGAGAGGGAGCCACCATCAAGGAGCTTCCCACTGGAAAATAAGGATCTTATAAAGATTTCTGAGAGTGGCAAGAAGGGAAAGGCTCTTCCTGGGTGGGCGGCTTTCTGATAAGCCTCCTCTAACCAGTACTGCAAATCCTCCTGTCCTCGTCCTGCCCCTCTCCCGGGAGGGCGGCCGGTCATAGTTCCTGTGTGTCAACGTGAAAGAAAGGACATGCAGTGGATACGTGTTGATTTTGTCTGCCCAGTACCCCATCTTCTTTTTTAGTAATAACCCCGAATTGAACTACGACCCAAGATGGACCAATTGTAGTACCTCACTCCCTTTCTTGGGCACTGGTTCTCGAATTTCTGTGTGCATCAGCTCCACCTGGAGAGCTTATTAACATTCCGAGTGCTCAGCCCTACCTCTACAGTCTGGGTGGGGTCTGATAGTTTACATTTCTAGCAAGTTCCCTGACGATCTGATGCTGATCTGGGGAACCACGGGTCTAAGGGATGGACGTTTGAGCCACACCACACTGATCAGAATCCTTATCTGGGATTTTTCATACTGGAGGTGGGAAAAGAAGCCCTTTTCTTCTGGTCACAAAGCTGTAAGGTTGTGAGGTCTGAGCTGCCATGTACCCCTGCCACGCGGAGAAGCCGGTTCAAGAGAATAAATCTAACACAGGAGCAAAGCCAAAAGGTGGGGAAGCCCTAATTAAGGCACTGAAGCCTTAGTCAGCCCCTAGGCCAAATCCACCACTGCCTTCCCACAGTGTATGTGGGCCAATAAATTCACTTAATATACTAGAGGAGCAGCTATGATTTCTTTTTATCCTCAGCAACCCTGTGAAGCAGTTGGCGTTAGCACTATTGTATGAAGAGTAAGCTGATCCTCAGAGCGGGGAAGTACTTGAAACTAAGTTGGAATCCAGTCTGCTTTTATCCACCACCCCATGTAATTAATAGAACTTAAAGGTGGTATTTTCAGTACATCAGGCTTTTCTCTTACTACGAATTTGCTCACAACCTCTCTTCCATAGATAGCTGTCTGAAAATCTGCTCTAGTCCAGGGAGACAGATTTCTTGCCCATGGACCACTCTGACCCACAGATTGATGTGTTTGGCCATCCAGCACTCTTTAAGTGCTTAAACTTAAAATTCTTTGAGAACCTTTAGCATCATATGCTTCCCAGTTTGCTAATGTTCCAAACCTCTTCTGGCATATGGATTGCTACCCCTCAAGCCTCAGTCCAGGCCTGAGCCTCTGCATCTGTTCAGGCTTCACTTCCCATCTCTGGAGTACCTGACTGGAACTCCACTTATCAAACGGGATTAGATCATGCCTTTTCCTCCAACATCCCTTGATTTTATGAGCAAATACTGTTGCTTAAAGGTTGTCTTTTTTCTTTTGGCTTTGTCCAAGCCTATCCCTACCTCATGATGCCAAGTGGCCTGGGGGGACTGTGCCACACACACGCTCCATGTGTTCCAAGCCAAGGATTTCTAGTGTGTGGAGTGATTAGCCAGTACATTTTCCATCCTTAACAGTGTGTGGCTCAAGAATGAATATAAGTCAGATCCAACTTGGATCACTTTACAGCTTGACCAGCAGTTTAGCAAAGCATGGACTTTAGAGTTCAACTGCCTGGCTTCAGAGCTTTCTGCTGCGTAATAGCTGTGTGATCTTAGGCAAGTTATTTAACCTGTGGTTTCAGTTTTCTCATTGGTAAAATGGCAATAATAGTCCCTACTCCATAGGGCGGTGATGAGGACTAGATACATGTAAAGTGCTTGGAGTAGCAACTGGTAAATAGTGAGCGCTTATTAGCCGTTATTCTTCCACCCAAGTATATGGTGTCTGGTGTTCTGAAGTGTTTGTTAATTAAGTGAAGAAAAACAGTCCAATCTAGTCATTTGTGAGGTGTTAGCTGTGATGTGTCTGATTAAACTTGAATGTCAAGTTTTAGAAGTACATAGCGATCTTCAGTAATTGTATGTCTTCCCAAAGGAGGAGCTGTTTACGTTTTGTCACTCAGTAGTTGACTCATACAGTAGAAGCAATTCAGAGATTGCTCATTTAGAAATGGGTTTTTCAAGCCCCCAAGTACAGCTCCTTGTTTGTGGACTTACCCTGTTGGGCAGTAATGAACTTTGCACTAGATGTCAAAGGAGCTGTGCGAACCCAAGCAGAAAGGCCCCTTCTAACCGTGGGAAGCTGCCTCTGAGGGCGGGGATGAGAAGTTCCCATTTGCTGCTTGGTTTCTGGACTCCAGGCACCTCTCATTTATTACTGAATTAATGTGATGGTGCTAAGGACATAAGGAAACTGTTGTTGAAAAGGCACACTGTTAGTTAGGCTTTACATTTGGAGCAAAAATGGAGAAGACTGTTGTCCACTCCCCGTCCTCTTAGAAGTACACTTGGGAGTAACTCCAGAGAAAAATGTCTTTGGAGTTTATTCCGTTGTTGAATGAGTCTAGCATTCGGCAGGCTGGGGCTTTCTGAAAACCTGGTGCCATTCTTGTTGCTGGGAATCTCCCGCTTGGACCTCAGCCAAGTCTTGGGTTGGCGTTGGCCTTTTAGGGTCCTGGCTTTGTGGCCAGGTCATAGCTTTCTGCTGTGAATGACGATAGCTGTCTTGGAAAAACTCCCATTCTGGCTTGAGAGATAAGGAATAGGGCATCCTGCCAACATGTGGGAGAGCTGATAGGGACCAGAACACTGCGGGAAGCCAGCCTGCCAGTCCCAGGGCCTGGGACCAGTGAGAGGCAGACAGAGACTTTCCGTTGCCAAGGGCCTGTTCAGATCATGTTACACAGTTGCTACTTCCTAACAACTGAGTTCCTCTGTGTGGCACAGGATTCAGACTTTTCCCAAATGAGGATTATTTGCTCTCTGGGTTCCCGGGCTACTGTAGAGGTCTCTGATTGAAGAAACCTATCATTTCTGGTTGACTTGCTTGGGGACACAGGGCTTTGGCAAAAGGTAGGGAGGTATAAATCTGTTCCTTCATTTTGGAGTTGAAAACCGAGAAACAGACCTGACCAGAGTTAGAACTGTTGACAGCAGGAAAGAACCTTAATTTAGTCCAAATTACTAATTTTTAGAGGGTCCATGACCCAAGGTAACTCCAAAAATCAGTAGCAAAGCAGAGACTGGAGTTCAGGTCTCCTTATTTCCAGGCCAGCTCTCCACCTGATAGCTGCCTCTCCAGGGCAGATGTGCTGGAAAGGTCTGCACTATTGGAGAAGCAACAACCAGAAGCTGCTCAGAGAAGACACCCTGAGAAGCCCAGGACAGAATTTTCACCCTCCTTCACATCCCTGTTTTTGATAGACTATCTGAAGCTGCAGTGGGGATAAAGGAGGCAAAACCCACGGATTTCTCTTATCAGCCAGACTGCAGCCAGGGCAGCAGAGGTAAGGGTGACATAGGCTAATTAATGAAGCCCAGCAGGAAATCAGCAACAACAAACACAGACAAGGAAACCATCCTGGCATAAAATCTTAAAAGCAAAAGCAAGTACAATGAATGTTGAAAGTTTTTTGTAAACTGCAATTTTGCAAATAATATACTTGGTATCCTGTGACCAGGGCTGCTTTGATACAGCAGTAGGTAGCTTCTAATATAGGGGAACCACAAAAGGCCACCCTCATTCAGCAGCCTGGCTCCAGTCACCCCGCTCACCCTGCCTCCCTGACAACCTGGGAACAGGCTGGTCTCCCAGCATCCAGGCTTTGGTGGAGAGAGAGCTTGCAAAGGGCTCCTTCTCTATGGAGAACATTCTTTTGTCTGGTTCCAACAAAATGAGAAATTTCTGCTCTGACAGTACTTAGTGCAAAAGAGAATCTTGGATGAGGGTTTTCTGCTTTCTTTTGTTTTTTTCCTACTGAGAATATGCTTTACCTAAAAGCCATGACATCATTCAGTGTCGGTCGCAGGAGGCCGGCTGACTGTATATTAATAGATTAACCCGCCCAGCCCCTGGCAAATGCTCAGAAGTGTTTGCTAAATACAGCAATGCTGGAAGGTGGGGAAAGCTGTGTGTGGTTCTTCCCTCACAGAAATTGCATTCATGTAGTTGAGGAGTCACATTTGCACAGATGAATCTTTGTACCGTGCACGCCTTTTCCTCCAGCAACAGGGTTAAGTTGACGTACGCTGTCGTTAGATCGTGATTGGTGAAACTTGGTATTGTTACTGAACTTGGGTTCTCACTTTAACAGTCCCAGAGGTTGCAAATTCAGATGCTTTCAGGGGCCAGAAAGGTGGTGTGTGTTGAAAGCAGCCTCTGCTGCGCTGCGACAGACCGTGGCCTTGTGGGAAGGATGCCCAAGGTTGCCATGTCTTTTTTTTTTTTTAAATAAGAGGCCAGAAACCAGATTTATTTGTGAAATCTCCCCATTTTTAAATGTTAATAACTTATTCTAAAAATTTTAAAACATCATGTTGTCTAAATAAAACATACATGGGCCATATGGCTTCTGATCCAGACTTTCTGCCCTGCCCAAGAATTCAAGCAACACATATTTTACTGAAATAGATGTTGCATGATCTCTTAAGTGTGTAAGTTTTATTACTTGAATCTCTCTTTTATCTTGACTGAAAAATCTAAGACATATACAACAAGCCAAGAATAACCATTCTACTTCTAAAAAAATGCTGTCAGTAAATAAATGTACCTCGGAGTGAAGTATAGAAGATTTTTATGTTCCATAAATTCTCCCCAGTGGTCCCAGTTTGGCGTACAGCGAGGATGCAGTCTGGTTTCTCAGAAGCTCCCCCACCCCAAACTTCTTGGCTTTGGCACAGAAAGCGCCCCTTCTGTCAGGCCTGGGCATCCCCATTCCTTACTGGTGGAGATTGATTTTTCTACAGATGGACTCAAATGAAAATTACCTCACTAGAAAGACGTGTTTGATTTTTTTAAATTGGAAAGTTACAAAAGGAGTGAAAATAAAGTGTAAGAAGTAAGGTAGTGGGTGTCCGTGTGCAAGCTCTCTGCCAGACCCCAGAAGCCTCAAAGCCTGAGGTGCAGACCCTCCTGACTCCTAGGAGGGTCCTTTCAGCCCTGGAGGCTGAGACCTTGCTGAAGTTCGAACAGCAGCTTGGTCTTTGGCATCATGTAGATTTACCTCCAGATCAGTATGGGTAAAACAAAGATTTACAGGTGGTTGGCTGTTGAGTTTTTTTAAAAGCAAACTATGATCCCATCAATGTATTTCTAAGGAAAATGTAAACTGTTCATACATTCTCTTAAACATCACAGTGAAAAACAAGTACCCGTATGTGTGATAGGGCGGGAGGAGGGTCCGCCTGCTCTGTCCTTGGCAAAGGCCCTTGGTCACACTGGTGAACATGCCGGCTTCACTTCTCCGTGGGTACCTATGTCGTGCCATCCCACTGGAGCATCGGGGGACCCCAAAGGCAGGGCAGGGCAGGGGGAGGGGATCTTTCTGAAATGTTTCCAGGAGCTCTGTCCAACTGTCTCCATCTTCCAGCCCAGGACTGCTGCATAAAACTACAAGGACACTGATGAGACCATGGACCTGCTGCCATTCTCCAGGGAAGACTTGGCTTGGAGTGTGGCTGCCTGGATTCGAAAATGTGTCCTTGACTCCATGGAGTAATTCTTGTAGTTTTGCCTGGAAGAGACCAGAGACCAGAGTCAGACACATGCAGCTGCTCCAGGAAGTGCTTTGCCTTCAGTCTGAGCTGTGGGGGTCCAGCCAAGGAGTGTTTATAGAGGCTGAGATCCCTGTCCCTGTCCAAAGAAAGAGCTGGGCCCTGCCCAACTGGGACTAGCAAAAGGAGTATGTAGCCCCTCACCCAGGTATCATCCCCTGGAAGCACTCTTGGTCCTGGTGAGTCCCCCAGCTTGACGGAGTGGTTTCAAGAGGCAGATGCCTGGGCTGGAAGGCAGGAGACCTGGGTCTTCACGCCAGCCCGGCAGCTGGCTTGTGCTGTGACCCTGAGTATCTACTCCCTGCTTTCAGGATTCAATTCCCCACTGGTAAACTGAGGAAGAAGGCTCCCTACGCCAGGTGAGAGCTGGGTTCCCTGGGACACGACCCTGGCCTCGGGACTGCCATGCTGCCCTTGCCAGCGTCCTCCCTCATGGCTCCCCAGCCAGCCAGGTGACTGAGCTCAGGGGGAGCGAAGGACAGACCAAGACCACCCAAGCCTTACTTCGCAGTTTCCAAGAGTTTGACAGCCTCCTCGTTTCTGCCTTGCTCCATAAACAGCAGGGCCAGCTCCAGCAGGGCATTTGGGATCAAGTAGTGGTCATATTTAATCTTCTTTTCACTGCAGGAGAGAGGAGGACATGGCTTACATGCTCTGCCCTTGAGACGTCCTTCAGGCTCCTCTCGAGCCTTCAAGAATGGGAGGGTCCAACCCATGCCCTCATGGGGGTTTTCTGACCTGAATTCCAATTTGGGGAGGTTCTTACTACGTAGCCCTAGAAAGGCTTAGGACTCACAGCAGCCTTCCAGTCCTCTGCAGCCGGGGCCCCAACTCCCTGCGAACCTACGGCTCATGTCATGTCCTAAGCCCACCACCGCCTCAGTCCCCAACCCTCTTGTACCAGGTTGAATGGTTCATTAAATTGGGAACTCTCCTGTCTCCAATGTGGCCCCCCTGACCCACCCTCCACGCTGCCCTGCAGACATCCTTTTAAAACTCAAATCTGCCATGCCTGGAATCCTTCCTGGCTCTCTTCTGTCTACAGGATAAAGTTCAGCCTTGTAAGTAAAACATCCAGGCCCTTCTCAGTCTAGCCTCCCCCTATTTCATCTGCCACCCTTTCCCTCTATAACTTCACCCAGGCAAGGAAGGACCTAATCACTGTCACTCCAATCTCAGGTGTCTTTCCTGTGTCTAGGCATTTGCACATGCTGTACGTACTCCACGTAAAACTCCCTCTCCCTTGCTTTCTCTGCTTGATAAAACTTCCCGGTTTAAATAGCACCCCTGGAAAGCCTTTCCTGGTACCTCACACGAGGTTGAGGGCCCTCCTCAGGGCACCTGCCGTCCTCTGCTCTCCTCTAGCACAGCCCCAACCACACCAGACTGGGTTGCCTGTGGCTGTCCATCTGGAACATCTGCGCTCCCCAAGGGCAAGGGCAGACTTACTGAATTACAGACTCCAGGGGCACCATTCACAGGAACTCAGTGTGGATGGGCTCCTGGAGCTAGGCAGTCTGGTGGCCCTGAGGGACGAGGTCTGAGTGATCTGTGCCCAGCAAGCGTCCTGGCACCGGGTAGACACTAGTACATGTGTGGTGAATGCGGGTAGGCTAGGGTCGGGCACTGGAGTGTGCGTGAGGATGGAGAAGCTCTGAAAATTCCACCCAGGAGACCCAGCCGAGCAGCCCCAGAGGCACTTACTTGGCAGGAATGCTCCTGAAATTCTCCTCGGCCTCCTGGACACGGCCCAGGTACTTCAGACACAGGCCTTTCAGCAGCTTCACCAAGCACTCGTCATCCACGGAGTACTCGTTCTCTGAGAACGGGCAGTGAGAGGGGAGACAGGCTTATTCATTTCTGCAGCAGGTGCTCACAGAGCCCTACTCTGTGCTGGGCCCTGGGGACACAGAGGTGACTCACACATGGGCCCTGTCTTCAGGGAGCTCACATCTGGGAAGGAAAGACGGATACTGAGACGATGACAACACAGTGCAATCAGGACTGATTGAAGGAAGCCCAGGGGCTGTGGGAGCCCAGAGGAGACCTTGACCCTACCTGGGGGACAAAAGACAGCTGCCTGGAGGAGCTGCCATTGAAGCTCAGTCTAGAAAGGCAAAGGACAGTTACCAGAGTAGAGAAATGAGGAAGGACATTTTTGGTGGAGTCTTCAACAGTGAAGACCTGTGGTCTGACCCAGCCTGGCAGGTTCAAGGGCCTGGGGGAGTCACCTGGGCCCTTTTCCAGCATCTCTTCGGCCTTGGTGATAATCTCAAGTATCCCGTCTGTCAGTTCCGGCTGCTTCCCAATCACAGCGTAGCCATTCCAAATGTACATCATTTCCTGAGGGCAGGGGAGCAAGTCAGAGCAGGATTTCCTCCCCAGTGGGGCCTCGGTTTCCCCAACTGTAAAAGGGGCAGCTGAGATCAGAGGATCACTAAAGGCCCTTCTAGCTCTAACCTGCATGACAAGTTTCAGCCAAGCGTCTGAAGCTGTGGGCTCGAGAGGATTACAGGGGTCGGGGGGGCTCACCACTTATTTATTCCTGAGATCTCACCTTACCCCAGGGAGGAGCTACGATGGACCCATAACTTCACTATTATGCTCTAGTTGCAAAGAGCTTTGAGCTACTTTTCTGCTCGTGGTTTCCTGGGCGCTATTATGCTCTCTCTCAACCTTTGTGTCTAAACTCTTCCCATCCTTTGAGGACCAGGCCATGCCTCACACTCTCCAGGAAGTCTTCCCTGCTCCAGCTGGCAGGGCCTCCTCCTATACTGGACTGGAGGAACCAGAATTTACTTAAGCACTTCCGGGTTTACAATAGACTTTAAAAGCATGTCACCCCCTCTCCTATTCTCCCAAGGCACTGGGCTTGAGTTACCGTGAAAACTATGAAACATATCCTGATTCCTTTTTTTGCCTTGACTGCCAGGAAGCTCAGAATACTAAATTTAATTTTCATTCATAATGATTATGTTAGTTTAGATTAGCATTTCCTAAACTATCAAGCCAGGTAATGGATGTGAAAGTGATTTTTATACATAAAGTTCTAGCAAGACATTATTGTTACGATTCTTGTTATTATGTTTTAAGAAGGGAATTTAAGTTTAGGCCATTATCTCTCAAATTATGATATGGTCCCAAGTTAGCAAAGGTCCCATTTAAAAAAAAGGGTTCCATGGCCAAATAAGTGAAGGAGAAACCACATCTTCAAGCTTCTCGGGGACTCACCACGCAGATTAAAATGTAGCAGCTCCAAGAAAGTCTACAGTATACAGACTTTGTTTAGGCCGGTCTTTCCCAAATATATTTAATCAAAGAAATCATTTTATGCATAAGTAGCATTTTGCAGACTATAGTTTGGGGAATTCTCCCCTAAAGTTTTGGTGTATTGCTTCCCCAGCTCTTTCTTGCAACATCCCTCCCCTCATTTGATAGTAACAGCTTTACTGTATATTTTAAACTATAAAATATTTCAAAATTTGTTTAGAGATATTTACGATACAAGATATAAATAAATTCCATATAAATATTGAAGCTTTTGATTTATAAAGTGTTTAACACACTTTATCAGCTGATTCTCATAACTGCTCTATGAAATGGCCCAGGTATCTATTATTCCCATTTGCACTACGGGAAGGGGGACCCTATCTAAGGTCACACAATCAGTGGACAGTAGAGCCAGGACCAGAGAAAGGGCTCTGAAATAGGCCCCTAGCTACTTTCCTGGCTGCCTTACTCTTTGAATAACAACAAGGACTCTAAGCAAACTGGAACCTTCTCTGATGCCTGCTCAAATCTTCCAGAGAATCTGCCTCATAACAGTGGTTCAGAATATGGGTTCTGGGACGAGACTGTCTGGACTCAAATTATGACTCTCTAACACACCAGCGGTGCGACCTGAACGAGTCATTTAATTTTCCTTCTTATCTATTAGGCCTTACTGTCCCCATCTGTAAAATGGACACACCACCAGCACCTACTCAGACAGAGGCTGTGAGGATCAGAAGAGGCAACAGAAATGGGTGTCAGGAGCCTTGAACACAGCAAGTGCCCAGTAACACGACAGCTATTCTTATCGTCGTTGTCATTTCAGAGTCGAATACAGCATAGTCCCAGGCCTCAGAAAAGCTGGGTCCAGTGAGGGGGACAGTGTAAACAACAATTATAATCATGTGACAAGACTGAAACAGACAGTAGGAACACAAACAGCTAGTGACACTCCTGGGGACAGTGGGGAGGGCTGCTCTTTTTGCCTCTGAAGCCTGCTGGCCTGTCTCCCTACCTCCAACCCCGGAAGACCAGCACTTTCTCAGAGGCAGGGGCTGGCGCACACCCACTCATCTGCCTTCCTCCCCCCATCCCAGTGAACTGTGAAATCCTCTCCAGGCCCCTGAGGCGCGGAGGTCTTTCTCCCTCATCCACTTCCCCTGGGGCCCCGGCAGCATCCCTGCCTCTCAGCTAATCCCCACAATCCCAGACTGGAGCGCAGGCCAGTCCAGACTTCCCTACCCACCAGAGGAGGGATTGGCAAGGAGATCGGGTTGGGGGAGAGGTAGCGTCTGGATTTCCGGATGGCGAACTTCTCTGTGGGTAGAGATTTCCCGGCAATCTTGAGCTTCAAGCCTGGCACGGCTCTGCAAAAGAGATGAGGAGGATGGGGAGAGGGTGAGAAAAAGCTAGAGAAGACTGGGAGTCCCCAGCCTCTGCTTGGCCCCTCTCTGAGCCTCAGTTTCCCCATCTGCATGAGTGCTGGACTCATAGCCTGTGGCTATGGCCATATGTCACAGGCCTTGTCCCAAGACCTGACCACTTCCTGTGGCTTGACAAGGGGCTCCTTCACACCAGCTGGCAGAGGTGAGAATGTATCCAAACATCCCCAGTCTTCCTAATTGTCTCTCCTCCACTCGAGAGCCTCATTTCCGGAGGGCCCAGCAGAAGTCTGACCCCAATTTCACAGGGGAGACCAACACCCGGGGAAAGGGCAGGACCTGCCCAAAACCACACAGTTCAAAGCCTCCATTAACTCTTGCCACGTGGCTGTGGCCTCCTCAGCTGTTTCCAAAGGCAGAGTAAAGTGCAGCATGCAGCAGGCGAGCCTCACATCTGGGGCCTCACCACCCAGCTCTGTCCCACCCTCCAATTCCTGCCACAGTCCCCAGCTCCAGCTGTGACCCTCAGGCCTGAGCCGTCCAGGCCCAGGAAACAGCTGGACCAGTTGTGAGGTCTCCCACCAGACATCCCCTGCTTATTTACTGTGGAACCACTCTGAGCCTCAGTTCTCTCATCTCTAAAACCTTCACAGGTTTTCTGCAAGCGTTATAAGAGATGGAGAAATGGAGGCAGTCAGTCAATGATAAACACCCTATGACTGTGACAGAGTAGCCCAGGAAGCTCGAGTCACCTCCAGTTCCGGGTCTGCAAGTTGGGGCGAGCCCTCACCACAACCGGAGGAAGGCCCTGGGCTCCGTCCTCAACCCGCCCAGGCTGAGCCTGCCCTTCCCCTTCACAGAATGCAGACACAGCAGCGCAGATGGGAATAAAAACAGCCACCATTTAGTGGCTCCAGGCCCTATGCCAGGCTCTTTAAATATGTTCTCTATTTGATTCTCAAAACAACCCTGCAAGGTAGAGGCGGTTAGTCCCATTTTACAGACGCTGAAATTGTCCAAGGTGACCCAGCGAAGCAACAGAAGAGGCTGGATTTAATACTGATTATTGGATTCCAACTCGGGCTCTCTACTGTGCTTCTCTGAGTGAATCAGGTTAACTCGGCAGAAGGGAGGGACCCCTCTCCGGACCTCAGTGTCCACACTTGTCCTATTGACCAGACGACAGAGGCTCAATGGGAAGGATGTTAACCACTGTTGCAGAAGCAAACCCCTGAGCAGATTCAGAGGGCTCCAACAAGGAGCGGAGGAGGTGAGGGAAGGAACGCCGGCCCCGTGGGGTGCTCCTGGGGGAGGGTCAGGGAGCTCAGGGCCAGGGGAGACGACAAGCCCACCGCCTCCCTCCAGGTGCCCACAGCTCAGGATGGCTGTGGGCAGAGCCTGGCTGAGGCCTAGGACGGGGCTGAAACAGTAGGACCCACCTAAACAACTCCACTTCGTCATCCCCAAACGGCTTGCAGTCTTCCTTCCCAAACATGCTGAGGTAGGCGGCCTTCATGTAGATGTAGGTGGCCTGTGCAAGGCAGAGCAAGTCAGCGGTGACGGCCCGCCCTCCGCCGCAGCCCCGGCCTGCCACAGATGCCGCATTCGGACCTCAGTATGGCCCAGCAGAGCAGCTAACATTATCCCCAAGCCCCGGGGGAGACATCGAGGGTGAGGCAGCCTGGGGACTTGAACTGGAAATTAAACCCAGGGTGGGTCCAGGGCAGCTACCCTCTTCACTGTGAAGCAGCAGAAAGACCCAAACCATAGTGGATGTGCAGGACGGCGACACAAGGACAGGGCAGCAAGGGCTTCTGGGAAACAACTACTCCAGACAGGGCCCGTGAAGGCCAATGAGAAGATTCACAGAGACCCAAGAAAGGACCTTCCAGCACGGGGAACAGCCTGAACAAAGCCAGCGAGGAGCAGAGATGTGAGTAAGTAAGATAAAATGAGTAGTATAAAGCATGAGATGCGTAAAAGGAGAGGTGTGAGGCCAGGACAGCACACAGGGCCCTGGGTCAGGGCTCAGCTCAGGGTCTCTCGGTGGAACTGCCTTACTAAGTGTCAGGCACTTTACATACATCACCTCACTTGACCCCAGAGACAATGCCAGAAAGGAATCCATACCCCACCTCTGCTTCCTGGGACCGCAGAGCCGCCAGGGGCAGAGCTGGGCATGACCCCAGGTTTGTGCGGCTTCAAGCCAGGTCCTCGCCCACTGGATCCACAGCCACCCCTGACAGGTAAGGCGTGGCCGTGCAGAGACCACCCGGCCTCGCTCCGCACCCGCCCCCCACCCCCTGCAGTTCCATCCTGAAAGCCGCGCCCCTGCCCCATGAGTTCCAGCGAGGAGCTTGGCTCTGTGCTGCCCTCCAGTGGCCGAGCCTTGAACTACAGCTCTGCCTCCTAGAGGTGCTGCCAAGGAACTACTGCCTGCCTGTAGCCAAGAAAGAAGTGTACCGGGTGGAGGAGAAGCAGGAGCAGGACATCCTGGAGTCTGGTCTCTGCAGAAGGCGGAACGCAGCTCCACCTGGCAGCCCCACCCCTGCTGGCGCCCAGGGCCACTCTCAGTTCTACTCTGCCCTCAGCACCTCAGCCTGCCCTTCACAAAATGAGGAAAAGCCGGTCTTTGCAGGGTGTGGTGGGCAGAATCTCCCCTTGCTGAAACCTGTTCTCCATCCCATCTTCAACCTCCTGGTGTCATCCTTGCCTTCTCCCTCTTCCGCCCTGGCGCTGAGTCACCAAGGCCTCATGATTTTACCTCCTATCCAGCTCCTGAATCCCACTGGCCATGCCCTCTCTCTCTCCTCCATGACCGCACCAGCCTCCACACCGTCTCCCTGCCCCAGGCCACCAGGGATGTCTTCCTGCTGTCCTAGTCCATGAGGTCTCCTGCAGATCCCCCCCGCTCCCCCTCCTGCCCCCTGTAAGCCATTTCCCACACCACCATCACTCTGATCTCTTTAAGTCACACGCCGTCAGTCCCTCCCCAAAATCTTCTCATGACAGCACACCACACTTGGGATAAAAGCCAAACTCCGTGTCGTGAGGTCATGAGACCCTGTCCCATCTCTCCCAGTTTCCTCTCCAGCGACACTCCTACAGTCTCCCCCTCACTCACATCACTCTAGCCACACTCCTGTTTCTAGTATACCTCAAACGCTCTCACCTTCAGCTCCCCCTCCCCGCCCTCGCATCTACAGCGCCCTCTGCTCTTCACTGAGATACCCACATGGTTGCTCCTCACTTCATTCTGGTGTTTCTCAGGCCTCCCTTGACCCCCCTGCACCCTCACGGGAACCTGACACTGTACTTACTGACATCTATTTCTTTGGGTGTTTCTTGTCTCTCTTCCCACTAGAACATGAGCCTCGAGATGGGGTCTTTGCTTTGTCCGCTGTTGTATGTCCTGGCCTAGAACAGGACCTGGCACATGGGGTTGTCCAGTAACCGTGGGAGGGCTTATTTCTAAAGCACAGATCTAAGCCACAAGCATCAAGGGCTCCCCCACCGTCAGACTGAAGCGCAAACAGCCACTCAGGGCCCTCATGACCTGCTTTCTCGCTCCTCTGCTGCCATTTCTTCTCCATCACTCCTTCAACTCACCCCAGGCCGTTGCCTGTGCTGTCCCTCTGCCTGGGATGCCACCGTCCCTTCTCTGCCAGGCTCATCCACTGGCTTCTACTAAGAGCCTTCTCCTGCTCCCCTCTGACAGCTCCCCCCACTGAGTCACTAGGAGTTAGGGTGGGTGCAGTGACCTAGAGTTGTGAGAGCCATGGAGTCCAAGTTATCGAGGGATGTTATGGGGCCACACTGATGGAAAACAGCAGCCAATTCCCCTGGTGGAAGTCTTGTCTCCCAGGGTTATCTGCCTGTTTGCCCCTTGATTCCACACATTTATTTTGCTGGCTTATTCTACCAGGGTCTGCGCAGTCAAACAGTCCTTGTCCTCCAGAAGCTAACAGTGAGTGGCTTAGAGGAGGAAGGGTCCCTCTGCAGGCCCCCTGCACCCCCACCCACAAATCGTGCTCCCTGGAGACGCAACCTCTTGGCAGCACCCCAGCCTTGCCCTGCTGTTCTCTCAGACTAGGGTGTCCTTTCACTGCCTCCCAACTCCTCCTTCAAGACTCAGTTCAGAAGTCTCCTCTTCCAGAAGCCTTCCTTGTCCTCTTGGCTGGGCTGCCTCCGAGCTTCCCTTCAGTTCCCCCTCTACAGCACTGAGCACAGCTGTCACCACCTTGTTTCTGGCCATCTCAAGCTGCAAGTACTGGGGGAAAATGAAGGCTCCACAGTGACAAGTGGGGATAGTCCAGGCAGAGAGGGATGCTGTGCAGAGGGCCGGAGCATATGGCAATGGCCACAGGCCAAGTCCCTAGAGCTGGAAGTTGGCGGACCCTATGGAGGCCAAGTGCTAGAGATTAGGAATGAACGAGGCCCCAGATCTCGGGGGCTCAGCCTGCCTTTCACAGGAAACCCTTCTGAGGAAAGCGTTGCAGCAAGAGAGGCTGACCTCCCCAAGGTCACACAGCAAGCTGGAGACTGAGCTGACCCACAGCCAGGCTTCCTGACACCTGGGAGGCCTGGCACCCCTCTACTTCTCCCAGCAGCTGTGCAGCCAGCCCAGGCTTCTTCCTGTGCAGGTGGACCTGCTGCCTGCCTCACTCCACAGGAAGGCTTCTAGGTCACTTTCATTCAGAATGGCTCTCCCTGAGGCTGCGTTCTTGTTGGGAGTGGAAGGTGATGACAAATGGACGCCGGGCCCAGAGCGGCTGGGCCCGAGGCAGAGCCTTCAACAGCAGGGTGGTCTCAAGGCAAGCCAGCCCTCCTCAGGAGGACCTGAGAAGCAAGGGAAAAGCAGAGGCCATCGAGTCACACAGATCTGTGTCTGTCACCGACAGCTGTGTGGGCCAGGAAGTCACATACCCTCTTTTAGCCTCAGCGTCCCTCACACGCCTGATGGAGATAATAATTTCCACCTCACTGGGTATAGCGTGGAGGAAACGGCAAGTGCTGGGCACACAGCTCAGCAAAAGCTGCTCCTCCCCGAGCCCTGCGGGCCCCAGACCCAGAGAATTTCCTTTCAGTTTGGTCTCTAGCAGGGATACTGGAAAAGGACTTCCATGCGGGGGCGGGGGGGGGGGGGGTTGGGGGGCATGGCACGAGAAATATGGACTAGATAGGGATGACATGTGCCCACTCAGATCATTTCTACGGGCTGCCTGGAGTGTAGTATGGAGAAGGCTTCTAAGGTCACAGGCGGGCTACGGGAAAGAGTACCAGGCCTGATCAGCACATCTGCTGTGGGCAAGGGAAAATGGCATTGAGACATATGTGCTATGTATTTGCCAATACCAGATTAGATGCTTTCTGATGATCTGGATGATTCTAAGGCTCATGGTTCAGAATTCTGTACTATCATTACTACGATGATATGACTAATTCTTATTTCACGACTTCCCATGATGTTCTAAGTTTTCAGCTACGATAGGCACCTGTTTTGCTTGGTTTTGCCTACATGGCATCTCTTTAATGCCCCCCCCCCGCCCCCCGCTGCCAACACTTCTTCTGGGGACATCACCTCATTTTTCTTCTGGGGATCCACCCCTCTCCTACTCCTAATCCTTGAGGAATCTTCCCACCCTCTGTTTCCAGGCACTGACATGCAATCTATGCCACACCAATGAGACTCCACTATGGGGCTTTGGTTGAAACCAAAAGAAGATGTGAGTTAGGGGCAGGCAGCCCATGGCCACCCCGCCTTTTCCATGGAGAGAACCTCCCTACACAACAAAGATGCCGTAGAGGAGAGCACAGCCACAGATAGAAAACCAAGCTCAGATGATTTAATTTGAATTCCTAGATCCAGCCCTACCTGAAGCCAGATGTGCCTAGAATTTTCAGTTATATGAACCAATGAGCCTCTTGTGTTTTAGATCTGCATAGTCCAACATGGTAGCCATTAGCCCTACGTGACTTAAAATTTAAATGTTAATTAAAATTAAATAAAATTTAAAACATCCAGTTTCCCAGTTGCACTAGGCACATTTCAAGTGCTCAGTGTACACATCTGGCTGGTGGCTACCACACTGGACGGTGCAGAAATAAAACATTTCCACCATAACAGGAAGTTCTGTGGACAGCACTCACCTAGACAGTGTGAGCCACGTTGCTGACCTTTGTGACTTAAAATCTCGACTAACACATTGTAGTCATAAAGTTTCTCTTTGGTTCCTTCCGGCCCTGAGTCCTATTAGAATTTGTGGTTCTTTTTAAATTCCTGCTGAGACATCTGTGTCCCGTTAGGGCCAGTTAGACTGGCCAGGGTCTAGGGGCTTGTGGCCAGTCTGGGTTGGCCAGGTCCCTCAAACACACGGGGTCAGCCCACCTTGGACCAGGAGTTCTCCTTGCTGAGCAGGTCGGCGTACAGGTAGGCCATCTTCCACTGGCCCTTGTAGGTGAAGCACCACATCAGCTCCCAGTAGCACATGTGGTGGAACTGCTTCCAGTGCTGCTGGGCCTCACAGCACTCCTCGAACCGCTGGATGGCCTGTGGGCACCTGCTGATCAGCCTCGGTGGGTGCCCCCCACCCCGGCCCCTGCCCAACCCCACAGCAGGTCCAGCCTCCTCCAGCGCATAGTGGTCCAAGCCCTGTGCCAGGCTCAGGGGGCAGGGGTGCAACAGTGGGGAAACGAGGATCTGGCCTCCGATCCTTGTTCTGCCCCAGGTCTTACATGACCTTAGGCCCGGTTACTGCCCCTCTCTGGGACCCTAGTCTTTCAGCACAAAATGAAAGGACAGGATTGAGCTATAATGGAGGGACAATAGGCAGTAGAAACTGTTCATATTAAAGTGATATGATAATGTCTATGCCTCAGAGCAAACCCCAAAAGTTCCAGTAGCCCCCACGAAGGGACCAGGACCTGGAGCATCTGTCCTGCTGCCCGAGGAAGCACAGCCAGGGCCAGCTGGAGACCCCTGAACTCCACGCGGTCAAGTCTGTCCTGGGCCCCGGCCGCCTGCTGGGGATGCTGCCAGGACCCTGACCCTCCCCTCCCGCAGCCCTTCGGTGGCTGCTCCCACCTCGGGAGTCCAGACTCCCTAGCCAGGCCCTCAGGGGGCCAGCCTCCCCAGGGCACCACCACTCCGTTCGCCAGGTTCCGGCCTTTCAGCACACCCCCAACAAGTGGGTCTTCCTACCTCACTGCCTCCCTTGAGGACCTCCCTCTCCAGGAAGGTGGCCTGCTCACCACAAATGCTTCCTCCTCCTGTCTTCCCACACTCTCAGCAGGAGGTGCCTCTCCCGCCCCTGCTCTCTTGCTGGTTCTCACTCGGGGCCCTCCCCCGAGTCTGCCTTGTCCCTGAGTATGTCTGCGAGTGTCTTCCTGCTGACCTGGGGACCCCAAGGGTCTCCAGCACCAGCCCAGACCCCCGTTACTCACTGCGTCAACATTGCCTTTAATGGCTTCAATCCGCCCTGCAAAGAACAGGAAGATGGCGCCCTGCAATGACAGGCATGTCGTCCGCAGGGGTCCACCGGGCACTGGGCCACGGGGGTCCACAGGGCAGGTGGGCCATGAGGGTCCACAGGGCACTGGGCCACGGGGATCCAGAGGGCGCTGGGCCACGGGGGTCTGGTAGGAAGGGGGCTCACCTTAGGGTATCGCTTCAGGTAGGGCTTCAGGAGCTTCTCTGCCTCCTCGATGTTAACATTCCCGGTGCCTGAAGGCGGCAGGGGGACAACACACGTCACCACACCGGCCCGTGATCCTCCCAGCAACCTACCAGGGGCTTCTCAGGGGCTCCCCTTCCCCCTCTGTGAAATAATCCTCCCATCTCCAGGGGCATATGAGGCACCAGTTTCATCCCCAGCATACCACAGGGCTCACTAACCAAGAGCCCATGCCCACCAAGGCTGGGCCAGGGACCCCAAAGGCCAGCCTGCCTACAGCGTCCTCACACCCTCCAAAAGGTGGGCAAGCCCATCCCCATTTCACAGACGAGAAAACTGAGGTTGGAACCCGGTCACACCGTGAGGAAGCGAGCGGTCAGAAAGCCAGGCCCCAGGACAGCTGATGCGCATCTGTTGTGTCTCGTCTCAGTGCCCCATCCCCAGTCCGGGGCCGAGGAGGGTCTGCAGCCCCTCGCCATCTCACCCTTGCCCTCAGGGCCAGCCCAACCCCAGAGGCCCCAGCACTCGGCCCGGGCGCCCCTACCCAGCACGAAGGTGAGGAAGGTGTGGTAGCAGAGCAGCAGCATGACGCAGAGCACGGCGCGGAAGCTGTGGCCCGCGGCACCCTCCTCCAGCTGCAGCAGCCCGTAGTCCTGCGGAAAGAGGGGACCGGCTGAGGCCAGCGGGGCCTGAGTGCCCCGGGGCCCACCCTGGGACCCAGCAAGCGGCAGGGCCTGGGAGGTCACTGGGCAGCTGTGAGGACAATGCTGCTGGAGCAGAGGCAGGAGAGCGCTGGACTCCAGGTAGCACCCGCCCCCCTCCCCCACTACCCTGCCCCTCCCACTCCCCCCACAGGGTGGGCACTGAGGCCCTGAGCAGCCCCACATCTGATGGGGGAAGAGGAAAGAAAAGCTGGCAGAGAATCCTAACCACAGGCTCAGGGTACAGATGGGGCCACGAGGACTGCAGTCTGGGAAGGCTTCCTGGAGGAGGATGCTCCAGAGCCTGGCAGGGGAGGAGCAAGAGGCCAGACCCCACTTGTATCAGGGCCTGCAGTCTCTGCCCCTCTCTCTGTCCTCCAGGGCGTTCGTGCGCTTCCTCATAGACAGATCTGACCTGCCTCACCCCGGCCTCAAGCCCTCCACAGCTCCCTGCCTGCAGGACAGAATCAAAGCTGCGGCTGCTGCTGGAGGTCCCCCACTCTGGCCTCGCCGCCCTCTTCCTGCCACAGGCCACACTGTCCCACCTCTGGGCCTTTCTCGTGCTCTTCTCTCCTGTCATCATCCTGAAATCCTACTCACAACCAGGGGCCTTCCTGGGAAAGCAAAAGCGAACGGGGCCCCCGGAGCCTTGGGCCGGCATCTCCTGGGAACGGCGCTGGGCCATGGGCTGCAGACAGCAGCCAGGATTTCACAGGGCCACGGACAGGCGCGAGGCAGAGTGCCAAGTGAGCGTCTCCCCTTCTCAGCTCTCCATCCGTCCTTGTGACGGTGTCCAGGAGCGAGCCTCGGCCCTGGGCGGGTACGCTCTGAGCTCCCCTCCTCGGCCTCAGCAGACCGCACGGTCCGGCCGGGCCCTCCTCAGACCCCTGTGGCCTCACAGGGTCATTGTGAGGGTGGGTGCTTACCACGCCAAATAACAGGGTTTCCGCATAGCAACGTTTCCTTTAAGTATCTCTAAGTAAAAAATATGAGCCGCTTTTGAGAAAAATAATACATTAATAACAACAAAGAGGTCGGTGGACATGGCAAAAATCAGGAAGGGCCAGAGAAAGTCCAAGTTTGAAAAACTGATCTGATCTAAAAAAAAAAATGCCCCTTGTTTTACTGAAGAGAGGCCCAGAGGAGGGCGGGATGTGCTCAGAGTCACAGGGAAAAGGGGACGAGGCTGCACTGACCTAGGGCACCTGACTTCCAGGCCAATGCTCCTTCCACCACACTGGGCCTCCTCCTCCAGGGAGCCCTCCCGGATCTGCTACCTGCTGCTCAGGTTCCTGCCCTCAGTAAAGCCTCTGGGGGCTTGAGTCCTCTGGTTTCTACCCTCGAGGTCTGATGCACAGTAGGGCTTCCCTTGGGCATCTCTCAGCCCAGAACATGGTCCCAGGGGAAGGGACTTGCTCAAGGTCTTCCTGACACCTGTCAGGCTCAGAAACATGATCCCAGGCCATCGCACAGAGTCGTCCTTCACACCCATCCTTACCCTAGAGCCTCACCCCCCTGTGAGAGGCCAGGTGGGGATTACCAGCCCCCTTTGACTGCAGAGGAGCCGGAGATCCAGAGAGGTTTGGGCCTTGTCCAGGGCCACACACCAAGGGGGGCTGGGGCAGTACTGGCACTGAGGCCCCGCAGCCCCTCAGCCCCACTCTGTCAGCCAAGTACCAGTCCTGGGGCTGAGCAAGTCGGGGGCCCCAGAAGGCAGGTGGTACCTTATTTCCTGAAAACCCTACGAACTCCAGCAGCCGCAGGATCCTAGTAGGAAGCATGGACAGCGTCTGCAGAAACAGAGGCGGGTGGGCACGGGAAGGGTCAGGGGCTGCCCTCCCACTCCCCAAACCTTCCGAGTCCTGGGAGGAGCCAGGGGTGCAGGCCCTGCCTCTGGAATGTCCACAAGGAGGCCCTGGGTTTCCTGGAAAGCCAACTTCCCCGGATAGAGAGGCACCACCGTGTGACAGTTAGGAACAGACTGCATCTACATCCTCGTCTCACCACTCGCAGCTGGGTCACCTTGGGCGAGTTACATATGCCCTCTATGCCTCAGTTTCCTCGTGTGCAGAATGGGAAGAACAATAGCGCCCTCCTCACAGGGGTGCTGCGCGGATGGATCAGATGACCGTAGGTGAAGCACATACGGGCCTGCACGCAACCGTTAGCGGCTGTTAAAGTACACTGAATCCCAGGGCCTCCGGCACTGCGTCTGACCCTCAGAACAGTCCTGCAAAGAAGGGATTACCGCCCCTTTCGAAAGCTGGGGAAAGAGAGGCACCGATAAGTGACAGGATACATCCAAGGCCGCCAGCTTATCAAACGTGGAGATAGTTCTTGACCCCAGGACTGTGGGGCTATGACCTGCTAAAGCATCCCACGCACCTTGCAGCTTGTATCTCTCAGCACCTGGGCCAGGATCACTGTTCCCATTTTACAAACGAGGAAACCGCAACCCAGAGTGGGGTAGGGACCCCCAACCCAGGGCCTGCTCTTCGAACAGGCTTTGTCTAGAGGGGAGAGAGGCACTCCCTGCTACACACACTTCCGGAGAGGTCCCTGGCCACCAGGGCCAGGAGTCTAATCATCCAGGAGCAGCCCCAGCTCTTCTGAGCCTCCCCGCCTCAGCCCACAGTGCTCCCTCCACCTGGAATGCCCTGGCCCCCTGGCAAACTTCCCCCACCCATGGGTCCTCCTAGATCCAGCCTCAAATACTCTCCCCTCCATGAAACCTTCCCCAACTCCCCCAGGGCAGTGGCTCTGTTCCCTGGTGGTCATCCGCTGTCTCCAGGCCTGTCTCCTTCCTGGCCACTGGTCAATGTTTAACCACCAGCTCTCCAGGGGACGGGCCCTGGTTTATTGCGTTTGTCAATTTCTGGTGCTATAGATACTGCCACCATGGTGGATTTCAACCTTTCCACCTGAGCTGGGAAAGAATGCATCGAAGGGATCCCGGAGGCAGCGCCAGCACCCATCGCCAACCCCACCCCGGCTGTGATCCCCCCAGGCTGGCGACACGTCTGCTTCATCACTGGGTCCCAGGGCAGCACAAGGCCCAGTACAGCATCCCAGCAGAGACCGTGGGTAGGGCAGGGACATGCAGGGGCCCAGACACTGCGGACAGGGGGAGGGGCACTCCCACTCACCAGGTTGAAGGCTCCCACACCGAGCTTCACCCCTCCTTCAAAGTGCCTGTGGTTCTCTCCCTTGCAGTACTGGGAGGACTGCACGAGGTTGTCCAGCTCCCTACAGAGGGAGGCAAAGTCCTGCCTCAGGTACACAGTGAGGGCTGGATCCCTTTCCAGCTGGGGCCTAAGGTTACCCCTGACTCCCAGCTGATCTCAGAACCCACTGGTGGTAGAATTATAGCGGTTCTGGTGAGCCAGAGAGCTGATACTCGAGGAAAACATAACCTCATCTCCCACCATAATAACACGTTCCTTGCCCCTGAATTTCAGCCATATCGGCCCCAGTGCACCTGCCTTGTCCAGCGTCTAGGACTTGCTCATGCTCTGCATTCTGTCTAGAACAGTTTCTCAACCTGGGCACTGCTGACATTTTAGGCTGGATGACTGTTCGGGTGCGAGTGTTGTCCTGCGCATCACAGGATGTTTAGCAGTCCCTGGCCTCCACCCACTAGATGCCAGGAGCAACCTCCCCCCAGGTGTGGCAACCAACGTCTCCAGACATTGCCAAATGCCTCACGGGGGCAAAATGCCCCTCGCTGAGAACCACTGGGCTAACTCCAACACCCCCTCCGCCTTCCTGGGGTCTCTTGGTTGGAACCCAACCCTATTTCTCCTGGTCACCAACTGCGCAGAGCCCATATTCCAGCCCTCCCAGGGCAGGAGAGAGGCTCCGTCCGGGCCCATGAGCATCCAGAGGGCTTTCAATCAGCAAACACAGACTGAGGCCTCTCTGTGCCAGGCACTGGGGACAGCAGGGTGCAAAGCCACCACGCTGCTGTCCTCACAACTCTCCCACTCTAGGGGATGGAGCCCTTTGAGTTCTGTGAGGGTGAGGAGGGCCTCAAAGGACAGGAACCCTGGGGCCTGACCTAGTCTTGGGTCCAGGGAAGGCTTCTCTGAGGAGCTGACATTTGAGCTGAAATCTGAGGGATGCGGAGGGCTTAGCCTGGTGCAGAAAGAGTGTTCCTGGCAGAGAAAACAGCATGTCCAAAGGCCCTGAAGCAGGAATGAGCTTGGTATGTTTGAAGAACTGAGGAAAGGTCCAAATGTCTGAGGCAGAGGGGGTTGGAGGTGTGGCCAGGTGGGCAGGGAGAGCTCCCAGAAATGACTCGGCGATGACCAGGGACTTTATCCTAAGACGAAGAGGAGCCCCATTGGCAGGGGGTGACCTGACAAGGTTTGTGCTCTGGAAACATTACTCTGGCAGGTGGTGGAGAGACTGGAGGGGCCAGAACATTTGTCTGGTTGCCTGGCACAATTCCAGCACAGACCCACGAGGTAATGTGGTGCCCATATACTGCACGGTGTGGTATACCCCAGCAATGCCTTGAAATCAAACTTGCAATGTCTCTGCAGGGAAGTAGTTACTTGAAATGGGGAAAATGATGATGATAAATAGTCTCAAGTCAATTCAGGTCAACTTTTAACGGAAAATTAGTTTTAATGCCAAACTTGGAGGAAAAACATGAGGTTTCAGAGCTTTTTTTGATTTTGGAAGTGTAGATAAGGATTGTAGCACCATGTTGGGTAAGGTACTCTGGACTGAGTCCTCATTCTTTCATCCATAAACACAGGCTATGCCTGGCCCACTGCTAAGATGGCACGGAAATGATCTGGCCCTTGGGGAGCTCCCAGGTAGGGGAGTGGGTGTGTGTGTGGACACTATCCCTGTGTACTGGAGGGGTCGAGGAAGGCTTCATGGGGAAAGTGGAATTTGGACAGGGCCTTAAGGGATATGTAGGAGTTTGGTGGCTATTCTCAAAATTACTGTTTTTGTGTCTTTCCCACCCCCATCCCCCACCAGCACAGACCAAGCTGTTTATGCAGATTCTGTGTCTTATTTTCCCCTAGCTCAGGGTCAGGCACAGAGTAAGCACTCAGGGGAAACAAATGAACAGATAGACCCAGAAAACCAGGGGAATAATATTCCAGAAAACTGAGGTCCCAAGGGTGCAGAAATCTGAGATCACACAGCATTCTAGGCTTCCTGTCTCTAGCCAGTGCTTTCTACCTCCCACAGAGCAGCCTGAGGGGCACAGGGTGGTGGATGCTGTGGCCCCAGGCGCCCCCCGGCTGGCCCCACTCACTTGTAGGTCTGGTAGCTGTTGCGAACTTTGATGCCACCCTTGATGAAGCTCACCATATTCTCATCCTGCAGGAGGAAGAGATGCTAAGAGCCGGGCCTAGAGGTAGCCACAGGCCTGAGAAGGATCCCACAAGGCTCTGGTACCGCCTGCCCCTCCCCAGGCCCAGCTCTATGAGGGGCCCTGCTGGGGATGGGGTCAGAGGTCAGCCAAACCAGGCTCCCTGCCCCTGGGACTTGAGATGAGGGTCTTGCTTGCCAAACAAGACCAAAACGCCCATGGCTCGACCATAATCCCCCTCTACAGCCTCACATGTACACATACCATGTGCTTGCAGAAGGGCCTGGAGGAGACACTCCCACACACTCCCAGTGATTCACGGTGCCTCCCCCAGTGGAGGAACAGTGGGAAAGGAAGAGGATGCTCATGCTTGGGCTGTTTGTGTTTTTCGTTTTTTTGTGTTTTTTTTTTTTGAGGAAGATTAGCCCTGAGCTAACTACTGCCAGTCCTCCTCTTTTTTGCTGAGGAAGCCCGGCCCTGAGCTAACATCGTGCCCATCTTCCTCTACTTTATACATGGGACGCCTACCACAGCATGGCTTCTGCCAAGCGGTGCCATGTCCGCACCTGGGATCCGAACCGGTGAACCCCGGGCTGCCGAGAAGCGGAACGCACGAACTTAACCACTGTGCCACCAGGCCGGCCCTACCTGTGTTTTTTTACAACAAGTAGCTATTTACCACATTTGTAATTTAAAGCACCCATACCTCCAGCCCGCCCAGCGGTTCCACTCCTGGGTGCACACCCAAGAGAAACGGATGAACATGGGCTGCAGAAGTCACCCTCAAGAATGTTCACAGCAGCACTGTGCGTCGCAGCCAAGCACCAGAAACAGCCCAGATGCCCCTCAGCAGGAGAACAGATGACTACACTGGTATAGTCACAGAAGGGCACATTACACAGCCACAAGGCTGGGGGAAGAAAGCGAGTCCCACACAGCTTGAGGCCTTAAGAAGCTCGAAGCCAACGAAAACATAGCAATATGCTGCTCATACATGAATAGGAAGCCGAGAAACCTATTTTTCAAAAATAAGGTGGAAAGTGAGAAACAAACGCTAGCAGCAGCAGTGGCCCCTGGGAAGGCAGGCAGGCACAGGGTGGAGGAGCCCAGGGGGCGAGGAGAATTGTTCTCTGGTTGGGTGTGGAGTTCCCGGGCGTTTGTTCATTTATTATGCATAATAATAAAGGAAACGAACAAAAGGCCATCATGGTGCAATTATTACGGTGATCCTAATGAAGAATTTGGATTAATCGAATTCTAATCACCTGAGATCCAAAAAGATAGAAAAGTAGCTAACAAAAATAAACAGCACCCTGAGAATAGAATTTATATGTGCCTCTTCACCCCAATACACATATTTACATGATTATACATTATAATTATAGCCCGGGCTTTTTGGTAAAATCACGAGGTGATGGTTCTCATCATTACCTCTGTGTGGTGAGGAGCTTGGGCTCCAAGTTGACCAGACCTGGGTTCAAATCCCAGCTCTGCCATTGGCCAACCACTTGACCCTGGGAAGGTGGCTCCTCCCACCTAGGGAGGAGGCCTGTGAGGTGAAGATTACATAATGTACGTAAATGCATGTAAAAACCAACAAGCTATGTGTGTAAGGTATGTAAAAACTACACAGGGTAACAGATGCACAAAGCCTAGTCCGGCGTAGGTGCCATAAGTCAGCCTTCTGAATGAATCAAGTGTACAGCGGGCTTTGTGACAATGCCTGTCACCCACACAACCCTCAGTGGGAAAGAGAAGCCCTGAGGGGGGAGTGCATCCTGGTAGTACACGGGAACGCGTGTGCTCAGTGTGGAGCGGGTACAGCCCATCCCCTCCGCCCCTGAGCCTGGTCAGGGCCAGGAGTGTTGGGGCGACTGAGCCCCAGTCCTTGGCTGAACCACACGGGGGCTGATCATGGCTGCTACAGACTCTTCTGGCTTAGACATGGTGATGGATCTCCTGAAACCCCCAGGCTGCCTGTGCAGGTCGAGGGTTCCTACCTGCAGGAAGGTCAGTGCTGCCCTCTGCAGCAGACATTCTGCGTAGCACACCTCCGCGTGGATTTCCTCTGCAGGGAGAAGACCAAAGCCCTGTGGCCTCACGGGACTCCCAGCAGGAGGCTTGGGCCAAGTCCTCCACGCCCACCTCCCAAAAGGCAAATGGAACATGAGTCAGCCCCCTCCCTTCCTCCTCCCCCTTCCCTTCTCACCCAGCTCTGGGAATGTCATTGCACTCACCACTGTCCCGGGTTAGCTTACGTTTCCCCCCAGTCTTCCACCTGGTTCCCCCACTCCACCACCCAGAATGTCAGCACAGGGCCCTAGGCCTGCCTCTCTTGTTCTCCAAGCATCACTGTATGTGCTGTATACCAACACCCCACAGTGCTGGGCAAGGAGAAGGTGCTGGGTCGAATGGATGAAAAAGAAGATCCTGATCAAAGCCACGGTGTGGGACTCAGGAAAGGAAAACCAACACAGCCTGGGGAATCGGAAGACTTCTAGAACAAAGCGCATTTGAGTTTGGGCTGTGAGTTGAGAAAGGACTGGAAGGATGAGGCAGAAAGAGTTTTCTAGACAAAGACCCAGGAGAGCCAAACAACACAGATGCTGGGGACAGCTGAGTCAGGGAAGGTTGAAACGGGGGTGACATGGTGGAGAGAGATTTAGGGGGCAGGGAGAGATGAGGGGAGGCAGAGGTCTGTTTGCAAAGGGCCTTGAACACTGATGGAGGATTGTAGGTTTGGTCCTATGGGCAGCAGGGAGCCATGCAAGGTTTGATGAAGGGAGTGGCACCATCATATGCCTGCTTTCATGCGGGAACCCTCAAGGGCTCTGGAGGTGGGGAAGGCCACCCACCCCTGCAGTGAAGAGCCCCCCATGGCTCATGGTTGGCTGCCGTTACCTCCCGGACTGCCACATGTGGCCACGGCACAAAGATGCCAGCCAGGCTCTGGCAGCGCAGACCTGCTCTCCTGCTGCCTTCAGCTCTCATCCCAGGGTGTCAGCCTCTAAAGCCACATTCCCCTCTGGGCACACCACGAGACCACCATGATAATCAAGCCAGTGGACCTAAGCCCACACACAATTCTAAGCCCTCCCCAGCCTGAGGAGCAACGTGCACAGGACATGTGACAGCATTTTCTTTCCCCAACTTCCAGGTCCTGGAGAGGTAACGTGATCAGGACAGTGAGTCTTGCCTGCTCCCCTCTCACCCGAGCGACACTCCTCAAAAGGCCACAGGTCTGACCCACCCATGTCCCAGCATCTAGGCCAGGGCCCAGCCTGCTTGGCAATGACTGGGAAGATAACCGCCCCTTCCTGCCCCTCCCTGGGCCTGGACCCAGGCTGCCTGGGGTCGCTGGGGCGGAGAGGACATCCTGAATGCCACACCTTCCGTGAACTGGTCCAGAGTGGGGCGGTGCACCAGGTTGCTGAAGGAGTCTGTTACAGAGGACTTCCTCCGGTGCCTGAAAAAGAAAAGGGGGCCTCAAGTCACTCAGTGAGGGGGAGCCAGGGGCCCAGGCGGGCTCGGACTGCGTCTCCTGCCCCTCCCAAAGGACTCACACCCACTCAACTGCCTCCCCCAAATCCAGGCTTTGTCACACCTCTGCCCCTACCGTTGCCTCACTTAGAGGCCCCTTCCTTCCTTCCTCCCTCTCTTCTGGCCAGTTCCTAGTCACCCTTCAGGACCCAGCTCCAGCATCGCCTCCTCCAGGAAGCTTTCCCGTTCCTCCAGCTCGACCCCTATGACCTGGGACCTTCCCTGCATAAGGCTGGGGTGTCACTGTCTGTGCCCATCTCCCCATCGGAGGGGCCGGGGTCTGATGACTCCCCGGGTGGCCAGAGCCCAGCACAGGGCCCGGCCTCAGGCAGGCATGAGAGTGTGCCCAGTGAATGACAACTCCACCTGTGCATGAACATTGAGGGTCTATTCGTTTGCTCATTCAAGCAGTTAATGTGCACCCAACACCGGTTATGCACCAGGCCCTGTGACTGGTGTCTTCATTCAGTCCCCACAACAACCCTATCATCACACCCACTTTACAGATGAGGAAAGTTGAGTCCAGAGAGGGACTTGCCCAAGGTCAGAGTTATTACGTGACAGAGCCAGAATTCGTCTCCTCCCAATCAGGCCTGGCCCCTGGGAGCTGCTCACTGACTGGCTCAGACAACAAGGCTCCTGAGGCAGTCCTGACAGGAACAGTTCTTGGCACTTGGGGCCACGTCCTCTTAGCCAAAAGGAGCAGCACTAATAGTGGCATTTCAGGCACTGGGATAGGCGTAGGTGACAGAAGGATGGGTCTCACAACTCCTCATCACTGCCCGCCCCACAGCCCCGACCTCTGACACAGCGACTGCGCCTCCTTCATCATGTTGCCAGCAAGCAGGATGTCCTGAGGGTCAAAGGTCATCATGGCCTGCATTTCCAGGATGGTGGCATACGTCAGCGAGTGGTACATGCTCTCCTTGGTTCTGCCAGAGAGAAGGGACATGAGAGCGCCAACTCCTAGGACTCCAGAGGCAGCTGAGCCTGTGCTGGTCACCTACCATGCCCTCCCCCATCCTGCACGGCGGGACAGAGGTGTAGAGAGGGGAAGGGACTCGCCCAAGGTCTGACCCTTCCACTGCTGCTCGCATCCCAGTTCCTCCCCTTCCTGCTGAGAGGCCCTAAGTGACTTTCCAAATCTGAGCCTCAGTGTCTCATCTGTTCCAGAGAGACAGCAGCAGCAAGACTGCTGTGAGGACTCAAACAGGGAGCAGCAATGTGTGGGTCTGAGGCCAGACTCCCCTGTGCCCAGGGCCTGCCTCTCGCCTTCTGCCCCACCTCCCACAGGCTGAGCCTAAGTCCCGTCTGTGGGAGCTCATCTATCCTCTAGCCTCCCCCTGGGCCTGCCCCATCCTTGGTCCCTGGACCTCACTGGCCTCGCCACCTCCTGCCTCTCTCATGCCATCATCTGATCACGTTGCTCTGGTTAAGCCCTCCAGTGGCTTATGAGATGAGGCTCGGCCGCGAGGCTCCACACGATAAGCCCTGCCCACCTCTGCAGTCCAGCCCTCTTGGCACTTCCACTTCTGCCCCATGATCTGGTCACATTCAAGACTGTACCTCTAACCACACAGAAACACACACGCTCTCCTCAAGAAAATCCCACACTTTCCCTCCTCCGGGCCTTTACCTATGCTGTTCCCTCAGCTTGAAATGCCCTTCCCTACCCCACATCCACTGACTCATCTGTCAAAGCCTTCAAATGCCTCAAAAGCCACTGGGAATCCAGGGCTCCCTCTCAGAGAGCACGTGTCTACGACTGAGGCACAAATCACGCTGTATTTATACTAGCAGAGGCTCAGCTCTCTCTCCAGACCGTCAGCACCTCAAGGACAGAGCTTGTGTGGGACTCATCTCTGTCCTCAGCGCCAGTGGGACAGGGCTGGGTCAGATGGCCTCAGGGAGCCCTCCCCTCCTACCTCCCTGCCCTCCACAGCCCCAGACCCATCAACTGGGTGTGTAGGGGAGGGGCATTTCATCTAACACATGGAGAGTGCAGCAGGCAAGGAGAGATGGGAACAACCCCCGTCCCTCTCTGTACTTGGGGAAGCCACGAGTCTGGGCCTTGATTTATGCTTCTGCAAAATGGGGACAGTAAAGCTACCCTTGTCTGTGTAGGACTGGCTGGGATTCCCAATGGCTGGCACACAGTAGGTGCTGGAGCATTTTCCACCCCCTTCCCGACGCTCCCTCGTTAATTATTTAAAAAACTCCTCAGCACCAGGCTGATGCTGGGAGCTTCAGGGGAGACAGAGTTCCTAAGCAAGGTTTATAGATGGTTCTATTGTAAAACCACATGACACTACCCATGTGCCTGCCTTTCTCATTCATAAAACACCTGTAAATTAAGGTGCTTTTTTACTTCTGGGTGATACTATCCTTGGGAGGCAAAGGTTTTTGAAGGAAACCAAAGGCTGGCGCACCCCTCCCAGCCCTGGTAGCTATCAGGACACCTCCCAGGTCTTTGCTAGAACTGTTTAATCTGAGGGCAGTGGCTTGTGGAAAGGAGGCCATGGAACTCAGAGTCCCTCAGACACAGGCTGGAATCTCGGCGTGGCCAGTTACCAGCTGTGTGATCCTGTGAGTCCTGTCCCCTCGCTGAGTCTCAAGTTTCTCCTCTGTAAAATGGATACAATAACGCTTCTCTCCCAGGACTGTGGGGGGCTTAAGTAGGATGCCCAGCCAGGGCCACATCACCGATGCTCAATAAATGTGAGTCCCTCCACGTCCTGCCGGGGTCAAGGGTTACTGCTCTGGATAAAAACTTTCTCCTTGAGGAGGGGTTTCCCAGGCGGCACAGGACCCACTCCGCAGGTAATCCCCTCCCCACAGGCCTCTCCAGCTCTCAGGCCCCTGCCTCTTTCCTCCCTTCCCAGCCCAGACCCAAGGCCGGGACTCTGCCTGAGCTACCCAGCCCCACCTGCTGAGCCCAGTGCATGCTGGGCCCAGAAAGAGGGACAGCCCCGCCTAGGCTGCTGGCAGGCAAAGCGGAATTTCTAGTTTGAGGGCAAAGGCCCTGACATGGCACCTGCAGCTGGGAATCTTGGCCTCTCCCTGCCCCACCCCCTGGAAGCCCCCCAACTATGGTGTGGACTGGGATTCTGGGCACACAGGTACGACAAACCCCCAGACCTCAAACACCCCAAGTTTAGTTTGCACTCCACAAAGTTCTTGTTTGCACATATAGCATCCAGACCCCTGGCAGCTCCCTTCACCTCTGAGCTAGACGGAGCTCTGGGACCTGATGCCCACTTCCTGGGCCCAGACCAGCGGTCCAGATGGAGAGGGAAGTAGAAGAGCAGGGTATCGGCACCAAGGACTCCTTGGCCACCTGGAGGTCAGCCGAGTCCAGTGGGCTCCGGCCCTTCCCTCCTCTGCCAGCAGCCAAGGCTCAGGCCCTCAGTGGCTACTTGTCAGCCATCCTTGACCCCACCATCTGGGCCTCCTGACTCTGACCCAACTCCCCCTTCTCCTTCCTGGGGACCCCCACTCCCAGTCCCAGCCAAAGGCCTCAGTTCCCGAGGACCTCTCTGGGTGAGGCTGCTCTAGGCTGGAAGGCTTTCCTTCATCCGCATGGAACTGCCCACCCCACTTCCCGGTCCTCTCAGACCCCACCTCACTGCCCTCCTCTCCAGCCCAAGTACCTTGCAGGGGACCCATATCCCCAGTCCACCTTCCTTGACCCTGCCCTCTCCCTTCTGGGACCTGCCTCAGCTCTCCCCATTCCAGCTAGGCTGTGTGTCTCTCTTCCTGAAATATACTAGACCCTCATTCCCTGCCAGGCCTTTGCATAGGCTGCTCCTCTGCCTAGAAATGCCCTCTCCATCTGGCTGACTCCTTCTCATCCAGCCTATCTCAGCTTAAAGGTCACTTCCTCCGGGAAGCCTTCCAGAGCTGGCTTCACGGTTGTGTGATCTCTGCAGTTACACAGGGCCCCATGTCTAAAAAGGCCCCATGCTTGGTTTAATGCTCTGCTGTTGGAGTCTTGAAATCCTTACTAATTTTTGAACAAAGGACCTCATGTTTTCATGCAATGCACCCGGGAAATTACGTGGCTGGTCCTAAAGCCTTCCTGACCCACCCCTTCCCAGGAGCTGGGGTTCCTGTATAACTCTCCGCACCACCCTTATTGCTTGTTTCGCAGTTTCCAAGGAACCGAGAACAGCCACATCTTGCTCAGTGCTGCAGCCCCAGCACCCTCACACCGCCAGGCACACAAGGACACTCAGGAGGTGGCGGTGAATGAACCCGCGACAGGTGCCCACCACGGATCCCAACATGACCCCCTCATCGTCCCACGGAATGGCTCTGCTTCTGGAGTCAGATGATCCCACTCCCCCTCCCACCCACCCTCCCACTCTCTCCCTTATCACTCCCTCTGCCCCATCCCCCTCTCCAGCCTGGCCTCCTTTCCTGACCTCCCAACTTAACTTCCTCATACCAGCCACGCTCTTGTCAAAATATTCACTGCTGAGCTTCCAACCTCCTGCTGCCCCAGATTAGGAGCCCTGGGCCCAGGAGCCAGCCACTGTCCACTTTCTCCGCGCTGCCACTGAGCAAGGCTGGAGGAAGCCGCCAGCCGCACAGACAGGCACACACTGAGCAGGGGCGACCAACCTTGGCCAGGCCCGTCATGCTGCTCAGAAACTTCTCCCCAGTCCCTGTCGTCCCCCACACACACCAGCCTGGCCCCTCACTCTCAGCAGGGGCCTTTGCATCCACCCCACCCCCTCCCCCACCGCCTCGACACACTGTTCTACCTCCTTCATGCCTGGGGAGGCCTCCCATTCCAGGTAAACTCCTCTGCCTGCCTGAGATCCAAGACGCCGAGGAGGCAGAGCGCGGATGGCAGAGCTGGGTGGGCCTGGATTTGAATCCCAGCTCTGCGGCTTACTAACCATGACCATTTTTTAATCAAGGAAAACGAATGGAGCAGCTACCATGTTCCAGAGACAGCACTCATGGACAGACATAGCATGAAGTAAAATAAACTAGAAGCTACTCAAAGAAGTGACAACTAGAAAGCAAATATTGAGGGTGGGGGGGAGGGGAGCTTGGCAAGCCCGGTTACTCCCTGGAGCTGGAGGGGGGCAAACTATGGATAAGAATTAATGAGACACTGTGTGTACTGCGAGGAGCAAGAATGAAAGAGGACCCCAGCACTTCTGAAGATGCAATGGCTACGAGTGGGGAGGGGAGGCCATTTCTTAGCAAGAATTATTTCCTCTAGACCAGTAGTTCTTAATAGAGAGGGCAGGTATTTTTTTACTGCCCATCCCACCCCCAACATTTGGCAATTTCTGGAAACATTTTTTGGTTGTCATAAGGTGGGGTGGGGAGTATGCTAATGAAATCTACTGCTTGAGGGGAAAGCTCTTAAACTCAAAAAGAAAGGAAAGCTCTTGTTCTGGAAGGGGCAGGGGTTAAGACAAAGAGAAGCTTCACTGCCTTAAGTGTGAGATAAAAGGCAGCCTCAGGGGGAGACCGGTCTCTCTGCGCTGCCTCCTTCAGAGCAAGCGTTTCTTCTCAGGGGTCTGAGCTGCAGGACTCCTGGTAGAGCGCCCCCATGAGGTGAGGGAGGGTGAGGCAGCCTCTCAACCAGGAAGGGCCTGGGGGAGAGGGAAGGAGGCTAGAGGGGAAAGGGTGTGGGAGGGGGGTAAGGGGGACGAGGCAGGTGGCCAGGTAGAGCCCATTTAGGGACAGGTGATGACCAGGAGGGAAGCGGAGCCAGGTAGCCTTCCAAAGACACTGGGAGGGGAACCCGGATGTTCAATGAGGGAGCAGGATGGGGCTCAGCCTGCCTCAGACGTGGCCACACTTGCTGCAGACCTGGCCCTGCCCCACCTCAAGCCCAGATCCCCTCAGAGGGTAGGGATGAGACGTGGGGACTGCTGCTGGAGGGACTGTTGTAAGACTCATGATCATCACGCCCTGGAACCCCATCCCTCCAGAAGCTGGGCCACTGACCCCAGACAGGAGAATGGTGGGTCAGTCAAGTCTAGAGAAACTGAACAGCCCAGGCTTGGGGAAAGCAGTCCCCCGCCTCAGCATCTGCTTTCCCCTGGGGCGTGGGGGAACCAGGTGTGGCAGAGGCCAACCTAGAGCTGAAAAGAGGGGATTAGGCAAGTAGGCAGCAGACATCATTAGACCCCTGGCCCCTCAACCCTACCCCAATCCCAGAATTCAGACAGCCAGGGGTTCTCCGTCCAGGCTTAGGAGCAGAGGATTCTGCCCCAGAGAAGCTGACATCTGGGGCCAGCTCTCAACCAGATCGTCCAAAAGCCAAGCCCATCAACCACAAAGCTGCTGGGCCCAGCCTTTCCAGTCGGCCATGAGTGAGCTCGCTCTTCAACATGACCAGACAGTCAGGGACCATCAGGCATTTGAAGGAGGCCCCATGAAAAGAAGATTCCTCCCATTAAACAGAAAAAGGGAACCTGGAGAACACCAAGATTATGCAGAAAAAGAATAAAACATTTTTCAAAGAGATAATACTCTGTGATATTACTAGTAATAAATACTTGAGTGCTTAACATGCCAGGCCCTGTCCTAAGGACTCCCATACTCCAGATAGAGACATAAAGAACAAAATGCACTCATAAACCAGGAATAAGACGTTTTTGGGAAAAAAAGAACATTCAGAGAACAATGAGGAATACTAGGAAATCAATCATACAATTACACAAAAAAAGAAAAGTCAATAGAAGGATTTAATGATAAGGTTGAAGAAATATCCCCAAAATCAGAGGAAAAAACGATAAAGAAATGCAAAAAGTGTATGGGGGAGATAAAAGCTTAAAAGGGGACTGATCCAAGAAGTTCAATATCTAACTTTAAAAAAGCCCAGGAAAGGGGCTGGCCCCATGGCTGAGTGGTTAAGTTCGCACGCTCTGCTTCAGCGGCCCAGGGTTCCACTGGTTCGAATCCTGGGCACGGATATGGCACCGCTCATTAGGCCATGCTGAGGCGGCGTCCCACAAAGCAGAACTAGAAGGACCCACAACTAGAATATACAACTAGGTACTGGGGGGCTTTGGGGAGAAGAAGAAGAAAAAGAAAAGATTGGCAACAGATGTCAGCTCAGGGCCGATCTTAAAAAAATAATAATAATAAAATCTGTTTAAAAAAGAAAGCAAGCAAGAAGGCAGTAAACACTAGAAGAAATGGTTAACCATCATTAGCACCCTAAAAGGATTGAATAAAGGCAACTCAAGCGTTTGGTGCTTTGGGGAAGAATACAGAAAAGGGGCTGTGTTAGAGTTGATGGGGGAGAAACCTCGAGTGGACTCAGTGGCAACAAGAAAGCAAAGTGGAAGAGGCCACGTGAACCTAAGGGGAAGGCAGTCACGGTGACCTTGGGGAGGGCCTGGTTGCTCAAGGGTGTGGAATGGGGAGCCTGAGCCATTTTTATGAGATTCCCAGGGGTCATGGTGACCCAGAAGGCCGAAGGCGTTCAGTTACACTACATGGAGTTCCTCTCACACAAGCTCTCTGGTTCACTCAGCCCCCATCCCTAGGCTCACACGTGGACTCACGGCTGGCGCTCACACACAGGCCCCGCCCCCAACCTGCACTGAAGCCTCACCTGGGCTTGAGGTAGCTGAGTGCTTCTGAGAACTGGTTGGTGAGGAAGAGGTCCAGGGCAGTCATGCACTGGTCCAGGGCCTCATGGAGGCTGCTCACAGGAGTCCTGAAGGGAGAGACACTGGGTGTGACTTGGGAGCCCTCAACCCCCATCTTGGCTAGAACAGAGCCTCCCAGGGCCCATTCAACCTCCCTGGTGGGCCCCGGATGCCTGTCACAAGCTCCTCCAGGCTGCCCACTCTGTACTGGGACACAAGGACAATTTGCACCCACCTCTAAGGTTCCTAAAGGTAGGAGAACAGAATGGGGGTGTCATCTGAGATTTGGTGGATGGGGAGGGGCCAAGGACAGGGGGGCAAGGAAGCCTGAGGGATAAGTAATCTTACCCCCTACAAGGGTAAAGGGAGTCTTTGTGGCCCTTCTGACCCATTGGGCTTTCTGCCCCCCTGGGGGGCACAGCCTGCCCACTAGGTCCCTCTTCAATCCTTTTCTTCCTCCTTCTCTAGCCTTCTCCTGCCCTCCTCAGGCCTGCACTCTAGAACCCCAGACACTGTCACAATGGGCTATGGTGGCAGGAGACCTACAAGAGCTGCCCAGGGCCTTTTGTGCTCAAGGGTCACCTTCCCAACGGCACCTCCTGACCCCCTCCCAGTCGTTATGCTTCTTACAGCTCTTATCACCCTCTGACATGTGTTTTTTTCTTTTTTCCTATTTTTGTATTTATTGTCTGTCTCCCTCCACTAAAATAGCAGCTTTCTGAGGGCAGGAATCTTTGCCCTGTTCACTGTAGTATCCCCAGTATCTAGCATCGCTATAAAGTGGGCTTTTGATACACAGCTGTTAAGTGACTGACTGAATGAATGAATGAAAAGCCTAAGGCTAGGAGAGCAAATCCCTGACCCTTCTGGGCCTCAGCTTCCAAATTTGAAAAATGAGATGAAACTAGGAGATTCCAAAAGTCCTATCTGACGGTCTTGAGGATGGCTCTTCTCAAGAGGTCTCTTTTGAGTGAGAGTAGGTTCCAAAAAAGGGCCTCAATGATCTCACTGAAAGGAGCTCCTTTTCCTCAAGTCCCTTCTCCACCAGGTAAACTCCTACACATACCTTAAGGCCCATCTCTAATGTCTCCTCTTTTGTGATCCATCAGCAGATCTTCCCATGCAAATTGAAACACTTGTTCGTTCTCCCAAATCTGTTCCCCCCTAGACTTTGCCAGCTTAATAAATGATACTCCTCTACCCAGTTTCTCAAGGCAGAAATCTGATAGTCATCCTTGACACATCCCTCTCCCTGGCCTCCACGGCCTACTCCATCTCTAAGCCCTATCAATTCTACCTCCTGAACATCGCTAAATCCACCCCCTTCCACGCCCAGTGCCCTCCGGTGCAGTCCACCAGCATCTGTACCCAGGTCTGATGGAAGAGCCCTTCACTCTCGTCCCTCCTACTCCTTCTCTCCCTGTTAGACCACGTTACTCTGTATTTTAAGTCTCTTAACTCTCTTCTTTGCCATCTCTTTGGCTTTCTCTGTTAGAGTCTGAGTAATTTCTTTAGATCTTTCATTTCACTAATTCTCTTTAGGTATATCTCATCTACTACTTATCATGTCTTCTGAGTTTTTTATTTCAGTAATTATAGTTTTCATTTCCAGAAATTCCACTTGGTTCTTTTTCAAATCTGCTTGGTCATTTGGGGCAGTATTTTGTTCCCTGCTTATTGTTTCAAGTCCATCTTTGATTTCTTAACACATTGTTTAAACAATTATTTATATTCCAAATCTCATAATTCTAGCCTCTTAGACTCTCAGAGAAACTCATTCTGCTATGTCTTCCTTCTGGTGTCTATCGCTCACAATGACTCATTTCTTCCTGTGTTTTGTAATCGTTCTGTGAGCTCCTATTTGACTGATCCTAAAGGGATCTTAGGAGGAGGATCTATTCCTCCAGAGAGAATCTGCGTTTACTTCAGCCAGGCTCCCTGGGGCACCACCACCCTGAGACTCTTACGTTACTTTTTTAGTTTAGTATTTCCGGGACCACAAAGGGAGTATGCATTCAAACCCAAAATTTGTGTGAGGGCAGAGCAATATTTATAATTTTCTAGGGAGCCTTTGTTTCCCCACCAGAACTGTCGTTTCCCTCTGTGGGTGGGTAGATATTTTTTCCTGGTCGACGCCCCTATTCACTAAGGGTACAGTGCTTGAAGGTTGTAGATTCCCGTGGTGGTGGTAGGAGGGCTAAGTTCCAACTCCCTTCATTGTCACTGGGTAGGCCCAGCACCTTATTTCTCATCCCTTGAGTGGCCGTTAAAACTCGAGGTTCGGGGTTTCTGGAATTGGTAAACTCTCCCAATTGCTGTGGCTTCATCTCGTTTTCCAGCCTGATTTCAGCCCCCTCTTTAATCTTGGCTTGAGAGGATTTGTTATTTCTGTGGGAGCTCAGGAATGTGTTTTAAAGGATATCTGTTGTAAGCCATCCAGCCTCCAGGTAGTTTCTATAAGGGAGAATGTTGTAAGCGTTGTTCCCTCTAATCCATCCCTCTCATAATAGCCAAACTTATCTTTTTTAACCCAAATCTGACCACGTCACTTCAGGACCTGAAATCCTTCACTGCCTTCCCATCACTCTGAGGATAGAGACCAAGTTCCTCCCCATGGCAGAAAGGCCCGACCGCAAGCAGCCTCTGCCCCTCTCTTCACGAGGTGGGGACAGTGTTTGCCTTTCCACCAGCTTCGCCCAGTGACTGGTGCTCAGGGCACCCACGTCTGTTGGATGAATCAATGAAGAGGCAGCGAGCACCTGCCGCCCGGCGAGTATAACTGCATTCTCTCCTTGAGCCCTCACAAAGCCCTGAGAGGAGGGGCTATCACCCCCACTGCAGGACAGGAAACTGAGGCAGAGGAGAGGTGACTTCGCCAAGATCACATACCCAAGCATGGCTTCTAACCCGTGTCTCCCTGAGCCAGTGCCCACCAGCTCCACCCCAGGGAGTTGTCCATTATCCTGGCTTAGGTCCATGCCAAACAATTCCAGAGGCAAGAGCCTGCCTGCCATTTCTGCACACACCCCACCACCACCAAGGAAGAAGTTTTGCCCGCTTGGTCTACCTGGAGAGAAAGATGGACAGAGAGATAGACAAACAGATGGACAGACAGCGCAGAGCCTTATTCCCTCCCCTGGCAGCCCCAGTACCTCTTCTGCTTAACTGTAGTGAGGGGTCTGAGGCGACCTCACCAGACTGGGCGCTGCTTCGGGGCGGCCCTGGGGCTGATTTCCTCCCTCTCCCCTCCCACAAATACCCACTAATCTCCCGCTCTGGGCCAGGCCTGGGGTTGGGTTCTAGGGACGCATAGGTGACCCAGACCTGACCCAGACCTGGGCCTGCCGTTGAGGAGCTCAAGGTCTATAGAAGCAGGAGCGACAGATGCTGGCAGAGGCAGTGACAGCCAGAGCCATCAGGGCTGAGATCATGGGAATGACTGGGGGTGAAGAGGTCCAGAAATGGGAGTGGGGCACTCAAGGAAGCTTTCTAGAAAAGACGGCGCTGAATTGAGGACAAGATGGAGAAAGACGTCCAAGAAGGGGAAAGAGTGCAAGGAAAGCACTGGAGGCACGACATCATAGTGAGGAGGAGGCACAAGGCAGGGTGGGAAGACAGAAGCTCGGCAAGGCCTGCTAAGTGGAAGACGAGGTGGGGCGTCCTGGCTGGCAGGGGGCTCAGAAGGACCAGGGACCCTGGCCCTACTTGACTTACTAACAGCATTAACAGTGACCCCATCAGCACCACGAGATTATCACTTCGCGTTATCTAAATCGATGACTGCTCCGCTTCAGTCACTCCTCCCACCAGCCCTGAGAGGCAGCCGCCCTTATCAGCATTTGACAGATAAAGAAGTGAAGACAGGAACCTAGTCTCCTCCTAGGAGCCTGAGAAAAGGCAGAAATGCTTTCAGCAAAAGCAACCTTGCCAAACCCTTCTCCTCCCCTGGCAGTGACGGAGGTCCCCACTTCTCTGCAGGCGGCCCCACGTCTTCAAGGCATTTCTGCTCCAAGCCACCTTGCCAGGCCGTGACCAATATATTCCTGAGCTCCCGAGTGGTGATGGTGGCCTCTCCACTGTGCCTTGAGGAAACTGAGGCATGGAGGAGCATTGAGCTCCTGGACGGAACATGGAGCAGGGCTGGTGACCAAGCCAGGAGCTTTGGCATAGTGGGGGAGGGGCACTTGAGACCCAAGTGAGAAGGGAGCTGGACGGTGGGAGGGTGTGTCAGGCCTGGAGCCACCCCACTCCCCTCTTCTCTTCCACCTCCCGGCTTTGGTCTGTCTGGAAGCTGCCACCTTAGTGCCTGATGGGCAGAGCTGGGTGGGGCTGGGGGATCTCAGGGTCCCTCCTACCCTAAGGGCAGTCAGGGTGAGGCAGGTACAGGGCAGTACGAGGAAGTCACTCAGGGAGGTGACTGGAGTCAGAGCTGGCTTTTACTCCCTGCTCCACCACGAGGGGGAACTTTGGTTCAGAGGGTGAAGCAACCTGTCCATGGGGACCTGTCGCTTCCAAAGTGACCTTTCTAAATTGCAAATGTGATTGTGACTCTGCTTCCTGAGTCCTCATTAGCTTTGCATAAAGTATGTGGCATGGAACGACGTGGCATGCCTAGTGCAACATGGCCTTTGAGAGTTTTGAAAGCAGACAACCCTGGACTCAAGCTGCAGCTCAGCAATTACTTCCTGGAGAAACTTGGGGAGATTCTTTAACCTCTATGAGCCTCAACTTGCTCGTCAACAAAATGGGAATGACAGTGCCTACCTCCCAGGGTTGTTGTGAAGAATAACTGAGACAACGTAAAGTGCAATCAGAAGTACTCAGGAAATGGTAGTGATTGTTATTTTTTTTCTAAGATGATATATTCCATCATTTCTTCTAGGGAGCAGCACAGCTTTTATAATGAAACTAAGTAAGTTGAAAAGATTGAGCGCACCTATCCTGTGACCCAGGAGCCACTCCTACGGGGAACCTAGAAGACCCTCACGCATGTGCAAAGGACAGCTGTAGAGAATATTCACTGTTTGAATAGCAAGACACTGGGAACCACCTCAGTGTCCATCAAGAAAGCTGGATAAAGAAATAACTGGATGTCTCTACATCGGGTGGTCTATCACACATCAGGGCGAGTGGGGACCAGAGCTAAAGGATCAAGAAGGCTACATGTCAGAAACCTGAAGCTGAGCGCGAGAAAGCAAACTGGAGGATGATTCATGCTGTATGACTCCACTTACATAAAAATTGTAAAGAACAAACTATTTTTTAGCAAAAGAATAAAAACAGAGAAATGATAACACCAAAACTTCAGGACGGCAATTATCTCTGGAGAGGGGCCGACAGGGGCTTCAGTGGTCTCTGCCATGGTTTATTTCTTAAAAAGAAGAATATGAAATAAATGGAGCACAATGTTAATATCTGAAAATGCTGGGTGGCGAGAGCATGGAGTTCATTTCATTATTTGCTGTATTTTCCTGAAGGTTTAAGATATTTCATAATTTTTAAAGGGGTGGAGATTTAAAGCTTGGTTTGTTCACTGCTGACTCTCATACACAGCGTTTGGGCCCAGAGCAAGCCTCAGGAAAGCTGAGTGACTGAATGAGGGGCTATGGCAAAGGTGGAATTGCTTTGCCCTGCTCTGCTCAGACCCCACCAGGGTGGCACCGACCAGGGGCAGGGGCAAATGGACCTGAGCGGCTTCAAAGAAGAATGGGACCTGGAGGGCATGCAGGGGGCCAGGAATGGTTCAGTACGAGGGAGAGCTGCCAGCGCTACAAGAGCGAGCTGGAGAGGCCACAGGAGCCCAGAGTTGCAGAGGGGACGCAGGCAGGGAGGTGAGTGTGCCAGGAAGAGGGATGAACGTGGGAGTTCAGGATTCTTTGATAGGTGTCCTGCTCCACGCCTGCCTTCTCTCCTGGAAACCACTTTTCTGGGCCAAATGGGGTGGTGCTCATCAAGGCTGGGGAGAAGGGACCTAACCAGGCTCCAGATTTACAAATGCAGCCCAGGGCAGGAAGGGAGCAGCCAGCTCAGTTTCCGTGTTTTCCAAAGGAGGGATCAGAAGTCTGGGGAGGATAAAGGATTTGGCCAAAATCAGACAACACAATCCTTCAAGACAAGACTCACCAGGCAGCCCTCCCCCAGGCCAGGGTCCACCAGCCAGCCCACTTCCAAGCCCTCAGCCTGGGGCGCGCACAGGCCCTGTAGAGGCCTCCAGCTGACAGCTGGCACCAGCCTGGTTACCTCCCTGGTCATGTGTTAGCCCTGAGGCCCTTGGCAAATATTGACCCTGGTGATGAGGCTCCAGATAAGGCGGGCACCCCCACCTCACCTGGGCCGGATCTCCACCCAGCAACCTCCCCGCAGCGGGGGATTCCCAACAGCCGGGGTTCCCAGCAGCCACCCCCTTCCCACTGGGGCCCAGGAAAGGCAGAGTCGCCACGTCTCCCAGCAGTTGGCAGCTGTCGCCGCTGCAGGGGCAGGGTAGGGGTCCCACAGGGTCCCTCAGTGGGGGTGGGGCAGGAAAGCCTTGTTGGGAGTGACAACACCCACTTTTACTACCCCGGTTCCTGCTGCGCCCAAGGGGCCGGTCGGTTCATATCTTCGCCTTTTAACTCCTCCAAATAACCCTGAAGACGAGGCAGTGTGGCCTGCGGGTGTGGACCCCGGCATCAGACGGAGCTGGGTTCTAACACCAAGCCCACCTCTCACCTCCTGGGTGACCGAAGACCGGTCAGTTAAGAGCTATGCCTCAGTTTCCTCGTCCGTAATGGAGGGGATCACAGAGCCCACCCACAGGTGTAAACGCCACGAGGAGGACGGCGGCTCTGAACGTGGCTGTACCTCCGGCTTCGGGAGAAAGTTGGGACCCAAAGGGGAGTGACCGACCCGGGCCCCGGCGCCTCCCCTCTGCTCCTCCTTTCTGCAGCCCCCCGCGCCCCGGCGGCGGCCCCGGAGGTCGGGCGGGGGGCCGGGCGCCGCAGTGCGGCCGCGGGCGGGCGGCGGGAGGCCCGGCCCCAGCCCCCAGCCGCCCCGGCCCGCCGCCCGCGCCCCCGGGGCCGCCGCGCACTTACCCCGCGGGCAGAGAGCCCGGGGCGCCGGCCGTGGTCATGGGGAGGGCGGCGCGCCCGCCGGACGCCGCCGTGGCCCAGGTGCTGCGCCGAACCCCGAGCCGGGCGCGGTGCGGACGCGGCGGCCGGGGAGGGGCGCGCCGGGGGCGGGGAAGGCGGCGGGGCCGGGCCGGGCCTCGGTCTGCCCGCCCGCGCAGTGGGGCCACGCCGCCGCCCGGGGCCTCGGGCCCAGCGGGGCCTGGGCGGAATGCGCCCCATCCCCGGCTCCGACAGGTAAGGGCCCGGCGCCCGAGGTCTGCGGGCCGGCCTGAGCCCCTCTGCGCGCAGCCCCCGGCTCCCGGAGCCCGCTCCTGCCGCGCGCAGCCCCACCTATTTGGAGGCAGAAAGTTCCCGTCCGAGACCTGAGGTCTGCCGCCCGTCGCTCTCCCCGCCCCCACAGCGCCCTCCACCGTCCGGCCGCGCTGGCGAGGGGCGTCCGTGCAGACAGGCGCGGCCTCCAGGCTCGGGCTTGGATTTCCATCCCGGCCGCGGGCGTTTGCAGGCCCCCAGAGGGCGGGAAAGAATGCGGTTTAGCACTCTGCTGGCCAGCAGTCCACACTCGCCTTCTCAAATAATCCCCATCACTGCCGTTTTACAGACGGGGAAACAAGCGCAGAGTTCATGTGACCTGGTCATGGCCACTCACCTAACAAATGTCAAGTTGCGATTGGGACCCAGCTCTCCTGACTCCGCAGTGTACACTCTTGCCTCTGGCCCCTGGGTCCCCTTTCCCCTGAATCCACGGTGCCTATATGGGGGTCACCTATGACACTCAATTATCCACTGGGCGCACTGCCTTGCGGTACGTGTCTAGGGCCAGGGCGGAAGCCAACCTGGTCCTCTGGCAGAAAGAGCCTCTGGCCCACGAGGAGTTAACCAGCCGCCACCTCTAGGCCCCAGATGCTCTGAGCCGTGACTCATCAGAGCACGTGGCTGCCATTAGAGCTGTCCCTTCACAAAGGCAGGGGACAGAAGGAGGTGGGACTCCAGCGCCCCTGGATCAGCCTTGAGCCCCAGGACGTCAGAAGAGGGAAGAGGAGGAGCCTGCAGAAGCAGCCATGGTGGGAAGAGGGCTCCAACCAAGTCCCGAGAGAGCCAGGGAGACTGGGCCTGGTGGGAGGGGTGACGCTTAGGGGATTACTGTTTAAATCTAAACAGGCTGCCTGGAAAGGTAGTGAGTTCTTAATCTTACCCATATGTGGGCAGAGGCCAGATGCTCACTTTCAAGAATCATCCCACCTCTGGGATTCTCAGACAAAGGCATGGAAAAGATCATTAACTATAAGGGCCTGGCTATGAAGACATCCACCATCAGCCATAAGAATCCAGATAAGGGGGAGTGCTATATAGGCTGGAGGAGCGCTATGTAGCCTGGAGAAGGTGGGCACAGAGCTGAGCCTTGAAGTTTATATTATTTATACACAATGAAGTAGGGAAAGGGTGTACCAGATGGGAGAACAGCATGGATGAGAGCATGGGGACGCCCAAAGGCACACTGATGACAGCTGGAGTTTGTGATGCTGGCAAGACCCGCAATGTGTGTAAAGAGGAGCCTGGGTGATGAGGTTGGGGAGCCCTAACACTTGCCATGCATGTTCAGATCTCTAGGCCTCTGCACACACTGTTCCCTCTCCCTGGAACGCACCTTTCTCCCTTGTCACTTATTATTCAGAAGCTTATAATTAGAAGGCTTCTTTTTTTTTTTTCCCAAGGAAGATCAGCCCTAGCTAACATCTGCTTCCAATCCAACTCTTTTTGCTGAGGAAGACTGGCCCTGAGCGAACATCCGTGCCCGTCTTCCTCTACTTTACATGTGGGATGCCTGCCACAGCAGGCTTGATGAGCAGTGCCATGTCCACACCTGGGATCCAAACCGGCGAACCCTGGGCCGTGGAAGCAGAACGTGTGAACTTAACTGCTGCGCCACAGAGCCGGCCCCAGAAGGCTTCTTTCACTTTTTTTACTTTTCTAAATTCTTTTGTTGAGGAAGATTTGCCCTGAGCTAACATCTGCTGCCAATCTTCCTCTGTTCTGTATGTGAGCTGTGGTCACAGCATGGCCACTGACAGACAAGTGGTGTAGGTCTGTGCCCAGGAACTGAACCTGGGCCACCAAAGCAGAGTGCAGTGAACTTTACCAGGCCACCAGGGCTGGCCCTGAAAGCCTTCTTTTAAAAAAACAAAATACAATTTTACTAATATAAGATTGCCAGGGTCCTCCCAGAGCCCTGGGAGGGGGTTCTACATTAGCTTCAAGGTAAATATTGACCACACTCAGCCAACATTTATTAAGAACCTGCCAGGGGCTGGCCCAGTCGCGCAGGGGTTAAGTTCACACATTCTGCTTCGGTGGCCTGGGGTTCGCCAGTTTGGATCCCGGGTGCGGACATGGCACCACTTGTCAAGCCATGTTGTGGCAGGCATCCCACATATAAAAAAAAAGTAGAGGAAGGTGGGCATGGATATTAGCTCAGGGCCAGTCTTCCTCAGCAAAAAGAGGAGGATTGGCAGCAGATGTTAGCTCAGGGCTAATCTTCCTCAAAAAAACAAATAAACAAAAAAAACCCTGCCATATGCTAAAACTTCTAGTCACCCTATAGGTTTCAGTTCAGATGCTGCCTCTTCCAGGAAGCTCTCCTGCCCTGGCTGGGTCAGGAGCCTCCTGGGCACACACTGCCCTAACCCCTTCTGACCTACCCTAATCACCCTGGCTGATAGCATCCGTGTGTGGTGATGGTGGAGGGAGGTTTGTATGTGACTGGCTCTGCCATCAGACTGGGAGCTCCTGGAGGGTCAGACACATCTGTGTCAAACACCAACAGCGGGCCCAGCACTTTACAATTTCCCTCTGACATAATGATTATAATAACGACTGATGTTCATTCATCCAATGCTTATTACGTGCCACACATGTTACACATATAACATGGATTATCTCATTCACTGCTCACTTTTAGCCACTGCTCTGAGCCTCAGTTTCCTCATGAGTAACATGTTAATGCAGCCTGCTCCAAGGGGTCGTTGTGAGGATTAAGAATTCATGTCTGTAAGGTGCCCAGAAGAATGCCTGGCGGGTGGCACAGAGCCATGTGGGTGCTCTGGTGGCGGTGGTGGTGAGGCACTGCTGTTCCTCTCCCCCTTTTACAGATGACAGCTGAGGCTCGGCAGGCAAGATACGCAGCCGAGCTGCTTTCTGCGCTGGAGCTCTCCCCACACCACAAGAGCTGGGCCACTCACCTGCTGGGTCCGAGCCTCAGAGTGGCCCACCCCTCAGGAGGGGTCCACCTGGGCATTTCCTGGCCCCCAGCAGCTCTGGCCCAGCCCCAACCCTGGCGAGTCTGCGAGTCACCATTATTTCCTCCCACCGGAGATGACCCTGCTCAGGTCACCCGCCCCTCCCCACCACCAGCTGATTACCGAGCCCTGGAGACCAGGAGAGCATCCTGAGTCCTGGGCCCCTTCCTCCCCTGCTGGGGGACCTGTTTCCTGGTGCTTTGTGCCTGGCAGATGCCAGGCCTGCTTTCCTCCTTCATTTTCTCCCCAACTTGCAAGAACAAATTGCTGGGCTGGAGCACTTCTCAATGGCCTGAGGACCTCCAGGGACCGCTCTCACCTACACCACCTCTCAGCTTAAGAAGCCCCTCAATAAATATCTGCTTAATGAAACCTCCTCAGAATGCTCCAGAAAGCTCTGTAGTAGTTTCATCTGCCATCATACAGAGGAGAACATTGAGGCTTGGACCGAGTGTGACTTGGACTCAGGTCCAGCCACAGCCTGAACCCAGGTCTCAACTCTATCCTGTAGGGAAAGTGTGTGGAAATGGGGGGAGCAGGTATAGAAATGGGGGTGTGAGCATGTGAAAAGTGATGCCGTTGTGGCAGAAAGAGCTTAACCTGTGAAGTCAGCCTTGCCTCTCCCTCTCTCAACCCTGGTCTTCTCTTCTGTAACCTGGGGTAATGGTGCCAACCTCTCAGGGATGCATCGAGGTTCACTGAGCATTACTCAGGTGACCCCTGGTCCCCTTCCCCTATCTCAGCTCCCTTCTCAGTCCCTTCCTGCTGGCCTTTCCCCGACATGAAATGGCCCCACTCCCACCCCCACCTCATCATGTCTACCAGCCTAGAATTCCCCTTCAGAGCCCTCCCAACGCAGCTGAGCTGGTGACTGTGAATTGGGGTTTCTTAAAGAGAGTGAGCCCCACCCAGCAGGTTACAGGCTTGGGCTGGTTAATAATTTACAAGTAAACAGGCCCATCAACAAAGGGCGCTTGAGGAGGAGGAGGACTGACTGCGACAGTCACAGTTCTTAAATATTCCCCGGGGAGGAGCCCTTAGGGAGGACCTAGGCCTACTCGTTGGCCGAGCCTCCTCCCTCCCCGTGGACCCTGACTCCCGCTTGCCGTGTGACCTTGGCAAGTTTCTGCCCGACTCTGACCCCTTAGGTTCCCTCTTCCCACCAAATATAAAGGAGAGAGAAGGGTGGACTAGGAGCTCAAGGGCCCTGCCTGCTCGGATGGTCTCAGTTCTGGGATCTGAACTCTTCCACAAAGTCTGGTCTCCAGGAGCTGCCAAGGGAGGGTCTAAGGAGGACCCCTCGTCAGGCACGAGGGACCGAGAACAGTTCTGATTGAAAGAAGAGGCAGAGCCCTAATGAGGGGTTTCTGGCATTGAAAGGCATCCTGTTGGAGGTTAGAACTTGGGCTGCAGAGCCAGGAAGACCTGCTGGACTCCTGGCCCCACTACATCCTGGCTGTGTAGCACCAAGCAAGTCACCCGACCAGCTTGAGGCAGGGCAGGGAGTGGTTCAGAGAGCAGGTTTGACCTGCCCACCCCAGCTGACACCCTGGACCAGCGACTTCATCTCTGAAATGGGGATCATGATGGCACCAACTTCACCGGGTTGTTGCAAGGATTAAACGAGGCAATATACACAAAGCACTTGGAACAGGGCCTTATTGTTATTCTTTGAGCTTTAGTTTCCTCACCTATACTGCAGGGACAACGGGATTGTTGCGAGGATTAAATAAGCAAAATGGACCTGAAAGGCTTTGGAACCATTCATGGCCATCCAGAGAAGAGAGATTTCCCCTAAGATGTGCACCCAGATCTGGCCAGGACCACAGGGACAGCAGCATTCACTGGACACCTACTACATACCTCAGGGCAAACATGCTACCTTGGGCACTGCTAGTAGGGATAGAAAGTGGCATCCTCCTTCTGAAGGGCCACTGGAATTACAGACCAACAGCTTTAGAAAGATGACCCAGTAACACCTGGGCAGCAAACGTGTCTTAAGAAATAACCACAGCAGCGGTTAAGTTTGCATATTCTGCTTCTCAGCGGCCCGGGGTTCGCCAGTTCAGATCCCAGGTGTGGACATGGCACCGCTTGGCAAAAGCCATGCTGTGGTAGGCGTCCCACGTATCAAATAGAGGAAGATGGGCATGGATGTTAGCTCAGGGCCAGTGTTCCTCAGCAAAAAGAGGAGGATTGGCAGTAGTTAGCTCAGGGCTGATCTTCCTCAAAAAAAAAACAAAACAAAAGAAAGAAAGAACCACAAAGTTCGGTGCACTCTGCTTCAATGGCCCAGGTTCAGTTCCCAGGTGCAGACCTACACCACTCATTGGTGGCCATGCTGTGGTGGTGACCCACATACAAAATAGAGGAAGATTGGCACAGATGTTAGCTCAGGGTGAATCTTCCTCAAGTGAAATAAAAAAAAGAAAGAACCACAGACACAAACAAAGATTTGTGATATAAGGATGTTCATCATAGTGTTTTCTATAATAAAGACAGAGCTGGAAATAACCTAAATGCCCATCAACAAGGAATTAGTTCAAAGAATGATAGTGAATTTGCAGGGTGAACTATTCTGCAGATAGTTACCTTGTGTTAATAAAGAATTTATTTGCCTGGATTGCTCCATTGTCTCCTAACTAGCATCTCTGCTCCCACCCCTGTCCCCTGATTGTCTGTTCTCCATGCAGTGTCAGACCCATTTGGTCAGATCATGTCACTCTTCTGTTCAAAACCCTGGCTCCCCATGTTGCTCAGTATAATGCTAATATCTTCTCATGCCCACGAGGCCCTGCATGACCTGCACCCCTTATCTCTCTGATACCATCTCCTTTTACTCTCTCTCTCACTCAGTCACATGGGTCTCCTTGTCGTTCTCCAAATATGCCAGGCACGCACCCAAATATGCCCTTTGCACTTGCTATTCCCTCTGCCTAGGATGCTCTGCCTGCAGATATTCACCTGATGACTCCCTCACCTCCTGCAGGCCTCAGTTCAAATGTCACCTTCTCCATGAAGCCTTCCCTGATTATTCTATTTATAATGGAACCCTCACCCTCGTACTCCCAATTCCTTTGCCCTGCATTATTTTTTCCATAGCACTTGTTATCTGACATCCTGTATATTTTGCTTATTCATTTCTTCTCTGTCTCTCCCCATTAAATTCTAAACTCCACAAGGACAGGGATTTTTTTCCCCCCAGTTTTGTTCTCTAATATATCCCCAGTGCCCAGAACAGTGCCTGGCACATAGTAGGTGCTCAATAAATGTTATTTGCAGGAATGATTTTTCTAGAAGGTGGGAATATATTTAAAAAGTAGAATACAAAATTAGTACTAAAAAGAAAATCCTAATGTCTATGCATTGGAGAAAGCACGAGGAGACCTCACTTTCCTCATCTGTTAGAACTGGAGACAACAGGGCCTCCCTGATCAGGGGCACTGGATGGAAGGTGACGATGCACATCAGGTCCGGGCACAGTCCAGGGCAGATCTCGCTGTTATTACAGATGACTGAGGCAGCAGGGTGGCAGGGGAGGGGGGCTTTCTGGAAGCAGGGCCCAGTTCAGAGGGTGTCCAGGAGAGGAGCTGGGGCTGGAGGGAGCAGTGGCAAGGGAAGGAGGAGAAAGGTGACAATTTGAGTGCAGTGCTGTGCACTGAGCCTGTGGAGATGTCATCTCCCTTTGACTGGCCTGTCCTGTGCTCAGGGACAGTCTTGGGTGTGCCCTTCAGTCACCTAGGTGTAAAGGAAGTCCCCTCTCCCCCCATTTTCTTAGGAAGGCAGCAGAGTTACCTTCAATGTGAGACTCAGACGCTCTATCTGGGGCACGGTGTTTCTTAGCTAGAGATGAATTCTTTCAGGGGGTGGCTGCGTGCCAGAGCTGACTCTGCGAGGGAGAAGGGAAACACCTAAGGCTGGGGGAGGGAACAAGCAGGGACAGACTGCATCCCACCGGCAAAAAAGGGAGTTAAAAGGAATGGAGTGGCAGAGCCGGCCCGGTGGCACAGAGGTTAAGTTCACACACTCTGCTTCGGTGGCCAGGGGTTCACCGGTTCAGATCCCGGGTGTGGACATGGCACTGCTTGGCACGCCATGCTGTGGTAGGCATCCCACATAGAAAGTAGAGGAAGATGGGCACGGATGTTAGCTCAGGGCCAGTCTTCCTCAGCAAAAAGAGGAGGACTGGCAGCAGTTAGCTCAGGGCTAATCTTCCTTAAAAAAAAAAAAAGGAATGGAGTGTCTGACCCAGGTCTACTTGGATGGGATGCCTGATGTCCCACCCACTGTCATAAGTCCTAATATAATTGTCCTGGTTACAATATAATTGGTCACATAGTAGGTTGGGAGAGGGATTTTACCTTAAAGCTGTAATTTCTAATAAAGCTGTAATTTTTAAAAAAAATTTTGTGAGGAAGATTGGTGCTAAGCTAACATCTGTTGCCAAGCTTCCTCTATCTACTCGAGGAAGACTGTCACTGAGCTAACATCTGTGCTAATCTTCCTCTATTTTATGTGGGCCGCCACAGCGTGGCTTGACGAGCAGTGCTAGGTCCACGCCCCTAATCCGAACCTGCAAACCCCGGGCTACTGAAGCGGAGGGTGCGAACTTCACCACCACACCACCGGGCCGGACCTTGAAAGCAGTAGATATCTGCACTGCCATTCAGCTGGGAAAGGTCTGATCTTGGGAAAGGAAAGCAAGTCTTGATTGTCTTGGGTTAAGCAAGAAATTTCCTCTTCTCTCCCAGGATGGAAGATGCTGGAAGACACAACTTAGGCCCTCCCAAAAGTGGAAGTTCTGCAGGAAGGCTCCCTCCAGGATGGCCGAGGGGCTTGGAGAGGGGCCACAGAATCATAAAAACCTTCTGTTGCTCGTTCCCTGCTTCCTAAGGGAAGATGCTCTTAAAGGTGAAAGCCTGGTCCTAGTCAAGCAGTGAGGAGTTAGTGGAAGGATCTGTCCCACCCTTGGGATAGTGTGATAGAGCAGCAAAGTGCCTGAGGGACTACTCCCCCAGACCCCCTCCAGGCCAGGCTGGGGCTGACCGTCAGGGAGAGAATGGGGCTGGGGCTGGCAAGGCTACAATCACAGGAGGGGGGTGGGTGGCACAGGCCACCAGAGGGGGCAACGAGGGACTCGTTTCCAGCTCCCAGGGTGTCAACAACAAGCTGGAAGGCTCTGAGACGATGGGCAGGGACGCTCCAAGCAAATCATTGGGGCGCTTCCTGAAACTACGGCTTTATTTTCAGGCCAGCTCAGTGGCCACAACTATGCCGCACTCCCACCCCACCCCAGCTTGTTCTCATAGAATTGTTTCTCCTTCTCTCCTCTCCAGCCCCACTGGCTGCAGGGGAGGTGCACCCTCTTACTTGAGCCCTCTCAGGGCACAGTGATTGGTTGAAGGGAGGGCTGATGGATATGCCCCTTCCTGGCCTGGCCTGGCAGGGCTAATCAGAATAATCAGGAACTTCAGTTGGCATGACTACGGGTCCGGCACTGTGCTCAGTGCTTTGTACAAATGAATTCATGCAATCCTCAAAACAACCCTGTGAGGCACGTGCTAACATTACCCTCATTTTACAGACGAGGACACTGAGTCACAGAGAGGCTAAACAACCTGTCGAAACCCACACTGCTGGAAAGTCCCAGAGTCAGGATTCAAAATCAGCTTGTGTGGCTCCAGAGTACTTTTCACTGCTTTGTCCTACTGTCCCAGGACTTGAGCTTGGAAGCTGCTGGCAGTCCTGCCTTGCACTGAGCGGAGAAGTCAGTGAGCATTTGGAGAGAGTGGAGCTGACCACAGAGAGAAACTGAGTTGAAAGGGCAGGGGCCGGCCCGATGGCGGAGTGGTTAAGTTCACATGTTCTGCTTCGGTGGTCCGGGGTTCGCCGGTTTGGATCCCGGGTGCGGACATGGCACTGCTTGGCAGGCCATGCTGTAGCAGGCGTCCCACATATAAAGTAGAGCAAGATGGGCATGGATGTTAGCTCAGGGCCAGTCTTCCTCAGCAAAAAGAGGACAATTGACAGCAGATGTTAGCTCAGGGCTAATATTCCTCAAAAAAAAAAAAAAAAAGAAACAAACAAAAAAGAAAAGGCAGAAATTTTCAGGAGAAGGACAAAGCAACTCAAGCAACTAAAGCCACAGATTTGAAGATATATCAGGAACTGGCATGCTGGCAGAACTGAAATTGTAACCTAAATAATCTATTTCCCATTGACCTCAAGAAAGGACGGAAAATGTCGCACGTCAGAATCCCTCTGGAACTGATAAAGAGGGGAAAGGTTACTTGGAATTTTCCGTGGTATCCTCATCAGGGGTTGAGGATCCGAGGGACCACACTGTGCCCTCTCCTACCCCAGCTGCCCTCGACAATGGGGTAGATCAGAATCCTGGGATCAGCAGCTTCAACATCGTGGAAGCTTGGAGTTTTAAATCACAAGTCCGGTAATAAATGCCCCATTTCGCAAGCTCTGAGAATCACAGAGGTGAAGACGCAGCACTGGCCTTGAGTCCAGACCCAGGATTCCAGTCACCAAATTTGAAAGATGCTACCCAAAAGTATTTGAGAGCTCCTCAAGCTCAGGCTCAATGCACAGCAAGAATTCTGGGGACAGCAGCCCCAGCAGGTGCCCAGCCTTTACAGCGGGGCCCCTCCCTTCTCAGGGAGGCCCCTGGCTCCCACTTAATTACTCTCTCAAAAGCAGTCTGCCCACCTTCACTGGCCCCTTGGTTCCTGGTGCTGTCTCCTGCAGGAGCAGCCATGAGTGGAGGCTGCTGCTACAGCTGGGAAGGGGCCCTATTGTAGGCCGAGTAGCTGGCAGTCCCCATCATAAAATGCACCAGCATCATTTTCCTATTCTAACAGTTCCCAGCTAGTGCCTGGAACCCCACCACTGGCTCCCAAACCTTTCAGAATTCCTTCTGTTCAATGCAAATACCTTAGAAGGAAGATTACCTCATACCAGTGAACTCACATTTATGAATACCAAATATGCCCCAGCGACTGTCTGTGGGGTCCTTTACCAATGTGACTTCAGTGGGTCTTCCCACGGCTTAGTGAGTAGCCCTTATTTTACAGCTGGGTAAACTTAGGCTCACAGAGATCAAGTACCTGAATCAAGGTCATAGAGCCAGGGAGTAAGTGGCAGAGCAGAGGACGAACACCCTCCTACGCCCGTCACCCTTCGGCCGGGCTGCGGGAGACAAGGCAGTGTGGTGGGGGAGGGGCCGAGGTGGACAAGTCACAGGTCCTGAGCTGGGAGAACAGAGACCTAGGTTTGTGCCTCAGGGGTGAGACCTTGTGGGGGCAACTGAGAGTAAAAAATTCTCTGGCTACTTGTGTCCAGCAAGTTCCAGCTACAGCATAAAGGCATATGTGTCCAGGCCCTCACATACATCCCCTCACACAGGCCCTGGAGGGCTGCGGAGGCCTCTACTTGGCCAGAGGCCCTCTTCTCCCCTTCCTCCTCCCTGTCTCTCACCTCCCTCCCATCATTAGTGATGCTGGGTCTCGCCTCCCAGCTTGTCCATTCACCACTTCTCAGTTCTTCCTTCTCAGCTTCTTTCCCCCCATTCCTTCCGTTCTCCTAACCCACACTCCACATAGGTCCTGGATCATCATGCCAGCCTCTCCGAGGGTCTCCCTGCCTCCCTCCACACTGTGACATCAGCAACACACACACATTTGAAACTCTGAAGGCTCCCCAGTGCCCAGAGGACAGAGCACAACCGAGTTCTCACGTGTAGGGCAGGCCCCAAGCAAGAAATCCACCTGGACACCTGGACACAGCCACTCCTCACTCCTCCAGCCAGGGGATCTCACACTTCTCAGAAATCAGTCCCCCACATCCTCATGAAAACCGAAGGGCGCTCTCAGCCCCACGTGCTGAGCTCCGGCGGCATGGGGGCAGAGGAACCCTGTCCTCTCTCCATGTGTAGAGGGGAGACAGAAAAGGATGACCGGGACCCAGTTTGAAATGGCCTCTCGGTCCCGAAAATCCTTTCTCCATAGGCTGCAGGGTCATCTTTAAACACGTGGATCCCCTCCCTGACGTCCTCCAGTGGCTTCCCAACACACGATGAGTCCAAACTCCTGGTCCTGTGTGTGCCGGGCAGCCTGCTCCCTAACTGTCAGGCACTATCCTCAACCACCCACTCACAGTTCTGCTCCTAAGACACGCCTCAGGCTTTGATGCAAGCTGTCCTCACTGCCAGAATGCTCTGGACATGGTCGATTTTAGTCTCTATCACGTCGCCCTATTTTAAGCTTTACACAGCATCTACTTCTGGTGTCCGCTTGTTTACTTGCCTACTGGTTTAGTATGTCTTTCCCAATAGAACATGGGCTCCTGAGACCAGGGATCTGTGTGTCTGAAGTAACGCCATATCTGAAGTACAATGCCTGGAGCAGGGTAAGAGCTCAACGTTTGTTGAAAGACTGAATGAGAGCCATGAGGGGGAAGCAAAGATGCTGGAGCCCTGAAAGACTCTAGGTTGGGGTCAGAAAGGCTCTCTAAAAGAGGTCACCTAGAGTCGAGTCTTATGGGGTGAATGTCAGGAGCGGAGGATGGCATTCCAGGCAGAGGCAGCCCTGAGCAGCCCAGCACGGACGTGGGAGCATACAAGGCCAGCTGGCGTTGCTGGACCAGAGTGAGGGTCAGGGAGTGATGGGAAATGGGCCTGGGCACACCATGGACTCCCCACTCCAGGGCTTTGAATTTCAACCTCTAAATAAGAGAGAGCCACGGAAGGGTTTTCAAGCAGAAAAATGACATGGCCTGGTTTGTGCTTTAGGAGAGACCAGTCTGAAGGATACACGGGAATGGGGAGACTGGAGAAACTGGGAAAGTTAGGGGCTGTTGCAATAGTCGGAGGGAAATGAACAGCTTTGACTGACATCCAGGAGATAAAATCAGCAGGACTTGGAGACTGGGGTGGGCAGGTGAGGTGAGCAGGATGACTCCCAGGTTCCTGGCTTGGGCAACTGGGTGGATGACTATGCCACTCGCTGAGATGGGGACACAGGAGGAGGAACAGGTTTGAGAGTGAAGATGTGGAGTTTGATTTGGGGCTTGCCAAGTTTGAGGTGCTCATAGGACAGTCAGAGGCACTGGGAGGGCAGTGGATTACCCTTCTCCAGGGGGTAGCAGGGTGAAGGTTAAATATGTAAACAAGAAGGAATTGGGGGTCAAAGCTCAGAAGAGAGGTCAGGACTATCCTCTCTCTCCTGGAAACACATCTCAAGATACTAACTCATCCTAGAGGTCGGGACGGCTAGGCTCATGGGGAGGATCAGGTGCGTGAGTGGCTGGCCGAGAGGAGGCGCAGGGCCCAAACCTGACTCCCAGGCCGCCCGGGGTCCAGCTCCCCTGAGTTGCCCTCTCAGGTGACCCACAGGCTGTGGCACCGGAAGCGGGGCTCCGGGAGGACCGGGATGGGGGTTGGGGCGCATCCTTCAGGCCCATCCCTGCTGACGCCGTAACACGCGAGCAGGGGGCACGTGGTGGGGGTGAGACGGGCCGGGCCGCCCCTCCCCGGCCCTCCCGCCATGACCACGCGCCAGCAGCCCGCACACTGCTGTCCCCAGCTGGGCCCCCTCAGCTGTCCCTGCTGTCGGCTCTTCCCCAGCAGCCCCTCGGTCGCCTCCGCGCCTCCCGCGAGTCCCGGCCCCCGCCCGGTACCTGCGGTCTCTTTTACTGGAGGCCGCCCCCTTCCAGGCGGTGAGACAGGCCATGGACCCGGGCCAGACGCGGACGCGGGCGTCCCCTCGTGGCGACAGCGGCGGCTCCGGCGGCAACACCTGGACGGGGCGGGCAAGGGGGACCGGCGACTCCTCCTCGCCGCGGCGGGCGCCTCCCTCCCTGGCAACGGCGTCGGTGTTCGGGAGCCGCCCTGGGGTCCCACGGCAAGACCACTCCCATCCAGAGCCGGGGAAACCCATCATTAGTTACAAGGAGAAACCGAGGCCCAGGATGGCCAGGGATTTGTCCAAGCGCACACAGAAGCCAGTGCCCGCCCCAGGACCCACCCCAGGCCCCTCCGCTCCCAGTCTAGAGCCTCCTCCGTGCTGATGGGCAATGGTGTCACCAACGCCTTTCCCTCCTGCCTTAAGTACAGAACCTAACCAGGGCTGCACCTAAATGGGGTCACCAGCTGGGGCCTGCCACAAGAGCAGGGCACAGAGCAGGGGAGCAGAGAGGCAGGAAAGAGCTGCCTGCGCCTAAGAGGAGAGGCTGCTGGCCAGGCAAGGCACTGGGACACGACCCTGTTCACAGACTTCTGATCCCAGACCCCTGTGGGAGGTGGCAGTCAGAGGAGTAAGAGAGGCAGCCCGTCTCCAGTACAAACTTTCTTTGAAACCCCGTGTTTTGTCTTAGGTCGTGTGAGTTTTTGATTTTTATTGTAAATAACTACTAACAAGTGGAAGAATAGGCTCTGGAGCAAGGTGAGCACCCGGCAGTGCAGTCCAGCAGGCCTCCCAGGGCGGCTCCACCAAGGACAAGGAGCTGGGGAGCGCCCTGAGGAGGTATTTGAGAAGGATCACTCCATGTCCAGCATGAAGGATGGATTCAAGGATCCCTGGAGACTTCTCTCAGTAAGAGAGGATGGGGGTTGAACACGCGGCAGGGGCAGGGTGGATAAGGGGCCATTTCCCTCTCCTTTTGGGCTGGGCCTGTGTCCTAGGCACTTGTGCAACACAAACCATGTGTCTAATAAATGGTGACTGATTCTGACATTCTCGAAGGTGCCAAGCTCTAAGCCAGGTGTTTTAAACAAATTCTCATCTGGCTTCATCTTATTAAATACTCACTCACTCCCATATTATGTGGTTCAGAGGGGTCAACCGACTTCCCTGAGAGCAAGCTGCGTGCGGAGCCAGGTCTCACAGTCATCTGGTGCTTCCCCCAGCCTGCCTGTGGTCTGCGGGTGGGCCAGGCATGGAGCAGGAAGCCCAAGCACAGCAGAGGGCAGAAGCCTCAAGGATCACCTGGGCAGGTTCTCTCTCTATTCCTTGATAGGCAGCAGAGAAAACATGAACTTTCCCTCTTTCTCTGGACACTCATGTCATGGTCCTGGCAAATCAACAAGGGCCTGAGAATGCTGCGTATCTGACCACAGAGCTACAGCTTCCAGATCTGGAAATTCCAGTTACAGTGCACCCAGGGGCCCAAACCTCTCAGCCCACAGAGCCTTGTCCAGCTTGGCAGCACTGGGCACTGCAGATAGCCAAGTTCCTCCTGGGCTGACAGGCATCAATACCACAGGGCCTCAAACTGGTCTCCTCTAAACCCAGAGCTCAATCTAATCCCAGGTGGGATTAAAGTCCTTCCCAGCCTCTGAGCCAACACCACTTCCCCCAGGAAGCCCTCCTGTATCTTCCCAAGGGAGGAATCTCTCCTTCAGATGTTACATTTTTATGTCTCTCTCCAGTATTTAGCACTACGTTTTTCAACCCTTATATCAGTCATCAATGACCGTGTTAGTCTCACTCTTCAGATTTCTATCTGAAGGTACAGAGGATGTCTCCCATCGGTGTCTTCCACGAAGCCTAGCACCTCTTCTACACAACATAGGTGCTCAGTGTTGAGTAAATGAAGAAGACACTAAGATTTGTCAAGTTTCTACTCAGTAGCAGGCACTGTGCTGAGGGTCTTTATCCCCACCTCTAATCTGGACAACTCTGTTTTGAGAACGTTTGAGTCAGAGCTTAGAAATGTTTAGAAATGTTTGAGTTTAGAAATGTTCCTGAGAGCAAATCAGGAGCTGGGACTCAATCCCAGGGTTGCCCAACTTCAAGGCTTGTTTCCTGTTCTTCTTCTCCTTTTTCACCATCATCTTCACCTTCATCAGCAGCATCTTCTTCCTCATCATTACCATCATTTGTTTACAACTATGTTAGGCATTATTTTAAACCCTTCACATGTACCAATTAATTTTATCCTCAAAATAATCCTATCAGGTTTGTCCTTTTACAAGACCAACTTTATAGTTAGAGAAAGTGAGGCAGAGGATTAATCTGCAATCTGCTCAAGATCAAAAAGGCTAGTCAAGTGGCAAAGCTAGGACCCAACCCAAGCAGCTAGACTCAGTCTCCATCTTAGCCCCAGCCCCAGTCTGCCGGCCACACAAGCTCTTAGAAAGCACAGGGCATTTATAAACCACTTTCCCACAGCTTATCTCGGATCTCAGAACAAGCCCAAGGCAGAGCAGGGTTTCTTCTTTCCCTTGCTCTAGGGCCAGACCGCCTGGGTTAGAATCTTGGTCTCACCACTTGATAGCTGTGTGAACTTGAGGCAAATTACTTAAGCTCTCTGTGCTTCAGTTTTCTCATCTGTAAAATGGGGATAATAACAGCACCTATCACAAGGGTTGCTGTGAGGACAAAGTGAGTTAATGCAAATGAAACAGAATAGTGCTGGATACAGGGTGTGTGCTATGTATGCCTCCAACTATATGATAGTTTCATCCCGAATCAGTGGGGGATGAAGTGTTCTGTATCAATCAACTCTCAAGATAACTGAAGTCTATTCCCTTTCATTAAATCATAGACATTTTCCTAAAAGGTATTATTACCTTTTCTGTCTTCTTAAACAGTCATGATAGCTCTTACTTAGTGAATATCTGCCACATAACAGGAATAAAAACTTTATATGCATCATCTTTAATCTTTACAACAACCCCATGAAGTAACTTATCCCCATTGAAGACCAGGGAGGTTAAAAGATTTACCCAAAGTCACACAGCTAGCAAATGGTAAGGCCAGAATTTAGACCCATGTTTATAAGACTCCGAGGTCTGAGTTCTTTCTGCAAGGCCAGGAAGCTGGAATGAATCAGGTATTTCTTTTGAGAACATCAGTTCTTGCTTAGGGCCCAGTGTTACTGTGTACGATCTCTCTTGTGCTTAGGCCCAAAGGGCTCCTTTAAGGCCAGGTGAGCAAAAGGCAGCCTGGTACGGTGGAACAGCAGGTCTCGGAGCCGAGGCACCTGAGCTGGAACCTGGCTTGGTCTCTACTAGATTGGGGGGTCTTGGCCAAGTCACTTCCATCTCTCCATATCTCATGTTTTCTATCTAAGAGGTGTGAGGATTATACAGGGAAATAGATATTAAGAGCCTTAGTGCCAGGCTCAGAGTAGGTCCTCAATAAGTGTCATCAGCTACTTTTCCTCTTCTATTTTCCTTCCCATAAAAGAACTCAGTCCTCTCAAGTTCTGACTCCAGAGAAAACAGAAAGGAGAGGCTGAGATGAGGCCCCTAGGACTTGGGCAGCTGAACACATTCTATACACTTACTGGGGTGGGGAAGAAAAATAGGTGGCATCTTTCTGCAAAGACATAGCTTCCCCTCCATGAGATAATCTTTTTATTATTAACCTGAATACATAACATTAGGACCTACATTTCTTACTTGCAAAGAGATGTTTAGGTGCCAGCCCGGTGGTGCAGCGGTTAAGTGCGCACGTTCTGCTTCAGCGGCCCGGGGTTCACTGGTTTGGATCCTGGGTGAGGACATGGCAGTGCTTGGCAAGCCATGCTGTGGCAGGCATCCCACATATAAAGTAGAGGAAGATGGGCAAGGATGTTAGCTCAGGGCCAGTCTTCCTCAGCAAAAAGAGGAGGATTGGCAACAGATGTTAGCTCAGGGCTAATCTTCATCAAAAAAAGAAAAGCAATGTTTAAAAATCACTGGCTTTCAAACATTTTATCTCGTGACCCAGTATATATTCAATAACAAATTCTATTTCATAATTTTTTAAATATGGCTCATTAACATACTAAAAAGTTTACAAATGAAGTATAAGATTTGCTGCAAAATAACATGAGAGGAAGTGGGGAGGAAAATAGATAAACTAAGACAATGTAAATTGGCAATTACTGAAGCTGATTATTGGTACATGGGAGTTCATTCTACTATACCTCTCCACTTACATTTTCCATCTGCTCGATTCACTAAACTGATTTCACAACCCAACTAATGTATTACAACCTGCTGTCTGAAAAACATCAAGTTAGAGGGTAAAATTATGCACATTTTGAAAGTATTCCATACTCTACAATCAGATTAGAGGTACATTTATTTCCTTCAAGTAGCATTTTCTCAAGATTTTCTTTAAAGGGGAAAAACCAGCTTATATGTTCAAGCCATTACTGATTAAATGCCAGTAAGAAATTAAGATTACAAAGGAAACACCTTCTAAGGGGTTAGAATTTTAACAGGACGGGAATCAGTGGCATGTTTCACTGGAGGAGTGATGGGGGCAGATTCCAATTCTAGAAGAATCTGATTGCAGCATGGAGGATGGTTTGGAGGCAGAGAGAAAGACAGAGAGTGGTGGCAAGGACATTAGGAGACTGGCAAAAGCCCAAAAGAGAGAAGATGAAGACGTGAACTGGGGCAGTGGCTCTGGGGATGGAGAGGACAGATTTGAGAGATAGGAAAAGGCAGAATTGTTAGGACACTGGTGATGGTTTAAGAGGAGGATGGGTCAGGGAGACGGCCTGCACATATACACTCAATAAATAAGATCAACAAAAGGGTGGAGTCAGAGCCCAGGGGCCGAGATGTTTCACTAAGAACTCAGAAACTGGGGAAAATTTGCCTTAGGAGGAGTTAAACTCTATTATAGAGCCCACATACAATGAATGAGAGCAAAGATATGCGAAGTCACCCCAAAGAGACATTGTAGCTAACCCAACCAGCCAAACCACACTGTAGCCTGATTAAACATATTAATCTAAAACATGTGTTCTTCAGAGGGGCCCGGGCAGCTCCGGCTACAGAGAGGGAGAAGCCTCGGAGGCAGGAGGCATCCGGGCACCAACAAGGGAAAAGGAATCCTGTTCAACAAATTGTGGGCACTCCAAACGCTGTGGCAACTTTTACTGCAAAGTGATATTCTGGTCTCTACATCAGTGCCCGTGAACTTGCTTAACGGAAGCTCTGTTTTACTGATGAAAATCAGGTTTCTAAACTTGAAGGTCAGACCTTGGACCAGGTTGAATTCACTAAAGTAATGAATGCCCTTAAATGAGGCCTCCTGGGAGACTGTCTTTCCCAGTCCACAGAACCCTGACATCAAATAATATGGCGTTGTGAGAACTGTGCTTTATTTATTTCAGCAGTCACCATGTAAGAACACTGTGTCCCAGGGACACCTCCTCTGGGAAGCCTTCCTCAATCCTCTCGGCTAGAATTACTCTCTTTCCTATGGGTAGCTCAGCATTCCTATCATAATCCTCAATATGCAATGCTGTGACACTAACTGTAAGTAGATATCTCCCCTATTATGCCACTGATGGCAAGGCCCTCACAGGAGTCTTCTCTGTCCTTGGCCCAGCACAGTACCCAAAATACAATACACCTTAACAAAGGTGAATGGAATGACAATGGTTTTCTCACTGGGCATTTCTAAAGCACACAATATAGGTCTTTCTGGCAGTAAGAGGTACACCAGAGATCCATGCATCAAAAGTATTGTAATGTAAGTTTTCTTCGGGAGGGCAGAGTGATGGAGCATGGACTGCGAAGCCAGACTGTCTAGGTGTGAATCTTAGCTCTGGCACTTTTTAGCTCTGTGATCTTGGGCAAGGTATTTAACCTTTTGGTACCTCAGCTTTCTGATCTTTAAACTGGGAATAACAGTACTTACAGGTTTGCTTGGAGATTAAAATGAATCAGTAGAGGGACCGGCCCCATGGCCAAGTGGTTAAGTTTGCACCCTCTGCTTCAGTGGCCCAGAGTTTTGCCAGTTTGGATCCTGAGGGCGGACCTAGCACTGCTCATGAAGCCATGATGAGGCAGCGTCCCACATAGCAGAGCCAGAAGGACCAAAAACTAGACTATACAACTATGCACTGGGGGGCTTTGGGGAGAAGAAGAAGAAGAAGAAAAGGAAGACTGGCAACAGATGTTAGCTCAGGTGCCAATCTTGAAAATAAATAAAATGAATCAGTATATATAAAGTGTCTCAAATAGTACCAGCACATAGTAAGTGTTAGCTGTTAGCTTGCAATTATTATTTTTTGAAACTCTCTCTATCCACAAGAAAGACTGGAGGTGCATTACACTATTGAAGCAGAATCCACAGGTCAAGTATAGAATGACAGGGTGCAATAGCATTGCAACCTAAATGAGTAGATTTAATAAGACTTGCAGGAGAACGAAGGGACTTGGAAGTTAGCCTCTACTTCAGTGGTTCTCAAAGGGAGTTCCCTGGGCCAGCAACTTTAGCATCATCCTGGAACCTGTTAGAAATTCAAATCCTTGGGTCCCGCTCCAGACATACTGAAATCAGAAACTCTGGGGGTGAGGCCCACAATCTGTGGTTTAACAAGTCCTCCAGGAGCTCCTGATGCTTGCTAAAGTTTGCGAACCACTCCTTTCCCCTCACCACCTATGGTCATCAGACTGTAGGGCCAGTCAGTTCTCCTAACTTGCTCCCCTTCTCTCAGGCCTCAGCCAGATTAGGTCCATACCATCTCACCTGAATGACTCCAACAGCCTTCACCTGCTTTCCTTGCCTTCCCTGGTTGCCTCCTAAGGCAGTCCTCTGTCTCACCACCAACGCGATCTTTTCTTGCACTCAAACACAAAAACTTCACTCTTCACCACAAACCTCAACTGTAGTCACAGTGGACTGCTTCAATCCTTGCTGCTTGCTAGCACACTATATGACGTCCCACTCCTTGTCTTTATACACAACCGTGGCCTCTGCCTAGAATGCCTTGCGCTGTGTGGCAAACGCTTCAAAACCTAGTCTTTGCCTACCTTCTTATGTCTTCTTTCCGCAGCTTTGCCAGCACTGATAAATTATTTTTCATTTTTGCTAGCTTTGCGGTTTTAAAATTTCTATTTCTTTAATAAAAGCAAGGTTGGCCATCTCCCCTAGATACTTATTTATCACTTATGGTAATGTTAATAACAGTGGTTGAGTGCTTTCATGTATCAGAAACTAGTCTAAATCCTGATAAGGACTAAATAGAAGAATGAATTGGAAAGTGTTTTACAAGATGCCATGTGCTACATAGTAGGTCTATTTCATTAATTCTCAAGAGCAGAGATTACAAGGATTATTCTACTTATGGCATTTCTCCTCTGGCTTCTCACCTTTATCAGGAATAAAGAATAGTGGTTAAAATTCTAAGAGCCAGTCTCCTGGGTTCAAATTCCAGCTCTGCCACTTACCAGCTGCTTAACTGTGGCCTTTTCTGTGCCTATTAGGTTAGGATACCTCTTCTGTAAAAGGGAGACAGTAATAGTACCTATACATTACAGTTACCCTTGTTGTGAGGATTAAATGAACTAAGATGTGCAAAGCATTAAAGGATCCTGCCTGAAGCTTAACATACGTTCCTTGTTATTATTTCTCATGTCCTGTCCCTAGCATTTCCTATAAGCAAATTTTTTCACACAAAATGAGAGAAAGCATAGTAAACTGGAAAGAGTATCATGTTTTAGAGTCAGAGAGACCACAGTTCAATTCCTGGCTCATCTACTTAATAGCTACACGATCTGAAGCACATTATTTTGACCTTTTTAAGCCACAGTTTCTCCACTTCTAAAATAGTAGAGGATAATAATACCACTTGGGGCTGCTGTGAAGATTAAACGAGGAAACACACAAAAAGTGCTTAATGCAGCACTTCACACATAATACGCGTTCAATAACCTACAGCTATTTCCACTATTAGTAATAGTATGGCTGAATTTGTTTAATTAAAGTAAATAATATTAAAAAGCTGTCAAAGTCCAATCCTTCAGAACAATCCTGTGAGTTAGGTGTTAGGATGGTCATTCGATGAGGAAAATGAGGCTCTAGGAGGCTAAATAACTTTCTCAAAAATGGTAGACCAGGGGCCGGGCCCATGGCCAAGTGGTTAAGTTCTCAAGCTCCAAGGCCCAGGGTTTCACCGGTTCCGATCCTGAGTGCGGACAAGGCCCTGCTCATCAGGCCATGCTGAGGCGGTGTCCCACATGCCACAACTAGAAAGACCCACAACTAAAAGTACATAACTATGCGCTGGGGGGATTTGGGGAGAAAAAGGAAAAATAAAATCTTAAAAAAAAAAAAAAAAAGGTAGGCCAGGAATTCAAACCCAGGATTGTATGAATTTTTTACACCTCAGTGCCCTCCTAAAGTCCATGTCACAAATCCTCATTCATAGATATGAAGCCACCTATGTTTCAGGCAATGTCTCTAGGCACACACATTTCCTATCTCTCTTTCACAAAAACAGGACATGATAACTAAAAATAATAGTTAACATTTATTATTTATTCCATACCAGGTACTGTCTCGAGGACTTTACACATACTAATCTGTGCTGATTGCATACCTGCCCGTCCTCGGACACAGCATGGATGTAACAGAGAGCCGTGTAAAACGCCATTTCAAATAGGATGTCTGGATAGTATGCTTTATTCTTACTTAAGTTTATTGTTCTCATAATTACAGGCTACAATTTAGAAGTTTGAAACATACGAGAAAATTCTATAAAGAGAGCCCAGATAAACCTGAACAAATATGTAGAAGAGGGTTAAAACTTCATGAGTAGTGCCACCTCGCTCTCAGGAATACTCATCTGTCCTTTTCAAGCACAGGCTCTGGAGCCAGAGTCAACAATGTAAAATATAACCACAAACGACTCCAAGACATTCATCCTACACAAATGAGCATGGAGATATGGATACATATATATTTATATAATATATACATACTTTAACATTATATTGGTCCACTGAGTATACGTATTTTAACAAAAGATAAGAATCTATGTAATCCAGTTAAACACACATAAGATTAGGGTACATTTATTACATTGAAAGTCAGTGTTTATAAGTTACAGATATTTAGTTCTTTCCAGAGTGTTTTTTTAATTAAAAAAAATATTTTAAAAGCATTTCAAACATCTGTTCATTTTCCCAGTGCAAACGAAGGTTGTTCAAGTCAACTTACCTTTTTCCTGAAGTGTAAGGGGAAGAAAAAAACCCAAAAACCACTACCTATCACAGCTCCCAACACTACCTTCTCAATCAACTTTTCCAACATATCTGTAGGTCACTGAATTAGTTTATCAAAATTAAAGCCTTGAGATTATAGTTCAGCCCTTGCTTCATATGTGTGACTTTCATGCTGAAATGTTTCGATTTATAAAAGTAGAAAAAAGTCAGCAGTGCAAGAAAGTGGTTTAAGTTTGTTTTGCACTGCAGCAGTCCAATTGTGTGTGGAGAGGAAAAAGCACCATTCCAAGATGAAATGAATCGGATATTTTGGAATTTATTCATAGGCGAGGCAATAAGTTACTCTGATTAACACAGATCAATACCACCTTGACCTGGTGACCACAAAGACTTTTAATTGGTTTTTAGGTGCATTTTTCTTTATAGAGTATTTAACACATTATCTAAGTCAGTAACTTATGTTAAAAAAAATTAAGATTACTCTACAATTTATAGCCTTCTTCACAGTCTATTTCAAATTCAGGTTGTCTGCTAGGTCAGTTTTACAGGAGACAGGTTTTTAACACACGAAGAGCTTGGATAAGGTGACAAGTCCCTTCTCTTCCAATTAAAAAAACAAGATTTTTCTTGTTAGCCTGCCAATTTTATCGGTGAAAAACATGAAGAGAATAAACTATTTTAAACCACAACGATGGACAAAAAGCAATAATATGATTTAATACATGTCACTTTTTTCATTTGTATTCAGTGAGTTTTTACATTTCAAGTAATAGAGCCTTCATTAAACAAAAAAATATATATACAAAAAATTAAAGTACCTTCCAGTTCTAGCTTGCCAAAGTTTCTTCTGCAAAAGTACAAAAATAAACTTACCATCAACTAAAGAGGACAGTGCCAGAGCAGTGGCTGAATGGCTGCCATGTTAAGATTTTTGTCTACCTTATACCCATGGCTATATTTCAGGTGATAAATTTTCTCCACTGTCTAGCACTTAAAATTACGGAGAGGTATCTGTTTATCTAAAATTCTTTAAATTCAGAGAATTTTTTTTTAAATATATTTCACACATGAGGCTTTAACGTTTTTATTTAGGAAAAGATTGAATCTAAAGCTATAATGGTTCAATCTAAATTATATCTTTTCAATTTATGCAAAATACTTTTCTTTGTCTATAAAAAAAATTGAACAACATTTTGATTATAAGGAAATACAAACAAGCACTTTAAACTGGCCAATTTGCACTATCATAAAAGAAACAGGATGCTCTTTCCCTTCCCCTCCCTCAACCATTCAAATAGGGAGAATACTGCAAACTTTAAGAACCCCACTGGCTATCATCAGAGTAACTACAGAACACGGCTAAGCGTCTGAAACTATTTCTCTATATTCCAGAAGGCAGAAGCTGAGTGCTCTAGCTTTACAGGTAAAAGTAGCATAGGCAGGCAGAAGCTCACAGTAAATGCACACAAGAACGAGGGGCCTACGTGGAGTATGACTGGGTTACTGCTTTTACAAGGAAAAAAAAAAGACAAATCTTAAATGGAGTAAAAACAAAAAACCAAACTTTTGTCACATTTACAGGAATCTCAAACCTTTTGTATTCCCATGCTCATAGGTAGTTTTGATATACACTGTAAATAGCTTCAGTATTCAGAAGAGTACTATGTGGCTGACAAAGGACGGGAGAACTCTTCACGCTTCCGATATCTCAGATTTGCTGAGTGCAATAGCCAGTTCTAAGTCTTCCTGCTCTTGCTGATTCAGCCGGGCAAGCCTCTGTTCCTCCTCTCTCTCACTTTCCCTTTTGGCCCATTCAATCATATCTTCCTCAGAGGGATACTGCCATTTAAAAGACAAATGGACGAATTAATGAACAAATTAATGAGTAAAACAAAGAGAAAGAAGGAAAAATACCTTTTACAAAAGGACATTAACAACTTGTTTCACATGAAGAACTCTGAGAACAGTCTTATTTGCTACTTGTTAAAATTTTTTTCTGAAAACACAGCTTTACTAGTTATTAAAACATGGTTTAAAAATTAATGTAGTCGACATACAGAAAATCTATAAAGCTAAATATTAAAATATTATTTAAAAAAAGTAGAAGGGGGCCAACCAGTGGTGTAGCGGTTTAGCTCACGTGCTGCGCTTCAGCAGCCCGGGGTTCGTAGGTTCGGATCCTGGGCTCAAACCTAGCACCACTTGTCAGGCCACGCTGTGGCATCATCCCCCATAAAACAGGGCAACACTGGCACAGATGTTAGCTCAGTGACAATTTTCCTCACACACACACAAAACAAAGTAAAAATACTTAAGGTGAATTAGGAGATTTAAAAAACAAGAGAGGGCTAGCCTCTTTATCTAATGCAAAACATTTACTACTTTAGTCAGCATCCTCACATGAGAAATCATTTTCAACTAAACCTCATGGTGATTTCCTACCTTATCCTAGCCCTCCAGGTACAGGAAAAAGAATATGCTTATTTTGCTATATATAAAATAGGAATACTGGGTATACTAATATACTAAGCAAGATGTGTATCAAATCATTTTTTTAAAAATGCATTATAAAGACTGTGGCAGGCATTGAGAACTTTTCAACACAGTTTAAATAAAACCTCAACACGGGTAATTATTAGGTCAGGGAAATATTTTTATCCACTCCAAACGGCAACCTTGGTAGATACTAAATAAAAAAATTCTACTTGGTTTCAAGTCCTGTCATATAGAGGAATACCATAACAGGATGAAATGAAAGAAACTGTCAGGCTTTGTGAAATGGTAGCTTTTTTCCTAGGGAATTAGACGGCCTTTGAAATTATAATATTTAACAAATCTTTCATAATGAAAAAAGGAAGACATTCTTTTTCTTTCTTTTTTGAGAAAGATTAGCCCTGAGCTAACATCTGCTCCCAATCCTCCTCTTTTTGCTGGGGAAGGCTGGCCCTGAGTTAACATCCGTGACCATGTTCCTCCACTTTCTATGTGGGACGCCTACCACAGCATGGCTTGCCAAGCAGTGCCATGTCTGCACCCGGGATCCAAACCGGCGAACCCTGGGCCGCCGAGAAGCGGAACGTGCGAACTTAACCGCTGCGCCACCAGGCCCAAGAAGACATTCTTATTATGACCTGTTTTATATTATACTACATTGTGATTTTGGAGTATGAAATAAGCAAAAGTACCTCAGCTATTGTTCAAGACTCATTCCAACCAGGTTTTGACTTGCTGAAATCATATTTAGCATATTAAATACCACAAACTGCCAGAGGTTATTTTATATTAAGAGGATTAAAATCTCCTAAAAAGAGCAATTCTGGATTCTCTGCTCAAAACAACTCAAATTCCATCTAACAAAAACTAAATCAGTATAATTCTGACAGTCCATTTTCTAATATTCAAAATATTGACTCCCATTCTGTTCCTTCACATTCAGAAAATAGCCACTCGAACTAAAAGGCACTGGAACTTAAGAGTACAGACTCAAAAGGTGGGTAGCTCAGCCTAATTCTGTCTGCCTTAGTTGCATGCAGATTACTGCCTCCCTCCTTTCTAAGTGGAAATGGCCGCAGGGATAAAGTGACTGACTGACTGTGTGACCCAATGCTACACTGAGGGAGACATCAGGCAGACTCAGGGTCACCTGGCCACCAGGTCTCCTATTTTCAAAACCATTTCAAGAGCTTAAGGCGATAAGTAGAGGGAAATTCCTTTGTTATAGGATAGGCAGTGATAATGAAGGTCACTTTGCCTGAAAAAAAAAAAAAATCTGGGAAAATGAAACTTTGTTATCTACTCTAAGAATTCTATCTTTAAAAAAAAGCCTAGGGCCAGCCCTGGTGGCTTAGTGGTTAAATTCAGCATGCCCCACTTCAGTGGCCAGGGCTCTGCTGGCAGCTATGCTGTGCTGGCAGCCCACATACTAAAAAATAGAGGGAGATTGGCATGGATGTTAGCTCAGGGCCAATCTTCCTCAGCCACCCGCACACCCCCCCCCAACAAAAAAAGGCGTTGTTTTTATCTGAATAAGGATGGACTATATATCATTATTTTATGTCCCTCCAGAGTGGTGCAAGTTTCTTGCCCAGCCTCCACAGTTTGTTGCCCCATTTCTGTGATCTTATAGGCCAGGCCCTGCCAATGCCGTTATCACAGCATCCTTCCATCATTTTTACTGGTCTACTTTAGTCAGCTCTGGGAGAATGCAGGGTAAATACGGAAGGCTAATGAATCAGAGCCCTCCAAATAATTACAGATTGTTGAGCTCTTGACAATTGTATTTATTTCATAAAACTGACATTTACATTTTAAAAATGCTATTATATAAAACCAGTGTTTTACTTTCTATTCAAAGGATCCCTGGCCCTATCCTCTCATAAAATAGCTGCTGACTGATCTTCAGAAATCATCAAAGTTTTATACACAAACATACATACACAGTTACAAATACACACACTCATTACTGGCAATATTTATTCAGTGGACAGACAGCAAGACTCTCTAATGGCCCATCATCCATAAAAATTTGCAAAATACTAACTTTCAGGATTTTATTTATATTGTGTACCAAGACTAAGAGAAGAGTTTGCAAAACAACTGGTATATATCACAAGAACTAAGACTACTAAACTCATTTGTGCAATGGAGTAATTTTATAACCATCAAAACAGAATCAAACAGAAGTTTTGGTTGGGAGAAGAATAAAGATCGTTTTTAGTATGTTGGTAAATTTAGTTGAAATGATGCAAATTTGGCAGACTCTGAAGTAATCTTTGAAAACTCTTCAAACCATAAATGGAAAGATTTTCCCCCAAACAGCCCACTCACAGTACTTACAGCACTGAAGTTAGCAAAATTGCTTGAGTCAGCCTCTTTACTGGTAGTGGTAGTAGTAGAAGTGAATGGATCGCAAAACATATCAGGATCTTTTTCTTTGGGGCTATCATTGCCTGGGAAAGGCTGAAATGGATCATTCAGTTTAAAGGGATCAGAAGAATCCAATTTGTTGATGGGTCTTTTCCCTGGATCAAAATCATTACAATTAACTCAATCAGCAAACATGGCAAACACAAACACACAAGAAGATGAACACAGGGAGTGTTAAAGAACTGGGGGTGAGGGATGCGGGTGAGTGCCCAAAACACATTCTTAATATGGTCTTAAACGGCCACACCAACAGTCTGACCTCAAATTTTTCAGACACAACCTCTCAAACACATTCTAGCTCTATGTAGCTAAATGAAAAAATAGCAAAGGGGGAGGAAATGGGCCAGGAATCATATTTTTTGCCCTAAGAGTAAACCTTTTCTTCCCCAAAGCGGCATGTTCCCCAGAAGAAAGAAAAGGATAAAACAGAAGAATGACAAAGAATAAAGCTTGACATGGTCTCTGCTGTTATGACCTCTGCCTGATAGTCATCCACTAGTAGCAGTAAGGGCAAATGACCTTTGAAAATGCCAATATTCTTCAGATTTTTTTCTGGATCTATATACCACACCTAGGAGCATGAAATTAAAAATTACCTTGGCAAACCCCACCTACTTTTTGCCACCTACAATATTTCAAACTGAAGAAATAAAGAGAATGTATGGAGCCCAGCGGCTAAATCTTTTGGCTGCTGATAAACTGATCTTTGACCAAACAATAGCATTAACTCATCACCATTTTCAAACAAATTCTCTAATTTTAAAGTCTTAAACTTAGCACTTCTTGAAGAAAAGATAAGAATATTAAAATGTCTTCAAATATATATATTTCCTAAAATGTGTTCCACTGGTAATAGCAACCATAATAAGAGATTCTTTCCATCACTGTAGCAGCTTACAAAAGATGTTCATATCTCAATGGATCCTAAAAAAATCCTCTGAAGGTAGGCAAAATTAGAATTTTTTCTAATTCTAGAAAACAGCTCAGACATATGAAATTACACTCAAAATCACAGAGCTACTCAGAAGATATTCAGAATTAGAACCCAGAGCACCCAGTCCAGTGCTCTCTCCAACAAACCATGCTTCTTTCCTTGATCTAGAATTTCTCTAGTGATATATACTTGCTTTGCTGAAGATTCTTAGATTTAGTTAAAGCACTAGTATATTATTTTACTTAGGATTTAAAAAATAACCTCACTATTTGCATCTTACAAGTGTGAAACTTACATGAGCAAATTGACTCATTTGTTTTTTAATATATTCTGACAACCTTACCCTCTAGCAATATATATGACAAATGCTACTTTTCCTAAAAAGATATAAATCACTTGTTTACCTGACTTTTCAACGGACAATTGAGTATTAAAAATTATACAGGTAATCCTTTAAGTCAAAAAAGAAAAAGATAATCTGCCCTAGAAATACCACAGGGAGACTATGAAAAGGCAAGAATAATCATCTCTAACTACCGTGGCTAAAAATTTACCAAGGTGATACGACATACGATTAAAACAACAATGTCCCAGATGTGTCTCCTCACACAACAGCCTAGCAGCACTGCAACCACTCAGGGGATGGCCTTTTGAGCCACTTATCATGAACTTTATTATCTTCACTAAAAACAAAACAAAAAAACAAAAATATTAAGAATTTGTTTCTGGACCTAAAAATCACTTTTATAAAATAAAGAAGTCTCCTATTAAGTGAGGTAAAATAACATTTTCCTTCAAGAAAAAATAATACTTTCTTTTAAAGCACTATACTGCTGAATTCTGGATACCAAAAAGACCAGATATTCTCACATTAAAGGATTTAAAGAAGACTTCACATTTGGCAGAAAAAGAAGGGGACTTTGAATTAATCTTCTTATAGAAATTAATTAAAATATTAAAGTGCAGGAAACTGTTGTTCAAATGGTAATCAATGAGCTTCCAAAAAGCAAGAGATTTCATCGATACTTTCCTTTTTGCATTTATTGCCCCCCTAAAATAATTTAAAAAGCAATTAGCTCTTGCCAGAAAAGCAGTTCATGACAGTTATACATGCTGGCCTCTCAGGCACATGTCTGTTATTCTGTACTGAGGTCAGAAGAGACGACAGCAGCAGGCTTCTGCCATATTTTTTGACTTGTTTTGTTTAGGCCCTTAATTTAAGTCTATAAACAAGGCCCACACAATACTTTTCAGAAAGAAAAAAAGCCTCTAGTTGACTTAGGAAAGGTATCAACTCTCATACCAGGTGGTGGTGGGCAGGGTCTTGTTGGAGTTCCGATCTTTGGCGGCAGTGCTGGGGGTACATCTTCACTTTTGTCCGATGTTTCCTCAAGCACATTTTTTGTAACGACCACAGTGCTGACAGAGCTCGATGTGGCTGAACTAAAAGGATCTTCATTGTTGACCTGTGTTTGAAAAGAAATGTTTATACGTGGTTATATACATTACACCAACCAAACTGGATATGGTCACATAGCATCTGCAAGAATGATCTTCAATATTATGCAGGTTTATTTATTTAAATTCTTAGAGTACTGACATTTCAGGGCTATTTTGCATTCATGGCCAAAAGGGAAAATTTTTTTAAAAAAATTGTTCTATATGAATAGTGATTATAACATCACTATTTATTAAGAGCAACAGATCATATGGAAACAAGCCAACTCTGGACTAAAGATTTGTTAAGCTTCAGGCAATATAAAACCACCTGAGGCCCACTGAATATCTAATCCAAACAATAATCAAAGAAAAAAATACTGATTTCACACTTCCCGATGCACTGAAATATAGGAAAGATTTAATACTAATGCCAAAGAAAATGGAATCTTGAAAAACATTAAAAACAACTTAAAAGTCAATTTTTTAAAGTACACTGATCCCATGGAATGATTAAGTCTTAATGCAAGTCTGAGGAGCGTGCCTTTCTAATACCTGGAGTAATGAAAGATTCATTTTTCTATAATGAATCAGATATTACAATTTTAGCTCTATTTAGGTCAGTGTTTCTCTACAACAGCACTACTGACATTTTGAGGTAGACATAATTCTATGTTGTGGGGGGCTGGACAGTGCATTGTAGAATGCGTAACAGCATCCCTGGTTTCTATCCACTAGATATGAATAGTCCTTCTCCAGAGTTGTGACAACCAAAAATGTTTCTAGACATTGTCAAAAGTTTCTTGGGGGCGGGAGTGGGGAGTGGGGTGGTAATACACCCAGTTGAGAACTAGTGATATGGACAATTTGACATATATTCTAATTTTACTCTTTTGCCTTGAATCAATCCTAGAGCTAAACTGGAAAATAGGTACTGGACATATAGCACTGGATTATACGTATAAATTACCTTAATACTAACCCTAACAGCCTCAGAACATAAAATCAAATAGGCAATGCAGAGGAGATGGACTGAATAACCAGATTTTACCAACTATTGACCCAGACAGTCAACAGGGGAAAAATGTAGCTCAACTGGAAGAAATGTGTTTAAAAAAGACAGAAGACTCTTAAAATGAAATTGTTGAGCAAACCTGTCAGTAGAAAATTTAATTACCTGTACCATCACCATTGTCTTCTTGTATAGAAAGATGTCCACTTAAACTACATCTTAGCTTCCATTTCTATCTAAAATCAACACTTGCTGTGACTCATTGGCATCAAGTCGCAATGTCTGTGAGAGGGTCATAGAATTGAAAGGAAGGACTGCCGCTGGGTGGAAACAGTATATTTTACCTTCCCATTAGTCACTGCAGATTACCTTTGACAATGTGCTGAAGTCAGCAAATCCACCTTCAAATGATTCACTTCCAAAAACAGAAGCAAAGGGGTCTGTGGCTAAAATGAGTACAGAAAATCAATGCAACGTGACAGAAAGACAACAAATTTCATGTCCTTTTCAGTTGGTAACATTCAGACAGATGAAAAATTTCTAATCCCAAATATTAGTTCCCCAACTTATGATCTAAGTCCACAAAGACAGTAAGCACACTGATACCCTACAAGATACATTCCTTTGTATAAATCAATTGATTAATGATTTAAGATCAAAAGCAGGTAAACTAACTCAAGGTAAAGGGTTTAAGCCTTTGGAATGCATGTCAAATAATACAGCTCCCAAGTGCTTAAACTATTTCTTTTTTTAAAAAAACTATTTCCAATAAAGACATTAAGAAGTAAAAGAAAAGCAAGATACCACTAATTCCACATTTCACACTCATCCTTCAAGGCCCATTTTAAATGCTACCTCATCCACAAAGCCTGTAATGACATGAGCGTCTCGCTCCCACAGCAAGAAGTGATTTCTCCCTTCTCTGTGGCACTGACCGCATTCTAGTTTGTACTACAGCTACCTGTGACTGATATCACTCCTATTGGTTGTAAGGTCCTTAAAAACAGGGAATAAGGCTTATTCAATGAAGAATGAAAGGACGAAAAACATTTGTTGACTATGTATCAAGTCCAAGAAAAGAAGATATAGTTCTTACCCTTGAAAAGCTCACAGTCTAGTGAGAGATATGAAACAAACAATAATAAAATAATCTTAAAATGAGCTATTAGGTATGAAAAATCTGTAAAAGGAATCACTAACTATCTGGGAGAATCAGGAAAAGTATCAAAGAAGCTATTGTATTTGAGCTAGGTCTTTTGAATAAGGAATAGAGTCTGCCAAAGAGATGGAGGTAGGGGAGAGAAAGCTATTTCAGGCAGAAGGAACAGTAATTGTGAAAACAATTATCTAACCACTGCTCCACAGGCATGAGAAGTTATCTGTTCCATCACAGTGCACTTACCAAATGGACTAACATTTTCGGCTGGAATGAACTGCTCTACTTTGATAGGCTTCACCTGTTCAGGCATAAGGGCTATCAATGAAGTCAAAGAATGTTTATAGGAATTGCTGCTTGATGTCAGAAAGTAGAGAGAAACAAAGGAAGGAGGAGAAACAGAACTGCAAGACAGGGTAAGACAGAGCAAGTGGAGAGGCACAGAAAAATTGTCCTTGTTCTTCTTCAACTCTTTGTCCTTGTATCAAACGTTCTAGAACAAAAGTGTGCCCACCCACACATTTAATGTGTAAAGTATGCCTTTACCTCTAAAAATGGACCATGGGCATAAAGAGAAGAAGGAAGGAAGATATATATTATTTTTGTTTGTGTTGTCACCAAGACAACCACAGGTTGGGAGAAGCAGGTAAAAGGGGGTGGGTAGAAACACAAAAAAGTCAATCCTTTAGGGATACACCAACAACTCTGAACCTGAGAGGGAGGGTGAAAGTCCAGAGTTACAAGAAATCCTGCAGCTTTAGCTACAGAAGATGTTTTACTACTACATATCTGCTGAGTCACAGCCTGGGGCCCAGCCTGGTCACGGGTGCTGTGTCAGGCTTTCCCTCCTTGCTCCTCCTCCACCTGTAATTCCCGAGCTGCAGCAGCTGACGGACAGCCTCAGCAGGGTGCACACGCTCTCCTGATTGGTAGCAGGGTGATGAGGGAAAAGGACTTTGGCTCATTTCACTGGAGGGACTTAAAAATCTGCTTCATGCTTTTTCTCTGCCGTTGTCCCACAGCTTTTACAAGAAGTCATAACACGTGTGGCAATAACACTGAGTTAGGTGAGGTTTGACTGAAATATTGTGACGTGTATATTGTGAAAGCAATTAATAAAAAACACGACATTCGTATATGAAGAATATGTTACACGTTGCCTACTGGAGTTTTTCTACACTTCCTTCATCAGAATAAATGACCTGTTCTGCACTGGTCCAAACACTGGGGCACGTATCCTGGATGAATGACAAAGCACTTTTGCCCCAAATTGAGGAAAAAGACCTCAGCAAGAACTTTCTGAGATGTTGATCATGGTTGATATGAAACAGAGGCCTTTCCAGAAACTGGAAGGACTGAGTGTGAACTCGTTCAGATTGTGTATGAGACACCTGCTGAGGAATTCCAGAAACACTTGGAGAGGAACTCAGCAGGTGGCTTTCTTCCTCTTGATGCTCACGGGAGCTATGGGCCAGCAGAATAAGGCTTTAAATGCAAATCTGACCTTGTTAGCACCCTCTTCTCCCCAAGAACAAAGGTAATGAACGTTTTGGAAAAATATATAAAAGCATAATAAAAAAATCATCTATAATCTCAATATCAGATATAACCCTCATTAATATCTTAGCATACTTCTTTAACAGCTTTTTTTCCTCACATATTTGAGATCATACTATGCCGATATGCTTTTTTGTGAGGTGTGAATGATAAAGCTACAGTTTAGGCATATCACTTTTTACCTCTTTACCCTGATTTAATTCACAGCATTCATCAGTATGTGATATATTATATATTTAATTATCTTTCCCATATAAGCTCTATAAAGATAGGAACTTTGTTTCGTTCACTACTGTATGCTTAAGGCCTAGAAGAAGGTCTGGCAAATAGGAGACACTCAAACTTGTTGAAAATGCTGGGGGTTAGTCCAGGGGCATAGTGGTTAAGTTTACACGCTGTACTTGAGCAGCCCAGGGTTCACAGATTTGGATCCTGGGCACAGACCTAGCACTGCTTGTCAAGCCATGCTCCGGTGGCATGCCACATAAAATAGAGGAAGATTAGCACAGATGTGAGCTCAGCAACAATCGCAACAGATTTTTAGCTCAGGGCCAATTTTCCTCACCAAAAATTAAAAAAAAAAAACCAAAAAACCAAACAAAACCCCACCACACAAAAAAAATGGGGGCGGGCCCCATAACTGAGTGGTTCAGTTTGCATACTCTGCTTTGGCGGCCCAGGGTTTTGCTGGTTCAGATCCCAGGCAGGGATCTAGCACCGCTCATTAAGCCATGCTGAAGCAGCATCCCATATAGCACAACTAAAAGGACGTATAACTAGAATATACAACTATGTACTGGGAGGCTTTGGGGAGAAGAAGAAGAAAAAAAAAGGAAAACATTAAAAGAAAAAGGACAGAAACTGTGTATTTATTAAGGATCTTCCAAAAAGATATCATAACATTTCCTAGCACAAACACCTGACCAACAAGGAGTAAGGGAAACCAGTTTTAAAGCTCACAAATAATCTCCATAAAACAGCTGTCTACCAAAGAATCCTGAGAGGAGGAAGAAATCTTTTTTGCCCCCAATGACCCATTCATGACCCATAAGAATCAAGCTCAAGCTCACAGAAAACTTTCAAGAGATACTCATAGATAATCTGAGGTGTAGATGTTGGTCATCAATAAACGATCCACTTTCTCAAGCTGGTCTCCAATTCACTCACTCACTCACTGACCCACTCATCCACTCAGGTTTACTAAGCATCTATTATGTCCAAGGCTAGGTACTGGGGATTTAGAGGGGAATAAGACACAACACCTACCTCCAAGGAACTCCTGATTTAACTGAGGGATATACACGTGCACAGTAAGTGTTAAGGTTCAAAGAGCAAAGGAGAAGCAACACCTAGGTTTATGAGGAAGAAGCAAAGAAGTCTTCACAAAAAAGGTTTCACTTTCTTTTACTTGTGGACAGAACGGAGGTGGGAGAAGAGGGAGACATACACACACTATACACAAATACAGTCATGAGCTACATAATGATGTTTCAGTAAGTGACAGACTGCGTATACGACAGTGGTCCCATGAGATTAGTACCATGTGGCCTAGGTGTGTAGTAGGCTATACCATCTAGTTTTGTGTAAGTAAACTCTATGATGTTCACACAACAAAATGACCTAATGAGGCATTTCTCAGAATATAGCCCCTTTGTTAAGTGACGCATGACTGTACACAAATACACACCTGCTCATGCACACACATTTTTTTCATTCAAACAGTTAAGTGGTGGGACTGGCTCGGTGGCACAGCAGTTAAGTTTGCGCACTCTGCTTCAGTGGCCTGGGGTTCGCTAGTCCGGGTCCTGGGCAGGGACCTATGCACCACCTATCAAGCTAAACTGTGGCGGCGTCAAACATACAAAATAGAGGAAGATGGGCACAGATGTTAGCTCAGGGCCAGTCTTCCTCAGCAAAAAGAGCAAGTTTGGCAGCAGATGTTAGCTTGGAGCTAATCTTCCCCCCCACCAAAAAAAAAAAAGTTAAGTGGCCTTGAAGAGACAGTTATGGTCTGTGGTTTGCGGAAATGGAGAAAATTAGAGAAAAAACATGAAAGAAAGCAGAGGCTAAGAACAGTAAAATATATGAACATCTATGTGCTTAGCCTGAGTCATTGTCTATAAAAACAAAGACCTACTTTGTATTTTACTACTGCTGGTGTCAAAGATGCTCTGGGGAGGCCATGAGCTCCCTTCTACATCCTCAGGATGTTATAAAGCTTTGGTTAAGAGCTGGAAAGATTGTGCACTTTCAGAGTCAGGCGTCAGTAAAATAGTCCATGTAAAAAATTTTCTGACACTGGAACTAATCTCATTTATAATGAAGTGGAAAAAGAACTTTTACAAAAGTCAAGACAAAAATCTCTCTCTGTATTGTCCCTATTCCACTTGGAACTAACAAAAAGTATACTACAAGTAACAGTTTGTGTTTGGAAACCATTAAATTAAAAAGTAGTAGTAGTAGTAATAATAATAGCAGCTACCATTTACTGTGATAGGAACCACAATAAATACTTTAACATACATTATCTCATTTAATCTACACAACAAACCATGAGGTATAATTATCAACCTCATTTTATAGTTTAGGAAACTGAGACTAAGAAAACCTAAGGAACTACAACTTTATCTGAATAAGTTCAGGCAGTTAGACTCAAGCACCCACGTTCTAATCACGACAACCCCTCCCCTCTGCAGACTGTTTATGTTTGCAATCAATTCAAAGTCTTAGGACAATGTGGCAGACGTTGAGACAAATCATCGGTTCATTTCTTCAGCAGTGAATTGCTAAGTGTCTGCCATGTCCCAGAAGCTTGAGGGTAGAAGAGTAGGGATACAACCAAGATTCCCAGGTCTCTACTTGGGCAACTGAGTCGATGGTAGTACTATTAACAGAGATGGGACATCCAGAAGATGTCTAGTATGGTTTTATATTTCACAGGGTGGACAACTTTACTTTCAGACATATACCTGTGACACATTATGTAAAAGATCATCAAATGTATATACATATACAGGCGAGCCCCAGGGCCTAGTGGTTAAGTTCAAGGCACTCCACTTTGGCGGCCCAGGTTCAGTTTCCAGGCACAGACCTACACTACTCTATTAGTGGCCATGGTGTGCTGGCAGCTTACATACTAAAAAATAGAGGCCAAGAGTGGCATGGATGTTAGCTCAGGGCAAATCTTCCTCAGCAAACAAATACACACACACACACACACACACACACACACACACACACACACACACACATATAATATAAATAATATATATTAATAATATAGACTAAATAATATACATAATATATAAATGATAATAAAAATTATACACACATACACACATATCTGGAGCACAAGGCTAGTGACTTAGACTTGTGGTTAGTAAAACAATCAAATGTTAAGAAAGACAACTCTGGCAGTCATGTAGATGATGGACTGGGAGGTAAAGAGACTGGAGGCAATTTAGTATCATAGTCTGGGTAAAACATGATGAGGACCGAAACAAAGCTGAGCATAAGGAGGAAGAGACACAGTCCATTTGGGGATTAAAAAAACAGGACTTGGCAATTTATTGGAGGTGAGGAATGACAGAGAAGAAGTCAGGGATGATTGGCTCGAGGTCAGTAATAGTGTCATTAATACAGAAAGAACGTAGGAGGAGCTAAAGACTTGCTTTTTGTTTTTTTCATACTATATTTTGAAGGAGAGACTAATTAGAAAAGATGATTACTTCAATTTTAAGCATTGTTAAGCATGACACCTAAAAGGAAATATCCAGCAGGTAACTTGAAGGTACTGGAGGCTCAGAAGAGAATTCAGGACTAGAGAACTAAATTGGAGTCATCAGGAAATAAGCTGTCGTTGAAGGCACAGAACTGGACAATGCCACCACAGTAAGTTAGTATTCTGAGAAGAGTAGAAGCACCAGGCTAAATACAAAACTAAAAAGATAACCTCTACTCTTCAGCTTTTCTTCAGGACACTGAGATTATTCTCTTGCTCCTGTTTTGAATAAAAGGAGACATCTGTCCCAGATACCTCCTGGGAGCAAGCCATCCTGAGGCAACAGAGACCAGCACAACACAGGGCAACAGGAAAATCTTTTAGAACACACTAGATGAGCAGTTCTCAAAGTGTGGTCCACGGACCCCAGAGGTCCCAAGGCCCTTTCAGGGAAGTCTGTAAGGTCAAAACTATTTTCAGAACATGAAGATGTTACTTATCTTTCTCACAGTCCTGAGCTCTGCAACAATTTTGCAAAACCAGTGGTGGGGAAAACTGCTGATGCCTCAGGGGGAATCAAGGCGGTGGCACCAAACTGTCCTGGCTGGTAGCCACTCTAATTCTTCACCATCACAAACTTGCAGGGGGGAGAAAAAGGCCAATTGTAACTAAGAACGTTGGTCCTTGATGAATCAATAAAAATTATTAGTTTTAATAAATTGTGACGTTAGGTACACATCTTTTTAAAATTCTGAGCAACAAAATATGCATAAAGCAGTTCTGCTGAGTACCAACAGACAGTTATCTGGAGGAAGAGCACTTGCATGATGATCTGAGAAACAAGATGAACTAGCTGCTTTTTTCATGGAACGCCATTTTCACTTGAAAAAAGTGACAGATAAACAAGGGTTATTCAGATTTGAGTATTTGGCAACATTTCCTCCAAAATAAAGAAAGTTGAGTCTATCACTTTAAGGAAAAAGATGAGATTAGAGACATAAATCAGCATACAGATGGTATGTAAAGCCACGAAACCAAATGAGATCCCCGAGGGAGCACAGACCGAGAAAAAAAGAGGTCCAGGGTCTAAAACTTAAAGCAACACAACATAAAGAAGTTGACGAAAAGCAGAAGTATCAGCAAAGGAGACACAAGGAATGGCCAAAGGGGTTGGTGGAAGATCAAGACCGCATCCGGATGTGGGTCCATCTATCACTACTTCTTGAACTTCGTAAAACAGCTTCCTCGCTCCATGTCTTGATTTCCTTGTCTGTACAATAACACCAATTATCTCACGCAGTTGCCATGAGAACTAAATGAGACCAAGTATGTACGAGAAAATGGAGTGCTGGAACCATGCAACTGCTCAATAAGTGGCATCTATTATTATCATGATTAACAACAATAAATCTTAGCCCCCTCCCAGGCTACTATAGTCATTTATCCTACCACTTTATAGGACATGACCTGGGAACTGGAACTGAAAGAGAAGACTAACAAAAGCAATAGAAACTTTCTACAGTAAGGCTGCAATCAACCACTTCAGCCTTAACTTGTCTATTTATCTATAAACAAGCTTTATCAACATGTCTGGGTTTTTTTTAAAGATTTTATTTTTCCTTTTTTTTCCCAATGCCCCCAGTACATAGTTGTATGTATTTTAGTTGTGGTATGTGGGATGCCGCCTCAGCACAGCCTGATGAGCGGTGCCATGTCTGCGCCCAGGATCCAAACCGGTGAAACCCTGGGCCGCTGAAGTGGAGCGCGCGAACTGAACCACTCGGCCATGGGGCCGGCCCCTGGTTTTTTTCTTGAACATGCCTACATGTCCTGCCTCCATTCCTTGCTCATGCTACTCTGTTCGCTTTACATATTCTCTTTCCATATCTACTTATTAAAAATCCTAGCCCATTCTTTCAAGGCATACCACAAAAGCAACCTTCTGCTTTGAAGTCATTCATGATTTATCCCAAATAAAGGTGACCTCCCTTTCCTTTAAATTTTTGCAACTTTAATGAATTCTCAAAGCACTTGTCATTCCTTAGTGTAGGCAATCAGGAGTTCATCATAAATGTATTAACTTTTCATTTTATTCTCTTAGGTTATCCCTTCTAATCATACAATATCTCCGGCAATATATTATTTTATCAGTTCAAGCATGAGAGTCTAAAACAGCAAATGTATTTTAAAAAGATATAATTTAACTACTATTACTAGAATAAGCCTTTTAGAAATCTTATTTGCTACCATTCTAAATGTTGGTTTAAATCAATACCCAGGACTACATTAAATCTTTTCTATAAATCTGCTTTTTACATTCCTTCTTGCTATTCATTTGGGAAGCTAATTTTCAACTGAAAACAAATCACACACACTGCTAAATCTCATCTTGTTACAATTTGTACAAGAAATCCAAATTGTGAAGGCACTTCTACTAATTGTTGTTTTTGCTCATAATCCTCAATTTGCCACAATCAGCAAATTTATGTGCTGAATAACTCACCCCTATTTTCATGTGGAAAAATAAAGCATCTTATTTTCAGCATGATATTTACATGTTTTGAGACCACTTTCCTCTAACTCCCTGCTCTCCTACACAATAGCTGGCCTGTTTGCTTAATTTTTAAATGAACAGAGAGAAACAAGCGGAATTACTTAGTCGAAAAAGCATTAGATTCTGTCAGACTTCGGTTTGAATCTTGGCTTCACCTGATTAAAATCTAGTAAGCTGTATAATCTTGATCAAATGACTTAATGTTCTGGTCCTCAGTTTCCTGATCTTTAAAATGGGAATATTACTTAAAAGGATATTGAAACAATAAATGGAAAATGAGACACCATAAATAAGGCAGGAAGACTGGATGCTGGAATAACATTTAGCTTTTCTCTGCATTATTAAGAAAACCTAGCCACTATTTGTAAAACTATTATCATTACCTACTGGAAGCCACTAATTTTTAACTTAGGCCAAGATCCTTAAGAGCCAATGTTGACTTTGAAATTGCTAAGCAACACTGCCTTTTATAAAGCAAAAAAACTTTTATTGGCTTTACCGATATTGGCTACAGTAAATGCTAGTAAGATATTTAACATCAACAATAAATGAGATAATGAATGATAAGTAGAAAGTGATACACAAACATTTATCATTATTGTTACTAGTAGATTAAATTGGATATAACTGTGTGATAATTTTAAAGCTATAAGTAAGTAAATAGGAAAAATATATTTGGAGAGCAAAAAAGCTTTAAAAAAAGGGTAATGTTTACTGTCCAAAGAAACTGATAAATTATTTCCTTACCTGAATCACTAGCTGCAACAACAACTGTTCCACCAGGAGCAAAAGGATCATTGTGCTTCAATGTTTCTACCTAAACAAATTACACAGAACCATGATTGAGAGAGGCAATTTATAGCTGAAGCCTCACTGCCACACCAAAGAAAATATTTATAAACTCTAAATTAATTAAGGAATACAAGGCATCAGGAACAAATGTTCCCCACTATTGATTTGCAATCTTATTAAATCAAAAAGATATATATCATTTTCCAATCCTCTTTTTGTGAAATATAACATCCATTCAGGAAAGAGTATGAAACATATGTACAATTTAATAAATAAGTATCAAGTGAATATCCGTGTAATCATCTCCCAGGAAACTGCCAACACCTCAGAAGTCTTCATGTGCCTCTCCCCAGTCACAACTCATCTCTGCTCTGTACAGATAGTTACTATCCTGACTCTGGTGGTATTCATTTCTTCATAATTTTGCTACCTGTATAGATACACACTATTTTAACTTTTTATTTTGAAATATTTTATATTTCTGAAACAGTTGCAAAGATTATACAGAAAGTTCCCATATACCCTTCACCCAGCTTCCTCTAATGTTAATGTCTCATATAATCATGGTACATCTATTAAAACTAAGGAATTAACGCTGGTACAAAACTATAAACTACAGACTTTATTTGAATTTCAACAGCTTTTCCATTAATCTCCTTTCCCTATTCCAGGATGGCATGTTGCATTTAGGAAGCATACTATTCTAACTCTTAAATATCCTAGTACTTACATAAGAAAATGCTAGATTTCCATTTTCTAATTGTTACCTAAAAATAATTCTAGTATTCTGCCTCCTGAAGGAAACACACAGGCCTGAGAGACAGAGAGTGAGCGAAGGTAAGCATGCAAGTGTGCTTCCTGCTAAAAAGATCCCGCCACTTTCAATAACAAGCCATGTAAAAATCTGGACCGAGTGGCAAGGGTGAGTGGCTACAAAGAGTGAGGTCTTTACCACACACCAGAGATTCCTGCTACTGAATTGTCTTCCTACTTTACTTTAGTTTTTAATCAGAGTCAAACAAATTGTAATTTAGGAAGATGACTGAACTTTCTCTTTCTGGCATAAGGCTCTTTTTAAGAGGCCAGCCAAAAGTCTCGGCAGACAGTTGGGTGTGAAAAGAGTTTGGAATATTTATCTCCTACTCTGACTCATGGCTATCAATGTCCCTGGTATTACAAGCTTTATTTGTAATCATGAAGAAAGCGGATATTACAATGTCAAAGGATACTGCAGAGCTCAATTTATAAATTTCTAATTAAAACAAATGTATTTGAAAAGAGAAAAGTAATGCTAACCAGGATTTCTAGTATATTCTCTCTTTATAGAAGAGGATCCATTAAAACTACCAGCAGAAAGAAGTAATTAATACTAATGAAGTTTTTAGAACTGAAAATGATAGTATTTAACTAATGCCAATGTATTATTCTAAAACTAGCACTCTATCTTATACTCTTGATTACATCAGCTGAATGAATAAACAGCAATCGAAGAAAAAAAATTAAGCTGGTCTGTATAGCAAAGTAACTTTTCATAGTTCCTAACAGTCAAAATACCAGTGTGAGAGACAGCCACTAACATGATAACTTAAGTCACCAAGTATTACTGCTTCTTTTCAACTTTAAGAGAAGGAAAAACTACCAGGCCTGTTTTTTTTTGTTTGTTTGTTTGTTTTAAGATTGGCACCTGGGCTAACAACTGCTGCCAATCTTTTTTTTTTATTTTTTTCCTGCTTTATCTCCCCAAACCCTCCCTGTACACAGTTGTATATCTTAGCTGCAGGTCTTTCTAGTTGTGGGATGTGGGACGCCACCTCAACGTGGCCTGACGAGTGGTGCCATGTCCGTGCCCAGGATCCAACCCTTGGCCGCCGCAGCGGAGCGCGCGAACTTAACCACTCGGCCATGGAGCCGGCCCCCAGGCCTGGCTTTTAATGATAGATTGCAGATTTTATTTGCCATTACAGCAAGAAAGAGAAAAAGCTTGCCTACGTGCATGTCAGGTTTAATTACTATTCCTTCATCACACACAGTGGTTACTCTAAAAACAGGCCACTGGGATAGGAAGGGGAACAGGGTAAAACTGTGCAGCTCACAAAGGAGTAAGTGGCACAAAACTCTCTTCAGTTTGATAATTAGGCAATTTAGTACACAAAAACAATTTTCATAACTAAAATTCAGATGGTATGATTTTACAGAGTTGTGTTTCAAAATCCTCCCACAAGGTCACCTAATTTATCACTGAAATTCTCTCTCTCCTACATCAGCTCTCCACTCCCTGCTTTGATGGAATGACAGCACCCACACAATGGGGACAGTAGGAAATGACAGTTGTTTGTTTTGATTTGGTTTGGTTTTTTAAATTATGTCCCTCTGAGAGCAGAGACCAGCCTTGAGGGAATAGGAAAGACTTTTGGGCAGAGATTAATGTCTGGAGGCACAATCAGAGGCCTGTTTGAAAAGAAAGATGATCATAAAAAACAGAGGCTTTGCAGCCAGGAGGAATGACATTTCAATCTCTAGACTAGAGTGGTGAAGACTTCAGATTTTGGTCAGATAGACCAGAGTTTGAATCCAGTTCTACCACTTCTTAACTTACTACCACTTAACCGAAATCTCATCTACTTTATCTCAAAATGAGGATAACAACATGAACCTCACAGAATTACTGTGAAGACTAAATGAGGGAACACATGAAAAGAGCTTAGCACCATGCCTGGCACAGAGAACAGATTAGATAAATGTAGCTATTATATTGCGAATTTGGTTTTATTTTTTTGATGAGGAAGATTGGCCCTGAGCTAGCAGCCCTGCCAATCTTCATCCACTTTGTATGTGAAACACTGCCACAGCATGGCTTGTTTTCTTTTTAATGGAGAAATTTAGAGCTGTCAGCAACGGCGACGTTGCTTTCAAAAACTGGGGAGAAAAGAGAAAAAGCAAGCAGAAAGGATGGCAGAAAAACTTCACCAGGGGAGAGGAACAGGAGAAACTTGTTTATTTTTATATTAGGAAGAGTTGCTTTGGCTTTCTTGTTCTTTAAATGATAAGAGTAGAGAATGAGAGGAAAAGAATTCAGGTTGCAGCGAATTTTAGAAGAATTTGGCACATGGGTCCACACTAAAAACTAACTGTTGTAGGAAAACACAGTATCCAGTAGCCTGTGGAAACCACAAATATTCAGTTACAGAGGCATTTGCTCAGTTTTACATCAATGGAAAATACCGGTTGTTGGCCAAGAAGCTTTTTACCGAATACAGTAAGGAAGCAATTCAAGAATATCAAAATCTATTATCTTTTAAAGAATCGATTACTCTTTCAAGGAAATATTCTTTTGTTTAAGAAGTTTATTGGAAGAACACAGGGTAGCCCACAGACTGGGAGTGGGAAGAAGCATCAGGCTCAGAAAGGAGAGTCCCAGGCATAATCGAACAGACAAGGCAGGATGGGGCCACCTGGCAAAAAGCAGCTCCATGGTATTTTTTCTTGTCTTTTTTTTTTTTTTTTTAAAGATTGGCACCTGAGCTAACATCTGTTGTCAACCTTCTTTTTTCTTCTTCTTCTTCTTCTCCCCAAAGCCCCCCAGGACATAGTTGTATATTCTGGTTGTAGGCCTTCTGGTTGTGCTATGTGAGATGCCGCCTCAGCATGGCATACCTACTACCTCACAAGGCTGATGTGAAGATTAGAAAGAATGAATGTAAAACACACACAGAAGTACCTGGATCATACTATCTAATAGTGATTGCTGTAGTATGTATGTTCGCAAGAGAGTCTGACATTTAGTGGGAATTTGTACTTTTTTTTACAAGATTAACATTCCAGATGTGTCTATAAAATAAATGATTTTACTTTTCTAAAACATCAATGATGTTCCTTTTAAATTTATTTTCATTATTTCAATAAGGCATACGAAACATTTCTGAAAAGCTTTACTTAAGATTCATTTACGGATTTCCAATAATTTATTTTAAATCTCACCAATGAGACATTTGGTCTTCTGAAGGATGAGCTGGCTTTCTGGATAAGTTATTCTAGTCAACTGTGAAATATCAGTCCGAATCAAAATCTAGATGGGCTACAGGAGGCCGAAATTTCTATACGGCCCATTAGAAGTAATCTAAAAGAGGATTCTTCCATCACTGTTTACTTCAAGAAACTCAGTTAGGACACTTGTTATCCATTTCACCCTCCCACTTACCGATGTATTACTGCTATCGCTGGTTGCACAGAAAGGGTCAGTACTTGAAGTGGCAAAAGGATCAGTAGAAGACTGCTTGAAGAAACAGTCAGATGCAAATGGATCTGAACCTTTGAAAGGATCACCTCCAAAAGGATCTAAGAAAATACAGCACAAACATAAGAGACTATTAACTATTACACTAAATTTCCTGTCACCTGAAGGCATAACTGCCTCAATTAAAAGACATCTTGAACTCCTGCAGAATCTAAGGTGCTTTTATTATGACTATTAATCATAAAAAAAGTAGAGACAGTTGCACCTAGTTACATAGGTCTTTTTGTTCTTGTTGAGGAAGATTCACCCTGAGCTAACATCCGCTGCCAATTTTCCTCTTTTTTTTTTTTTTGTATGTGAGCTGCTGCCAGAGCAAGGCCACTGACAGGCAGGTGGTTTAGGTCTATGCCTAGGAACTGACCCCGGGCCAACAAATCAGAGCAAACCAAACTTAACCACTACGCCACTGGGGCTGGCCTCTTTTTTTTTCTTTTTGTATGTGAGCCACTGTCACAGCATGGCCACTGACAGACGAGTCGCGTAGATCCACACCTGGGATCCAAACCTGGGGCGCTGAAGCGGAGCACATCCAACTTAACCACTAAGCCACCGTGGCTGGCCCTAAATGGTTTTAATGAACATTCTTTCCTACTTGGTCATCGTTAACCCAAAGCAAATCAATAATTCCAACACTTACTACTCAAATGTTACCTGTGTGCTAGGTTTAATAATTCCTCTAAGCTGGTAATCCTAATTTTGGGTGGGGATCACAGATTCCTTTGTGGCTTTGATAAAAGATACAGAGTCTTTCACCTAATAAACTTATTTTTTTTAATTAGCATATAATTTCAAGGGGTCCCATTTTAATTTAAAAAAATTATTTTTTTCTCCCCAAATCCCGCAGTACATAGTTATATATTTTAGTTGTGGGTCCTTCTAGTTGTGGCATGTGGGACGCCGCCTCAGTGTGGTCTGACGAGCAGTGCCATGTCTGCACCCAGGATCCAAACCAGCAAAACTCCAGGCCGCCAAAGTGGAGCACGCAAACTTAACCACTCGGCCATGGGGCCAGCGCCATGGGGTCCCATTTTAAAACCCTTATTCCATGCTATCACAACTAAGGAAACAACAACAAAAAGTTCTAATTGTATTTCTCTCCCTGAGCTGAAGGGAAATGGTCAATAGTTTGGAACTGGTTTGGGAAGCATAACTAAATGGTACACAAGATTTGCTTTATTCTAACACAAAAATTCCAGAGAAAGAGTATCTTAAAAAGTCTGACATATAGTAATTCTTTAAGATGTTTCCTTTTCCCTCATTCATATGAATAGGCTGTAAGCTTAGGAAAACAGAAGTTCTAAACCCTGAAGTAGTGTAGATCGTTATACTCATTTAATCCTTGGCTAACAAGGAGAAATCAGTCTAAATATTATTAAAAGCATCAAAGTATAAACACTAACGTCGTTTTTAAAAGAGTAAAACTGACAGTTTACAAAGCAAATTCACAAGAATCTACCACTTTCTGAAAATACCACATACAACATCAAGTGGGGCCTTAGATCAGTTTCAAAACTGAATAAAAAGGTAGTCCATTTCCTGTAACTACCCAACTGTGATCTCTCATTCCTAAATACAACAAAAGTTTATAATTAAGCAGAACCAGACTAAAACTACATGGACCTCAATAATATAGTGACCAATTTTTCCAAAAGTATACTAACCAATTTTCCCAAAAGGATCATCTTTGAAAGGATCACCTGTGATAAAATAAATAAGCAGAAATCAAAATAACAATATTCACTGCTGTGACACCATTACTGAAAGGGTAACTTTAAAACAAAAGCAAAGTTTCTCAGAGCAAAGTTTGTTTCACTAACTCTATCAAAGCATATGAAACAATGAATGTCATCTACCTCCAGGAAATACTTAAATAATAAAGAATAAAGACAGAACATCAACACACCTCATAAAAGAGGCAACATTTAATTTGAGTCAAAATTTAATTATACTTACCCTTTGATCACAATCTGAGGTTCCAGATGGAAGGGAAAAGACAAGCACAAGAGCAAGAATTTTACTAACAAAAATCTCTACCCTTCACAAGAGTAATGGATGGGTATTACCATCACCACTTCAGAAACGAAAGATGCTGAGACTCACTGAAGTAAAAAAAAAACTCTTACAGAATTGAAGAGTCTGAAACACACCCTTCCATTTATGGTCATTTGATTTTTGACGAGAGTGCTAAGAAAATTCAAAAGGGAAAGAACAGTCTTTTCAACAAATGGTGCTGGGAAAACTGGATATCTATATGCAAAAGAATAAAAATAAAGTTGGACCCCTATCTCACACCATATACCAAAAGTAATTCAAAATGGATCAAAGATCTAAATGTAACAGCTAAAACTACTAAACTCAGAAGAAACCATAACGGCAAATCTTCACGACTTTGGATTTTAGATGTGACATCAAAAGCGCAGTGACAAAAGAAAAAATAGATAAACTGGACTTCATCAAAATTAAAACAACACAAAATACAAGAAAATATTTGCAAATCATATATTTGATAGGGGTCTTGTATTCAGAACATGTAAAAAACTCTTACAAGTCAAAAATAACAAGTCAGACTTCCCAATTAAAAAGTGGGCAAATTATTTGAATAAACATTTCTTCAAAGAATATATGAATGGCCAAAAAGCACATAGAAAGATGCTCAACAACGTTAGTCATTAGAGAAATACCAATCAAACTCACAGTGAGATACTACCTCATACCCACTAGGATGGCTACCACCAAAAGGATAGATGACAAGTGTTGGTGAGGATAAGGAGAATCTGCAACCCACATACACTTCTGGTAGGAATGTAAGTGGTACAAACACTTTGAAAAACAGTCTGGTGTCCCTCAAATGATAAACACAGAGTTACCGTATGAACTGATATATAATCAGGAGAAAGAAAAACATATATCCACGCAAAAACTTGTACATAAATGTTCATAGCAACATTATTCACAACAGCCAAAAAAGTGGAAACAACCCAGATGTCCCTCAACCAATGAGTAAGTAAAATGTGAAATATCCATCCAATGGAATATTATTCATCAATAAAAAGGAATGAAGTACGGAAACATACAACACAAGTGAATCTTGAAAATATTATAGCAAGTGAAAGAAGCCAGATGTAAAAGATAACATACTGTATAATTCCATAAATAGGCAAATCTACAGAAACAGAAAGTAGATTAATGGTTGCCTAGAGCTACAGGTTAGGAGAATGGGAAGTGACTTCTAATTGGTATGGAGTTGCTTTATGGGGTGATAAAAAACATTCTAAAATTAGATTTTGGTGATTATACAACTCTGTGATATACATGTGATGTACGTGTACAATTTAATATATCTTTTAACACTTTATATATCTCAATAAAGATTTTTTAAAAAAGAGTTCTAATATCTAGACTCATTTCTGCCATGACTCTAAGCAAGTTATTTTATCTATGTGCCTCAGTTTCCCATCTTTAAAACTGATATAAACTGACTTATCAGTTTCACAAATTGATTTTGTAAATAAAAAAATGCAAAAAGAGCTTTGACACAAGTGATATTTAACACAGTTTACACTGACATCAGATATTTTAACTTACTAAATTACATTTCTTCAATAAGACCGTAGGCAGCTTAAGGGCAGGGACCAGAGAAATACTCTGACTTTCACTGTTTCAAAACCATGGTATTGGTACTTTTAAGTAAATAATTGCTGGTTGACTTAAGAGGGCCCAATCTCCTCTTCTGGTCCCTAATACCTTTCTTTTGGTCCTTATTCTGAAGAAGAAACATATCCTTAATCAGGGGCTCCTAAGACATAATCAAAGGCTTAGTCCCAGGATTTAGTTGCCTGAAGAGGACAAATACTAGCAACTCCACTCTACTTTTGTTATAACAAGTAGGCTCTCAAAACAGAAGCCTTAATTCTTATACAATTTATATATTAAAAATTCTCTTTTTGCAATGGGCTGGAGACATGAACAGACATTTCTCCAAAGAAGATATACTGATGGCCAATAGGCACATGAAAAGATGCTCATCATCGCTGATCATCAGGGAAATGCAAATCAAAACTACACTAAGATATCACCTTACACCCGTTAGAATGACAAAAATATCTAAAACTAATAGCAATAAATGTTGGAGAGGTTGCGTAGAAAAAGGAACCCTCATACACTGCTGGTGGGAATGCAAACTGGTGCAGCCACTATGGAAAACAGTATGGAGATTCCTCAAAAAACTAAAAATAGAACTACCATACGATCCAGCCATCCCACTACTGGGTATCTATCCAAAGAGCCTGAAGTCAGCAATCCCAAAAGTCCTGTGCACCCCAATGTTTATTGCAGCACTGTTTACAATAGCCAAGACGTGGAAGCAACCTAAGTGCCCATCAACAGACGAATGGATAAAGAAGATGTGGTACATATATACAATGGAATACTACTCAGCTGCAAAACAGAACAAAATCATTCCATTTGCAATAACACGGATGGACCTTGAGAGAATTATGTTGAGTGAAATAAGCCAGCAAGAGAAAGATAATCTGTGTATGACTCCACTCATATGAGGAATTTAAAACTATGGACCAAGAACAGTTTAGTGGATACCAGGGGAAAGGTGGGGTGGGGGGTGGGCACAAAGGGTGAAGTGGTGCACCTACAACATGACTGATGAACATTAATGTACAATTGAAATTTCACAAGACTGTAACCTATCAATAACTCAATAAAAAAAAAAATGAAAAAAAAAATTCTCTTTTTGCAAATATATGATATAAAAATAAGAGTACTTACTGCCAACAAAAGGATCAGATTGGAAAAAATCCAAGTTTGTATCTGCAACGGGATCTGTCAGTGAACTTGATTCTACATTAAATGGATCTTCCTAAAAATAATTTTAAATTAAAAAATATTGTTTTAGGAAACAAAGTTTCAAAACGTAACATTTTAAAATAAAATAACAAGCTTTGAAAAATCAAATGATAGTATTATAACAAATATTTCTGTAGTCATAAAGTCCACATAACACATTTTTCTCTTTCCTTAGCTTGAAATAGAATAACCCATCTAGGGAAACCAGTGATAGGAACATTGACATACAAAATTATTTTTACCTCTTTCGAATGTCTGTCACTGTTAAATTCAGGACAAACTTTTTCATTAACAGCTGCAGTCACCACTTCATTTTCATCAGTCACACCAGAAGGTGGTATTTCAGGACTACTTCTTGCCTACAAAATATTAACGCTACATGGACTAACATTGTATTTTCTACCTGGCAGAGAAAACTGACAAAGGATAACCAAAAATTACTAAAAAATAAAAAAAGACAAGCAGAACATAAGAGTTCTAAAATTTTTCTTAGAAAAATGCTATCACCCAGCATTGAGGTCACTGAGGCTGGAAAATCCAGGTCATCTTTAACCACTTCCCTTTGGTCATTCCCTCAGTTAGCCTCCAAGTCATGCTGAGCCTACCTCCTACCTCTTTCTCAAATCCTTCCCTTCTTCTCCATCCCCACTGTCACTGTCATCTATTTACAGTATCATTTCTGGTCCAGATTACTGTAGTAACCTTCCAATTGCCTCCCTGCCTGCAATATGTGCCCTTCCCATCTAGCCTCCTTACGGAAGCCAAAGTAATAGATCTAAAATGTGAATGTGATCATGACTCTTCAGGTTAAAAATCCTTCCATGGCTTCCCATTACTTTCTGGATTTAGCCCTGTAGGTAATAAAGTCTTAAGAAGTGGCAGAGGAAATCCTCATTTCCTATCACCCTGTGTCTTTGAAGGATAACCTAGCAATTTGCCTTTTGTGCTTAAAAGAATATTGTATAATGTATCAAGACTGCACTGCCTAAATAAAATCATGTCTTTTAATTTTATATCTTTGATATCCCTGAAACTTGTATTCTTCTCATCATCCCGCCTGTTACCACTTAAGCTTAGGCTAAAACAACTCTCACAGAGACCATTCCAATAGTCTCTTAACATGTCTCTATGTGTCTAGTTCCACTCTCTAATCCATTTTCTAAAAGGTAAATGTAATCCTGCCACTTCTTGCTTAAAATTCTTCAATGGCTGCTCACTGCAGTTGATTATGAAGGTTATGGCACTATTCGACTCACTGGAGACTCCTGGTGGATGGGCTCAGACTCTAGGTTGGTGTGGCCTTCAGCGTGCTCATTAAGGTTGGCTGTTTCACTGCTGCTGGTGCTGAGGCTGCAATAATCTGTAGCGCCATTTACAAGAATACTGTGTGGGCTACTGCACCAATTTAATTGATTATTATGGTTTTCCAGTTCTTTCATTTCCATCAGTTTCATTTGCATCTGTCAACACAAAGCAGACATACAAAACAGGATTTATTACTAGAAAGACAGGCAACATAAAAATGGCTATACCGTTAGACTTGATCGTGGATAAATTTGCTTCCATTAAGGAGAATCCTCTGGGAACGCAGCATGACTCACAGAAAAGATTTCAGTAATCCATCCCAGTATACATGGATTTGCTTTTGTACATCTTTTGAAAGCTCCAAGAATTTTAATTCAATTATCTGTATACTGGCAGTCCCTTAGGGTATAATTAAGAAAAAGGGTCAGGGTATTGGGGAAAAAACAGCAAAGTGACAAAGCAAGAGAAGATTTTGTGATGAAGCTTTAGGAGAGATAAAGGAAGTTGAGGAGTAAAGAGAAGGTAAAATGAGCTAGTGACCTATGCTCTGGCATTATTTATTAATGGACTAGAGCCCTAGGAAGTGTCCACTAAATCTAAGCTATACCAAACGTTAAATAAAGAACAAAGTTTTTGTTTGTTTGGTTTTTTTTTTTTTTAGATTTTATTTTTTTCCTTTTTCTCCCCAAAGCCCCCCGGTACATAGTTGTACGTTCTTAGTTGTGGGTCCTTCTAGTTGTGGCATGTGGGGTGCCACCCCAGCATGGTTTGACAAGCGGTGCCATGTCCGCACCCAGGATTTGAACTGATGAAACACTGGGCCACCTGCAGCGGAGCACGCAAACTTAACCACTCGGCCATGGGGCCAGCCAGAACACTCAAAGTTTTTTTGATCCCAATATCCAAGTGGCTTTATACTCTTGGGACAATAGTGTGACACAGAAGGCAGGATTCAATAAACTGTAATATATATAAAAAGAAAAATGTTGGGAATCAGATGGAGGAAAAAAATGCTTATTTATACCAACAGCTATAATAAAGAAAAACAAATTTACAAATATCTCAAAGAAACTGAAGAGAAGGCAGAATGATAAAATGTTTCCAGTGAAAAAGAATAATAAATGGAATTTTACTGAATAGTTCTCATTTTTCATAAAATACATATTTTTAATTACATTGGAATTCCCTTTTATTAGCATGCGGTGTTTTTTGTTTTCAGCAAACATAAAAATTACCTATTGACATTTCATAAATCAAGGCTCTGTTTCCCTAATCTTATTTTCCCCACAAGGTTTTTAAGTTGCTTAATTTGGAATCTGTAATTTATCATAGGTCTTTTTAGGGTTATAACCTGGGGAAATGACGCTATACTGGATTGAGAGAGAGAGATGTAAATGTAGCTCTGTCATCTTCTAGTTAGGTAATCTTAGTCAAAGTAACCTCTCCTAGCCTCCATTTCTTAATCCATAAAGGGAATAAGAACTATCTCCACAGATTATTGTTATGTGAAACAAAAAGAACAGTGTAAAATGGAAAAAGTCAATGCATGGAAATGGTGGATAATACATGTAAAAGTGCTTCCCTAGCACACTGCATTTTTCACTATTATAACAATTAAGTTTTCCTCTGTTCCTTTTCCACTAATTCACTCCGTTTTTAAAAAGTTAAAGACCTTGAGCTCTTTGAGGGTAGGGACCACAGCTTTTGTTATCAACTTTGTTATTTCCAACATCCAGCACAATGCTGTACCCTATAAGTCCTCAATATATGTTCACTGAATGAACACAAGTATTGTGCTTATAAATTTAAACAGTGGGTATCAGTAAGCATATATATCTACCAAACTGCAGTGTATTTAGAATTCAAACTAACAATCCAAAAATACTACACATTTGTAACAGAGCATACGCCTTATATATTCTTAGAGCTATAGAGCTGTGGCTTGAAAACATTTCTTTTTACTATAATCTATAGAAAAGAAACAGATTTTACATCCTAACCCAGTAAATATATATAATGTATATATTTGGATGTGCCTCTGTATGTGTGTGTGTATACATCAACACACACATATAATAAAGACACACACATGCATATATATAATTATACACACACATACATGCACAGTGGTGAAACAAGTTTCATGAAGTAATATTTATCCTTACTGTATATAATGCACTCTGATGTTTCCTATTTTCTCTTATTTCATTAAAAATTTTTTTTATCATGACCGTTAAATCAATTTCAGTATCTGTACAATCCTGCAATCTAAATTTTAAAAGCTTAACACTAAAATAATACCCATCATAGAGGTGAAGCAGTAAGTAGAAATACTTGCCTATCAAATAGTTCTATTTAGGACAGTTTGTCCCTTAAAGTTGTTTCTGAGATAATCAACAGAATCTTGAACAAAACTAGGGTTTCTTGTGTCTGGCTCTCTCACACACCTGTCACTAAGCCTGTGTTCTTCCTTAGTCTCTGTGTAAACTTAAGAGGATACAGAAAAATAAACCAAGCAACTAACACAAGCTCTTTGCAAATTGTGCAAAAGAAGTGCAATAACTATTAGAATGCCATGAATACTTGAATAAAAGTAGTATACATTGTATAAACATAGTGTCAGAGGTTCTTTGCTTTTTTCCTTGCTGCAAATACATGATAAAAAGTAAAGATGAAGATTCAGCAAGTCAGAAAAATTTTCTTTAGTTATTCCTTTTTGCAGAAAAGCTATAATTTAGAGCTTTAAAGAGCAATAAAAGTCTCTGCTTAATTTACAATTGGACTTTCATGTTTATAGACCCATGGGAATATACTGCCCTCTGTGGGAAAGACACATAAGTCACTGAGTCAAATATAAGAAATCGGTACGTTTATTCTCAAGGTTTGGAGATAAGACACAAGGATACCAAACATACTTGGTAGTATAGTTTGCTGAGGCTATTTTCCTAGCTCTCAAACACTGTTTTAATTTCTCTGTGATAATTTATAATACCCAGAGTCCTTTCTACTTTCTCATTTATACTCCTTCCTTTGAAAGAAGTGCCCTTTCAAAAAAAGTCAAAGAAAAGAAAAGGAAAAGACAAGCCAGAGATTGGGAGAAATTATTTGCAAATCAAATATCTGATAAAGGACTTACACCCAGAATATATTTTTTAAAAACTCTTGTAATTTAATAATAATAAGACAACCCAATTTTTAAAAATGGGCAAAAGACAGACATTTCATACAAGAGGATACACATGGCTAACAAGCACATGAAAAGATGTTCAACATCACTAGTCATTAGAGAAATGCACATCAAAAATGCTATGAGATACCACTTTACACCTATTAGAATGACTACAGGTGAAAAGACAAACAAGAAAAGTGCTGGTAAGAATGACGAGAGACTGGAACCCTCTTATATTGCTAGAGGGAATGTAAAATGGTCCAGCCACTTTGGAAAACAATTTGGAATTTAAAATTCAAAAAAGTTAAATATAACCAAGAGAAATGAAAACATAAATCCACATAAAGAATTGTATGTAAATGTTCATAGTGGTATTCATAATAACCAACAAGTAGAAAGAATCCAAATCCCCATTAACTGGTGAATGAATAAACAGAATACTTTATAAACATAGAATGTAACATAATGTTAATATATGCTACAAAATGGATGAGCCTCAAAATATTGCCTTAAGTGAAAGAAACCACATTAGAAAGACTACATAGTGTCTGAGTTCATCTACATGAAGTGCTCAGAAAAGGCAAGCTTATAGAAACAGACAGCATATTAGTAGTTATCTAGGGGTAGGAGTAGGGACTGACTACTAATGGGCACAATGGATCTTTTGGGAGTCTTAGAAATGTTCTAAAACTGAATTGTGATGTTTGAACAACTCTAAATTTACTGAAAATCACTGAACTGTACCCTTAAAACCTGTGAATTTTATGGTATGTAAATTATACCTCAAAAAATACAGTTTTCTTAAAAATTCAAAGAAGAAAACTATGTTAAAGAATATCCATTCATCTGGTAGCATTCCCACTAGGATAACTTTCTTTTGGGTTATGTGTTTATTGAGTAGCTCTACACCTGCACAAGAACCTGCGCTAAATGATAGAGATAAAAAAAATGTTGAAGTTCCTAGACCAAAAAGCTCAGTTGGCTGAGGGAGGTAGACACATAAACAAATGTACAAGGAAAAACGTTACTGTTGCTAGAACAGAAGTATAGAGTCCAATAAAGGCCGCATTCAAAAAATGCCATACAGAAATAAGAAGTTAAGCTACATCTTGCAAGATGAGTGAGTAGGTATTCATCTGCTACACAAGAGGGAGGAAGGAAGCATATCGAGGGGAAGGACTTCATTATATATAATAATTAACTGAGAACACTGGACTAGGTTTGAGAAGAACTGGATTCTAGGCTGTGGCTCTTTTAAAGGGTACATAATGGGGCCAGCCCAGTGGCACAGTGGTTAAGCTCACACGTTCTGCTTCCGTGGCCCAGGGTTCACCAGGTCGGATCCCGTGTGCAGACCTACACACTACTTGTCAAGCCATGCTGTGGTAGGCATCCCACATATAAAGTAGAGGAAGATGGGTGCAGATGTTAACTCAGGGCCAGTCTCCCTCAGCAAAAAGAGGAAGATTGGCAGTAGACGTTAGCTCAGGGCAAATCTTCCTCAAAAAAATTAATAAAAAAAAAAAGGGTATGTAACCATAGGCAAGTTACTTAACCTTCCTTTGCTTCAGTCTATTCAAATTCAAAATGAAAGGAATGGACTACATGATCTCTTTGCTTCTATCTAACCATCATTCTACAAAATATTATTCTCCATTTAGGGAAGCCTAGAAATAACAAAGCAAAGAATCTATCCTCTGGACCCACCACAATACTGCACATTTATCTGTATAAAGAACAATTTCCTAATTAAAAAAAATAAAGTTTTTCATGAGCAAAATTACTTTTAGGATTAGAACACAAAAAGGAAGACATCACATTATTATTTATAAAAATAAGCATTACTTACTGAGCATTTATATACCAAACTATGCTAAAATGTCTCACAGGTTTTGCCTCATTTAATCCCTGCAGCAGCACTAGGAGGTAGGGTGCTGTTCACGCTCCACTTTCAAAGATGAGGAATCTGATACTAAGATAATTCAGGCAGTAAGTGGCAGAGCCAGCACTTAAACCTAAACCATCTAACTATAAACCCCACACTTTTTTTTTTCCTTCTGCTTTTTCTCCCCAAATCCCCCCAGTACATAGTTGTATAATTTAGTTGTGAGTCCTTCTAGTTGTGGCATGTGGGACACCGCCTCAGCATGGCCTAACGAGTGGTGTCATGCCCGCGCCCAGGATCTGAACTAGTGAAACCCTGGGTGGCAGAAGCGGAGTGCGTGAACTTGACCACTCGGCCACGGGGCCGGCCCCAAGCCTACACTCTTAACCATGACTCCAATGATAATCATCAGATGTACAAGTGTATGATAGTTTTAACTCACAACAGGCGACAAGAAACCTATTTTTGTATAAAATGACTGAAAAAATGAATAATAAACTAGGCAGAGGGAGAAGAAGGAAAAGTTGAGGAAGTATTATTTACTAAAAGGACACATGAGAGCCCATTTGAGTGTATTTCTTGCTGCCACAAAGACTTACTGAACTGATTTCCTGCTGTGAATCTTGCAGGTGCTGCTGAAGAGGTCCCAGCTGAGCCTTCCCTGACTCCACACTCTCCTCCAGTTCTGCCGTCTCTTGTTGTAGGCGATTCAGCTCTTCCCTAGCTTTGGCCAGCTCTTCTTCATAAGTGGAGATCTGCGATTCTTGACTAGTTAATTCAGCTTTCAGAGATGAGATCTGTAATATGGAGGTAAATTGGAAGAAAGGGGGATTAAAAAAAGAAATGTCATTAACATGTTCCATAATGCAATATTTTTATATTTGTTTAGTTTACTATTTTAGTGTTTTTCGATGCATATTTTTGGTAGAAAAGGGCAATTAGGGGACAGTTAGAGGAGAGTAGAAGGGGTGATATACCGTACTTCCAACTAAAATTTGGAAAAATAGCACATTAAGTGCCCTATTTCCCCTAAAGAGGGCCTGTAATTTCTGGATGAACCATGCTCCATTTCCTTCATGTGCCCAAACTGTTGACCAGACCTGCCACCTAACGACAACAAGCAGCAGAGAATGTTTCCATCTTAAGTCAGGAAAAGCAACTAAGGCATAGACACAGACGGCAATCATCAGCCAGACTTTACCAGCTGGGCCTCCTCGGCACATTTCTTTCTGACTTCCTTGAGTTGCTCCTCCAGCTGGGCTTTCTGCTCATCCAGTCCATCAAGGAGTTCCTGTACTTGCTGTTTCTGCGCCTGTAGTTTTTGCAGATTAGTATTCTCCCTTTGAACTTCATCTTGAAGATCCTGAAATAGAAGAAAATTAACGTATTTATTCTCTTTGGAGCCAGGGGAAGGTTAACAATTTTTAAAAGTTTATCTTGAGGGAAATAAAGTCTAGTCTTACTAAGTACAGTGTTGGTGGGCTGGAGGACTCGCAGCTTTAAATACAATCTTTACTTGAGGACTTCTTCCCTCCACTCCAGATTTAGAAATCCAATTTGCTTACTCAGATCTCTCCTTCAATGTCTGAGGAGCTTCTCTAACACTCAAAAACAGAACTCCTGGCATTTCCCCTACATCTTCCCCCTCTCAGCTTCTCTGGCCAAAAAATACAGATCTTCTTTGACTCTTCTCTTCCTCTCACATCTCATCTCCAATCTGTCAAGCAAATCTTGCTGCTTCTTCCTTCAAAATATATTCAGAATTTGACCACTTTTTTCTTCAACCTTGGTCCAAGTCACTTTTCTCTCTCTCCTAGACTGCTGCCTTCTAATGGGTTTCCCTGCTTCCATCCATGCTACCTTTCAGTTTATTTTCAGCACAGCAGCCACTGTTAAAAACCTATGTCAGAAGATGTCACTCCTCTACGCAAAACTCTGCAGCGACTTCCCATCTCCTTTATTGTAAAAACCAAACTCCTTTCAGTGGCCCTAACATGATCCCATCTCCTAACTTCTTCTCCTATTGCTTTCTCTCTTGCTCATTCTATTTCAGCCACACTGGCCTCACTGCTGCTCCTCAAACATGCCAGATACACTCCCTTCTCAGGATCTTTCACTGATTATCCCCTCTTCCTAGAAAGTTCCTTCTCCAGGTATCCAGACAGCTCAACCCCTCAGCTCTTTCAAGTCTTTGTTCAATTGTTACCTTCTCATTGAGGCCTTCCTCACCACCACCACCCACCACCTCCCTCCCCTAATTCTCCTTCATATATAGCATATAATTTTATTTTCTAGAACAGCTTTGAGAGAATTCACATACCATAAAAATCCCCCATTTAAACGGTATGCAATTCAATGGTTTTTAGTATATTTAGAAAGTTGTGCAACCATCACAACAATTTTAGAACGTTTTCATCACTCCAAAAAGAAACTTCATACCCATAAGCAAGTCACTCCCTATTTCCCTCTTGATCACCTCAGACCTAGGCAACTACCAATCTACTTTCTATCTCTATAGCTTTGTCCATTCTGGATTTTTTTTTTTGAGGAAGATTAGCCCTGAGCTAACATCTGCTGCAAATCCTCCTCTTTTTTGCTGAGGAAGACTGGCCCTGAGCTAACATCGGTGCCCATCTTCCTCTACTTTATTTGTGGGATGCCTACTACAGCATGGCTTGCCAAGTGGTGCCATGTCTGCAGCTGGGATCTGAACCGGTGAACCCTGGGCCCCCGAAGCGGAACGTGTGCACTTAACCACTGTGCCACTGGCCTGGCCCCTGTTCTGGATATTTTACATAAATGGAATCATACAACATGTGATATTTTGTGAATGGCTTCTTTGTGACTTAGCATGTTTTCAAGCTTTATCTGTGTTGGCATAAAAGAATTCTTTTAAACAGCTTTATTGAGGTATAACTTAGATACCATAAAATTTGCCCATTCTAAGTATACAATTGAAGATTTAGTAAATCTATATAGTTGTGTAATGATCACCACAATCCAGTTTTAGAACACTTCCATCACCTAAAAAGTTCCCTCATACTCTTTTGCAATCAATCCTCATTCCCATTTCAAGCCCCAGGCAACCAATGACCTGCTTTCTGTTGCTATAGTTTTGCCTTTTGTAGAAATTCCACATAAATGGAATCATATAACACGTATTCTACTGCATGTGGCTTCTTATACCTATTTTTGAGATTCATCTGTGTTGTTGCATGTATAAATAGTTACTTTTTATTGCCGAGTAGTATTCCACTGTATGGATATACATTTGATGGACATTTAGACTGCTCCCAGTTTTCGGCTATTATGAATAACAGAGCATATAATTTTTTTCTTCTTGTTTATAGTCTTTCCTTCCACTAGAATGTAAGCTCCACAAGTCCATGGATATTTGAGTTTTGTTCACTGCTGTATTCCCAGTTCCCAGTATACAAGAGGTACTCCATATAAACATTCAGTGAGCAATGAATGCCATCATAAAGACGTCAGCTCTCTCCTAATTAATCTATATATTTCAATGAAAATCCTAACAAGGTTTTTCAAGGGGCATGACAAGCTGATTCTAAAACATATTTGGAAGAACAATGAGAAAAAACAGCATTATAAAATGTTAATGGACTTACCCTACTAGATATTATAGATTATTGGAAAACTAAAATATTAAGACAGTTTGGTGTTGATGCAAGGATAGACAAAACGATCAAAGAAACAGAAAAGAGAATTCAGACACAGATGTAGGCATACACAGAAAAAATGATGCGAAGACATGACATTAAAATTAACTGGAGGAAAAGAGAACTAACTATTCAGTAAACAATGCTGGACAAACCCATATGGCAAAAAGGAAAAAAAAAAACTGAAGTAAGTTTCTAAATCATACCAAACTGAAAAACAAATTCCAGGCATATGACAGACCCAAATGTGAAAGACAAAACTCTAAAATGTATAGAAGAAAATACAGATCCCACTGTAAGAAAGAATTTCTTAGAACAAAAAACCACCAACCATTTTGAAAATGCTATATTTATTTATTCATCTAGGTGACAGACCTTATGCTTAATAATAAAGGCTACAGAGATTAAAAAAAAATACAATGGGAAATCTCTGTACCTTCTGCTTAATTTTGCTGTGAAGCTAAAACTGCTCTAGAAAAATAAAGTCTATTTTAAAAAGATACAAAGGAGACTGTGGGAGATAGATGAAAGCAGCCACAGCCATTATCATTACTACTATGAAACACAGCAGCCAAGATGGTTTGATTTACTTGTCCTCTGACAATTGGGGTTCCTCATCTGAACCACAGAAAAAGCATTTGAGTGACTATTTTCCCATTCTCCAAAGAATGGTACATTATTATTACCATTGTAGATGCAGAGGAGAGAGGTTAACTCACTATATTTAAAGGATTCTGTAGGGAATTAGGACTTAATTCTCTCCAGGAACCACAAGTGAGAAAGATAACTCTAAGGCATGTGTTGACAGGAGGTGGGCAGAGATCTCAAAGAGGGTGAAATAAAACTGCGAACACAAATTCCTAAAAATAACAATATCTTTTCAATAACATACTATTCAAAGACCCCAATAATCATTCATCAGAATAAGAATATAAGAACAATGGAAGAAATACTTATCAGGAGGAGGTCTCTGACTTATTGCACGATTTAGACAAGACAGCAGCATCATCATAATAGTAAACACTTTCAATAGCACTTACAATGCATTAGGTACTGTTTCCGGCTCTTTACATATATTAACTCAATTATAATCCCTACGACAGATCTATGAAGTAGGTCCTATTACTACTCACATTTTATAGATGAGAAAACTGATGTACAGATGCGCCAGTGACTTGTCTAAAGTTATAGTTAACTATAACAAGCGATTGATTCAAACTTGGTTCTCATTCTAGAGTTTGAGTTCTAAAATACTATGCTATATACTGTCTGTAGACAAAATATCTCACATGTGTGTGCCACTATTTTTCAAATACATGTACATGCTTCTGCAATTAAAGAAAACATTGTACAATGCCTTTAATAACTGCTTTTTATCTTGTATTTTCTCAACTGATTAACCTAAAAATACAACTACTATCATGCTGCTTTCTTTACAAAATTTCTGGGGCTGGCCTGGTGGTGTAGCGGTTAAGTTTGTACCTTCCACTTTAGCAGCCCAGCGTTTGCCAGTTCAGATCCTGGGCATGAACCCACACACCACTCATCAAGTCATGCTGTGGAGGCATCCCACAAGGAAGAACTAGAAGGACTTGCAGCTAAGATACACAACTACGTACCGGGGCTTTGGGGAGAAACAAAAAAGAAGAAAGGAGGAAGACTGGCAACAGACGTTAGCTCAGGGCCATTCTCCCTTACCAAAAAGAAAAAACAAACAATAAAGAATTCCTGGGGCCAGCTCTGTGGCCAAGTGGTTAAGTTCATGCACTCTGCTTTGGTGGCCCAGGGTTTGCCAGTTTGGATCCTGGGCACGGACCTATGCACTGCTCATCAAGCCAAGCTGTGGCAGCATCCCACACAGAAGAACTAGAATGACCTAGAGCTAGGATATACAACTATGTACTAGAGCTTTGGGGAGAAAAAAAGAGGAAGACTGGCAACAGATGTTAACTCAGGGCCAATCTTCCTCACACACACACACATAAAATTCCTTTAAAGAGGCCAACACAATGGATGATCACGAAAGACTCTTCTCATGCTAACATTCCATGAGTCTATGTGATTATCAATTCATAACGGTAAGCTCCACTAGCACTTTATCATTAATTTACCAGCACGCCTAAATTTTTAACCCTGCCTATACTGTTAACTGATCCACACTCAAAATAGAGATATAGCTTTAGAGATGTACCTAGCACTGGTTCTCAATAAATACATGCTGGTCTTCATTTCCAGCCCGCCTTGTTTCATAATCGGTTTTTCTGCCTTTGTTTCTTTGCATTCCAAATGTCCAACTTCCTTAAAAAATAACTCATTGCAAAGGAAATTTCTTTAATCACTCTGCTCTTTCAAAAATATATGATGGTTCCCTCTTATCTGTGGGATGAAGTAAAACTGGCTACAAGACACATTAAAACTTTCAAACTCTGGGCCCATGTTATCCTTCCTCTTCTTCCACTGTCTTTCTCCCCTCATATTCACCTGTGCCTCAGACCCAACAGACCCTCCTCTTTCTCCAAGACGCAATACATTTCAATGTTCCTGTTCCTTTCCTAAGCCATCTCCTCTGCCTGGAATGCCCTTCTACACCATCGCTACCTGGAAACTCACTATTCTTTCTTCGAGGCCCAGCCACATCTCCTCTGACCCACCTGGAGCTTCCTTTACCCGTGCTCTGGTGGCAGTTTGTACCCAACCTCTATTACCACACTTACCACATTGTATTATAGCTACCCCTAAATAATAAACTGCTGAAGGAAAGAGCCAATGCCTCATCTTTCTTTGAGGTTCTGCAACCTAGCAGAATGCCTAGCATGTTCCAGACGATCAATTAAGAATGATTTGTAACTATCACAAGGATTCTAGGATCTGAGGGAAACTTTGGAAATGTGCCTGAGGCTGACAGAAAAAAAGGACTTTATATTCTTTTAATATAACGTGAAATGCTTCACTCTGCATTTAAACTATAGCCAAATACTACTATTAGCCTCAAACTGACCTATGATAAACACTTTTTGTTAAATTAAAATACCACCTAAATTTCTATCCTGATTCAATACTTTTACAGTCATAGACCAAGACTGATCTGACATTTAAAATTTCCATTATATGGGTCAGCCCTGGTGGCCTAGTAGTTAAGTTCAGTGGGCTCTGCTTCAGCCACCCGGGTTCAGTTCCTGGGGGCAGACCTACACCACTCATCTGTCAGTGTCCATGCCATGGAGGTGGCTCACATACAAGAAGACGAAGATTGGTAGCAGATATTAGCTCAGGCAAATCTTCCTCACCAAAAAAGAAAAGAAAAGAAAAGAAAAGAAAATTTCCATCATACAAAAATAACTTTTACTGCATTAGCATGTCACTGTGGCATATACCTTTCTTGTGTTTTCAAGCTTACTTGCTTTTTTACATTATATTAATTGCTATTCTTACCTTTCATGAGGGCAAAACAACAGCTTCATTTTAACACAGTAGCTTGAAAAACCACAGTGGTTTGAAAAATTCTTATAATTCAATTATAAAATATTTTAAAAGAATGCCACCTGCAGATCTAAAGTAATTTTATTAGTTTGGGAATATAATCCATTATAAATACCTTACTCTGTTCATAAAGTTATTATATAGTTTATATATAATGATATGCTGACTAAAAAGCATTTTTTTAAGAATCCTAGGAAACATTTTTTTCTCTTTCAATTAAAAATGTTCAGAGTTGGGAACAGGAAAAATATCTGTTACCTATTCCTATCCTCAAATATTGTAGTCCAATTTCCTACCCTCTCTCAAACCCCAAAGAAAAATGTTGGACCTTCAGATCTCTAATCACATCTAGCCTTTACAATTAGATGTAATTTTGATGTCTCTGTTTTTATTGCAAATCCAATTAAGAAAAATAAAATTTACCTTAAAAAGGTCATATAATATAAGAAAATGTCTAGGACATAATGCTAATTTTTAAACGCTGAATACAAAGGCATGTAGAGTATGATCAGAAATAAATATAAAGCCATTTAGGTATATTCATAAAAATACAGCAAAATGTTAACAATGGCTCTCCCTACAACTGTGAAATTGTGGGGTTTTTAAAATAATTTTCTATATTTTACAGGGTTACTAATGGACTCATGTTACTTCCACAATCAGAAAATGTCAAGTTTGCAGTTTTTTAAGAATCACCTATCTCTTGTAGATTCCTATCAATATAAAAATATACCGATATAACTGAATTTTTATGTAAGAACTACCAATAGTAGGATTTCCTTTAATAAACTGAACAATTTTTCAAAACCAGTATTTTTAGTGAGCCACTTTAAACACATTAGAAGAGGGGTTTATGCAAGAAGAAAGGGAATAAACAAGCCAATGCAATATTTACTCACTCTTGCCCTTTCTCTTCCAAAGAACAAACATATTCACTCACATTTCCCAAGCTCACTTCTTAGCTACAGTAAAAATCTACATAGTAACACAACAGTACAGGCCTTTAAGAGAACGGTTACTGAGAAAATGCCCCACATTAATGATATATTTTCAGCTGGATAGATGTCCATATTAAAATTCATTGTAATTAATGTTTCTCCATGTCTATTTCTAAATATGAGAAAAGAGCTTCTCTAAAAAAATTCCAACACTAATATATACACAAAAGGGTCTTTTCTTTTTCAGGAAGCAGACTTAAAATTATTAAACTACACAAAATCAACATGAACAGATGCAAACACACACACTAACAAGAATAAGAATCAAATTTCACTGCAAAATTACTTGTAGGGCTACCACCACTGCAATGCGATTTCCACATCAATATCAGTATCCAGATATACTTGGCTATTTTATTTTGGTACAGATTTACTTATCCTGAGACTAAGTGAAGGCAACAGACAGACATCTCCCTCCCCAGCCCCCCACCGCTCCACCCGTGACTAGGGCAGTGGTAGGTTCTCCTAGCAAACAATGTCTGCTACTAAAGTAGGATAAATTTCTTTTACCTTAAGGTAGCCCTTTGGGAAAATCCTCTCCTGAATCAGTGCACAACCTCAGTACCATCAAATGCCATCCCACCAAGTGAGTGACTAAAGATGTTTGCAGATGCCTTCCTAGTTATCCCCTATTTTCCATGATCATGCTCTACTTGGCTTCTTGCGCCACCAACAGCAAAAGAAAGGAGGATAGCAGCAATGAGAGAAGGGCAAGAATGAAGTGAACAAGACTACTGTAATACAGTGCCAAGGTTTGTTTTAGAAAAAAACAAAACAAGCAACATTCAAGGTTTCTTGTCTAGAAATCAAGGGATCCTTGAGCTGGGATCTTGGCTTTATTTAAAAAGAAATTTCAAGGAAAATGCCTTGTTTTCTAGAAATCACACAAGTTACTGAAAACAATAAACTCACCCCTACCCCTCCACACTTCATGGTTACGAGGGTAGTGGAAATAAAATTTAAACAAACCCAATAAAAACTCTTTGCTATCTTAAAGAGTAAAATAATTCATTTTAGCAGCCCAAGTCAGTAGTACAACTGAAGAAGCAGTAAACCTATGAAATATTAGCAATGTGAATAAATTTGCATTTGTTTCATATAAAATACAAAGTAAAAGTAAGCAAACAAGGACACTAATTTATGAACAAAACACTTACTTAAAAAAAACCCCAAAGCATATATACAGACAGGTACTTATGCTAGTATAGCTATGCATGAAGAATTATTAAAGAGAACAAGGGGAATTTTAAGTATCTCGGTAATCTTACAGAAAATGCTAACCATTTAATTGATTTTTTTTAAAGCTCTATAGACTAATCCAAAGCTAGAAATAATCAGGTACATTTATTATGTTGGCCTAATTTTCAAAATGGAAGTAATAGGCATATTCTTAACATAAAAAAGTATTAAATGCAGAGCAAGATGTTGAAGTCAAAGAACAGAAAAGGAGTCTAGCAAACTGGGGTGGGTGTTAGAAAAGCTCACTAACAACCTGCCTTTATTTCCCAGTCATACGCTTCCCAGCATGTTCTAAGAACATTACTGCTAGGAAAAGAATGTTGAGCTCATGTATCTAATTTTATTTCCACCCAAAATAAGTCATCCCTCTCATCTAAGAAAAAAAACTAAGTGAATTAAAATGAAAAAAACATGGACAATTACTATGAATTACTGGATCTTATTGATAAAGTATAAATAATTGGGAGTTTCTTTTGCATGAGGGCAGTTAGAACAATATGGAAAAGTCTGACTCTTCATCATACCTGCTGTGCTCCCAATTCTTTCTGCCTGTGATGTCTGGGTGCACCTTCTCCTATTTTTAATTTCATGCACAAAATTGAAGTTTATTCATTTCTATTGTCAACAGCTTCCTTAAATTTACCTCCATCTAACAACATATTACCAAAAACAGTGAAAGATATTATCTAAGTTATAATTTCTAAGCTAAAGAACTCACAACATAGGCTGGAAGATATTGGAATCTATATACATACACACTGAACCAGCACAATAAGGTCACACACTGCAGAGGTCATATAAGTGTATGGACACTCCTCTGGGAGTTCCAACACAGGAAAGACCGGTATAGACTGAAGGGACAGAGAAGGGAAAGTTTTAGAGAAGTGGTGGGATTTGAGCTGGGCTTTCAGGCCTGGGCAGAATTCACATAAGCAGGGAGGTAGGGAACATTCTAGATTTGGGAATAAGAAAGAGAATGTGTATAGCACACAGTTCAGAGGCAGACAATCAAAAAGTAAAGTAGTACAGGGCCGGCCCGTTGGCGCAGCAGTTAAGTTCGCACATTCCGCTTCAGTGGCCCAGGGTTCGCCAGTTCGGATCCCAGGTGCGGACATGGCACTGCTCATCAAGCCATGCTGTGGTAGGCGTCCCACATATAAAGTAGAGGAAGATGGGCAAGGATGTTAGCTCAGGGTCAGTCTTTCTCAGCAAAAAGAGGAGGACTGGTGGCAGATGTTAGCTCAGGGCTAATCTTCCTCAAAAATAAATAAATAAATAAAGTAGTACAAGAGGAGGGTTTGTATCTCATCTTTTTTTCTACCTCCAATATAACCATGAGGTATGACATCCTTCCATCATTAACAGTGGCGATGGGTAGCAGTAAGGATTTTCACATTTGAGAGTCATGACACTAAAACTGGTTTAGGAAGAAAGCGAAGAAGAGGATGGGTTAAGCACTTATAACCTGACTTTAAAATTTTAGATGTTAGGTGATAAGGTGACAGTAGTGAGAAAGAAAAACACTGACAGAAATAGGAAGTTCAAAATTGAAGCCAATTTTTTTCAACAAGATGAGACTCATTTTAGACATACTGACTTTGAAATGATAAACACCAAAGTGCCTAACTGGAGATATGAGACTGGCACTCAGGAGAGTTGAGGGCTTGATAAATATCTGGGAGCCATCAGCATATGACAGAGGGTATGGAAAAGGAAGGAAAGGAGACGGTGAGGAAGGGAGAGAATATGTCAGTCAGTCCCTAGCAAAGGCAACAAAACCAAAGGGTCAGAGAGGCAGGAGAATATGTAGGAGAGTGCAATCCAAGAAAGCAGTAATCAATGCAGGAAGGACCAACGGATTTGGCCTTCTGATTACTGCCAGTCCTGGGGAGAAATATTAAAGTAGAATGGCATGGTAAACAGCAGATTAAATAGGGTTAACGAAAGGATAGGAAGGGAAAAATGGCCACACAAAGCAAAAAAAAAAGAAAAAAGAGAAAAATATGTTGGTAGCTAAAGTGGCAGCAATATCAAAAAACAAAAACAAACAAATGAGTATTTTCAAATTGGAGTCCTATGTGCAGAGAGCCCTAAGTGAAGACAGAAGTCAGAGAAGAAAGAGCTTGACGATGAAGGGAGAGTAAAAAGGAGATGACAGTAGTGTACAGAAAACTACTACCAATTAGAGCATTTACTGAACTCTTACCTGGTGGTGCCAATCACTCTGTGAGGCACTTTACCCACATTATTTCATTTTGTTCTTACAGCAACCCTAAGCATTTGGCATTTTTATTATGCCACGCTGCAGAAGAGAAAACTAACGAGTAGAGTGGTTAAATTACTTACTTAGGATCACAAACCTAGGAAGAGCCAGAACCACGAACTGAATTCAAGTTTCTGATATCAAGTTGTTCCTAACAACTCCTACGCAAAACTGAAGAAAGCATACATATGAGGATGAATTCCTAAATATTTGTTGACTTCTCAGAAGAAACATTTTAATAAAATTGTATAAGGCAGTTTAAAGTAGAAAAGCATATGGGTCTACCTTTTCCCTTTCACAAGAACAAAAAAGCCCAAACCATAAACATTTGAGATACAATGGCCTTTTATAGTTTTAACCCCCTTGGATCACTTTGGGCCTAATTTCTGCATAGAACTTGATGAACTAGCAGTGTACCTCAAATGTGTTAATGGTGATCGTCTCATGAAATAACATTTGAAGTTAATCACTGGTTTGGTCTTCAAGAAAAAAATCTTGAACTGAAAATTATCAAGATGGTAGAACATGGGAATATAGACAGGAAACAAAAACTTAGAAATTTTTGTAGCAGATTTTCTAATTTAATTGGATTAGGAAGACTAATAGAAATGAAAAGCAAACAAAAAAGAACTAGTCTTTGGTGCTTTGGTCCCATCTAAAGAGGCTTTGAAAGTTTGATTTTTGTGCTTGAGATATGAGCTCATATAATCATTATCTGTGACTTTATAAATATGGAAAAAAGCAAGAACACTCAGAAAAGCCAAGTTTGGATAGGAAGACTCTCACGGATAGGTCAAAATTCCCTTACTTCTCCCCTGATGTCTTCATTTTGGCATTTCTCATTAGCACCTACTAGAAAATAGGGTCAAAAAGAAGCAGTGAAATACAAATTCTCTGATTCTGCTATTTATTAACAGCTCCAGTAAACTACCTTTTGCCATAGAAATTAGAAAATAAGCACTAGGAGCTGGAGTTACTTACAGATTTTAATTATCTACATTATGCCTAGACTGTGTGTCATTATCAAAGGGTAAATCAGAGTTAACTCAATAGGTAACGAAATCCACTTACTACCACTTCTGGTAAGTTGTTTGGTGCTTCAGAAAATTGAAAATGATCACTAAAAGAAGTTTCAATTACTTGTATATGTCAACTATCCATGTCATTCTTCATCTACTGTCTCATTACCATGGATAATACAGAGACACTTGTATTGGCGTGGAATGACTAATAAATCTACTAATACAAAACTTTAATCCAATGTTCTTTTTCAATGAACTTATGTTCAACAACTACCACTTGGTCTGTACTAACCATACTCCAAGATGCCTTTTATTTACAGCGCCCTATGCAGAAACATTCAACAACTTAGACTTCCTCTGCCAATCATACATTTTTAATTTAGCAGAGCTTAAGATTTAACATATATCTTATCATCACCACTAAGTAAAGAAAGACAAGCAAATCATGAAGAAATTTTTCTTTTTAAAGTTTGGCACCTGAGCTAACATCTATTGCCAATCTTTTTTTTTTTTTCTGCTTTTTCTCCCCAAATCCCCCAAGTACATAGTGTGTATTTTAGTTGTGGGTCCTTCTAGTTGTGGCATGTGGGACGCTGCCTCAACGTGGCTTAATGAGTGGTGCCACGTCCGCGCCCAGGAACCGAACTGGCGAAATCCTGGGCCGCCGAAGTGGAGAGCGCGAACTTAACCACTCAGCCACAGGGCCAGCCCCACGAAGAAATTTTGACTGACAAGAACACTCCTATAATTATAAGAAATCAGATATTCAACGATAGCATTTAGCCCGAAAGGAACAATGTAAATTTTAATGTTCTTCTAAACTGGCTATTTAAATTCACATCCTCAAAAGATGCAGCAGGGAAAAATCAACAGGTAAATGTAAACAAATAATGAAATATTATCTATCGCAAAAACCTTTGTACTTTGAAATATTATCTGGCTAAACTTAGAAGCTGTCCAAGATTATATCAGTAACTATATCTCTTCATATTGAAAAAACTTCTGTATATTATTTTCTCTTTCATTCTTAAACTATTTTCACCAATGACTTTTGCATTTCTTAAGAAACTCAAAAATTGCACAAAAATAATGTAATGAGGTAACCACCTTTCATCTCATTGCCACAAAGAAAAATATATTAGTGATGATCTCCTGACTGTAGCATCACTTTAGCATCAATTTAGAAAAATTCCAGAATATATAATATATGCAGTCATCCAATAAGAGAATCAACTTCCAACAAGAAGTCTCTCTGGCTGCTTCCTCATTCTCTCAGTAAATCATTCTCCCCACCATAACACAGTCCATCTAATTGACAATCTCCAGTGAATGTCCTACTTCAAAACAAAACAATGGACCTAATAATTTAGAGCTTTCACCCATTTAAAACTATCAAGATAAGCAGGGAAATCCAACACGCAAATAGCATGTTAAGAAATGCCGATTCATGAGCTCTTACTGGCAACTGCTGCCAAGGCTTCTACACCCAACCTCCTATATGTGCTGGTGCAGCATTCAGGAAACGGTGCCCCAATAACATGGTCACATGCACTGCTTACTGCTCTAAAGGCAACACTGCCCAATTTTTTATGCTTTTAATGTCTGAAATACCCCTTTTTGTATCATTTCCCAATCAGAAACTGAAGTTTTCCTGTCTCTTCTATTTGTAAAATGAAGCTACTTAACCCAGCACTTAGTGAAAATCAATTAAATCTCTTTATGTCAAAGTTTAAGATATCCTGGTTGCTATGCAACTTATATAACGCTATTTTAAATTGTTCCATATCATTTCTCACCCTACTAGTATTATGAGAAACAGTACTTTAAAATAGTGGGTCTCCTAGCTAAAAAAAACTCACATCCATGAAAAAGCAATTTGCGTTTTTATGATGATGATGATGATGACGACGATGATCTCACCCATTTATTTTTATTGGTGTAATAATATTTACATTTAAGTCATTCAAACTTACCTTTAATGATATAACATGCAAGTAAATATTACCTTAAAAATACTTTTAAAACTAGAAATTTATGCTGAAAAATACTGCTTTCTCATTGCAGTGTAATCTTCACAGGCCAGAATTCAGAGAAAAACAATCATTTTGCAAAAGACAAATATTTATACCACATAAATCATAGGTATTCCCTTGACTTACTCATCAATACCACAACCATCACATAGTAAATCACCCTATACATTTAAAATGAATCCTAAGTCAGAAACGAAATACCGAATTTTACAGTTCACATACCTGAACCTCGCTTGTCCTCTGTTTAATAGTATCTTCTTTCTCCTTAAGGTCCTGTTCCACATTATTCTTTTCCCTAGAAGACCAGCAAACAATGCAAGAATATTTGAGAACATCAGCTACAGCCGGTATGGTTATCCATCCTCCTAATCCTGAATCGCTTTTTAAATACATAGTGAAACATTCAATTCTTAAATGAAGGGCAGATTTTCTACCCTCTTTTAATTATTTATGGAATAGAAATCAATATAAGCTCTGTTAGTGAAAAAAAAACCAAAACAAAACCGCTTTCTCACTAAAATGTGGTGAAAAGAGAATAGATTAAAAAAAGACAAGGAGAAGTATAATCAATGAAACACTCAGGTTTCACTGATCTCACGGTTGCTATGGAAATGCTGTCCAATGAAAATTGCTGGTGGAATAAAGGAGGGGCTGCATCAGTTCTGTAAGCTTAACCCTTAAGAACACTGTCAAATTAAATGAAAATGGCTAATAAAAACATGAACAATATTAAAGAAAAGGACACTTACTGAAGTGTTAATTTCCCCTTAAATCACTGGTGTGCACCAATTTTAGAATGAAACTACATAGAGAAAATGGAAAAGATTGCCAATACACAGGCCATTTGCTCCATCAAACACCACATCTGTTTAAAAAAGCTATTTTAGGACCACCTATCAATCTCAATTGATCGAATATATAAAATAATGTATATAAGTAAAACAACCAATCACATTTAGTATTTATCTCTTTCTACTCTTCAGATCAAACATGCTAGGATCCACTTTGACTTTGAAACATCATCTAAATTCTTACATGGTTCCATCAAAGCTGGATTCCTAATGAAAGAATCCTATGCAACCTTAGGTTCAGAATTACAAAATAAAGCTATTTCTTCTGATTTCATAAATTTAACTGCCTGTTTGTACAGAAATCTCTCTCTCTCACACACACACACACATAGAGTCTTTCTTCACTTTCTTTTCTCTTCCACAAAATGAGAGAAAAAGCCATAGAACTCTGCAGCAACACATTTTTGGGTAGGGGAAAGGCAACAGGAAGAAGGGAGGATGGCATTCAAGAGCCCTCCAGACTAGTACCACAGAGTTTCTCCTTAGAGCTTCATGACAATATTTCAGTTTTGTCCCAGACATAACCCAAACATAAGCTCAGGCTCCATTAAGCTGTAGCATATAAGAAAGTGATAAAATTATACCAAATGAGATGCTTAAGGGACAACCTCATGCTACATTTATATTTTTCACCTTTTTTAAGTGAGATTTTTAAATGTACACAAAAATCAAATGTTTTGGATATGTAGACACAATGTTCTTAAGATTTGTACGGGAGAAAAAAAGCACAAGAATAAAGCTATTTGTACACTGTTACTTTTTTTTTAAAAGCAAGCTCCTAATTTTATTTTTTATTTTATTTTATTTTTTGAGGAAGATTAGCCCTGAGCTAACATCTGCCACCAATGGTGCTCTCTTTGCTGAGGAAGACTGACCCTGAGCTAACATCCGTGCCCATCTTCCTCTACTTTATATGTGAGACGCCTGCCACAGCATGGCTTGACAAGCAGTACGCAGGCCCGCACCTGGGATCCAAACTGCCGAACCCTGGGCCAAGAAAGCGGAACATGTGAACTTAACCACTGCACCATCGGGCCTGACTCTGTACACTATTACTTTTAAATACTTCAGATGGCCAAGGAGCTCCCTAACCGTTGGTCAGATGGGTCCCAATGTGGGTCACGATGTCGTGGAGATTTTAAAGAGTCCCTTACCATACAAATCATTGTTGCAGCCCGTTCCCCCCATACCTCAATCTACTTACTATGCAAAGGTCATTCCCCACTTACGGCTCTTATAAAATTAGGTAAAACAGAAAAACACAGGAAGAAAAATCTAAATATACTCCACAAATCCTGCAAGCTCAATCTTGGAAATGTTTTCTTTCCTCCTTATGTGAGCAGAAGAGTGTTTTCAGTCCTGCTGCAGCATGTCAGAGAGAAATCACATGAAAACCTAGCCCCCTCCCTGCAGCCCAAATCCTCAGAGCATTCCACACAAGGTCCATATCAATCCAGCTCCTTGTTTCCCATGGTAGATAACAAAAATAGAAAACCTTAGACGGTATCATAGATCAGCACTGCACACACTAACGTACATGTTTGTATTCAATCCTTTCTGCTCCACTGTGAACTGCTGTTACCGACAGTGTCTGCTCAGAAGAGCAAGTGTGCGTGTAGGAAAACAGGGCTGCAAGAAGGCAGCGACCTGACTTAACGAAGCCAAGACTGAAGAACGGGAGAGCAAAAGAAGGAAGCTCACTTGGTAAAAAAGGAAAACAGATTACAAAGGATTCTCAGCTCTAACCAGGAAACCCAGTCTATGATCGGGCAAAATGGAGGAAGCTTAGAAAGTATAAATTGCTCTTCGTAATTTTGTGTGTTTGAGGGGTGGGGAGCAGTGGAGATGTCCCCAAACATATTCTGAAGATCACTGCCAACTAAATAAAATATAGGAATCTTTAGGCATTAATTTCTCTTAGTATTAAGATCAATTAAATTGAATTTTTGATCCACTTTCATCTAGTAAAATTCTGACCTCATAAGAATTCCTTTTATTACCAAAACCAAGCAGCATAACATACAGTACTAAACAGAAAACTTAAAAAAATAAATAAAATGATGTTATATTATTTTCTATAAAAAACATTACAATTGAAAATTTATCCTATAATCAGACTGAAAATCAAATAATTTTCTCAGTAATTTAGATTAAACTTCAGAAACACCAAATTGTTGTTCTGTGATATTTCAGAGACTCTTAACCTCTATAGCTATCCTTCTCATTTCAGGCAAGTAAAAGTATCTAAACACACATTGACATGCACTAAGGATGCTTGTCCATATTTCTTACATTCTCCTCTTTTTCAACTAACACATATATTTTTCTAAAGGTGATAGATGCATAACTATACAAAGCACTCTGTTTAACATTAGTAACTTAAAAACTTAATTCTTTCCAGATTCCATACCACAACAAAAAATAATAATTAGATGTAGTTTCCTAAGGAGCCCACCAATATATGTGGATAAGACAGACATAAGATATATTTCAAAAATAGCTGTGTAAGGATTTTGCCCAAAGCAAAATGGATATGAGAAAAAGCTACTGTCTTCACCTTAGTAATGCCTAGAAAAGGAAAAAGAAATATTCCACACACCCTCTATCTTAGACTATCTTCTTGGCCCTATTCACTCCCAAGATGCTGGCACATTCTGAGAAATACAAAGCCATCAAGAAGGGCCCGGGATAGAGCTCCCTGGTGTTCCAAAGGCTGACTGCTCTGTGGATCCTTGTATCTGAATCAGCAAGGAAAGCAAAGCCCCAGCCATGCTTTCAGAAGCCTAAATTTGATAACTGCATAAACCTACTATGAAGTAGTCAAAAGCTATTCACAAGGGCAGTCAGGCTCAGACCTGAGTCCATGCAACTCACTTCCTTCCAAGGCTCTGTTTATGGGAAAAAAGGAATGAGCAGTCTGTCTTAATTTTGATATAACACTAACGTTGTTAGAGAAACAAGATTAAGTCACCTTTAAAGTCCTTCCCAGATATACAGTTTTATGTCTTTTTTTCTAAACATAAGCATTTATTATTTTCCAACCAGAAAATAATAAACACTAGAAACTAGCTGGAATCTGAGAAAGTTGTGAAATTCACAAAGGCATATTTTTCAGTCCTGAAACTTATTTATAAAAATTCTTTTGGGCACATTTAACCCAAAGGATGCTCTTATTAAGCAGCTTAACTGCCAATAAATCTCTCTAACAAGCCAACAAAGAAAAGCATGCAATTCTTATTATGTAGTCTTCAGTAAGGCAGATGTGTCTTAGGGAGAGCAAGAAAATGGGACTAAAGCCAGAGACCTGGGTTCTAATCTGGCTCTGCCATGAAATAGTTTTTCTGAATCTGATTAGGTCACACAACCTTTCAAAGTCTCAGTCTTGTTTTTCATTAGGCAGATGCTAACTAATCTCTCTACTGTCTTAAGATGTGCAGGGTGAAATGTACAAGAAGTCATGTAATTACGAAAAAGCAGGCTTTGAGCCTATGGTGTGGTGCACTTTTACTCACAATATTGACATTGCTTAGAATTGTAAATAACACTGATAGAGTAATTTTTTAAAAGGAATTATGGGGGGCTGGCCTGCTGGCATAGCGGCTAAGTTCGCACGCTCTGCTTTGGCAGCCTGGCTTCACAGGTTCGGATCCTGCGCGTGGACCTACACACTGCTCATCAAGCCATGCTGTGGGAATGTTTGTGAGGAGGTGAGACTTGAGCTAAGCCTTGCAGGAAACAATGAATGTTGGGTAAAAAAATGGCATTTCAAATGCGAGGGAGAGCTTACGCAAGAAAGCACAGAGGATGTCAGCAAAATGGAAGACTAAGAGGTAGACTAAGAAAATTTCCCAAATTTGACAAATTACACAAATCTACACTGCAAGAAGCTCAATGAACTCCAAGCAGGAAAACCCAAAGAGATCCACACTGAGACACATGATAATCAAACTTTTCAAAGCCAAAGACAGAAAGAATCTTGAAAGCAGTAAGAACAGAACTTGTCTGAGGCCTGCCCAGTGGCGCAGCGGTTAAGTATGCACGTTTTGCTTCTCAGCAGCCCAGGGTTCGCCAGTTCGGATCCCAGGTGCGGACATGGCACCACTTGGGAAAAGCCACGCTGTGGTTGGCGTCCCACATATAAAATAGAGGAAGATGGGCACGGATGTTAGCTCAGGGCCAGTCTTCCTCAGCAAAAAGAGGAGGATAGGCAGTAGTTAGCTCAGGGCTAATCTTCCTCAAAAAAAAAAGAAAAGAAGAACTTGTCTCATACATACAAGGGATCCTTAATAAGATTATCTGGATTTCTCAGGAGAAATCTTTAAGGCAAGAAGGCAATGGGATGATATATTTAAAGTGCTGAAAGAACAAAATTGTCAACTGAAAATATTCTGGCAAAACTGTCCTTCAGAAATGAGGAGGAAATTAAGATATTCCCAGATAAACAAAAGCTGAGGGACTTTATTACCATTAGACTTGTGCTACAAGAACTGGTAAAGGGAATCCTTCAGGTTGAACTGAAAGGATGCTATTAGACAGTAACTTGAAGCGATATAAAGACTTCTAGAGAAGGTAAATACACAGGGGGAAAAACCTCAGTATTATTGTAATTTTGGGTTGCGACTCCCATTTATATTTTCTATAGGATTTAAAAGACAAACACGGGGCTGGCCTGGTGGCACAGTGGTTAAGTTCACATGCTTCACTTCAGTGGCCTGGGGTTCACTGGTTTGGATCTCTGGTGTGGACCTATGCACTGCTTATCAAGCCATGCTGCGGCTGTGCCCAAGATGGGCACAGACGTGAGCTCAGGGCCAGTCTTCCTCAGCAAAAAGAGGAGGATTGGCAGCAGATGTTGGCTCAGGGCTAATCTTCGAAAAAAAAAAAAGACAAATGCATACACATAGCTACAAATCTCTATTAGTGCATATACAATGTATAAAGATGTAATTTACGACATCAATAACAAAGTGGGAGGACAGAGCTCAAAGGGTAGAATTTTGCATGTGATTAAAGTTAAGTTGATATCAAGTCCAAATAAATCACTCAATTTGGGATGATAAAGTTCTGGAGATGAAAAGTGGTAACAACTGCACAATAACGTGAATGCACTTAATGCCACTGAAATATACACTTAAAATGGCTAAAATGGTAAACTTTATGCTATGTATATTTTACCAAAATAAAAAAATCAATGAAAAAGAAAAAAGCAGAGAGGTGAGAAAATTCTGTAGGCTAATTTATCTAGGATGGAGGGTTCATGTGTGTTAAAAAAAGTTGGAATGGTAGAGCAGGGTAAGATTACAAACAAACTTCCGTACTAGGTAAAGAAATATAGACTTTTAATATGCAGGCAATGGGAGTCCCTAAAGGTTTCTGAGCTGTGCTTTTCGGAACTCTGAATGGCATTATTTAGCAACATGACTCTTCCTTCTCTGCTGGCTTCTGCTCTGTGGAAGCAGAAGGAAGCAGAGGCCCTTATTCCTCAGAAAGCTGATGACAACTGCTGGAAAGGCAATAAAACACTCTGACTCTGCTTATCGTAGGAACTGTCAAAAGTCTTGAGCTAGATTAGAGTAACAACTATAGACAGTTGATGAGAAAGCCTTGCCTTGTAATTCAAACCATCTGAAAGTCAGATGGTCTTTCATTCTAAGAATTCTTGTTGAGTTGATAAAAACTTAAAGTTTGAAAGTAAAGATACTGATTTGTACCTTAAGTTTTTCTCTAAAAGATGCCTTAATTATATAATCTCTATATGACTGTGTATTTCATTCTTTCAACAAATAGCTATTGAATATCTACTATATGCCAAACAAAATTAAAGTTGGGCTCCTACTTATAATTTGCTGGAAAAACAAACATAGCCATTAATTGTAAAACCGTAAGATAAATGCCATAAAAGTTTAAGTGCCTACGGTACTATGGGAATAACTAAACTTCTTAGTCCTGTTCTACTAAGTTTTATTTTTGAAAAATAAGTCAGAAAATATATTCATGGGCATAAATCATCAAAAAGACGGCCTGGGGTGCCAGCCCATGGGTGAGTAGTGGTTAAAAGTTCCTCACACTCTGCTTTGGCAGCCCAGGGTTCACAGGTTCGGATCCCGGGTACAGATGTACTCCACTCATCAGCCATGCTGTATAGGCATCCCACATATAAAGTAGAGGAAGATTGGCACAGATGTTAGCTCAGGGCTAATCTTCCTCAAGCAAAGAAGAAAAAAGAAAAGAGGAGGATTAGCAATGGATGTTAGCTCAGGGTAAATCTTCCTCACCTAAAAAAAAAGAAAGAAAGAAAGAAAGAGAGCCTAACTGGAATCAGTAAAAACTCAAAATTTGGGGTGTGGCTCACATGACCACTGCCCTGTCAGTGGCAGGATCCAAAATTATATGTTCATTCTTTCAAGAGGGAAATAAAAGTTTATTTTGCAAACCCCAAATAATTAATTTTTTCTACTTACCTAGCAGCACAAAATAAGATGAAAAAACTAAAAAGAAAAGAAATTTAAAACTAGGCCTTAGTTTTCTTCTCTCTTTTTTTTTTTTTTTTTGAGGAAGACTAGCTCTGAGCTAACATCTGCTGCCAATCCTCTTTTTGCCAAGGAAGACTGGCCCTGAGCTAACATCCATGCCCATCTTCCTCTACTTTATATGTGGGACACCTACCACAGCATAGCTTGCCAAGCAGTGCCATGTCTGCACCCAGGATCCAAACTGGTGAACCCCAGGCCGCCAAAGTGGAACGTGTGCACTTAACCACTGTGCCACCAGGCCAGCCCTCTTAGTTTTCATAATTATAAAATAGGGATAATAAAGTTGATGGGGAGGACTAATTTATATTACATCTAGAAAGACCTGAGCACAATGCCTAGCACACAATAAGTGCTTAACAAATGTCAGCTATACTATTACCATTATACTATTTACTTGTACAAAAGTACAAGATTTACTGGCTTTTTGAAAAGTTGTGATCCAGTATCCAGAATGATGGCACTTAGGACTTAAATATGTTGGTAGAGACTCCTAAATCCTTTAAGCAGTGAAATTTCTTTGTAGCTATTTTTGTCTCCCAAAGATATACTATAACACATCTTAAAAATTACTGCTTTCTTGGGGCCTGCCCCATGGCTAAGTGGTTAAAGTTCCGCACACTCTGCTTTGGTGGCCCAGTTCACAGGTTCGGATCCCAGGTGTGGACCTACTCCACTGACTAGCCATGCTGTGGAGGCATCCCACATACAACGTAGAGGAAGACTGGCACAGATGTTAGTGCAGGGCTAATCTTCCTCAAACCAAAAAAGAAGAGGCTTGGCAACAGATGTTAGCTCAGGGCAAATCTTCCTCACATACACACACACAAAAAAATCACTGCTCTCTTAAAAGAGGCAAGTGCCTCCTAATGAGCTACCAGTGCTACAAAATAATGCAAGCAAATGAAACAATTTTTACAGAATACAATTGATTCAGACCAAGGTGGTCCAACAGAAATACAATGCAAGCCACATAGTAATTTTACATGATCTAACAGCTATATATTAAAAAGTAAAAAGAAACAAGTGAAATTTATTTTAATACGTTTTATTTAATCCAAAATATCCACATTCTTTTTCTGAAATCCAGTATACTTTATACTAACAGTATATCTTAATTTGGATTAACTGTGTTTCAAATGCTCAATAGCCACATGTGGCTAATGGCTTCTGTATTAGACAATGCAGACTCAGACTGTAGCAAGGAGGGTTTCAAATAAGGGAAGTCTCCCTAAACAGGTTTTAAATGGCGACACATGCACTTTATGTGAAAATGAATTAAGATATCTCCTTACTACCAAACAAACACACACTCCAACCTAGAGCTTTAATTACTCAATCAGTAACACCGTTCTTGAGGTAGTCACAACTGAGAGTTTCTACTATCAGTATCACAGATCTTTACAGGGCAAGAAACAGATCAAGTTGGATTATAAAAGAAAAAGAGTTCCAGATTCACCACTATAAGCAATGCTCTCTCCAGAGCTAGAGATGATGATTTCTAATAGTACTTGAACTGAACTAAATAAAAAATAAACTTTTAAAAAATTCAAACGATATGCTAACACTGTCAAGTACTTTTATAAAAATCACTTCTTAAATATAATTTAGTAGAGATCTACAGATTCTGGCTACCTGGCTACACCGTTCTAGTCTCTCTTCAACTAGAGAAAGTGTTCTTCAGCTACTCCAACCAATGTTTGATGAGCACCTATTCAGTAAATGCTGTGCTCTAAGTGCTGGGCTGGGTGGTGGGGATGATGATGGTGAAGACAATGACGATTTATACAAAGCAGGCACAGCACAACATCTAGTAACTATTATTATAATTATCTATCCTGTTTACTGGCCCAAGACCAGGATAACAAACTGGCCTGACAGGATATAGGTTTACTTCCTGATGTTCTTGCTAAAAGGACAGAGACAGGAAGGAAGTATGAGCTAGTAGAAGACAAATAAATATCAACTCCTGCCTCAGCATAATCCACCACCACCAAACTATCTAAGTGACCGAAGCAACTTCTCAGTATTTTTTGCCTTTTCACTGCCAAGAACTTCTCTATTTGAGCCACTTTACTTTCAGAGCAAGGCTTCTTAAAAATGGGTCCATGGATAGTTTTTAAGGGTCTGGGAACTCCTGAAATAAATGCAAAATGGTGCACATGGATACATGTGTTCTTTCTATCCGGGAGCAGAGGCTAACAGCCTTCATCATATTCTCAAAGAAAATCCCTGACACAAAAACAGGTCAGCAAAATAGGAAAAATCAGCCCAGTAACTTTAATGTCCCTGTGAGGATTAAAAATCTTTCTGTCTACAAAATCATCTTCTATGGTCTTCAAAATGAGCTAGTATTCAGAAGATCATTTGCCTTGTTTCATCATTTAACTTACGGCTTCTAGTCTGCCATAAACTTTGTAGGATTTAAGTGTGGAAATATTCTAATATTTGTAACATACTTTGATTCATTCATTCAACCAACTAACCTATACCAAGATTCTGTGGTGTCAGGCACTTGTGTGCATTTATTTCTAGATCTGTCCAAGTGAATAAGACATAGCTCCTGCCCTGGAGGTGTTCAAATAACAAAATTTAAAATGATATATATATAAAAAAGAGGGGCTGGCTCGGCGGCGTGGTGGTGAAGTTTGCTCACTCTGCTTTGGAGGCCCAGGGTTCATGGGTTCAGATCTCAGACGTGGCCCTACACACTGCTCATCAAGCCACGTTGTCACAGCGTCCCACATACAAAATAGAGGAAGACTGGCACAGATGTTAGCTCAGCAACAATCCACCTCAAGCAAGAAAGAGGAAGACTGGCAACAGATGTTAGCTCAGGGCCAATCTTCCTCACAAAAAAAATTAAAAATAAAAAATAGATCACATAAAATGTGGTGAATACTATTATAAAGGAATAAACTTGCTAGAAGCAGAAAGGAAAGTGCAACTAGCAATTAAGGTTTCAGGGAATGTTTGACAAAGGAGATGATATTTAAGCTGGGCCTTGAAGCATGAGTAAAAGTTTACAAGGTAAAAAGGTGTGCTCAGGCAAAGCAGAACAACAAGAATAGAGGAATAAAAGAGTGGTGGCATGCTGGGGTGAGAGGTAATAAGCCCAGCCACCATACGGCTGGAGAAGAGGGATGAAACTGAAATGGTAGCTTAGAGCACTCTGCCGAACACTGAGAGGACAAGAGCAAACAGCGTCTGCTCTCAAGGAGCTTTACGGTGTCCCATTGGGAGATGGTTCTACTTTACTGTGGGAGGTGCCTAAGGCCAAAGAATAGTCAGGATGCCAAGGGAACATCGCAAAGGAAGAGGCTTTACACCATACTCAGAAAAGTAAACTGGATCCAGCTGGGGATGAGGAGTCACTAAGGGATCTGAGTTGTATTTTATACAGCAGTTAGGGGTAGGATGGTCCAAAGGAAAGAAGGAGAGAGTCAATTAGGAGGTAATAGCCAGATAAGAGATACAGACTAACACTAAGACAGAAATGGTAGAACAGACAGGATAGATTTCCACAATACTGAACAAACTATTTTCTCATCTATTATGTAAGCTAAGCCCTAGGGATACAACAGTGAACAAACAAACAGTCCCTATGCTTAAGAAGTACATAGTCTAGGGCCCAGCTCCCCGGCCGATTGGTTAACTTGGCATGCTCTGCTTCAGCAGCCCAGGGTTTCACCAGTTCGGATCCTAGGCGTGGACATGGCACCACTCATCAAGCCATGCTGAAGCGGCATCCCACATGCCACAACTAGAAGGACCCACAACTGAAAAACATACAACTATGTACCAGGGGGCTTTGGGAGAAAAATGAAAAAAAAAAATCTTTAAGAAGTACATAGTCTAGTGAGAGATCCAAGTAAAATAGACAATTATAGCAAAATCTGATAAATGCTATGACAATTGTAAATATAAAAGCTATGGAGCCAGCCCTGATGGCCTAGTGGTTAAAGTTCAGCACACTCCACTATAGCAGCCTGGGCTCAGTTCCTGGGCATGGAACCATACCACTCGTCTGTCAGTTGCCATGCTGTGGCAGTGGCTCACAAAAAAGAACGAGAAAAACTTACTAGAATATACAACTATGTACTAGGGCTTTGGGGAGGGGGGAAAAAAACTATGTAAGATAGGCTCTTAAATAAGATTTGACAGATACGGGAGTTGGGAGGGAAGCAGTCAGAGAAGGCTTACTCTTCTAGAGGAAATGATGTCTAAGGTGAGATCTGAAGGATGAGAAGTTGATCAGGCAAAGGAGATGGGAAGGTAGGAATGATTGCAAGAAACATTTCAAAGATAAAAGAATAAAGATGAGACAAAGAAAAATCTCAGACTTCTAGCTTGAGTGACTAGATGGTGACGTCACTGAGAAAGGGAAATAAAAGAGAGACAAGGATAGTGATCAGCAGAAGATTAGAAAGTCATGTCCAACCGGACATTCAGCTGAAACACTAGCAGACAATGAAAAATATAGGTCTTGAGCTCAGGTGAGAGATCCAGGTATTTGATAAGATTATTATACACAACCATTGAACTTCCTTAGGTTAAAAAATCATACTAATTTAATCTGATCAATATAATTAAATCCCTATATAGCAAATGTTGCAGTAATCATATAAAGAAAAAAATGAGGGGCCAGCCCCATGGCCTAGTGGTTGAGTTTAGTGCACTCCGCTTCAGCAGCCTGGGTTCGGTTCTTGGGCGCGGACCTACGCCACACACCAAGCCATGCTGTGGTGGCGACCCACATATAAAATAGAGCAAGACTGGCACAGATGTTAGCTCAGGGCAAATGTTCCTCAAGCAAAAGGAGGAAGATTGGCAAGAGATATTAGCTCAGGGGGAATCTTCCTTAGCAAAAACGAAAGACAAAAAGGTATCCTGCCTCAAGCTCTCAGTGTCTTATATTTTCGACTAGAAACAATTTGGTGAACTAGAGATGAAAACAATGTCTCATTTTCTGACCAATAAGAATATTCTTTAGGGGGCTGGCCCCATGGCCGAGTGGTTAAGTTCGCGCGCTCCGCTGCAGGCAGCCCAGTGTTTCGTCGGTTCGAATCCTGGGCGCGGACATGGCACTGCTCGTCAGACCACGCTGAGGCAGCGTCCCACATGCCACAACTAGAGGAACCTACAACGAAGAATACACAACTATGTACCGGGGGGCTTTGGGGAGAAAAAGGAAAAAATAAAATCTTTAAAAAAAAAAAAAAAAAAAAGAATATTCTTTACCAAGAAAAATCGAGGTTATATATAGCTTTCTGTATCTCCATTGATTTTCAATACTCAGAGCAAAATATTATTCTAAGAAACATACTCCTTTCTTCATCGTGCTTTTCAGCATTTTCCAAATTTTTACCAGTATGTACTATAATCATCATCAATGAGGGAAAAACAAATCTGGTAAAGCATCGTATTCATTATACTCATTATAATTCCATATTATGTATGTTATTTATTTACAGGTTTGGTCCCTCAACCAAAATTAAGTATCTTCCTCTGAAAACCAACCAAGAAGGGGCTAATCTTCTGTCCAATAACAACTCAGTAAAAGCCACAAACAAAATCTGTTTAAATTCTTTTTTCCTGTTTGTAGTTATGCCCATCACATCTTGATATATTAATAAAAGATATAAAGGCTGAAGAGCGGTACCCTTACACAGGAAAAAACTGTTATTCACAATAACAAAAGCCAAGGTTTATAATGTAATATCTTGAAGATTTGGTGATAGTGATCTAATATAATCATTTACAAAAGTGAATTTTAACAACTATAATTTTAGCATGAGTAGATGAGTCTTATTATGACATTACTGGAGTTGACAGATGATGGAAGTCTGCCTACACTGTAGATCTCACCTAAAATAAAAGCCTAGGGAAAATACTTTCATAAATGTCAAATCATGTACAAATGAATTACACATTTATAAAATGTGACTACAATCTAAAATCTAAGAAGGTTGTGGTTCTCTATGATTTTCTTAATAAGACAGGTAGTCATAAAATATTAGATATGTTCTACTTTATGTTGTTAGCTGTGATTCACTATACAGGACTGCCACTAGTACAATTTAACATTATGGTCACTAGAAGTTAGTGAAAGTAACTAATATTACAAACGTTTGCACCAGCAAGAACCTTTTATGTATGATGCTCTTCTCACTACAAAAACCTTTCCTATGCTAAATTACTACTGTTGAAGTCAAGCAAGTCCTAGAATATTGGAGTATGTGTCCATTTTCATAGGTTTGAGAGGCAGAGAAGACAAGTACTTTCAAATCTAGCTAGTATTCAATGTACATTACACATAAGGCAACCGAAAATGTTAACAGACCATTTATGGACCATATGAAAATGAAAGTCTACACACCATTATAGACTCAGTAATCAAATGTTTACTTCTCCTATCCTGAACCAAAGTAAAAATTTTTAAATCTTAATGAGAGGCAGACTTCTATAAGAGAAAGAATGCAGAACTAGAATTCATATTCCTGGTTTGGGTGTCAGCTAGCACTGTTGCTGAGCTGATGTGACTTTGAATTTGATTTTTTTTTTTTTCCAAGAGTAAGGAAGAAATTGGACTAAATGACCTCCAAGGACTTTTTGGGGTTTTTTTTTTTTTTTAACTCTCTAGGATCCCAATATTAGAGGCTTCATGTAACAGGCAAAGACCAATTTTGAGCAGAAAATAAGAATTTGGCAGAATTTAGTAGAAGATATGCTCAAAACTAAACAATGATATTTTTTAAAGGTGCCCAGACTAAGTTCACAGAATGTCAAGTCACATTGTTCAAAGAGGTAGATGATACAAAGGCCAATCACTGAAATTACTGTGGATCTGAAGCTCTACTGACTTCAGGAGACATTTATCTCTCCAGAATTCATTCTTCTCTCCAGCAGAATCTTCATGTGGGGATACCCCTCCTCCATGTGGTCTTGGTGGCAAACTACTCGCCTCCACTCCCCTCAACCAATCCCACGACAGAGTTCATGATAAATTAATAAACTATACATCCCTGGCCACTTATTTTTTCAGGGGTAGGCATGGTCCTAAGCCAGTCCAGTCAGATTGAACCTTACAGCTTAGCCTGGAACTGCCAGAAAGAAGGCACTCCACTAGGTTTGAAATTATAAGCACATGAGGCTAGGTGTGCTACAGCCCCCTTGACAACATAATGGGAAAGTCTATCGAAGAATGGAACAATCTAGTGGAAGTGGAAACAAGAAATGGAGAGAGCAAGAGAATTGAGTGTATTATTTGAGCTCCAGTATGAAGCTATGCCTTAAGCCATCTCTACCTCTAAGAGGTCTTAGTTTCACAAGTCAATAAATTCACTCTCACTTAAGTTAGCCTGGGTTGAGTTCCTTCTTGCAACTGAAACAATCATAACTAAATTTCTCTACAGCAATCTCAGTGTAGTCTCATGGATGTGGAAAGATCATTGCCAAGTTCTTGCCATACAGCCCAGATAAATCATTTAACCTTTTATGCTTATGTCTCAATACCATCAGTAAAATAGAGCATCAGCCATGATCTGCTTCAAAGTGCTGTGAAGCTAAAAAAAAAAAAAGGTTTGTGGAAATAGAAAGTGATATTTAAATCCAATGCCCTATGGATGGAAAAATGGTCTCACTTTTTAAAAAGTAATTCTAGGAGGTCATTTTTATAATGAATATTACCATAAAGCTTCCAGGGAACAAGGGAATTAAGGAAATATTACTAGTACCTGCTGCATTTAGATTTAAATCTAATTGTTTTCAAGTCTGTTCCACACAGTACCTATGTATAAGAAAGAAGATTCAACTCCAAATCAAGCAGTCTTGAGATCAGGTATTAGTTCTGTTGCAGACAGGTTTGTATGACTTTAGGAAAAATAACCTCTGTAAGTATCTTAACTCCTTACCTGTAAAATAGGTATAACATCTATCTCAAAACTACAACGTTTTTGTAAGGATCAAATTTATAAAAGCTCTTGTCATGGTATCTGCATTTAACACTCCTTCCATAAAATGTATTAAATAATAATGTTTTCCTAATATCTTATTTGAATATCTAAAGTTGGAGGAAAACTACATTTCATTCAATTCCAAGATACACATTTTTCACTGTAGATATCAAATAGTATCTTATAGTTGATGGCATGCCATTGTTTATATGGCAGTAATTTTTCTTTTTATAGTGGTATATAAGAAAATAGTGCATCCTGCAATTAAAAGTTGTCTTAGATTTGATGAAATAAGGTACACTGAGTCCCAATTCAAGAACTATGGTACTTAACCAAATAAAGTAGCATTTACCAAGATATTTATGAGAAAAGAAAAGAGTGTGTGTGTGTGTATTTATATAATCAGTTGTAACTGTACAATACATACCTCTGTAGGTCAACTATTTCATTGTTAAGGGTATCTAGCTCCTTAATAGCAGAGAAATCTGCAACAGGACTTGATCCTATGATGTTCTAAAAACAAAAAGTTCACAATTATACATTATTACTATAATATTATATGTGGCAAAGCATTAAAAATGTTTAAAAACACTACATGGATACAGGGTATTACATATTTTATGGTAGTACTAACACTTTTAATTCACTTAAGAAAATCATATCTAGTGCAATTTATATACACACAAACATACAGTTAGATACTCAGACATTTTCCCTTAAATTCTCTAAAAGTTGTTCTACAATATGTACCACCACTTCCGATCCCAATGCCCTTATCACTTGATCCTAGACTGTTCATAATCTATCAGTAAAGCAGATATCAAGCTTATAAACTAATTCCTGAACTCAAGTGCAAGTTTCTTTGGGAAATGGATGGTGATTTATTTGTATTTGCATCATCTGGCACTGAGTAAGTACACAAATTTTTGTTGAATCTCAAAACTATAATGGTGGTTGATTTTATTCAACTCAACAAATATTTACTTTGTTAAATACTTAAATACTCAAAGTGTCTGCTCTATTTAAAGTAAAACCAACTGCTCAGCATGTTCCATAGCAAGTATTAATATCACCATATAAGAAACAGCCTTGATACATGGTTTTCTTTCAATAATGAAAGTGTCACAGTTGGTCTCTGAATGGTACTTGTGGTTACAAAATCTAGCTGGGTTTATTCTGGACTCTGCTATTTTACTAGCTGCATGATCTTCACTGTAAAATAGGGGAATAATCTCTGCCCTGCCCACTTTAAAAATTAAATGAAATAAATATTGTATGTGAAGCCACTCAACAAACTTGATGATATTTTATAAACGTAATATTATTATAATTAACTTCCTCAACAGCATTTGCTCTTAAAAGAGGCATGGCCTCCCAGTGAGTTGCTTCCACTCTGTCTCAATCTCCTTTGTGAACCACTGCTGATTCCTTACATAGCTGGCTGAAGTCAGGACAAAAAGATAACTGCTCCTTCAAACACTTGAACTACACCCAATGCTACAACAAGACTGACAAATAACAGAATAATCACCATCAGAAAATGTTAAAACTGAGGCCTGAACATGTACAACTAAGATACACTGAGGACCCTAACAGCAGAACATAAAACAGTATTAATACTTATATTGCTATGAACTTAACGTGTCATCAACTTGTACAACAGAGGAAGAAACCCTAAAGTTCACAATATCCCATCTCCTGTTTATATTCTCAAAACTAATCTGAAAACTGGGTTGTAGGTAGGGCAGATATTATTATTAACCCCATTTTAAAGCTAAGGAAACAGATTAGATGACTTAATTAAAGTTGAATGGAGCTATTAGGAGATATTGATCAGAAGAATTCTGATTAAATTCAAGTGCTGTTACAAACTATGCCCCAGGGCATTTGCATATCATGACCATTTAGGTAAATGAAACCATTATTCTAAAAGCCAATTTGATAAACAGGTACATGAATAAAATTTGGCAAATAATTCCTTCTATACTTCTTTATGCTAAACTATTTAGTCCTCAGAGGTGTTGGGTTTCGTTTTTGTTTGTTTTTTGACTATCAATACCAAAACTCACCTAATAAGAATCAATTAATATTATTTTCATTTTTATATTAATTACAGATTTGTATCAAATATACCTCTTACTGTTTTACTGTGTTTCAATGACACACAGACCTACCATCCTAAATTAAATTTAGAAGTCTTAAAGCGGATTTCTGAATGTGACAGGTATGCACTAGGATTTTAACTCTGTCTAAACTTGACTTCTGAGCTAAGTCTGGCCAGACAGTTTGGCAGGTGAAGAAAATGAAAAATTAGCACTTGGTCTCACTAAGAGTAGCTTACATCACCTAAATGTTACTGAGAAATTTGCTATCAGAGGTGCAAGCGTACCAAGAAACTCATGACTCCACACCTCTTCTGTCACTCTTACTCAAAAAAAGCGACTCACATTTGACAGTCTTTCAATGTTAAAAATACCATCAAATAAGAGTGAGACAAATAAGTTTAACCTCAAACAAGTTATAAGGTGATACCACAGATGACTAGAAGGAAGATTAGTGCACTGTAGTTGGTACAGCTTGTGTCACTCCTCAATTGCTGACACAAAAATTAAACTCCCATTCTAAAGCAATAAAATGGCATGCAACCAGGAAGCATGGAAAAAGTTCAGCTAACAGTATATAAAGTATGAGGGCATATGAAGAAAAATGTAGCAGATTCCCTGCTTTCAAAAGATTTTCTCTCACTCTGTTTAGTGCATTAAACAAAAATTCCACTTCGGTGATTTTAAGTGGATCAGAGAGGCTAGGGAAGGCAAGTTAAAATGCACACAAGGACCAAGTGACAGACGTGACAAAAACATGCTGTTTAGGTATCTTCTCTGCATCAACTTTGCTGCATAAAACACCTCTAATTTCAAAATATATCTTGTAAACCAAAAACTGTAATGCTAAAAAAGGCATAAAGTAAAGCTCTGACCTTGAGAGAGTAGAGTTAAGAAACTGAAAAGCAGAGTGCTGCAGAATGGAAAAAATAGTCCAAATTAGAAAAACCACAGAAAGGAAAGCGACAATCAAAAAAGGATTAGCCAAAGCTGCAAAAAATGCAGTTCTAAAAAAATCAGATTATAAAGAGAAAATAGATTATTTGAAAGACAAAACAAGAGCAAATTTTAAAGGTTAAAAACTTTGGTTAATAGATAAGACAACAATGATAAAATCTCATTTTAATGAATAATACTGATATCTGACAGACAACGGTGTCTGTGCTCTAGTAAATGGACTTCAGACAAATCTATTATATTAAAAAGTTGGTATAGCGGATGCAACTTAAAGTGTACTAACGTTACAGAGATTTAAATGAACACACAATTTGTTCAGAAAGTTTTGTCGTATCTGCAATTTGTGTTGGTGGAAGACTCAGTGAAGGCGACAAGCGAAAAAAATTAGTCTACGTAGGTGAAAGAAAGGATGAAACAACACGGCATCTCATAACTGAGATACAGTTACAGCAGAGGGCATAAATACAATTTTGTAACCTTTATCTTTTTAGGTGGCATCATTTTTAGCCTTCTCCAACTTAGGGAACCCATGTCCTATATCACCAAAAATTTCAAAAAATTCACAAAACAGATAAATACTGATTTTATTTAAAAATAAGCATAAAAAACTCTTATTAAGTAACTTCTATACCCTGTGGCTGTAAATTTCCATTTAGCTGACTTAGAAAAAAATCCAATTTTGACTTTAAGTTTGTTAAAATGGGATTTTCTAACCTATGTGACAAAATTAATGCAAATCCAAAGTATTCTATTAACATTGTAAAGAGAGCTCTCCTCACACCACACATTTGACAACTCCTATTATATATAACTGAGGAAGCACCACAGCAATGGTTACTTATAGGTTACAAGAGATTTAAAGATACAAACTATATACTTTTAAAGGCAAATAGCCACTGGAGTATGCAAGTCTTTTTTTCTTTTTTTGAGGAAGATTAGCCTTGAGCTAACTACTGCCAATCCTCCTCTTTTTGGTGAGGAAGACTGGCCCTGAGCTAACATCCGTGCCCATCTTCCCCTACTTTATATGTGGGATGCCTGCCACAGCATGGTGTGCCAAGCGGTGCCATGTCTGCACCCGGGATCCGAACCGGCGAACCCCGGGCCCCTGAGAAGCAGAACGTGCAAACTTAACCGCTCCGCCACCGGGCCAGCCCCTGCAAGTCTTTTTAAAGCTCTATTAAGGCCAAGATATTGTTAATGCACTATACTAGGAAGGGTTTCTAGATGAGGAGACAAAAATCAAGGCACAACATGGCTAAAACAATGTAATTTGAAAATTCCCACTGCTGGCCAGAAACTGAAAGGAGCTAAAACCTGCTTCTAGCCATTCAGATATGGAATTCAATCATATGCTCAGAAATAGAGAGTCACCTGTAGGACAAAAACCACACGAATTTCTCCTCAACATAATGTTTTTTTGGGGGGGGGGTTAAAAGTTATTTTACTTAAAATTGTACCAAGCAATCATACCTCTTAGATTTTGTTTTCAAATTTGTATTTGTTTTCAGTAAGAATGAACCATCAAATGAAACACAATAATTTAATTCTTATACATTTCATTTAAACTTTACATCTTATTCATAAAAATTAATTCACAAACGCAGGAGGGGAAAAATAAGACCACATTTTTCCAATTTTCAGATTGGAAAACATGGTTGCCATATGTATAATGCATGGTGGGGTAAACAAGCTGTAGCCCAAGGGTGTCATACATGGCATTTGAGCAGACTTCTAGACACAAACTCATCCACAAACAGTACACTGCTCCACTCCTAGCTAGATATGTTTTCTCCACTATTCCTCCAAATCGAGTCTATCATCTGACATAACACTTGTTCCTCTGTTAGTGCATTCAGGTTTTCTTTTTAAGTTGTCTTACCTTTTGTAAAGCGGCTCTGTCCGATGGTGGAATCATCTCAGGAGTAAGAATGTGAGGAGGATCAATGCCCTTTACTAACTTTTGATTGATTAAGTGAAAAGCTAAGGCAAACTGATCCTTTGAAAGCTTCCCACAGTCCTTTGTGTCACATAATGCCCTGTACAAATAAACAAAATGAATAGTATATAAATGCCACAACTACTATTCCAAAAATCCAGGGGAAAAGTAATATGACTATGCAGCTTCTTAAAAATGATGAGTTGAGTTAAAAATAAAAAGTCACAACTTGTGGTCTGACCAAAACTCACTCAAATGTTGGAAGACAGAGACCACCTAAAAAGGTTAAAAAAGAGAGAATAAAAACGTTCACCCTGGTGCTGAGCAGAGGCCTCTAATCTGGGATTGCTTTGTGCCTTCTTTCAAATTTCCAGAACCACTACAGAGTAAGAGTTGTGTTGGGGCAAAGAATTCCAATGTTCTCTACTCTCAACATTTTCAACATTAAAAGACATTAAAAATGAAACCACCTAACTTTCAACAAATTTGGTTCATTAGTGGCAAAAATTTCCATGTCAGCTTGCTTCCTGCAACTCTTGGAGTAGGAGGATATAAGGATCACCAAGTCAAAGCAGAAACAACAGCTGCAAATGCAGATCACATGCGAAGAGAAGGCAACAATCTGGAAAGCTTTACAAAATCACTTGAAGGGAATCAGCAAATGTTTTATTCTATTTGCTTTTTCTTTTCTTCTTCTTTTTTTTTTTAAAGCTCAGCTTTCTGAAGTCCTGATCTGTTTGATTCACTGAGAGGTAATGTGACCTGACAAAAGACTATAGGCTATGATGTCAAAGAAACCTTGAATTCCAACTTTTCTACTTATTTCTTGTTATCTTGGCCAAATTTTTTGACCTTGCCAAGCATTAATTTCTTCATCTCTAAAGTGGAGATAATACCCATCTTGCAAGGTTACTATGAGAATTAAAGACAAAGTGCATAAAAAGTCTGGGCATAATGCCAAGCCCATGACAGCTGCCATTTACTGAGCACGGTGCCTAGCCCAGGCACTCAAAATCAGCAGCTATTATTAGTTATACATATTTAATCTTTCCCAGTCTTGAGTTCTTGTTCCTTTCAAGGCAGATCTACTGTCCCCCTTTGTTCTTTTCTAAGTTTCTCTTGGCAACTATGTGGTTTCACTTCTGATGTTTGCTGCCCTTTGAAAACCTCAAAAAAACCTCTGGTATAGTAAAGTGTAATGGCAGCAGGCACACTATAAAGCATTTTCATATACATTATCTCCTTTAATGTGAAATTCACTAGAGACACTGAAGTTTGTCTTTTTTAAGAATGAAGTGTGCAATTCCTATGTAAAGGTACAAAAGTGTACATACATCCTACAGAATTACAGGAGTATGCCTTCAAGATACTGTTTTTAATACTGTTTAAATTTCAGATTTTTGGATTCTCCCTTAAAAATTTAATTATCTGATATAAACAGAGCTGCATTTCAACATTCTAATAATGACTAATGGACACTGTTAATCTCATAGAGCTTCAGGTAACCCATTCTCAAGCTTTTGTCTATTATCCAGAAGAAATACTCAGATTTAAATCTTCTCTATAAAGAATTCTGAAACAAAAACTACTGTATTTACAAATGTCTAAGAATAAGAATGCACAAAACTAGAGTTGATGCAAAACCATATTTGTTTTTTACATTAATTTAAATAAAGTCTTACCAAATATGGGCTAGCACGACAGAAGGTAAACCTGTCTTCAGGAAGATTTCACGGACTTCCAATCCAGACACAAATCCATCCATGTCTTTATCAGTTCTCAGGAAGATTTCATCATATTTAGCTTTTTCTGCAGGGGATACAACCCACTACAGGAAAAAATATATATATATAGCATTTCTGCCAAAATGAAACAAACTTTGAAGTGTCACTCTTTCAACCCATGACAGTATCTGTCACAAATTCTGAGCAATTCTACCCCACTAACTACAGCAACAGTGTATCACTTCCATCACACCCCAATGGAAATGCTGTGGTGAAGAGAAAACTACAGAAGCAAAATATAGGTCACTTGGGATTACGCTTACAGATACTTATTTTGCTTTTTTTCTTTTACATAACAACTAAATTCAAGCAGAGTTAACTCTTGACTTATGAATGACCACATTAATATGGGTAACTGGGAGAGTCTGTATAAACAAAATATACAGATAATTCTCAATCTCTATTTTTAATAGTTTCACTCAGCATTCTTAACTGTAGCTGAACTGGCTGATTTGCATATCCCGTCATTACTTTTCGTTACTCAACCTGACAAGAAGCAGGTTGGAGCGACAAAAAGACTTGGATGATCCAAAATTTGATAATTTGATCCTGCAAAATCAAGAGTTAACTAGAGATTAAACAAACAAAAACACCTATTAACTATGCTGGGGCAAGCATGCCAGATTAGCACGGAGTATCTTCTATCTCCAACTCTAATTCCAGGTAGATCAAGGCAAAGCCAATGAAACATCCATATGACCTAAGGAAAGCCAAATGGAGGACGATTATTTGTTTTCTCTAGGACATTACATTATACAGGTTTAATCAGAGGGAGCTCTAAACGTTTGATCCCTTTGATTGCTCCTTCTATCTTCAACAAGCAATCAACTGTTAAATGCCATGCACTTTGTTTAAAAAAAAAAAAGTCCTTTAACACTGATAAATCTATACCTGTCTTAACGGTGCTTTGGTAGGTAAAATGCCTACAGGTGGTAAGGAGTGGTAAGGTTCCTTGGCTGATGCTGAAGAGGGGATCAACCGCATAGAGCCTGATATACTGACCGTTTTTCTCTTAGAAGGTGGCACCAAGGCTGGAGGCAAGGACATTGGCACAGGTTCTTTCTCCAATGCACAGTATACCAAAAACATGGCCTTCAAAATAAATGAGCCAGGGTCATATATATTAAAATCACTTAACAACATTCACCCATTGAATTGATTATTTTTCAACAACAAAGCATCTTCAAGCTGTCTCAAATCCTTTTTTTAAGAAATTAGGCTGGGAAGGAAAGGAGGAGGAAGAGGGGAGAGATAAAAGGAAGGAAGGAGAAAGGGAAATAAATCAAAGCTAAGCAACTTTCAGGAAGATATCCTGAATAGCCAAAACTCAGACACACACACCCTTCAATTAAAGTTCTTGCAATGTCAAAAGCAAACAACCTGGGAAAAAAGTATTTGCAAAGAAAGAGCTAATCTCCCTTATATATAAAAAAATTCCTAGAAATTAACAGAAAAAAAACAAAATCCAATAAGAAAATGAGCAAAGAGTATGAACGGATATTTTACAGAAAAGTAAATACTATGAATGATCCATTCTTTAAAACACACAAATATACGCTCATTTTCACTCACAAGAAAATTACAAGTTAAAACTATACTGAAATACCATTTTCTACCTAAGTGGTAAAAATGCAAAGTTTCACAACATACTCTGTTAGCTAGATTGGAGAGGCACTCTCATACACTGCCAGTGGGAGCTCAAACTGGTACCAAGCCTACAAAGGGCAAAGTGACAACATCTACTAAATTTATTTACTGCCCCTTTGGCTCAGCAACTCCAAATCTGGGAATCTATCCTCAGACTTACCTGTCTACATAGGAAATGCAGTATGAAAAAGCTTAACTACAGAATTGTTTGCATCAGCACCCAAGTGCTCATCAACAGAAGACTGGTTAAAAAATTACAGTACATCTATACAATGAAATAGTATGAAATACTATGAAACAACAACAACCAAAAGCCCACAGGAAACATTGTGTATCATAACTGTGCTGGTACCTTCACACCTTCACAGGTATATACAATTCTCAAAACCCATTAAATTATATACATAAACTGAATATAGTTCACTGTATGTAAATTAGTCCTCAATAAAGCTGACCAGGAGAAAGAAAAGAATCAGTGCTCTCTATGTGAAAAGATATTCAAGACACATTGCGAAACACGATAAAAGTATAGTACTGAACAGTGTGTATAACAGTGTATAGTATGTGTTATCCTTTGTGGCTGGGGATAATAATTATTCACATGTGTTTATATTTGCACTAAGAAATTCCAGAAGGATAAACAAGAAACTAAGAAAAGTAGTTAGTTGGTTTTGGAGTAGGTATAAACGGAGAAGTTGAGGGCAAGGTTGGAAGTGAGATTTTTTTCCACTGAATATCTTCCTATGTTGTACTGATTTCTAAACCAAGAGAATGTATTACCTATTAAAAATTATTTTACATTATTAAGTACATAAAGCACTTGCACAAAGTGGGACAACCTGTATATAAACTGTCCCAGGATATACCCTCCATCTTAAAGAATTCAAGGCACCTTCAAGACTTTCAAAAGAAAAAAGTTTCCATGACTATCTTCAAGCATATAAAATTACACAAGGCAACCTGGAACCTCCAGAAAGATTCCAACAGCAACTGGGAAGAAGCTTGAGTGTTTCTTCTTAATATTTTTTTCTTCTGTTGAAAATGATAATTCTCCCCAAAAAGAAGTTTGCTTCTAATTCTAAATTAAGTTTTGTGGGGCCTTCAAGTCAATATTTATTGAGCACCTAATAGAACAACGACCTATGATTTCTGAGATTACTAATATCATTTTACAGATGAAGAAACTGAGGCTCAGAGATGCTAAGTAACTTTCGCACTCTATTTTTAAGAAATGATAAAGTAGGGTTCAAACCAAGATCTTCTGGCTAGAAAACTCTTGTTTTTTCCAGATTTGATCAGCTTTATTAGGAGTGCACATGTAATTTTACACCACCATGCTCTTCCCTACAAGCAATAAAACTAACCTTTAACCCATTGGTACCCAAATTTAGCAGGCATCAGAATTACCTGGACAGCTTGATAAAGCACAGATTTCTGGGCCCTGGTCCCAGAATTCTAGAATCAGTAAGTCTGGAGATGGGATAGAGAATCTGAATTTCTAACAAGTTCCCAGGTGATGCTAATGCTGTCTGTCCTGGGACCACATTTAATCATTTGACCCAAATCAAGAATTCTCCTCTCCCCATTCACTAGTCAACTTGAAGAATCTTTTTTAGAAACACATAAACTTTCCATCTCCAAAAGATTAAAAGTCCAGAAGGAAAACAATCTGGCTAACACATACTTTCAACCAAATTCACAACATATGTAATATTATTATATTGGCACTGATCTAAAAGAAGTGACTAACATGCACATTAAAGGTCAGCACTCCTCTTGCTGGAGGTGGGAGTCATTTCCTGGAAAAGTGGACACCAGAAGCAAAAAAGCAATGTCAGCCATCTGCTGCCAACAGACAACACATTTTTTCAAAGTTAAAACAACACATTAATTTCATGTTGACTTGAAAATAGTTTTCCTGACAAAACTGAAGCCAAAAATTTTTCCACCAACACAACAGAATAAGTGAACAGTATACTGCTAGGTTGTGATTTTGTTTGTTTTCTTATTATATTGAACTTTATCCTAATCAAAGTCTGCCACTGAAACACATACAGCAACTAAATCAAATGATGCACCTAATCACCAAAACAAAAAAAAGAAAAAAAAATCTGGCTGGCAACTTGTTCTAGAAAATGGATTTATACCGCTAGAGAGAGACACACACTTAACAGGAAGCACTTAGAGTATCTTCTTGATGATTTCAAAGTAAAACCATCAAAAATGAACCTGAGTTTATTCAGGGATAGCAGAGAAAGAGGGGATTTAGTTTCACTGTTGCAGTCAATTACCAGTAGCTACTTACTTTCTTTGATTTTTTTTGTCATCCTCTATGCTTTTTAGGGAGTATTTCTTAAATTTTAGTGGTCATCAGAATCACATGGAGGTTTGTTAAAACGCAGATGTTTCGACCCTACCCCAGAGGTTGTGATTGAGTTGGTCAGGGCAAGACCTGATAACGCCCATTTCTAAGAAGTTCTCTGGTGATGCTGATGCTGCTGATGGGAGACCGTACTTTGAGAACTAGTATTTTAGGAGTCTCCTTAGGAGTTTTATTTGCTCATTTGTCTACTTAATTATTTGAATTTCCAGTTATAATTTCTTAAAATAGCAATCCGGGATGAAAGTATCAGACGTTTCTTGTGTTTTGCAAGTAATACAAGTTTCTTTCATCAATTTAGTTCAACAAAACATTCATTGAGAAATTTCGAGCCACCAGGCACTGTGCTAGGCACTAGAACTACGAAGTGAAAAGATTTCTCACTTTTACAACCCCATAAAAGTAGCAAACATATAAAAAGTTAATTTCAATACAACGTAAACAGGTTAATATTAGACAAGTACAGGTCCTTTATAAATCTCCAAATGCCAAAAACTCTTCACACAATAAGGACCCAACAAATGCTACTGACAAAAATTTAGACCACTTTCAGTCTAAGAATTTACCTGACAGAAAAACTTTAGGCTTAGTTAAGAACGTAAAAACCAATAGATAGATATGAAGACTGAATACAAAGTAAAAAGGGCATAAGACTAGCTCTCCAAAGAATAGAGTAGGAAAAGGGAGGGAAAAGTACCTTTATAGTGGAGAAACCTAACCAAGTGATCAAGGTCAATACCACCAGTGCTGGCACATCATGTACCCCCTGATAAACGTGATGAGCTAGTCATTTCACACACATGGTATTTTTTCCAAAAGCCTATACCCCCAGTCTAATCACAAGAAAAACATCAGACCAACCTAGATTGGGAGACATTCTACAGGATACCTAGCTAGTACTCCTAAATAATGCCAAGGTCATAGAAAAACAAGGCAAGACAGAAACTATCACAGACCAGAGAGACTGAGGAGACACAGCAATTAAATACAATGTGGTAGCCTAGACTGGATCCTGGGACAGAAAGGAAAAACTGGTGAAACCCAAATAAAGTCTGGAGAGTTTAATTAACAGTAATGTACTAATGTTGGTTTTTCAGTTTTAACAAATGTACCATAGTAATGTAATATGGTAACAATGGGGGAAAGTGGGTGAGGGGTACTGAGGAACTCTGCATTATCTCTGCAACTTTATTGTAAATATAAAACCATTCCAAAATTTAAAGCTTACTTGAAAACAAAACAAAACAAAAAAACTATGATCTCAAAGACCCATGTTCAGCCCTGGCTCTGCTACTAACTGCCCTGCTTAGAGGAACTACTTTATAGGATCTTGCCCAATTCCAAAAATATATGAAAAAGCATGAGCATAAGCTCATTTACCAAATAGTAAATTACTAGATTTAGACGCCTTCCCTTTAAGTTTAAAAGCAGTAGTTTCAGCCTCAATAAAACAAAGAACTAGTTCACAGAACAGGACTGCAAACTTGTGGAATTCATCCCAACAAAAGAAAAAATAAACTTTAACATGATTATTAGTCACTTCTCTTGGATCAATACCAATACTATAATTTTATATATATTTTGAATTTTCAAAATGACATCAGCGGAAAATCTAGCCCTTGTGCAAAAGCTAATGCCCTGTCAGAGACTTTCTGCTAAGCTAAATGAGTCAGAAGTAAAACTCAGGAAGATATATTTCCACTACCCTTATACTCTAGTCATATAATTCACCAATAAGCAAACAGAATACTGGTGATAGAGACATTTAAAAATCCACATTCAAGGACATAGAAATTATTTTTAAAACCCATTTTATTATTGTGTGTGTACATACACACACACCCTTCTCAAAAGCCATTTTAGTTGTGGCCAGAACACCCAAGGCATGCCAAGGCCTGACCTTTACAAATTCACCTAAAAAAACCCTCAAAGATATTCTACACTCTGGATTTTTAATTAATCCACTAAGCTTCAGAGAATATGAAAAAGTATTTACATTTGAAAAGAAACAAGGACCATTCATTAAAGGTTCACATGGCAACAGAAGTTACACAAGTTAGAATCTCTCACTTCATTTATTCCAATTAAAAAAACAAACCAACCAAAAATTCCGTTTATGCTATAAAAGGAAAGAAAGAAACTGGTTAAAAATTTTAAAGGTAAGTCTCGAACATAAAGATTCAGGTTCATTCAAGTTTTGGTTCATTAGTAAAATAAGAAGTTACTGTAAAAAAAAAAATCCATATTGTAATTCAACAAACCAAGTAGAATCTTTCATTAACTTCATTTTTATTTGTTCCCACTTAAAAAATAAATATAGAGCAGATATGGGGTCTTTAAAACCAACAAAAAGTACCATTTAACCCAAAAAGAAAAGGGTAAGAATTTTAGAGCTAAGTCTTGAAAATAAATATTCTCATGTTCAATCCAGTTTTAATTAGTAAAATAAGATATGAAAAAAATCTCTGTTATACTTCAACAAACCAGAAAACTGGCAGAGTATAAACTGCCATAGTTCAAAAGAACTGATCATATGAATAAGTACATTAACTTTACATTTCATTATTTAGGAAAATAATTAAAATGCAGGGTTATTCCACTATTGAAAGAGTATTTTAAAAATTACTTCAATTTTCAAAGAAGAGTAAAATCAACTATTAAAATTCAGTTTTCAAAAATACTGATGCTTGTAAATAAAGATAAAAATCATGACTTACAGTTTAAGTTACAATGGCTATGTTGTAGTAATTATAATTTTTAAAAATAGCATGGACTATGTTGCCCCATTCATGAAAGTTAAAAGATGGAAAAAGATATACCAGGCAAATTCTACCCAAAAGAATGCTAGTGAGACTATTAATATTGCTAAAACTACACAGAAAATCCTAGAACCAAAGAACCAAATTAACTAAAATCTAGAATTTTAGTGACAAAAAAATGTTCTAAAATCTTGAGAGGTTGGAAGGTAAAGGGGAAAGAAAAGAACTGAAAATAACCTAAGGGTCTCATTTTACTGGAGCAAGGGTTAACAATCTTGTTTTCAAATACTGGAGAAATAAGTATGATAAGTACAGGGAAAAGTGTGTTAACCATTAATGGAACAGACATAGAATTTCCACATTAATAAGGGGGGAAAAGATGAATGAATCACAATTTGACAACCAGTAACAATAAGGAACTAAAAAAAAAAAAAAAGAAAATAATAATGTAAAATAAATAGATACGGTATGGGGAATAAAGTCAATATATGTGTCATTTTTTTTTAAAAAACAAAAACTGTCAAATTACGGAAAAAATTAAAAGACAGTAATGTGCCATTTTCAAGAGATACATTTTAGGGGCCAGCCCGGTGGCGCAGTGGTTAAGTGTGCACGTTCTGCTTCAGCGGCCTGGGGTTTACCAGTTCGGATCCCAGGTGCGGACATGGCATCACTTGGCAAGCCATGCTGTGGCAGACGTCCCACATATAAAGTAGAGGGAGATGGGCACAGATGTTAGCTCAGGGCCAATCTTCCTCAGCAAAAAGAGGAGGATTGGCAGCAGTTAGCTCAGGGCTAATCTTCCTCAAAAAAAAAAAAAAAGATACATTTTAAACATAAGAACTATCAGGTAATCCAAATAAAAAGAGAGCAGAAGCAGTACTAATATCATACCAAAATTAAAGGCACCAAGCCTGGTAACGTTGCAAAGAATTTCTGAAAGAACTGTACATAGAAAGAAACCAAATGTGGCAAAACAGTTAAAAATAGTAAATCTATGGGCCAGCCCCATGGCCGAGTGGTTAAGTTCCCACACTCAGCTTCGGTGGCCCAGGGTTTCCTGGTTTGGATCCTGGGCACGGACCTAGCACCACTCATCAGGCCATGCTGAGGTGGCATCCCACATGGCAGAGCCAGAAGGACCTACAACTAGAATACACAACTATGTACTGGGGGGCTTTGAGGAGAAGAAGAAGAAGGGGGAAAAAAAAGACTGGCAACAGATTTTAGCTCAGGCGCCAATCTTTTAAAAAAAGAAAAGTAAATCTAGGAGAAGGTATATGGGTGTTCACTATTTTTTTAAGTAGTAATTTCCTACAGACGTGTTGTTTATTCTTATTCTTTTAATAAAGGTTTACTTTATACTACTGTTTATCAAATGAGGATAATACTATTCTCCACCTGTACTAACAATGCTAGTACAAACACTCCTTTGAAATTTTTAATTTTTGTCTTTACAAGAAAAAAAAATGCCTCTATACCTCTCATCAATGCAAAGATTTTTGTACTAATATTCTTAAAACAAAAACCACTTTTTAGAAAGTTAATATACAGAGTTTGACAGTCTTTCAAAGCACATCATCAGCCAAATCTCTTCAATGCACCACCTTCCCTACAGCATCCCACCTTTGATACACAGCTGGGATAACTTCTGTCACCATTGTGAGGGGCATCCTCTGCCGTGTCCCAAACATCACCTACATTAAAATAAAAGACTAGGGACCTTGACCATCAACTCAGGTCACTTTAAATTTCTATTTCTGTATTTTTTTCCAAATGTGATAATATGTATTCTGCCTATTTCATTCAGCTCTTGGGATATAAACAGAATAAAATTTATGAAAGAGCAAAAAAAAAGTAACGACAAAGAGAAACAGAAAAATAATAAAATCAACATAATAGATTTACAGAAGTCTAATATCTTCTGAACAGAAACGTAAAAATAGGTCATGACCTCAGCAACAAAGAAAACCTTAACAAATGTTTTTAAGTAGATATTTTAAAGACCACATTCTCTAGTCATAATCTAATCCAGCTAAAAGTATACACCAAGTTAACAAAAACCAAACTTAATTACACTGAATTCAGGAAATATATTCCTAAATAGATGATGAAAGAAAACTAAAAATTATCTGAAAAATAGTGAAAAGAAGAATGCTTTGTACCAGTGGATCTATGGAATCCAGCTAAACCTGTGTGCAGGGAAAAATATGTCCTTTAAATGTTTTCAATATTAAAGATAATAAAGAATAAAGAGACTTAGTACTTATCATTAGAAATTAAAAAAAAAGTAAACCAAAAGAAACTAGGAAAAAATTAAAATGAAAGCTGAAAAGAATGAAATAAAAAGTCAAAACATAATAGAAAAGATAAATCCAAAACAAGGCTCTTTTAAAAGATCAATAAGCTAAACAAAATCCAATTAAATCAGGGGCTGGCCCCGTGGCTGAGTGGTTAAGTTCGCGCACCCCGCTGCAGGTGTCCCAGTGTTTCGTGGGTTCGAATCCTGGGCGCGGACATGGCACTGCTCATCAAACCACACTGAGGCAGCGTCCCACATACCACAACTAGAAGAATCCACAATGAGAAATATACAACTATGTACTGGGGGGCTTTGGAGAGAAAAAGGAAAAAATAAAATCTTTAAAAAAAAAATTAAAAAAATCCAATTAAACCAAAAACGAGAGGGAGCAAAACTACATAAGATTTGGAATGAGAAAGGAGCACAACCACAAACCCAGAAGAGATTAAAAAGAACAATGCAAATCGGTGGTAACAAGTTTCAAAGTCAAAGAAATGGACAATTCCTTAGCAAAATAAAGAGAGAAAATTTGAAGACTAATTAGCAAATAAGAGATTAAAAAGGGGATTAGACATCTACCATTCATGAGTTCACAGCAGAGTGTTATCTAACCTTTAAAGAAGAGATGAATGCAACTCTACTTGGAATTAACTATCCTGTTACTAAGGACAACAGGTCTTCAGATAATATGTCAAAACATTGTCTGCCTTCATTAATGAAGTGAAACTGAAGTGTTATTCATGTTTTCCTTTAATGAAATCAATGTGAAAACGTGGGGGTATATTTGAAGTAAAATTATTCCATAGCAGAAGCAGGTACTGAGATGTGTGGTCAAGTTGGGATACAAAAGATAATACCATTCAGCATCTTTACAGTGCATTATCCAAAGCATATATTCCTATGTACCGTAAGGTCAAATAAAATGAAGATGGCAAAAACACATTTTCTATCATCCATTTGTTTAAAAATATTTATTGACTACCTATAAATTCTAGATAAAGATATTCATACCAACAATCTTAGGGAAACATAGTGTTCCTCTAAGGATGAACTAAAACAGGAAATTTTCACTTGAGAAAACCATTAAAATGTTTAAGATTTTAGGAGTATTAGGTTACTTACAACTGCAAACTCATCTCTGTCAAGCATTCCATCATGGTCAATATCACTCAACTCCCAAACCTTTAAAAACAAAGAATTGAGAAAGATTAATGTTCTTTCATTTCATGTGCTACTTGTAAAAACCAAATATAAAAATGGAGGAAAAGTTTAGCCTAAACACTGTAATATCTATTTCTCTGAGAATTTCCATTTATACTAATCATTTTATTCTATCACTGTGATGTGCTATATTAACATTATTGTAAAAAGAAGTAATAATTCTTAATACTTTTTAAATAGAAATTCCTTTACGAAATTTTAAAGAAAATATTTTGTTCCTCTCAAGTAAGAAAACAATTATGTACACAGTACTTTAAACAACTACAGTGCTTCTTCACAAACATCACCTCATTTAAGTCATGCAACAACTCCATGTGGTACTATCAACCCTGTTTTAGACATTACTTATCCAGGATCATGCAACTATCATTACGTAAAAGAATCAGTTTTCAATGTGAGGACTTTCAACTAAGTCCATTATTGTTTTCCCTACACTACAGAATCTCTAATCAACTAAAAGAAATACCCACTGAATACTGTGTTATTAACCTTTAACCAGCTAATGTCCAGGGCTGACAAAGGAAAAATAGAATCTAAAAGATCATGGTAGATTAGGTCTAAATCTGGAGTAGTTTCCATAGCTTTAGACCACTTATAAAACTACATTAGGGCCCAGCCCCCTGGCCAAGTGGTTAAAGTCCCACACTCCACTTTGGCAGCCCATGGTTTTGCCAGCTGGGATCCTGGGTGCAGACATGGCACCACTCATCAAGCAATGCTGAGGTGGCATCCCACATAGCACAACCAGAAGGACCTCCAACTAGAATATACAACTGTGTACTGGGGGGCTTTGGGGAGAAGAAAAAGAAAAAAAAGGAAGATTGGCAACAGATGTTAGCTCAGATGCCAATCTTTAAAAAAACCTAAAAAACACTACATTAAATCCTTGGAAAAAAGATATTTAAGTCACTCAACAAAATTTTACTCAGGGCAAGAAGACAAAGTGTCCTGGTGAGAGACAGGAGTGGAGATAAACAAGTGCTTGGTCATTAAATGCCTTGAAAGAGGCTTGGACTTCAGCCTAAATGCAACGGAAAGCTACTGAGAGGGTTAGTTTTAAGTTAAAAAATAACAGGACTAAATTTCTAGTTTAGAAATTCACACTGACCACACAGTGGAGAAATGAATAGTGGGGAACAATACCAGAAAATCAATTTTAAATTAATATTTATTGAGCACCTAAGCTATATAACACTGCTCCAGTGGTACTACTACTGGTGGTTTAGTGGCAGTCATTGTGATCATCATCATGGCAGCCAGCACTCAAAGAGTATGGACCAAATGCTCTGCTAAGCACTTTACATACATTACCACATTTAATCCTTACAACCCTATAAACTGGAAAACACGCTCATTTGAAAGATTAGGAAACTAAGATATGGTTTCCTAATGATTTGCCAAAGGTCACACAGCTAAGAAATGGTGCAGCCAGGATTTGACACTATGTAGTCTTAGCAGTGGATTAAAGAAAGGGCTGGAGGTTTAATGAGAGGAGATAAGGTTTGAAATATGAAGAGGGGTAGAGAGAAACCACTAGAGAAACAGTACAAGAGTGGCTGGCAGTAGGGAAAGCCCTGCTGAAGTTGGTGACCACGAAATTATGATGACACCAATCTTTACTAGACTTTCTCAGTAGTCTATACGCAGCCACAGAGAAGGCAGACAGGAAGTTCTATTTAGAGAGTAGATTTATGATTTCAGAGATGAAACTATTCCTTATGACAAGGCCCCATGTTACAGTCATGAAGTAGGCGGCAAATGTAAAATACTGATGGTCTCCACAAATTAAGACAAGGAATTAGGAGGTCACAATGTACATAAAGAACAGAAGACCTATTTGATGGGCATATATATATATAATTTCAAATACTCATATTTTAGAAGGAATAACCAAAGAAATAAATTGGCAGTAATTTTATGTATAGTCAGAACAAAAAATTCTGTAGTAATACAACTTTAAAACACCTGTGTATTTTTTAACAATAAGCTATAAGTGCTCCTAATAGACACAAAATTAAAATACATAAAAATTACATTTAGAATTTAATAATATCTTACTCTTCCAAGGATATCCACAGGTAACTTAGAGTTGAGCAACACTGGTTTCACTTTATCACCAGACAGAAATCCATTCACTGGGCTTAAACTATCAAAAATAGCATCATATTTGGCCTTATCTTCAGACTATAATATAAAAAACATCACAAGTTAAGTAAAGGCGACTGCAGTTCTAAAAATCAAGTCCTCAAAAAATAAACATTTTTTTAAACTATCATTTAAAAAATATTTTTCATTTTCATCAAAATACATTACAGTAAATAATAATTTAATTTACTCCACTCAAGAGTTCAGTAACCCCTCCATTCCTTTTGTAGCTGGAACACTATCTTTGCTTTTCTACTGTTAGGTTAGATTCAGAAGCTTTCAGTGATAGAAGGGCTTTGAGAAGAGGTAGTCCAACATTCTCACTTACACAGATCCACAGCAAGTAAGAAACTTTTCTAAGAACACACAGCTAGTTAGCGACTTCCTAAACATGGTGCTAGTTACACTTCAAACTCAAATTTCAAAAACAAAATTGCTGTCACAGGCATCAATATCAGTTTCCCCCATTTTTCCCAAAGCAAGATTTCTTTTCCTTATCAATAAAAAGACATTTCCTAAAACCCCGGAAAGTTAATTGTAAAACATAAAATACTATTCTTCATGATTTGCCCAGTCAAGGCCAAATCCCTATACTTTTTAAAATTAGTTAATAAACACAAGCACACAAAGACATACAAACCAAAATGGCTTTCTGACAAAAATGTACACATTTATTAAAGGTCATTTGATCTGCTATATTCTAATATTATTCTAAAATTACAATTTTAAAAATCTAATAACACAGCTATAACCAGTGTGATGCCTCCAAATAGCTATAATGCAAAATACCCACTTCAGAAAAAGATTTCAGAAAGAATAATTTTTTTTAGAGCCATAAAGAGAATATATAGTTAACCAGAATTTTCAAGTAAGAAATAATACTAGTCAGGTAAACTACTTAATCATCAAATATTTTAGTTAATACAGGATTATGACGTCACCATTTTTAGTTTACACTATGTAACAGAAATGAGATTAAGCCAATAATAATTGTCACAAAATGATTGACAGACCTGTCGGACCCTTCAAAAGATTGCTACTATCACAGGCCGGCCAGGAGGCTCAGCGTTAAGTGCGCACGTTCCGCTTCTCGGCAGCCCAGGGTTCGCTGGTTTGGATCCTGGGTGCAGACATGGCACCACTTGGCACGCCATGCTGTGGTAGGCGTCCCACATATAAAGTGGAGGAAGATGGGCATGGATGTTAGCTCAGGGCCAGGCTTCCTCAGCAAAAAAAAAAAAGAGGAGGACTGGCAGTAGTTAGCTCAGGGCTAATCTTCCTCAAAAAAAAAAAAAAAAGATTGCTACTATCAGTATTTCCCCAACAGTAAAAAATGAAACTCTAGTGCAGATTGCAATATATTTTGGAAGCAGGAGGAGAGGATTATACGGAAGCAAAGAAGGGTAAAAAGAGAATAGTTACAAAGTTTACTTACTTTTACAGCCCACGGGAGCTCAGTTGCAGAGGTTCCACTGATTAGCAAAGGACTACTGGCATCATGCTTAAAATGAAAATTCAGTATATGAAGGGTTGAAACCCCACATCAATAAACAACAAAATGGTCTTTGAATTTAAATACATTCACACAAAACATTGGATCTCACTGCACAGTACACACTATTTTACATTAATTCTATTAGACTTTCATCTAAGTACAAATGAAAAAATAACTGAGTTAGCTGCATAAGTGATTGTGAAGCAGTAACTAAAATATATATTATAGAAGAAATCTTATTACAACTGAGATCAAGATAAAGATATCTGAATGTAACAGAAATATTTATGGTCCTATTAACTGATGACTTTTTCCCAACACTATTTAAGGAAAACACACTGGTACAAGAACCCAACTCAGGATTTCTAGGTACATGAACTTACTAAGAGCATGCCCAAATTATTATGTCTATCTGCTTATAGAGACAGATGAATATATTTGAAACATTTTTATAATAACATAGTTAGACAATGAATCCCTAAATTAACCGCTGATTCTATACCTAAATTTAGAAGTGCAGAAATTCTCAAAACTAAAGTTAAATTCATAATACTCAGACCAAATATTTTTAAGATACTGAAGTTAAAAACAAGAAGAGTCATGAAACTTCTGAAAAAGGGAGTAGAGTGGGGAGGACTACCTCTGACAGATATAAAAATAAATTACAAAATATGATAATTAAAACAATGTGAGATCAGGGCCTAGCCCAGTGGACAAGTGGTTAAGGTTCCACGCACTCCACTTCAGCAGCCTGGGTTTACAGGTTTGGATCCCAGAAGCAGACCTACTCTGCTCACCACTCATGCTGTGGAGGTGTCCCACGGACAAAAAAAAAAGAGGAAGACTGGCATAGATGATAGCTCAGGGTGAATCTTCCTCAGCAAAAAAAAAAAAAAACAGTGTGAGATCAGCATATGGATAAAGACATCAATGGGAATGAACAGAAAAATCCAGAAAGAAATCAAAATACATATGAGAATTCAGCACATGATTGAGGTGGCATTTCAAATCAGTAAGGAAAAGACTGATACATTCAATAAACTGTATTAGGTCTCTAAAGTAGCCATCTTGAAAAAAATCATAAATTTGAATCCATACTCCTATCTCATATCACGGCAAACATAAGTGTGAAAAAAGAAACCAGAAGAAAAACTTAAATCCTAATAATTCATTTACATAGAAAACAATGACTTCTTTATGGAAAAAAATCATCACCAAGTCAAACGAAAAATGATAAACTGGGAAAAATATTTGCAACTCATCTAGACAAAGCTGTTTTCTTAATATATAAAGAGCCTCTAGAATTCAATAGGAAAAAGATCAACAACCCTCGAAAAATAGGCAAAGTCTATAAACAGACATTTCACATAAAGGCAATGTAAATGGCTGATAAGCATGAGAAAAACTACTCAACCTCACTCTATAAAACCAAAAGGACAAATTAAAACTACACTTACATTCCATTTATCATCTATCAAACTGACAAGGATCCAAAAGTTTGGCAACAGTATGTTAGCAATAGTGCACTCAACCAATTGCTGGTGGGAGTACCAACTAGTACAACCACTATGGAAGACAAGTTGATATTGTATGTGAAAATTACAAATGCACAAACTTTTCAAACAGCAATTCAACTTCCAAGAATTTACACACATAAATATATTTCTGTATATGCAAAATGACAGATATTCAAGGTTATTATTCATTGCAGCATTTTTTATTATAAAAGATTAGAGACTAGCTAAAAGTGTATCAATACAAAGTTAAATACATTATGGTAAATAGAAGCAAGGAAATGTTATGTAGCTATGAAAAAGAATGAGGAAGCTTTTATGTGATATCTGAAGACCTCTAAAACATATTATTAAAAAAGGTATAGACTTGTGCATATAATATGCTACAATTAATGTAAAATTAGGCAATAAGTATTTATATTCCTTTATATACACATATAACTCTGAAAGGATACATAAGAAACTAGTAACAGCAGTAGCCATTAAAAAAGAAAATCAAGGGCTGGCCTGGTGGCTTAGTGGTTAAGTTCATGTGCTCCAGTTTAGTGGCCAGGCGTTCACAGGTTCAGATCCTGGGCAGAGACCTAACACACTGCTCATCAAGCCATGCTGTGGTGGCATCCCACATACAAAACAGAGGAAGAGTGGCACAGATGTTAGAGACGTGACAATATTCCTCAAGCAAAAAGAGGAAGATTGGCAACAGTTGTCAGCTCAGGGCCAATCTTCCTCACCAAAAAAAGAAAATCAGGTAGCTGAGTGATAGGGGTTAAAAGGAAAACTTTTTAATATAGTAATTTTAATTTTCAAATTATGTGGTATCACCTTTTTCAATCAAATAAAATTTAAATTTAAAAGCATTTCTTACAAATCTTGGTGGAGGAACAGCCAGGTTCAAGCTACTCAGTGAAACCTCCAATCCATTCTGGGCACATGCCACAAGACGCAAAGCAATGAAGAATTCCTGAGAAAGAAAAGTATGAATGTTAAGAGCATTATCTATCTATCTATTCATTCATCCATCTGTCCGTCTATCTACACACATACTTATAATCTGAAAATATAAAACATTTTGCAATTACTCCAAGGTTTTTATGTAGCAACAAATATAACAGTACATTTGCTTGAAAAATACTTGCTTTAAAATTGGGAAGAGATTTATGTACAAAGATGTTCCTAACAAATAGAAAAAAGTCTCAATATAAAAGGAAAAATAAACAAATTGTGATACATACAGTGGAAATCATGCAAAATTAACAATCATGCTTCAAATAACATTTAATGATGTTAAGAAATGTTTTTTATCATTTAAGAGAGAAAAAAGAATCTGAAGAAAAGCCTAGAAGAAAATAGTACCTAAATGTTATCAAAAGTCATCTGTGGATTGGAGATTATAAATTTTGAAAGTGGATCAACCATTGCTATTCCAGAAAAGCTACAGAGAATAAATGTGCAGCATCTAAAACAATTATATAACTGCTTGACTTCAAAATACTTGTAAATCTCTCCCAAAGGTCCTTGGATTTTTGGCATTTGAAGTCTGGGTCAAAATGTAATAAATACAAACAAAGATGCTGAAGCAACTGGTTTTCAGCTGTTGTGAGTTACATTCAGGTCTGGAAATAGACATAAAAGTCCTCACTCCACTTATAATTACTTGCAACTTGTCAATACTCTAGTACAACTGCCGATGCAATCAACCTTTCACCACTTCTCTCAAACCTCCTACACTCACCTATACCCTTCGTACCCAATTCCTAACATATTCTTAGAACCTTGCAGGTTGTCTACTTTATATAATACTTTGCCTTCACTCATAAATTTCTTGAGAAAATGCTATTTCAAGATCTCTCCGTCTCTTTTCATTCACTCCACAAGCTTCTATGCACTCTGACTTCAATTCCCACAATTAACAAGAGAAACTACTGCCTGTGTCACAAATAACCTGCTAGCTACCAAATACAATAGACTCTAAAAAAAAAAAAGCCTCATCCTACTTGTTTTCTTTGGCAGCCTGGACAATATGCTCCTCCCTGAAGCTCTCCTCCACCAACAGAGCTTCATAAAGCTCTCCTCTGACCTTTGAGTCTCTTCTGCTTGGAGTCAACACCTCCTCCAACCTTTAAATGCTCGTATTCTAAGTATTCCAACATTAATCCTCTTTTTCTTCTCATTCTATGTGAGATTCAATTACTGTTAGGTAATCAGGCCCACTTCCATAGTATAGATCAGATCTGAAGTGAAATAGTCCCCCATTAAATGCCACTTGTGCTCCTTAGAAGTTGTGAGGCCATGGGCAAGTTAAATAAAACTCTTGTATAAGAGAAGGGATAATACCTACCTTGTAACGTATTGTGAGGAACAAAATAAAAACCATACTATAGGAAAAAAGCACCTATCGTCACTTTTGGCACACAGAAACTCAGGAAGTATCGAGGAATTTTTTTTCTTTCATATGTTAATTCAGAAATCTATTCCTCCAATGCAAACATCAAAGTTTTAACTGTAGACCCATAAATCCAGTCACCTGGATGTAATAAAGACAACTCAAACTCAACACCTTAAGTCCAGGAATATCAGTGAAGAATTTATTACACTGTAAACTCATGAAAATAGGGACCACGTCTGTCATGTTCACCTCTGTATTGCCAAAGCCTGGTCAAAACACATACTCAACAAATATTTGCTGACTGAGTGCAGAGCACCCTGGGTACCCATATGAATTTAGTTTTTCTGCACCTCCAGTGTGCCAAACTGCTCCTTCTGCCCAAGGGCTCTAATGGGGACTACAATCTAGCCCTGGAATCTTAATTAAGAGACTGAGTATTCTCAACTAATTTTTCCCATCCCTTTTCTGAGTTTGATACTGCTTCAGCTATCCCTTTAGGGGGGAATTAGCTTTGAGTAGCAATGCTCAGCCAATGTATCAGCATGTAGCAAGCTTTGAATTCGATCCTGTAGAACTCTGAAATCCATCCCCAACAAGCAGAACTTCAAGTACACTGATAGTGTCCAACACTCACAACCACTTTTACATATTTCTGGTCTAGGGCTTACTTCTGGCCTGTAAACCATTTTTTGGTTTATACGTTAGAAGTAAGACCTAGACCAGAATACTCAGATTTGATTAATCAAGAGCTTCCTTTCAAACATATGGGGCAATACCATCTTAACACTTAAGTAATAACATCCACTTTTATTTATAACCCTGTACACTTACAAAATTTAATTAAAATACAGAGAGCAAAGTCTCTCTGAATGACTGAGAAAAATAAATTCCATGTTATTGTTTGAACGGCATCCCCCTAAAACTCATATATTGAAATCCTGTCCCCCAAAGATAATGGTATTAGGAGGTAGGGCCTTTGGGAGGTGCTTAAGCCATTAGGGTGGGGCCCTCAAGAATGTGATGACAGTCACCCATCCCTTAACCACAAGGATCCGCGATACATTCAGAGAAACGTGTCGTTAGGTAAACATCATAGAGTGTACTTACACAAACATAGATGGTATAGCCTACTACACACCTAGGTTATATGGTACTGATCTTATGGGACTACCATCATATATGTGTTCATCACTGACCAAAGCATCGTTATGCAGTACATGACTGTAGTGCCTTATAAAAGAGGGTCCAGAGAGATCCCTAGCCCTTCTGCTATGTAACGAGAAATCTGCAACCTGGAAGAGTCCTCACCAGACCATGTTGGCACTCTCATCTCAGACTTCCAGCCACCAGAACTGTGAGCAATAAATTTCTGCTATTTATAAGTCACCCACCCACAGTCTGTGGTATTTTGTTAGAGCATCCCAAGCAGACTAACACACTCCAGGAGAACAAGGTCACCAAATTAACAGTAATCTTTGAGAATTAGTTACTTTAATGTCTACTGGTTGGAAATATTTCCATTTTTATGACACTTGCCCTTGCAAAACCCTATTGGTGGTAAAAACAAATTCTTAGCTTAAAAATACAAAAAACTCCTGGCTATTTTTTATTCTGAATCACTCAAAAATATTTTCATAACAATTGTCTGAATCTTACTTGTTTGTTCAGGAGACCTTTGCCATCTGTGTCAGCTAAATCCCAAATCTGAAATTTAGGAAAAAAAGTATCAATCTATATTTTAAACAAAAATCATCTTAAAGATAAATTAAATCCCTGCAATTTACAACATCATGCTCCTTGGTAGTCAGATTTAAGAATCACAGAATTAAAAGTAGAAAGAAACCTTAAAGATCATTTAATGCAATCCTTCACAAAGATACTAAGGCCCAGTGAGTTTAAGAGACTTACTTAAGAACATTCAAGGAATCTGGGAAAGAACTAAAATACAGGTTCTAACTCCAAGTCCAATGCTCTTTCTACTAGAACATACTAGCTTGATTTTAGATCCTCATAAGATGATATTCTTTCTTATGGGTAAGTTGAAATACTTATTGTTGTGAATAATTTATTTGTAACATTTGTAAATATGTTTATTTGTGAATAGCTAAATTATTAATAATGATTATTTTTCAGGGTTTTGAAATACATATCAATATCATCTATAAGGATTCACCAGGAGATCAGGCCAGGAGAGGGACTTCCCATCTCTCTGCATTCTTTCCTAAGCTTCTCATCACCTCCCCTATTTACCACATGTTAAACACAGTTAGAGACAGTTATAACAGAGGAAGTAATGATAGAGCCAACTCAGAGTGAGTGACAAGGGTCCCAGTCTGCACTGTTTGTCCCCACAATAGCCAAATGTACTATTTCTTCCTCATTCATCCTACTAAAAAGTTAATTTGTTTTCTAAAAATCTAAAAAGCATCTTACTTTTCAAGAGGGGAAATCACTACACCACAAATTTCCTCCATCTCATTACTGTAACTTCTACTATAACATAGTTCTAACCTCTAAGTTTCTTGACGGTATCTTTCTGAATTTGCATCAAATTTATCTACACTACTAAATATTCATTATAATCTAGTTATAATGAACAAATACTACCTTTCCAAGTATCAGGTCTGGAAGCCCTGATTTTTTCAGGAAAGCAGCAGCATCAGAAGCTAATACCCTTCCAGTATTGCCTGTATCAACCTGAAAGATACAAACTGTAAGTTAACAACAAAGACAAAATTATCATTTACCTGCCTTCCTCCCTGTGATTTAGGAACTGGCTTTTTCAAAAAGGGAACAGGAATCCTTTGACTAACAAAGGTCAAGGAACATGCAGAAAACCATATGAGTAGACTACTATCTCGGCAGCACGGGCAATTTACAAAGTTTTTTATCACACCCATTATATAAATGGGAAAACTGAAGCTCAGAGAAAGTAGAGCAAATTAGTAGAGTCACAACATTAACACACATCCGACTCCAAGTCTTCTATAGTTGCCATTGAAATTCCAGTATACATGAAAGGTAATAGGAGGAAAAGGGCAGCATTTCCTGGAGAGGTCTTTTCATAAATGGGAATAGTTGTATGTGTTATCTGATTTTTCAAACATCCTAAAATCATTAACTTCTGCTTTCATACTTACTCTTAGAAACCGCAACACTTAAAAAAAAAAAATCAAAGCAGCATCAGCTCTAAAACCAGCAATGATTCCTTAACAAACTTAAAGAGACATTTTTAAAACTGTGAGGTTCCTAAAGCACTTTAAGGGACACATCATTTTAACTGATGGGGACTTTCCTTTAAGACAGAATGAGGTCACCAAGAACAGAAAAACAGTTCAAGAAAATAATGATTCTCACTTCTGTAAAGATTTCCTAAAGTAAAGTTCTATTTTCTAAAAACGAAAAGTAAATTTTAAAAAGTCACAGGCAATGTAACATGATACTAGGATGTTTGTGAGCTAGATGTTTCTCTGGTTTAGTTAAAAGATTAAGTTTGCTTGTAAACATATACAAAGCATTCCAAACAGCCTAATTCCAGCAAAGGAGCAAAAGAAAAATCCTTTCTTTCAAGTGCTACAACATGGGATAAACCAGGCACTCAGCAAAAATAAAGAATTGCCCAATCCAAATTTGGGGTAACAAGGGAGTACGAAAAGGATTGGGAAACCTGCCTCCAGAATTTTCCAGAACTCCTTTTCTTTGCCCACTTCCTGACCAGGATGGGGGGAAAAAAGGAACACCTACCACCAGCAAACCCTAAATACAGAGGCACTCAGGGAAAATACTGACCAAACTCTCATGAAATACTTATGTACTGTATTCCAATAAAGAATTTTACTATCTTCCATTCTTTCAGTTACTATAATAAACAGCGCCATTTAGTTTTTGTCATTTACAGGCAGTTTCTGTTTACTGTGATGCTTGCCTAAATGCTGTGTCATAAGGTACCAGCTAGAATGAGTCTTCAACAAAGACAGTCAGTCTCAAAACCTCATGCATGTACACTGAATTATTAACACTTGAAAATACAGACTTTTGGGTAAAGACTTCTGAGTTGATAACAGTTGAACAACTTTCAGATTGTGCTGGTAGACTAAGTCAGAATTTCTAGAACTCTTTGCAGTCCAGAAGTAGATATATTTCATGAAAGCAGACTCCTGACTCAAGATGCAGGGAACCAAGAAGTAATCACACAGGAGTGAATGAACTGTTGAGGAAAATTTAATTATGGTTATTTACTTGGAATACTGTTGGTAGTACTTTTAATACTCTATTTTCTAATGGATATGTGGAAATGCCCTTTCTTTTTCTTACACTATCTCTAACCCTCAATTTAGTAAGCTCTGCTTTTATAAAGTGAATGAAATAGTTTTCAATAGTATTTGATTCTCACTGACCCTTCAGAAGTGAAAGAAAAAAAAAAATCTTTGACTGAATGTCCTTACTTTTTTATGGCAATATAATTATTACATAGGTTAAATAACAATTTGTCCTTCTTTTTATCAGGATATAATAGAGTAAACAGACTTTGCAAAACAAGGCCATATTTGAGAATGATTCTCTTTTATTCAGCTAGAACAAACCACTATTAAGGAATAAGGATTGACTTTATGTGGAGCCAATGTCTGCAAAGCTCTCCCAAGAAAACTGGCCTGCAACCTGGTTTAGAAGGTCCCAGTCTCTCAGGTAGTAAAGCAAGGTTCACTTACCAGGCTAGGAACTTTAGCAGATATGGGAAACCTCAAGACGAGATAAATTCACTCAAATTTATATGTGCTACAGGTGAAATATGGGGGAGAGAATTTCTAAGGTTTGGATCCTAGCCTCAAGATAGAGGAACAAATAACAGAGGCTTTAAAAAGTATAATCTGAGATTCTTTAGAAATTTCAGGCAGAAATTAATCCTTTGGTCTTAGAAGCTGTTAAATAGTGAGTGTATGGCTCTAGATTTGCAAGTCACACTCAAGGAGATCTATAATGGTTCATTAACACTTGCTGCAACTACGCAGACAGCCAGGTCAAACATAATGAGACTAGCCTTTTCTGTAATCCTGATCACAAACTAAGGAGAAGATTGTTAGGAAAAATGATCCAATATTTGGAAATGGGCAAATGAGACTGTCTATACCCTTAGGAGATTATCTGATCTATGGTATGCACTCCTAACTGACTTTCTACTGACTATGTTATTCTACACTCTGTAGGGGTAGACAGATAGCAATGCAAATGATTCCTGTTCATACCAATGAAATGAATTTTGTCTGGTGTAGAATATATATCTCTATAACTCATATTCTCATTTTGACATCTTCTGGTTCCCAGTAATTAACGAGTTGAAGAAAATCCTTGACACATGTTCATTTTATATTTGTATGAGTGTCATGGTTTTAACTTTGTGAAAATTAAACTTTAATAAGTCTTAAAAACAACATGAAAGTCATTTCTATTTGGCTTATAAATTAATTTGGATATTTATATCTAGATGAACATATCTAAAGTTATATGGATTTTTAAGACAATTAAATGTTTTGGCTTAATCATCTTTCCTTCATCTTTCTGAGAGCTTGTCAAAAGCATTAAGTACTCAATGCAGGAGGCCAAAGCACAAGAAACTGAAAACAGGACATGTCAAATTTATCCAGCTGGCTGGTAATCTGCATGTACACAATCAAGAGGTGAAGTGTATTTAATGTTCAATCTAAGAAGACAAAGAAACAAAAATCTTACCTGTCTATAATACTTTTCATATACAGGATTCCCACTTGATAACTAAAATAAATAAATAATTAAAAATTAAATGCTATTCAATAACTTCTATAAATATACTTGCATTCATTCAACAGATGTTTGAGAAACGAAGATGCATAAGATTAAAATATCCTTGATTTCAAAGTTTGGTTTTGTTTCTTTTGTGGGGGAGGGGAGTGAATGAAAGCAACCATATAGATTACTAAGAATCCGGTAGACAAGACATAAAACAAGAATTTTAAAGCTATTTTTGACATCACAACTCTTTTCCTTCACGTAAAATTTTACCCAGAAATCCAACACATAAATTAGGGGTGAAATGCTTTGGTTAAAGACAGTTGAAATGCCCAAAGCCTTATGCATTCAGCCTCTACCCAAGTGCCCAAGGTACCTAGGAATAAAACTCAAAAAACCACTTCAATGAATGAATACACAAACTGACGTACAGAAAGATGATACTGATATCATCCAATCTGAAATGCTTGTGGGTAGAGAGTGCCAATCAATTCACACCACAGTTCAAAAGCTTCCTTGGTTAGCTAATGAACAGATTTACTATCTCATCTGAAAGGTAGTTTAAGAGCATCACTGTTTGAAGGCTCAGGTTCGCTTATACATGAATGTGTAAGAGTGTTCTGGAACCAGGAAGAGAATCTAGGAAGTTCTTCATGAGGATGACATCAGTACAAGAATTTGAAGTATGGGGGAAAGGGGAGAGGGTGAGTCTATAAAGAAGTAACAGCATGCACAAACGCATGCAATCAACAGAAAGCTCAGTTATGTTTGAAAAGAATAGGAAGGAGTTCAAATAGTGACAAGGATTGGAGATAAGGCTGTGAAATTTTGTAGAAGACACCTTATGAGGGGCTTCATCTGCCAAGGTAAAAGTAAAGAAAATGAGGAAGAAAAGGGGGACAAATTCAAGAGTTTTTAACTCAGTATTAATTTTAACTGATTATTTATATGTGAAGAGGGAAAGTAGGATGGAAGGTAGAGGGCTACTTAGGAAACAATTTTAATGGCCCAGCAGACGACCTGAATACTGGCAATGGCAGAAAAGAAAGGTACGATTTGAAGAAAAATTTATAAGATAGATTTGACAGGACTTACTAAGTAGATGAGGGGACAAGGGAGTCTTAATTAGAAATACAAAGCTAAACAGGGAAAAAATCTTCAAGCTTCAAGGTTGAGCCTATAGCCTTAATGGGTACAAGACTGGATTAAGAAACAAACATTCACTGAGTGCCTACTTCAACAAGATATTATGCTAAGTGCTTTATAAATACTACCATACTTAATCCTTGTGAGTCACATATTATCACCCTAGTTTGCAAATGAGGAAACATAGTGTGAACACTAATTTTATGTGTGAATTTGGCTAGCCCATGGTACCAAGTTGTTTGATCAAACACCAGTCCAAATGTTACTGTAAAGGTATTTTTTTTAGATGTGACTAACACGCAAATCAGTAGACTTTGAGTAAAGCAGATTACCTTCCACTATGTGTGTGAGCCTCGCCTAAACAGTTGAGGGCCTTAAGAGAAAAGACTGAGGTCCCCTGAAGAAGAAAGAATTCTGCCTCCACAATGCCTTCAGACTCAGGTGCAACATCAACTCTTCCCTGGGTCCCCAGCCTGCTGGCCTGCCCTGCAGATTTAAGACTTGCCAGCCTCTAGAATTGCATGAGCCAATTCCTTAAAAATCAATCAGAGAGCATGTGCATGTGTATATTCCGTTGCTTCTGTTTCTCTGGAGAACTCTAATACACCTAGTTTCAGAGGTCACTTGTCCAAGCTTTTAAATGGCAGAGCCTGCACTTAAACACAGGTCTGTCCCACTCCAAGCTTCTTGCTCCTTCACAATACCATGCTGATTCCATATGCTCTGCTTAGCTCAGGACAGTCTTGATGTACAATCTGTTGTCTGAGCATCCCATTCAGTTTACCATTTACCTCAGGTTTCTCATTTTCTTAAATGAACTATTAATCACTACATTAAAATAAATGAAAATGGATTTAGTATACCTCTACTGTATACATCTAATTTTTTTTCTTTTTGGTGAGGAAGACTTGCCCTGAGCTAACATGCATTGCCAATCTTCCTCTTTTCGCTTGAGGAAGACTGTCCCTGAGCTAACATCTGTACCAATCTTCCTCTATTTTTTGTATGTGGGACGCCACAACAGCATGACTTGGTGAGCGGTGTATAGGTCCGTACCCAGGATCTGAACCTGTGCACCCTGGGCAGCCAAAGTGGAGCCTGTGCACTTAACCACTAAACCACCAGGCCAGTTCCTACATTTAGCTTCTGGCCAAGGTATCAGCTAGCAGTGTCTAAGTATTCCAACCACTTGAACAAGTGATGAAATCTGAAAGAGAACTAGTGATAATTTCATCTTTCTTTTCCCGATTCTTTATAGATACAACATAACCAACACCTTCTTTTCAAGGACATCATGGAGAAGATTCATTGAAAAGTATCCTCAGACACAAGGAACCATGGACAGCTAACTCCTTACAGCCTTGCAAGACAGTGGAAAAAGTAACTGACACTGGAGCTCCTGCTGGCTTTTTGGTGTGCCAGTCAGTACAGTGACATGTGCAATGACCTACAAGATGCACCAGGCCACCAGATGGCTAAGTCAGTAGGAAATTACAGGTTAGGCGCAAATGAAGTACATGTGAAGAGTCAATAATCTGCAAATTCTTGAGGTAGCTTTGTCATTTATTGTATGGTCTAAACCTACAACTACTTATTTATTTTGCTGTTTGGCAATCATTTTTTATTATCCAATAAGCCCTTTCAGGAAAAAGGAAGAAGAGACTAGGGGGCCACCCCCATGGCCGAGTGGTTAAGTTCACGTGCTCTGCTGCAGCGGCCCAGGGTTTCGCTAGTTCGGATCCTGGGTGCGGACAGGGCACTGCCTTGTCAGGCCATGTTGAGGTGGCGTCCCACATGCCACAACTAGAAGGACCTACAACTATGTACCAGGGGGATTTGGGGAGATAAAGCAGGGGGAAAAAAAGAAAAAAATATATTGGCAACAGTTGTTAGCTCAGGTGCCAATCTTTAAGAAATAAAAAAAATTAATAAAAGAAGAAGAGACTGTATGTTTAACACAAAATTAAGTACTAAAGTTTAGTTTCTCCAGAAAATAGACAGAATTTTCATAAAACATTTGAGGCTATTTCTATTTATCATGGAGCTCTACTAACATCACTGTTAATGAGTTAGGTGCAATTATAAAAATTTACAAATGGGAGAGTGACATCAGCATCATGGCGAGAGAGCCCTTCCCTTCGTCTGACCCCCTCAAGATAAAATGAAAAGGACATTCATAAACCAACAGAGCACATTCACACAACACAATACATGTCTGAGAGATCCACACAGCCAAACGTCTGAAGGTGAAGGTGCTGAACTGCCCCGGGAGGCAGAGGAAGAAAGTAAGTGGATCTCCTCCCCTTCTCAAGTGGCAGTGATCTAGGGCACAGAACATCGTGCTGCAGCTGGCAAGTGACTCTGAGAGAAGGGGGAAAAGGCAGCCCTCCACAGGAACACTTGTCTCTCAGAGTTGCCTCCTAGCCTGTGGGAACACTCCACACTGAGGTGGCTAAGCAATCACGGGAGCATCCACACCAAGCTGAGCAGCTCAGGTGGGCACCGAGTGAGCGCAGCAGAGGATCATACACGTGAAAGAAACCGCCTCTCCCTGTCTCCCACTTGGTGCACCAGCTTAGCCAGTCAGCCAGAGCAGGGGATCCCCGTCAAAGTGCCTGAACCTATGTATGAAAAGCAGCATCGGCCAGTAGACAAACACAGACAGGCCCTGTCGGCACAGATTCCAATGGACGGCACAACTGCCGGGCAACACAGGCCTGCATTAACAAACAAGAAAAATCGCAAATAAGTAATTTAAACAACACCTAACAGAAGCAGAAAAAGACGAACAAAGCCCAAAATCAGCAGAAGGAGGGAAATAATAAAAATCAGAGCAGAAATTAATGAAATAGAAACCAAAACAATAGAAAAGGATCAATGCAACTAAGAGTTAGTTCTTTGAGAAGATAAACAAAATGACGAACCCTCAGCCAGAGTCACTAAGAAAAAAAGAGAGAATCCCCAAATAAATAAAATTAGAAATGAAAGAGGAGAAATTACAATGGATACCACAGAAATACAAAGGATTATAACAGAATACTATGAAAAGCTATATGCCAACAAATTGGACAATCTAAAAAAATGGATAAATTCTTGGACTCATAAAACCTCCCAAACCTGAATCAAGAAGAAACAGAGAATCTGAATAGATCAATCACAAATAAAGAGACTGAAATAGTAATCAAAAACCTCCCCCAAAATAAAAGTACAGGACCAGACGGCTTCTCAGGAGAATTCTACCAAACATTCATAATACCTACCCTTCTCAAACTACTCCAAAAAACTGAAGAAGATGGAACACTTCCTAAGTCATTCTACAAGGCCAACACCACTCTGATCCCAAAGCCAGACAAGGAGAACACAAAGAAGGAAAATTACAGGCTAATATCGCTGATGAACACAGATGCAAAAATCCTCAACAAAATATTGGCAAACTGAATCAGCCATACATTAAAAGGATCATATACCATGATCAAGTGGGATTTATACCAGGGACACAGGGGTGGTTCAGCATCTGCAAATCAATCAATGTGACATACCACATTAATAAAATGAAGACTAAAAACCACATGATCATCTCAATAGATGCAGAGAAAGCATCTGACACGATACAGCATCCATTTATGATAAAAACTCTCAATAAAATGGGTACAGAAAGAAAGTAAACATAATAAAGGCCACATATGACAAACCCACAGCCAACATCATACACAACAGGGAAAAACTGAAAGCCATCCCTCTGAGAACACGAACAAGACAAGGGTACCCACTCTCGCCACTCTTATTCAACATAGTACTGAAGGTTTTGGCCAGAGCAATTAGGCAAGAAAAAGAAATAAAAAGTATCCAAATTGGCAATGAAGAAGTAAAACTCTCACCACTTGCAGACAACATGATTCCACATATAGAAAACCCTAAAGAATCCATCAGAAAACTATTAGAAATAAATCAACCACAGCAAAGTTGCACTGTGCAAAATCAACTTACAAAAATCAGTTGCATTTATATATTCTAATAATGAACTAACAGAAAGAGAACTCAAGAATACAATCACATTTAAACTCCAACAAAAGAATAAAATATCTAGGAATAAATTTAACCGAGGAAGTGAAAGACACATATAATGAAAACTATAAGACATTATTGAAAGAAATCAGTGATGACATAAAGAAAAGCAATGATATTACATGCACATGGACTGGAACAATAAACATAGTTAAAATATCCATACTACCTAAAGCAATCTACAGATTCAACACAATCCCAATCAGAATCCCAATGACATTTTTCACAGAAATAGAACAAAGAATCCTAAAACTCATCTGTGGGAACAAAAGACACCAAATAGCTAAAGCAATCCTGAAGGAAAAAACAAAGCTGGAGGCAGCACAATCCTTGACTTCAAAATATACTACGAAGCTATAGTAATCAAAACAGCACGGTACTGGTACAAAAACAGATACACAGAGCAATGGAACAGAACTGAAAGCCCAGAAATAAAACCACACATCTATGGACAGCTAATCTTTGACAAAGGAGCCAAGAACATACAATGGAGAAAGGAAGCCCTCTTCAATAAATGTTGTTGGGAAAACTGGACAGCCATATGCAAAAGAATGCAAGTAGCCCACTTTCTTTCACCATACACAAAAACTAACTCAAAATGGATTAAAGATTTGAAGGGAAGACATGAAAATATAAAACTCCTAGAAGAAAATATAGGCAGTACACTCTTTGACATCAGTCTTAGAAGCGTCTTTTCAAATACTATGTCTACTTGGGCAAAGGAAACAAAAGAAAAAATAAACAAATGGGACTACATCAAACTAAAGAGCTTCTGCAAGGCAAAGGAAACCAGGAACAAAACAAAAAGATAACCCACCAACTGGGAGAAAATATTTGCAAATCATATATCCAACAAAGGGTTAATCTCCATAATATATAAAGAACTCACACAACTCAACCACAAAAAAAAAACCACCTGATCGAAAAATGAGCAGAGGATATGAACAGACATTTTTCCAAAGAAGATATACAGATAGTCAACAGGCACATGAAAAGATCTATTATTAGGGAAATGCAAATCAAAACTACAATGAGATATCACCTCACAGCCGTTACAATGGCTATAATTACCAGGACAAAAAATAAATGTTGGAGAGGATGTGGAGAAAAGGGAACCCTTGTACACTGCTGGTGGGAATGCAAACTGGTGCACCCACTATGGAAAACAGTATGGAGATTTCTCGAAAAATTAAGAAATATCATATGACCCAGCTATCCCACTACTGGGTATTTATTGAAAGAACTTGAAATCAACATTCCAAAAAGACTTACGCACCCCTATGTTCACTGCAGCATTATTCACAATAACCAAGACGTGGAAGCAACTCAAGTGCCCATCGACTGATGAGTGGATAAAGAAGATGTGGTATATATATACAATGCAGTATCACTCAACCATAAAAAAAGACCAAATCATCCTATTTGCCACAACACGGATGGACCTTGAGGGTATTATGTTAAGCGAAATAAGCCAGAAAGAGAAAGACAAACACTGCCTGATCTCACTCATATGTGGAAGATAAACAAACACATGGACAAAGAGAACAGATGAGTGGTTACCAGAGGGGAAGTGGGTTGGGGAGTGGTCATAAGGGGTAATGGGGCACATATATATGGTGATTGACAAATAATAATGTACATCTGAAGTTTTACAATGTTATAAACTCATAACCTCAACAAAAAAAATTTGCAAATGGTTTTCACACATCCACAGTTAAAATTTTAAGAATAAAAATGGTACTGAATACAAAGAAATACTTCAACATCATAATACGTGTGCTCTACTTGCAATCTATCATCATATTTTAAAGGCTGGAATCTTTGAAAAACTGACTTTCTGAGTCCAACCTGTCTCTGTATTGAATCTTTGAAAACAAGTCCTGTAAAAATTGGTTGCATATTGTTCAAAATCAGCTGGAAATCTTTAAGGAATGATTAAAGTCAATGAATAAAGCTCCAAAGAAACTTCAGCTTTTACCAAATACCAATTATTTTAAACAAAGTTGGCCAAGACATTGAAGCATATCTATCAAAAATAAGGGAAGAACTGAACAAATTAATTAATGAGAGCTCAAATAGTATACAGAATTTGATTTTGAACTTCTATAATTACACTTTGTAATAAATTGTAGGAGTTCCATCAAAAGTCTTCCTATTTTTTTTTTTTAAGATTGGCACCAGAGCTAACATCTGTTGCCAATTTTCTTTTTTTTTCCTCTTCTTTTTTCCCAAAGCCCCCCAGTATGTAGTTGCATATTCTAGTTGCAGGTCTTTCTAGTTGTGCTATGTGGGATGCTGCCTCAGCATAGCCTGATGAGTGGTGCTAGGTCCATGCCCAGGATCCAAACCAGGGAAACCCTGGGCTGCAGAAGCACAAACTTAATGATAGGGCCAGCCGCACGTCTTCCTATTCTTAATGGGGTAAATTTATATTCTGTACGGGAATGTAATGAAAGCCTACAATTTCGCAGTATCTAAATTTAGTAGAACATGTAAAATAATCATAAATAGGGACAACTTAATGACAAGATTTATCTTATAAAAACATTTGTCGGGGCCGGCCCCGTGGCTGAGTGTTAAGTTCACGTGCTCCGCTTCGGCAGCCCAGAGATTCACCAGTTCGGATCCTGGGTGAGGACACGGCACCGCTCATCAGGCCATGCTAAGACGGCGTCCCACATAGCACAACCAGAGGCACTCACAATTAGAATGTACAACTATGTACTGGGGGGCTTTGGGAGGAGAAGAAGAGAAAATAAAAAGAAGATTGGCAACAGCTGTTAGCTCAGGTGCCAATCTTTAAAAAAAAAAATAAAAAATGTCTGGCAAAGAGAGTACCTTTAAGAGAGGCAAAAAGACACTGCCTCTGAAAATACTGGAACTGACAAACATTGTTTTCAGTAAGAAAAAATCAGAATGAAGAATATTCTCTATCTAGCAAAATTTTTCCTGAGCTAACCAGGTAAGTCACAACATACATAGAGTATATTAGCCATTAAAAATAATACTGGTTATAGAGAAGATTTAACTGAAAGGATTAACAACCACAAACCATAAAAGTGTAACTGAAAAATATTACAAACAATTTTATGTAAAAATTAAAACTAGTTAAACTATATTGGAAAATAATTACATTGTTCAGAAAAGTATTAGTGACACAATATTAGAGACAGATATGGCTCAGAAACTGATAAAAAATATGATTATTACCAAAAGTAATTATTCTGTTTATGTTTTTTAACATTCTTTTTTTTTTTAAACAAAGTTCCTTTTTTTTTTTAAGATTTTTTTTTTTCCTTTTTCTCCCCAAAGCCCCCAGGTACATAGTTGTATATTCTTCGCTGTGGGTCCTTCTAGTTGTGGCATGTGGGACGCTGCCTCAGCGTGGTTTGATGAGCAGTGCCACGTCCGCGCCCAGGATTCGAACCAACGAAACACTGGGCCGCCTGCAGCAGAGTGCGCGAACTTAACCACTCGACCACGGGGCCAGGCCTGTTTTTTAACATTCTGATAATCAACGTAAACAGTTTATTTTGTTGTAATACAGAACAAACGTTTTAGAAAATTTTACTTTTGAAAACACACTTTGAATAGAATTATTTTACTGATCTACCAATGTAACAAAACCATTTGGATGGCCAAAAAAATAAATATTTTTTAAAACTCACAGAATTTTAAATATTTGTAATGTCCCTTTCATTCTCAAAAATGTCCCAGTTTGGTTGAAAAATTATATATTCACCCTACTTACAGACAAGGGTGTAAATACTTTGCTAAAGAAAGCAAATAAAATACATTCTCTCAATAAGGAAGAGTTAATTTTTAAAGACAATTCAGTTGAATTTTCAATTCCCAGGAAAAAAATCATACACAGTAAGAAATACCAAGCTCCAAACTGTACCTTATTAATCATTGCATTACAGACACATTGGTTACTACATAAATACATCTGGGGAAGTACTAGCTCACTAATGTGATTCTACAGTACAGCCTATGCTGATACTAACACGATACAGCTAAGTGACAATGGAAAAAGCCATCCAAATTGCCAATTCACTCATCAAGCAAGATAACCAGAGTGTTTTTTGGTGTGTCTCAGTAAAACTGGCACTTTTTAAATGAAATATGATAATTTTAGATTTAAAAAAAAATCACACATACACAACATACATAATGAAGGCAAAGAAAAAAAAATTTGAAAGGCATAGCTAAAACGGGAACAATGATTATCTCTGGATAACGAGATTATAAACGGTATTCTCTGAAAACTTTTTTATAAGTATGTCCTACTTTTATAATTAGAACAATAACGCTATTTTCAATTTGAGGAAAAATATAAAAATCAAAAAATTTGAAATCAGTCTGCAAAACTGCATATGAATTTTTAGCAATAAATTAATTTCTAAAGGAAAACTTTAAAGTTGTCAAAATCAAAATTTGACCTTTTAAAATTCTAACATTATCATAATTTAAAAGCAATTATTTATTCATTAGCTATATCATCAACTCTTATCAGTTGCCACAAAGTAAAATATTCATAAATGTAAGAATTCCTTCTAAACCGTCAATAGCTACTTATTACTACTCTGAAAAAATGTTAAATGCTTGTAAATAAGAGAAGTTAGAAAGTCAACATAGTTTTGTAAAAAAACGCTCAGGTTTTACTATCAGATAGGCCTAGAATCAAAGCCCATTCCATTACTTCTTAGGTGTATGATCTTGAGCAACTTATATTCACCTCTTTGAAAAGCCTGTCTCCTTATCTGTAAAGTGCTAATAATATCTATTTTTCATGGGTTTTTTTTTTTTAAAGATTTTATTTTTTCCTTTTTCTCCCCAAAGTCCCCCAGTACATAGTTGTATATTCTTCGTTGTGGGTCCTTCTAGTTGTGGCATGTGGGACGCTGCCTCAGCGTGGTTTGATGAGCAGTGCCATGTCCGTGCCCAGGATTCGAACCAACGAAACACTGGGCTGCCTGCAGCGGAGCGCACAGACTTAACCACTCGGCCACGGGGCCAGCCCCCTATTTTTCATGGGTTTTCTATGAATTCAATTAATTGAAATAAAAAGAGATAGCTAGTTGTTCTCTAATATCCTTTCTTGTCTTCTTTCTTTAGCAATAGTATCCCTAAGCTTTACCTGGACATGCGGACACATAGCTAAAGCTGCATTTCCCAGCCTCTCCCGAAATCCCAGCTCTCCTCAGTGAAATCTGAAAGGAAATAATGTGTCCAACTCCCAGGCTGTGCACCTGCAGGGAAGGAGAATGCCTCCTACCTCCCAGCCTTTCCTCCAGCTGGTCAGAATGCAGGTATGGTGGCAGAACATGAAGGAGTTGTCCAGAGTGAGAGATGGGACACATGACTGAGAATAAAAAAGCATCAAGAGAAAGAGGGCCTAGGTCCCTGACACTATTATGAAGCTGCCATATCAGCCCCACACCACTTAGCCTACTTGGACAGCTACCTGAGAGAGAGAAACTCTCTCTTGTTTAAGCCACTGTGATTTTGGCTTGAATCAATATCCTAACTAACACAAAAAAGATTTAAAAAAAAAAAAAAGAGAGAGCACTGCTATTTTTATTAAGAAAAAAATCATGTAAAGTATAATAAACTTTACTAAGAAAAAAGTTATTACAGAAACATAGCATAGTATACCACCCTAAGCTCTGGTAGACTGCATTGTAATTCTCAACCATTTATTCTCCTCTTATAAGAGTATTAACATCCCTGCCTGTTGCCATGTGATTTTTAGTGCCTCTGTGGGTACCCTACTGTTGGCCTGGCCACGTGACTTACTTTGGCCACTGAAATATGAGAAAGTTTCAGTTCCAAGGAAAAGCTTTAAGAGCTATTGTGTTTTCACCAGCTCTTACTCTTTTCTCTCTGCCAAGAAAACAGTATGTCACAAACAGGGGGTGCTCCTTCAGCTTAGATCCTGAAATGGAAAAGAACTATGAAGTAGAACGATAGCTGACTACTATGGAATCTACAACGTGAGCAATAAATAAACCTTTGTTATTGTAAGCTCCTGATATTTGGGGTTGTTTCTTAGCACAGTATAATCTAGCAAAAATTAACACATAGGTAACCTAACACCAAAGTATACCAGGTAGTAAAAAAAAAGAAAGAAAGCAGAGCAGTTCTCATCTTTAGAGCTGGTGGGGAGGAGGAGTTCAAGGAAACACAAGCAGCCAGTTGTGCAGATCCTTAAAGAATGCACAGCATTAACCCTCAGCTCTGTCATCCACAACTCTGGATGCCTTCTACAGACAGAACAATAGATTTAGGTGTCTGGGGTTACAAAAATCACATAGGGCTCCTGCCCTCAACATCGTTTACATTCGGGGCCAGCAGGCAAAAGAGCAGGCAAAAGAACTTCAAAAGATCGCACAGCTATATACCACTGAAAAACAATGGGTATAAACAGACAATACGAGCAACTCACACCAACAATGGAGGGCTAGCTTTTGTTCAATCCAATTCAACCTGATCAAAAATCTAGGTGGCAAAGTAACAAAGAATGACGAAAAGTAGCTCTGGTCTCTCATCAGAAGACAGTGAGTGCTACATATGCCGTTCTAGCCAGTCCAAAATGAACAGAAATCACTGGAAGAAGTATTATTTTTAAGCACGAAAAATACATGGATTTATAAAAATTCATACAAGGAACAAATGAAACAGAATAACTATTTCCCACATTTGTACAGCACTTTACCTTTCACAAAGGATATTCCCAACCTCATCTCTCACATCCTTTTTCTACATTAACCCAGATGATTACATCAATTCCCATAGTTAAAACTACTTATGCTGATGACCACCAAATTGATACCTTTAGTTCAGACCTCCTCTGTGAACTTCAAACTTATATATTAACCATCCATTTTACATCTGCACTTGGATGTTTCCCAAACATCTAACAGAACTTGTATTTTTCTTTTTCCAAAAACCTATTCCTCTCCCACTACCAACCACCTAGGTGCACAAGTCAAATACCTAAATACCTAAGAGTTACCCTGTCCCTCACTCTCAATTTTCACTCTATGAGCAAGTCCTAACAACTCTAATTCCAAGTCATGTTGAACTCATCTACTTCTCTCCATATCTTAGTCCATATCTTGTCTTGACTATTACAACATTTTATCCATCCCATCTGCTTTTATTCTTGCCTATTTTTCTCTCCAGATAGATGGCACAGTAGTCATTTAAATATATAAATCAGGACATAACATTCTTCTGTTTAAACCCCTCAATGGTATCTTATTTGACAAAAAATAAAATACAAACTCCTTGCCATAGCTTCAACTCCCTGCATTATCCAGCCTCACCCAGGGCCACTAACTTCACTCTGATGTTTCAGTTCTTCTAAAAGAGCAAACTGTCTCAACTCAGCCTTTGCATGTGTCATTCTCTCCTCCTGAAAAGCACGGCTAATGTCTTCATTTTCTTTAGGACTCAGCTTAAATGTTACCCACTCAGAGACTTTCTGATCATCAGAAAGTAGGTCCTCTGGGCCAGTCCTCTGTGGCTGAGTGGTGAAATTCAGCGCACTCCGCTTCGGCGGCCTGGGTTCAGTTCCTGGACACACACCTACAATACTGTTAGCAGCTATGCTGTGCTGGCAGCCCACATACTAAAAAATACAGGATGATTGGCATGGATGTTAGCTCAATGCAAATGTTCCTCAGCCAAAAAAAAAAACGTAGGTCCTCTTCTCACATTTTCTACCTCAGCCTTGTCTCCTTCAAAGATCTTATTACAACTTGTTTTTATTTTGTATGTGCGTGTTTTTTTGGTCACCCTCACTATAATACGAGCTCCTTGAGAGCAGAAACCCACATCTATCTTGTTCACCATCATATCCCCAATATCTAGCATAGCACCTATATATGGAAGCCCGCGATAAATATTAGTTGAATGAATCACTGCTAGTGAAATTTCTTCTTGCAGTAAATTCTCAAATATTGCTGGGAGTATAAATTCATTTATTCAACATTTATTGACAACCTACTACTTGCCAAAGATTGAGCTAGGCACAGTAACGAATTATACATAGTCCCTTCTCTCAAGTTTACTGGTCTAGTACGGAGAGAAAGAAAAACATAAGGCAAGTCCTTACTTCCTCAACCTCTTCTTAGAATGTTCCGTCCACCTCTCTACATGAACTAACACTTGGTCCTCTCCCGAAGAGAAAGCCAGACACAATCTTTCCTCAGAATGTTACCTTCAATTCCCTATGAAACTCAATCTCTCACCTCCCTTCTCAAATGGTAGCTGTCCGGTTTAACAACCTGCCTATCTCAGGTTCTAGAAATGGGATTAAAATACTCTTTGCTCACCTGTGCAGCTTGTCCACATTATATCATGTGTCACTTAACAACGAATGAGGATACGTTCCTCATTACACATTACACATTACATAAAACATCATTACACAAACCTAGATGATATAGCCTACTACACACCTAGCTATATATTGCTAATCTTATGGAACCATCATCATATATGTGGTCCATCGTTGACCAAAATGTCATTATGCGGCACATGACTGTACTTGACTTCTTGTTTAAAAACAAAATAAAGTACTACTCTTTTGAGGCTCTCCTTTCAACAAAATTACTCTCTTCCTTATTACTGTTATCTTTTAACCTCTTGGCCTCTCTATCTCATTCATCTAATGCTTTGGCACCTGGCTGATTGTCTTCCTCTTCACCCTAAACCTCCATCAAACTGGATGACTTCACCGTAGACTTGGACAACCCATCCAATAATCTGGCTTCTTACTTCCTTGATCTCGTTCATTCCAATGTCTCCCCAAAACACAGAGTTATACAATGCACCACCAGTGTGGACCTATGCTACGGTCCAGTCATCCTCTTACTACCATGGTAACATCCTTCCTGGCCCTTCTACGAGCACCTGAAAGCAGTCTATCTCCTAAATCATTATTTCAAGCATCTTGTTTTCCAACGATAATCTCTTCTTTCAAGTTATCATCCTTTGACCTCTCTAAGACCTGTTATCCATGGACCCTTTCATTTTGACCCTGATCCATCAGACCAGACCTTCTCTTTGCTTTACTTTCCTCCTCATTCAGTTTAGATTCTATGATGCATCATTTCAATAATCTTCTTGGCAATAACCTAAATACCCTTGCTCCTCTTGTCTTTTGGTCATATCAGTATAGGAAAATCCCAAACCTGGATGAACCCAACTATCCTCTTTTCTTTGAGGCTACAGCTGAGAAAGTCACTCAACAGGACAGACTGGTACTACTATAAATTTATGATCACTGTATTAGTTTGCTGGAGCTGCTATAAAAAAGTACCACAAACTGGGTAGCTTAGAACAACAGAAATTTACTGTCTCTCAGTCTGAAGGCCAGAAGTCCAAAATCAAGGTGTTGGCAGGGCCATACTCCCTCTGAAGGCACTCGGGAAGGATCTGTTCCAGGCCTCTCTCCTACTTCTGGTAGTTCCTTGGCTTGTGGCAGCGTAACTCCAGTCTTCACATGGTGTTCTCCTTCTGTGCATGTCTGTGTCCAAATTTCTCCTTTTGATGAGGACACCATTAATATTGGATTAATGGCCCACCCTAGTCCAGTACGACCTCATCTTAACTAATTACATCTGTAATGACTCTATTTCCAAGTAAAGTCACATTCTGAGGTACTGGGGTTAGGATTTCAACATACGAATTTAGGGGAGAGAAGAGGGGCACAATTCAACCCATAACAATCAGTAACCTCAATTCTTTCTGACAAACTTACTCTTCAACCCACTCTCTATAACAACTGTTTCGGGGAAAAACGTGACCTTAGTCAGTCCAATCAGAGAAAATCTCAGTTCATTTGTGGGAGCTATCAGAAAAGAGGCTCTCTTTTCCACTGGACTTGGAGTTATAAAGTACACAAGCCTGAGGCTTTACAATCATCTTAGTGCTACAAATAGGAAGGCTGCCTGAGACTGGAGTCAAAATATTAAGGAAAAACTGAGTAGTGTTATCATTGAGACCCTAACACATCTGAAGCCAGCTCTACTCTGAACCTTTCAATTACATAAGCTAACACACTCCCTTTCTTACATTGATGAGACTTAAGACAAAATTGGCATTTCCTATCACTCACACAAAAGGATTACAAAAATGGATAACACTGGCTGATAAAGTGAGTTTTATACTTCTTGACTAGTATCTGGAACCATATAGACCTAACCTAAAGAATATAAACCAACAGAAATCTTTGCTATTTCAATTTTTTTCATATTACAGACCTAACACTTTAAAAAATATATTCACACAACCTCACTTTTTTATCTCAAGTATAATTTGAAATAAACACCACTTCCTAAATAAATCTTAAAGTGAACTGAGAAAACATGCATTTTTGCATGTTTATTAGTTATTCCATTTCTCATTTCCAAAACAGCAAAGACTTCGGTAAAAGGAAGTCTCATCAATGTAATGACTTACAAAATGGGAGTTTACCACTGACATGCAATATTTGCACTCCTATGTTCACTGCAGCATTATTCACAATGGTGAAGAAGTAGAGACAACCTAATTGTCTATCAACAGATGAATGGATAAAGAAAATGTGGTACATACATACAATGGAATATTATTCAGCCACAAAAAAGGAGGAAATCCTGTCATATGTTACAACATGGATGAACCTTGAAGACATTATCCTAAGTGAAATAAGCCACTCACAGAAGGACAAATATTGCATGATTCTACTCATATGAGATACCTAAAGTAGCAAAAACCACAGAAGCAAAAAGTAGAACGGTAGTTGTCAGGGACTGGGGGGAGAGGGAAATGGGGAGTTGCTGTTGAATGGGTATAGAGTCTCAGTAATACAAGATTTTTTAAGTTCCAGAGATCTGCTGTACAACATTGTGCTCATAGTTAACAATACTCTACTATACACTTAAAAATTTCTTAAGGGGTAGATCTCATGTTACGCATTATTTACCACAATAAATTTTTTTTAAATATGTCATGTACAAACAGAAATAATTTTACTTCTTCCTTTCCAATTTGGATGTCTTTTATTTCTTTTTCTCACCTCGCTGCTCTGGCTACAACTTCCAGGACTATGTTGAATAGAAGCGGCAAAAGTGGGCATCCTTGGGGCTGGCCCCGTGGCCGAGTGGTTAAGTTCGCGCGCTCCGCTGCAGGCGGCCCAGTGTTTCGTTGGTTCGAATCCTGGGCGTGGACATGGCACTGCTCATCAAACCACGCTGAGGCAGCGTCCCACATGCCACAACTAGAAGGACCCACAACGAAGAAAATACAACTATGTACCAGGGGGCTTTGGGGAGAAAAAGGAAAAAAATAAAATCTTAAAAAAAAAAGTGGGCATCCTTGTCTTGTTCCTGATCATAGGGGAAAAGCTTGCAGCCTTTCATCATTTAGAATGATGTTACTTGTCAGTTTTTCATATAAGGCCTTTATTATATTGAGGAAGTTCTCTTCTATTGCTGGTTTATTGAGTATTTTCATCATGAAAGGGTGTTGAATTTTGTCAAATGCTTTTTCTTCATTAATTGAGATGATCATGTGGTTTTTTTCCTTCATTGTATTAATGTGGTATATTATATCAACTGATTTTCATATGATACACAATTCTTGCAAGTCTTTCATTGTCTTTTCCTGGAAATAATCAAAAAACCAGGAAATAAAAAACATTCTTTTTCAGCCAAATGACTGAACCTTTGACTGGAAAAATACTCTCAACTTACCTATACTGTAATGTGAAAATATCTATTGTTTTTCAATCCCTAGTTTAGTAAACTATTACTAGTGTGTTACCTTCAGCCATACACATTCCACCAATTCATCATTTGGCCTACTTAGCAAACTTCTCTTTTAAAATGCAAACATTGCTCTGGGAGTTGTCTACTGATCACTCATGCAGACTCAGCAGAGAATTACCTAGACCAGAAGCTTTAATTGCTTAACTTGTATCTGGAAGGTACTAGGAACAAGGATTTCTACTATGGAATTGAAAAGGGGGACAATTTTGGTGCATGAGTACAGAGTTAATACTCATCTAGTCTGACTTTCAAGTATTCTGTATAATTATTGGATCATATGCTTCAACTTCTAGTGGAGAAAATACAATAACTGATTGGAGCACTCACATGTACATTAAACTTGATAAGGTACTGCTGAGGGAAAGCAGTCAGGAGCGTTAAAAAATCTAAAATGACTTATTTTGCTTAAAGCTCCTGGCTCAGGGTCTACTGGAATATTATGCAAATGATTTATACTATATAATCTACATGATTTAGTAAAAGATACTATTAACATAACATATGAACATACTAACATACCACTCATTTATTCAAACAATTGCTGATCTATTATGTGTTATTATACTAGGCACTCTAGATACAGAGATGAACAAATAGAATAACTTCTTTGCCCTCCTGGAACTTAGTCTTAAGAAAGAAAAAAAACAGAAAAATTACAACACAACTGCCAAATACAAAAATGTATCTGATGCACTAAGCTGACTGCAAGACAAATAAGAAAGTATTCAAATAAACTGTACCAGGGCCGGCCCAGTGGCGCAGTGGTTAAGTACGCACATTCCGCTTCAGCGGCCCGGGGTTCACCCATTCAGATCCCGGGTGCGGACATGGCACTGCTTGGCAAGCCATGCTGTGGTAGGCCTCCCACATATAAAGTAGAGGAAGATGGGCACGGATGTTAGCTCAGGGCCACTCTTCCTCACCAAAAAGAGGAGGATTGGCGGCAGATGTTAGCTCTGGGCTAATCTTCCTCAAAAAAAATAAATAAGTAAAAAATAAACTGTACCCTCTACGGTACCCTCTACAGTTATTACCAGGCAGAAACAAAGTACAGAAAGAAATACACCGAGGAAATACAAAGTCGAAAAACTTGCTTGTTGATTCATTACTCATTCAGTTAGTCATTTATTGTACATCTAAATGCCTAGATACTGGAATACTAAAATAAGTAAGAAACTATAACCCCTGACATTGAGAATTCAGAGTCTAGTGAGAAAAACAAACAATAACAACCCATTGTGATAAGTGCAACAAGAGGGAGCAAACACAGTTGCCATGGGATCAGAGATACCTACGGGGGACAGAAGAGGAAAAGTCAATAAAAGTCATGTCTGAATTATTTCCTAACAAATTAAGGTAGAAAAAACCGAGGAAGTCGCTTACAAGTGACACCTGAACTAAATCTTAAAGGAACCAGTCAAGCAACTGCAAAGAGCACTATCTCAAAGCCCATGGACTTCCTATTCCCTCTACTTAGAACATCTCCATAAACATTCACATGGCTCACTTCTTATTTCACTCAGCTCTCTGACAAAATATAACCTCCTCAAAGGGGCTTTTCTGCTCACCCTATCTAAAGTAGTACCTTACAGCACTCTCTTCCCTTATCCCGCTTTACTATTCTTCTTAGTTCTTATCACTATCTGACCTATTTGTTATCTACTTGTTTCTGTTGATTTCCCTCACTAGAAATATTAACCCATGAGCCCAGTGACTTTGTCTTGCTCACTATGTATATCACAGTACACATGCCAGTGCTTCACAGACAGTAGGTACACAGTATTGGTTGAATGAATGAAGCAAAGGAGAAGAAGAGAAATTCAGACATAGCAAGAAAAATGTACAGAAGAAAGGTACGAGAAATGGGCCACAGCAGAGTGCTCTTGACCAATAATAACGGTAATGGCAAATATTTCTATTTATCAAGGAGTTATGGGCCAGGCAATGTTCTCAGCACTTTATTTGTATTGTCTAATCTTCACAAGTCTATACATCAGTCACTCTTACTTACATTTTACATAGGAAGAATCTGAAACGTAAAGAGACTAGATAATTTGCCCAAATTCGCATAGATAGTAAATGGTAGAACTAGAATTCCAAGCCACACAGTACAATGCTAAAGCTCACTCTTCTAACCAATGCCCAAAAGCACAGAAAACTGACAACCTCTCCGGGTTGTTTCCACATATGCTAAAAAGAAAAAGAAAATACCTACTACAAGCAGTCTTTCTGAATATTACATGCTTCATATACTTAAAACCTTATATGTGTTACTCATTAGGAGTATTATTAGTTTTTGAAAAATATGAACTATCTTTACTAAGCAAAAGGCTAAGTAAATTCCCCACCCCTGAGTTTCCAATTTTGATTCAGAGTAGGACTGGGGTGAGGTCTAAGAATTTGCATTTCTTCATTTCTTTTTCTTTTCTTTTCTTTTTGAGGAAGATCAGCCCTGAGCTAACATCCGCTGCCAATCCTCCTCTTTTGTTGCTGAGGAAGGTTGGCCCTGAGCTGACATCCATGCCCATCTTCTTCTACTTTATATGTGGGACCCCTGCCAGTGTGGCTTGCCAATCGGTGCATAGGTCCGCACCCAGGATTGGAACCTGCAAACCCCAGGCCACCGAAGCAGCGCATGCCAACTTAACTGCTGCGCCACTGACCCAGCCCAGAATTTGCATTTCTAAGAAGTTCTCAGGTGATGCCAATGGTACAGGACCACTCCTAAGAACCTCTGAGCTAAGTAACCAAAATGTGAATTAAACCCCTTTCAAATAACACTAGGTTTCCTGAACAATCAATGGCTGAACTAGGCACCTTCAAGGTACTGAATATATCTACACATGCTTTCCCCCAAAGATCAGGAACAAGACAAAAATGTCTACTCTGGACACTTCTATTCAACATTTTACTGGAAAATAGACGAGAACAAGAAATAAAAAGGATCCAAATGGGAAAGCAGTTTTGTAAAACTATCTCTATTTGCAGATGACATGATCTCATATATAGAAAATGCTAAAGAATCCACTAAAAAACTATTAGAATAAAGGAGTTCAGCAAGGTTGCAGGATACAAGGTCAATATACAAAAATTAATTGTATTTTTATACATTTGAAACAAAATGCATGAAATGAAATTAAGAAATCAATTCCATTCAAATAACTTAAGAATAAATAAAATAAAATACTTAAGAATAAATTTAAGAAAAGAAGTACAAAACTTCTGAACTCTAAAAACTACAAGACACTGTTGAACAAAATTAAAGATATATATAAATGGAAAAAATCCCATGTTCATGGATTGGAAAACTTAACATTATTAAGACACCAATACTCCCCAAACTAATCTACATATTCAATGCAATCTCTAGGAAAATTCCAAATGACTTCTTTGTAGAAACTGACAAGCCAATTCTAAAATTCATATGGAATTGCAAGGAACACAGAATAGTCAAAATAATTCTGAAGAGGAAAAACAAAGTTAGAGGACTAACACTTTCCAATTTCAAAACTTACTACAAAGCAACTGTAATCAAGACAGTGTTGTAGTATACCAGGATAGACATACAGATCAACAGAACAAAATTAAGAGTCCAGAAATAAACTCATGTGACTATGGTCAACTGATGTTTTTTTTTGGAAGATTAGCCCTGAGCTAACATCTGCTGCCAATCCTCCTCTTTTTGCTGAGGAAGACCAGCCCTGAGCTAACACTCATGCCCATCTTCCTCTACCTCATATGTGGGATGCCTACCTCAGCATGGCTTGCCAAACGGTGCCACATCCACACCTGGGATCCGAACCAGTGAACCCCAGGCCACCGAAATGGAATGTACGGTCCCAACTGCTGCGCCACTGGGCCAGCCTCTGGTCAACTGATTTTTGACAAGATCATGCAATGTGGAAAGAAGAGTCTTTTCAACAAATGATGCTGTGACAACTGCATCCAGGCAAAAGAATTAAGTTGGAACATTACTTCAGATCACATATAAAAAGCTAACTCAAGGGCCAGCCCCAGTGCCTAGTGGTTAAGTTTCACGTGCTCTGCTTCAAGGCCTAGGTTCAGCTCTCGGGCGTGGACCTATACCACTCATCAGTGGCCATGCTGTGGTGACACTCATATACCAAAAAGAAAGAGGAAGATTGGCAACAGACATTAGCTCAGGGAAAATCTTCCTCAGCAAAAAGAAATAATAATAATTAACTCAAAACAGATCAAAGAATGTAAAAGCTAAAATTATAAAACTCTTAGAAGAAAACATAGGGATAAATCTTCATGGCTTGAGATTTGCCAAAGGATTGTTAGATATGACATCAAAAGCACAAGAAACGAAAAAAGAATAAATTTGACTTCATCGGAATTTAAAAGTTTTGTGCATCAAAGGACATCAACAAGAGAGTAGAAAGACAACCCAGAGAATGAGAGAAAATATTTGCAAATCATGTATCTCATAAGGGATGTGTATCTAGAATATATAAAGAACTCTTACAAGTCAATAATAAAAAGATAGATAACCCAGTTTAAAAATGAGCAAAGGACATTTCTCCAAAGATATATAAATGGCCAATAACCACATGAAAAGATGCTGGACATTATTTGTCATAAGGGAAATGCAAATCAAAACCACAATGAGATACCACTTCACACCCACTAGGATGGAGAGAATCAAAAAGTCAGATAATTACTGGAGAGGATGTGGAGAAATTCTCATCCTCATACACTGCTGGTGGAAATACAAAATGGTGCAGCTGCTTTGGAAAACAGTCTGGCAGTTCCTCAAAGAATTAAACATAGAGTTACCTATGTATCCAGCAAAAATACACACATACATCCAAACAAAAACTTGTAAATGAATGTTTATAGCATGATTATTTGTAGCAGCCAAAAGGTGGAAACCACCCAAATGTCCATCAATAAATGAATGGAAAATATGGTATAACCATAAAATGGAATATTATTCAGCCATAAAAAGGAATGAAATACTGATACTTGCTACAACTTGGATAAACCTCAAAAACATTGTTAAGTGAAAGAAACTGGTCACCAAGAGTCCACATATTACATGACTCCATTCATACTAAGTCCAGAATAGGAAAAAAGAAACAGAAAGTAGACTAGTGGCTACTTAGGACTGGGGAAGCATGGAAGAAACAGGGATGACACCTAAAGGGTAGAAGGTTTCTCTGTGAGGCAGTAAAAATACTCTAAAATTGACTCTGGTGATGGTTGCACACATCTATGAATAGGCTAAAACCACTGAATTGTACATTTTAAATGGGCAAATTGTTTGATACGTGGATTATGTATCAATAAGCCTGTTTAAAAAATTTTTAAAGAAATAGGGCAGGAGGCTCAAAGAAAGTGTCAACAACTAAACAATTTTTAAACATTTTATAAATTGAGTACCGCTGTTACTTTTTAAAAGTGCTTGATGGTTCATATTGCTAAACGCAGATATAGTTAAAAAATTATCATTAATTTTGACACACGGATTATTTTTAAACTAATACTAGAAATTAACTCAATAAATTTACAATTTGCAGAATCTGATTTTCCCTCGACCTAGCCTTATGATGAAAAACTATAATTACTCTACACATGATGAAAAAAACTATAATTACATTATAATTTTAAATATTTTAAATATTTATTAAACATGTATAAGTAATACAAGTTACGTCAATTATACACTTACTTTTAAAAACAGAACATTTTGTAAAGTTTTCATTATAAGAGTTTCTTCGGTGAGGTTATAAGAAATTAAGTCTTGACCATCTTAATCTATGAACACTGGTACTGGTAAAATTCCTGTACTAAAATAAGCAAGAAATAAATCCTAAAAAGCTGTGAGGGTATAAAAGAAAAAACCCACCAAGCACAGAGACAAACCAGGAAATTTGAAGCAAGTCTGGCTCAAAGCACAGTCAATAGAGTTAAGTTTCTGAACCGTTTTAGAGTGCCAGATGGTCCAGAATCCACCTCCAGATCTTACAACGCCCTGCACAAAAGTGTGCCAGAAAAGAAAACAAAAACAAAAAACACAGAACAGAATGTAGAGAACAGACTAAGAATGAAAGCAATCTAGCCTGCAAAGAAGGAGGAAAACTATGCAAACAGAAATCATCCAATCTTCTTCAAGCTCACAACTTTTAAGGCCAATTTCCTATGCTAAGTGAACTTTACAAACTATAAATGGCCTTTGCAGCCAAATCAAATATACTCAAACTTAATTTCTGCACAATAATATTTTTGAAATTGTTGCTCCTTTCTGCATAAATTACTGCTGCTGTCTGCTTTGTCATTGAAGATCTTATAAACTAAACAAAAATCACTCATTTAATTTCAAAACTCAAAGGTATACAGAGAAAAAATAATTCATAGTTATGTAGTAAGTACTATCTATAACTCCACAAAAAAAAATTCAGCGAATGGTATATGAAAGGTTATTTGCAACAGCATTAATTATAATTGATATATAAATTATCTGTATAAAGGCTTAATTAACTATAAAACATCCAATCAATAAATATATTCTAAAGACATTAAAAAGATACTATGAAGACCATATAGTAAAACACCCATAATGTTAAGTTAAAGAAAACAGAATACGAAACTATACATATGTGTGTGTGTACGGGCGTGGGAGAGAGGTTACAATCACGTTTAAAAAAGCATGTAAAGGAAAAAACCAAGAAGTAAAACAACTAAAAATTTAAAGAATAGGATGAGTGGTGATTCATGCCTTTTCTTGCTGTTTTTCTGCATGTTCCACGTTTTCTTTAATGAGTGAAGAATTTTGGAAATGAAAAAAATTTTAAATAATATTTATATGAGTGTCAATAATAATAATAGCACTTCTATTTATTGAATGTCTCCTATATTCCAACAATGTATATACATCATACATAAAGAAAAGGAAGTTCAGAGAGTTTAACTGACTTGCCAAGGCCACCCAGAAGAGTACAAGTGGCATAGGGAGAATTCAAAATTTCAAATTCAAGGTCTGTCTTGTACTAAGTCTAGTGTTCTTCCCACTATATAAAACTTCTCTCAGCATTCATGGGATAGAAATCTTGAGACTGAATATTTTACATACTATTTTAGAGAAAGTCACAGATCCTTTAAAGCTTATCCTCGAAATCCCTTCCTAACATCCTACGTTCTAGGTTTAAAATTCTCACTTTATTACAAAGAGAAAGCAGAGAACAAATCATAAGAAAATGGATGTTATATCCCCAATGTGAACCCTATGCAGCAAAGTACAATTTTATTTCAATCAAACATTCCCATGGTTTTCTGTTGTCCTTTTAAATATAATTTAAAATGCCATCTACAGTATCAACGTCAGATACTATAAAACAATAAGAAAATTAAAAACTAAACTACCACAAAACGTTCCATCATAATCACAGGATATTCCACAGCACCCAGTGCCTTACTTCTATCGTCCTTTATCATAGTATGTATCACACCAGAGAGTCAGTGTTTATCCCCCTAAAAGACTAAAACATACTTCAGTGCATGAGTCTAGGTCTTATTCTCTTTTATGTCCAAGGCCTAATACAGTGGTGACACACAGGAGGCATTCAGCAAAGGTTTGCTGCAATAAAAGAGGATCAACCAGCAATAATGGAAGCACCTTTAAAGCACATAAGTTTCGTATTTTTAGTATATGCATAATGATAAACCTGTGTTGTACCTATAGAATAAGATGGAATGAGGTTACAAATAATGCTTGGTATCCGTGATCTATGAAAATTCCAATTTTCATTCCGTAAGTGCAACATATTATTAAAATCAACTTCTGCTTTGGCAGCCCCGGGTCCGCCAGTTCAGATCCCAGGTGTGGCCACGGCACCACTTGGCAAGCCATGCTGTGGCAAGCGTCCCACATAACATAGAGGAAGATGGGCACGGATGTTCGCTCAGGGCCAGCCTCCCTCAGCAAAAAGAGGACAACTGGCAGCAGATGTTAGCTCAGGGCTAATATTTCTCAAAAAAAACCCCAGCCCTGTAATAACTAAATCCATCAATTTTAAATATTTGGTTAGTGGTGGTAGTTATTACTATTATTACATTAATAGCTGCTGCCATTTAAACTGATCCCAGACATTCATATCCATTATTTCACATAATCTTCACAACAAATCCTGCAGGTTAATTTTATTCCCCATTTTACAGGAAAAAAAAGAGGCTAATAAATCTGTGAAACAGTCAAATAAGTGATTTAAACCTAAGACATTCTGACTGCAAAGCCCAAAGTCTCTCATTATTTCACCCTCTCAGCAATGTTCATATCTGGAGCATCAGAAATCCTCAGATCTAGTGGTTCTAAGTTTTATATAATAAAATAATTTATTTCATAGGGAATTTTTCTCTGACAGCTGGTATCATCTCTAGCAGTAAAATACTGAAAAAACCCCAAGTCCAAACTAGTATGTCCAAGAGAATACTAGCTTGAAAGTAAATACTGGCAAGATGTACACTAACCTAGACAGGCTTAGTTTTCACAAGCAATAAATTCCTAGAGTTCGCAAAATGTAAAACTACCTTCTATCACGTCTACAAAAACCCTCTGCTAGAACTTGGTACAACAATCACTTTCTAGAGATGTGGTCTATGCAATGACAAGTTGATTTTCAAAAAAGAAGATGCTGCAGCCTAGAACATGTATTTAGTTACAACCAAAGAATAGCACTATCATAATTAGTTCTGTCAGAGACATTGTTCCCTTAAAAATACATTCAGACGCATTCAACTTATATGAGTTGTTTACACTATCTGGGTTATAATCCTTGCTCTACTATTTAGCAGCAGCTTGAGTTGAACAAATTACTTCACCTCTATGCCTAAGTTCTCTCTTTTTTGTAAAACAACAATAATAAGGATGATCCAGTTATCAGGTTGTCAAGATTACTGAAAGTTCATGAGGTTGTAAGGATTACTGAAAACAGTGCTTGACACATCATAAGTGCTCAATAAGTATCGTTGTTATCATGCCAATATTGATCTCTTTTTTCTCTCTCTCACACACACACACGCAGAGCCCACTCTCTATCTGTTCCTTTTATATAACAATAGAGGAACATAATATCACATGCATGATCGTTTTTATCCCTAAATTTATCTGAAATATCGTCAATGAGTGTTTACAGAAAGCAGCATAGCAAATGTGATAGAGAAGAGACGTGCCTGGGTTCAAATCTCAAATCTATCACTTAGAACACAACCCTGAGTAAGTAATACAAAAGATTAATTCCTACTTGTAGAAAGGCTGGGAAGATTAAGTGAAATAATATATGTAAATCAGCTAAAAGTACCTACTGCCTATTAGGAGTTCAAGAAACATCAGTCGTCTTCTTTCTTAACAGTGGCATAAGAATATTTTCCTTCCGGGATCTTTGCATTAATATTTAGCCCACTAGATAAAACTGTTCCACAACTAAAATAAGACCACGCTAAGAAAGGTACAGAAATCACACATAAAATTAAGTTTACAATTTCCAGATGTCTCACCAGTTAAGTTTTGCAGGGTTTCTTGTTGTTGTTTTTTTAACGATTTTTTATTTTTCCTTTTTCTCCCCAAAGCACCCAGTACACAGCTGTATATTCTTAGTTGTGAGTCCTTCTACTTGTGGCACATGGGACACCACCTTAGCATGGCCTGATGAGCGGTGCCATGTCCGCACCCAGGATCTGAACCAGCAAAACCCTGGGCCGCCGAAGCAGAGTGCACAAACAACCACTCGGCCACGGGGCCGGCCCCTAAGTTTTTTAAGCTCAATATCTATGCACAGTCATTCATGGTTTATGGCAGATTTAAGAATAAAAACATGAAGATAAACTATTCCTCGTGTCCCTATCCCAAGAAAACATATACCTCTGTATCTCCCAAACACCTTAGTGGATCACTAAATTTAAAAAGTATATATTTAAACCAGTGATTCTCAACTAGGGGCAATTTTGTCCCCCATGAAACATCGGACAATGTCCGGAGATTGTCTCAACAGAAGGGAGTGCTACTAGCATCTTGTGGTTAAAGACACAGCAAAACATCCCACAATGCACAGGACAGCTCCCCACACCAAAGAATTATCTGGCCCAAAATGTTACTAAGGCCAAGATTGAGAAACCATAATCTAGAAAAAACCCAAGTAGTATAATATAGAAGCTTTCCCCCCAAAAGTATGTTCCTGCCCCAGTATTCGTGGCCAAATTTGTGTATTTATTGAAGACATAAGAAATAACCAGCTTGATTATTTCAGATGGGAAACTCCTGGTACCATTAAAATTGGGACAGAAGCCCCAATCTAAAAAGAGAGGAAGTGAGGCTTACTTTTCTTTCTATATTTGTGCCACATAAAAATGTTTTTAGGGGCCCACCCGGTGGTGCAGCAGTTAAGTGCGCATGTTCTGCTTCGGTGGTCTGGGGTTCACTGGTTCAGATCCTGGGTGCGGACATGGCACCGCTTGGCATGCCATGCTATGGTAGGCGTCCCATATATAAAGTAGAGGAAGATGGGCACGGATGCGAGCTAAGGCCAGTCTTCCTCAGTAAAAAGAAGGGGGTTGGTGGCAGATGTTAGCTCAGGGCTAATCTTCCTCAAAAAAAAAAAAAAATATACGTTTTTAAGAGCTCCAACCTTTATTTTTTAATTGCACCTCCAATTCATGAAAGCATTATTTATATCACAAAGATAAGTTTCTTACGCCTCACTTCTACCTTACCTTTGTACAAAATATTAAAAAGTTCAAATTTATGTGGTAGGAAAGCACAGTAAATGAGGCCAACTTTTAACAAATATCATTTTTACATATCAAGTTGACAATGATCAAAAGTTTGATAATATACTATGTTGATGAAGCTGTGGAGGAAAAAGCGCACTCAAACACTGTTACCAGTACAACCTTTCTGAATGCAAATTAATAATATCCAAATTAGGGGCCAGTCCAGTGGGCAAGTGGTTAAGTTTGCGTGCTCTGCTTGGGTGGCCAAGAGTTTCGCCGGTTCAGATCCTGGGCACACACATGGCACCACTCATCAGGCCATGCTGAGGCGGCGTCCCACATGCCACAACTAGAAGGATCCACAACCAAAAATACACAACTATGTACCGGAGGGTTTTGGGGAGAAAAAGGAAAAAAGAAAATCTTTAAAAAAATAAAAATAAAAAAAATAATATCCAAATTAAAACTATCCTTTTACTCAACAATTATATCCACTAAAAACTAATGCACATACTCACACGTGCACAAAAATGTGTAAAAGAATAGTCACCGCAGCACTTTTGGTAATAAAAGCTTGGAAATAACACAAGTGTCCAACATTAGGTGGCTAGTTAAATAAATTACAGCATACTCATAGAAGGGAATATCCTGAAGTTTTTAAAACAATGAGGGAAATCTACATGTGCTGTTACAGAACAATCTCCTGGATTGATTAAGCTAAAAATAAGTAAATTAATTAATAATAAGCCACGATATACACATATATATATTTGCATATACATCACAGACTACTGCTGGAAATACACACAAAAAACTAGTAAGAATGACTGCCTCTAGGCAGGAGACTGAAGGCCCAGAGAAGGAGACTTTCACTGGTACTGTTTGAATTTATTTTAATTTTTTATTTTTTTGGTGAGGAAGATTGGCCCAGAGCTAATGACTGTTGCCAATCTTCCTCTTTTTGCTTGAGGAAGACTGTCGCTGAACTAACATCTCTGCCAATCTTCCTCTATTTTGTATGTGGAACGCTGACACAGCATGGCTTGATAAGCAGTGTGTAGGTCCATGCCACGGATCTGAATCTGCGAACCCCAGGCCACCAAAGCAGAGTATGAAAACTTAACTACCTGCCACTGGGCCAGCCCCCTTGAATTTTCTTTTAACATGGGTTTATGCTGGCTCTTTTATTTACTGACTGTAAAACTTAAGTCACAAATTCTCAGCCTCAGTAGTCTCCAATTTGAAATGATAGTAATAATAGCCTAGCTCATTGGTTATTGTGAAGATCAAATGAGACAGCATAAAATACTTTCTAAATTATAAAGCAGCACACAAAATTATAAACTAGTCCTCTGACTGAATTCCAAACCAATTATAACAATTATTATTATTTTTATTCTAATTTCTCTAAACCCAAAGATAGGAATGTTTAAGATGAAATATGAGTGTAGACGCAATCTCACAACACAGATTTTTTTACTTTATGTACAGTTGTTGATTTCAATTTAAAAGAATAAATTTTCAAAAAATTGTCATGTAGAAATGCTAAATCAGCTGATTACAGAAGAAATACATGCTCACTGCTGAAAAGAAGATATATAAAAACTATAACCAGAGGCCGTCCCCGTGGCCGAGTGGTTAAGTTCTCGTGCTCCGCTTCGGCGGCCCAGGGTTTCGCCAGTTTGGATCCTGGGCATGGACATGGCACCGCTCATCAGGCCATGCTGAGATGGCATCCCACATGCCACAACTAGAAGGACCCACAACTAAAAATACACGACTATGTACCAGGGGGCTTTGGAGAGAAAAAGGAAAAATAAAATCTTTAAAAAAAAAAACTATAACCATACTATTATAAAATCTTGGTATCTTTTTCTTTCAGTCTTTTTTCTAAATAAAATGTTTCCACTTTACTGAAATATAGCATTCAAATTATAACATTCCTCAGATTATTACAAGCTCTTAATAAACATAATTTTTAACAAAGACATAATATTTTATCTTGTTGAGAGTTCAACCACTTTAAAATGAAATTCCAGTATATGGGTTTGCCTAATGAATTCTGCCTGGATTAACTTTTCATTTATTTCTACCAATTATCCAAGTAACCAGATATCTCTCAATATCTCTCTCACGTGTGCACGCACCATTTTCCTGCTTTTGAGTTCCATAGTTCCAATTTTATTAAGTCCAAAACTCACAAAACAAAGAAGCGTGTGGGGGCCAGCCCCGTGGCCGAGTGGTTAAGTTCACACACTCTACTTCAGCGGGCCAGGATTTCAATGGGTTGGATCCTGGGTGCACACATGGCACCGCTCAGCAAGCCATGCTGAGGCAGCGTCCCACATAGCAGAGCCAGAAGGATCTACAACTAGAATAAAGAACTGTGAACTGGGGGCTTTGGAAAGAAGGAAAAAAAAAAAAAGCAGCATATAAAGTGTCTTTATAATTCCTCTAAGAGCAAGCAAAACACCTTAGATTGAGCCCTTATATCAGACTATAGTGAGAGTAGAGATTAGAACTATGATTCATTGCTAAACAAAGATGTTCAATCTTTTTCTACTACATGTTAGTCTGTTATTTTTTGTCTGGAAATAGAGCGAAAACAAAGGATATACTCTTAGATTATTCCTGGGAGATTCTCTATTGGATATACCCAACTGTTCCTAATTAATTTTAACTATGACAACTCCTCCCAAATGCTGAGCATTCCAGCCATTTTTGAGAATGGTTAGATATGTCTCAAGGAAACATGGATTTCCTGAGTATACTGGAACATAATTGCAGGCAAAAATATATCTATCATTTTTGTGCCTTTCCCATAGTAGGAAGTAAAATGTCATGTTGAATAAATAATCCTTTTCTGCTTCCAAGAACACATTGTAATTTTCATACTCAGCCCTACACTTACTGTCATGACTGTTAAACCAGACCATTGAGGTGAAACATTTATTAACACACATCATGTACTTTTTTTAATGAAAAGGAAACTAAACACAAGAAACTGTGAAATTATGGGAGACTTTTCCCCCAATTTCCAAATCTTCTGTAATGCAGCTCTATCACTCTTGCAATTTAAAAAAAAAAAGCATTAAAAGTACTCTTATAGTATTTATTGTTTTAGAACATATACTAAGATTTTTTTAAATTTAGCCTCATTCTAAGGGCTTTCTTTATTATTAAGAAAAGAATCCCTGGGCAAGCCCTGTGGCACAGTGGTTAAGTTTGGCATGCTCTGCTTCGGTGGCCCAGGTTCGCAGGTTAGGATCCTGGGCACAGACCCACACCACTCATCAGCCGTGCTGTGGTGGCAACTCACATATAAAGGGGAGGAAGACTGGCACAGATGTTAGCTCAGGGCTAATCTTCCTCAAGCAAAAAAGCGGAATCCTTGCTAAATTAAAACAAGAAAACTTCAGCATAAAGCTGCTGGAAGATTATTTTAAATACTCATATCATGACATATTTCAATAAAATAAAACCTTTATCATCATCAAGAGCACTACTTACACGCAAACAATTGTATTGTCAAGATACCATGACAGGCACTGGAGATTCAGAGGCCAAAGACATAGCTTCCATCCTCAAGAAGTTTACTACCTAATTAGGACAACAGGGCATATACTGAAAAAGAGAATCAAAAATTCCAGGGAGCACTGGATGTGCCAAGCATCCAGTAGACAGAGAAGTATAGTGAAAGAGCTTTTGAAGTCCTACAGACCTTGGTTCAAATTTTAGATTTACCACTTACCAGCTTATGTAAATTACTTCCCTCATTTGTAAAATGGAGTGTTAGATTAAGTGAAGTAAAATTCCTGGCACAGAGTAACACCCAAAGAGAAGCTAATAGTATTAGTATTAGTATTAGTATTAGTATTAGGGATACAGGCTTGAGGGAAGAAAAAGGCAACTGGAAAAGTTTAAAAAGTATTAATATCCTTTTTTGTAATCTACCACCATAAGCAAAAATCACAAGATCTTTCTCACTCAAGGTTTATTTCTTATGGACAAGAAGAAAACAGAACATCTAGTGAAGACAACTAAAATTAGAAAACACTAAGGCTACATGGCAAAGTCACTCCTAGATCTACAAATCATAGAACATGATCCATAAAAAAGAATATTAGTTGGAAAGGTCCTTAAACCAGCTACTAGAATGTAAGCTTCATGTTTTGTTTGTCTCCAAACTCCAAGAATTGTTATCTATTTTGTTCATTAGTAGAGCCTCAGTACCTAGAATAATGCCTAGCATAGCACACGGTGAATGCTCAACAAATATTTATTGAATGAATATTAGAGCTAAGAAAACTGAGGCCTGGAGACTTAAGGCAGCACCATCCAGTTAGCTGGGGCTGAACTAAGGTTTCATTTCTCTAGTGTTCTATCCTCTCTACAAGCTAGAATATGATAATTTAGATAATTTACTTTGGTGGTTGGGGAGTTGGAGGGTTGTTTGGCAGGCAGAGGAAGAGGAAGGAAGGAGCAAATTGAAATATTCTCACATTTTCCCCCCAACTGTCAGTTTTGCTTAATTGATAAGAGCAAAAAATTATAAATAAGACAATCCCAGCACAGTGCCTAGCACTTAACAAGTATCTGTTCAAGGAATGAACCTACTCCAAAACCATCATTATCTCATGACCAAAGGCAGAAACTAACCTCAGCATCTGTTTAATCTTTCTAACTGTCAGAGTGCCCTTTAGAATTTTCAGTCATTCCTAAGGCAAAGTTCTTAATCACCTTCTTCCAGACGGGCACTGAGGGAGAGAGATGAATTAAAAGGTGTCCCTGCCCTGGAGGATCTCTCACTTGAGTATGCCTATGGGGGGGGTGGGGGGGGGGTGCAAGGGTGACAAAAACAGATCAATAATGAATGTGAAACCAGGCTCCATTATCATCTCAGTTTATTTGCCTCAAGCAGTGAAAAAATGAAGTTAAAAAAACACAAACGAGCAAAGTTTTAAAATAACGAGGCATATTAGGGTATATTAACACTTAAGAAAGGTTCCTTCTCCTGTGCCTTCACAATAGATCTTATTTCCTCTTAATGTCCTAAAATAAAAATATTCTAAGTTGACTTATTTGAATTATTGATATAAATGAACCATCAATGTATCTTCTCTCATATGTGAGACATTTAAGGATAATATTCCTGATTCATTACTCTGCATACATGTTGATATTTAAATATATAACCACAAGAACATATTTAAATTTATTTAACTGTCTATAAAACTGACAGAGCCTGAAAAAATCTTCAGAGATAAATAACAGTAATTAGAAACTAAAAACACAGTATTACCCAGGAAGAGAACTTACCCACACAACTAAAAAAGCAAACCTACAGAAGTCTTCAAAAGAACAAAATCCTCAAGAAGGGAAAACTCCTGCCCCAACTGGCCCACGGAGCCAGATAGCGCGCCTGCCAACAGCATCTTATTGAATGCAAGTCACTAACTGGACTCACAAAAAGTGAACACCCGAAGGTCAGTGTTGCCATTTCTCAAACCTGAGTTTCAGGAAGACCCTTCCAAAGAGATCCCCCACCACATTCCAAGGATTCCTCCCCATATCTGCTTGTCAAACTAGGATAAGCAACACCAAATACACTGGGAAATAAGCAGACTCCACTCCCGAGTGTGACAATTCCCGCACAGTGAAGTTACTTATCGCACCCGGGGCGCATGGCTCCCGGGAGAACACTCCTCACTCAGCCTCTGCATCCCAGAGAGCTGGCAAACCGCCCCAAAGCCCCTCCATCCCAACAGCCTCCCGAAAACTCTACGGCCCGCAGGTATACCCTGTCCCACTGTTCAAGCCTTCAAAAGCACCGACAAATCCAGGCCAAGGAGACTAGAGGGGGCAGGGAGACACTCCAAGGCAGGCCGGAAGGTTGCGGTGGGCCCGACGGGGAAGTACAGGGCCACCAGCTGTGGGGAAAACAGGATGAGAAAGCGAGGTGGGGCGAGTCTGGGTGCGTGCAGGGACTGACAGGTGCAGGGCACCTTATCGTCCTGGGCAGCACGGGAAGACGGGAACTGGCTTTCTTCACGGAGAGCGAGCAACGAGGCGCCCAGGGCGAGCGGTGCGGAGAGGTTTTCTGGGAACAGGGACTGGCCTCCGAAGGCAGCCGAAAGCCCAGAGCAAAGACCCTGAGAACATTTTGGTGAAGATCCCCCGGACGAGCGGTCCACGGCCGTTCCCAGCACCAACACGGGGGGAACCATCGCACCTGTTCCAGGATGTCTCCCTGTTATCCGCTGGGACAGCGAGGAAGTGAAAGTCCACGGGTGGGCGTGAAAGCAAACTCGAGAAGGAAAAAACTAACCGGGGTCTGACCAGGAGGGGGGAAGAGGCTACCCTCGGGAAGGGGCTAGCAGGGTAAGTACTTGGGTGGGCGAGGCTCACTTGGAAGAGGCGCCGGCTGGAGGCAACTGCTGGGGAAGGGAGGGCTTTCCTGGACTCCAGGGGGGAAAGGCCGGTTCAGACAGGAAAGCGCGGCTCAGAGGGGGCCCCGAGTGCCGCTCGGAAGGTGACTCTGCCCGGGGCGGGGCGCGCAGCCGGCTGGAGGGCGAGCCTAGCGCCGGGCGAGGGCTGACCGGGGGGCGAGGCTGCCGCGCGCGAGCTCCACAGCTCACCTGGGGCGCGCCGGGCCTGGAGGAGGAAACTTCCTGGGGGGACACGCAGGGGAGGGAGAGGGGCCGGCCGGCGGCGGCGCTGGGAGCAGGGGCCGGGGGACGCGCGGCGCTGGGCTGGGCTGGGCTGGGCTGGACTGGACTAGGCTGGACTGGGCGGGGCCGGGCCGGGGGAGCCCCCGACCCGGGGCGGGGTCGCGGCCGCAGCGGCGCAGCTGCCGGCTCGGGATGGCGCCGTCCCTCAGTCACACACGCGCGCGCCCGCCGGGCCGAGAGAAACCGCCCGGGTCGGTGAGCCGCAGGGACGGGGGGGAGGGGAAGGGGGAGGGGAAGGGGAAGGGGGGGAGGAGGCCGGGGACAGCGGCCGAGCGAGCCCCGCGGACGGGCGGCCGGCGTTACCTGTGTCAGGGAGAGCTGGGCCGCCGCAGCCATGGTGTTTCCATCATGCACGGCAGGGGAAGGAAGGACTGGCGGACGGGGGCTCGGGGCGGGGAGGGGGCGGAGGGAGCGGCCGGAGGCGAGCCCGGGCGGCGGGCGGGCGTCTCCCCTAACTTCGACAACTTCCCTCCTCTCGCCCGCCCCGCCTCGCCTCGCCCCTCCTGGCCCCGCCCGCCCGGCGCAGGCCGCGGCGGCACCCAAATTCTGGCGCCGGAGTTTCCGCCGCCGGACCGGAGCCTGCCGCCGGCGGCTGCCTGGGAAAACCCGGCGCGGACATAAAATTAAGGCGGACGGGCTGCGGAGGCGATTCTAGATTGTCCTATGAACTCTAGGCAGGTCACCTACCTACTCTAAGCTTCTGCTTCTGCAAAATAGGGGAAATTTTACCCAAAGTCCAGGTTGCTTATAAGGACTAAATGAGATAATGATAGAAAATAATAACAGGACTTTATATATGCTAGGCTCTGTGCTAGACGCTTTATTTTTGAATTGTATGAATGGAAGCATCTGAGACCCAAAGAAGCTGTACAAATGAGGAAACCGAAACACAAATGAGGTCATACAGCTTATTAGATAGCCGGATTAGAATCCAGGTCTGACTCCAAAACCTTTCACTTAACCATCTGCTATTGGGGTGTGATATTGAAAAAGAAGTCATTCCCTCCAGTAGCCAAAAATCTAGGTGGGAGAGGAAAGAAATACTTTCCTTGCCTGCTACACTTAGATTGTTCAATAAAAGAGCACTGGGACCTGCTCAGGTGCCTACAGCACTCCTAACTCCTCCCACAATCCTTCTGGCAAACTCCTCCTACTTTTTCAGGACACAACTCAAATATCATTCCCTTTGCAAAGCATCTCCCGACCTCCCCACGTCAGAGTTACACACTCTCCTCTTCTTTTTAACATTTCTTCTCTACCTTCTGAAATCATTATCACCCTGACTGTTTACATCTGTCTACCCCTCTAGACTGAGAGCTCCTCAATGGCAAGGACTGTTTCTGATGTATTTCTATAGCCTCAGCCCCTAGCATGTATCATGTACACAGCAAAGGCCTTAGCTCCTGCCTGTGTTAAACATAACACAGCCGACACTTTCTCATGCTGCCTTCTTCAATTGCAATAAGCAAACAGTTACTTGAAACTCTCATCTCTACAGGTGTGGCGTAGATGCCACCTACTTCAAGGAGGCTTCCAGGAACTCCCTCTTCACCTCTTAGTTGTTCAGATATGATCCTTATTATACTCTGCCTCTTTTTAAGAGTTAGTTGAGAGCTTTTCTGTCCCCCACTACACTGTGAAATCCTTGCGGACAGGGGGATGACTCCTTACTACATCCTCACAGTTTAGACTAGCAGAGAGTAGTCTTCAGTACATGTTTTTTCCCAGACTGCTCTTCCTTTCTCAGTCATGACAGCTTCCCACGACAACAAACCACAGCTCTATCAGGCCCACACCCCCGTTGCCATTATCATAGCAGTCCCTATTTGACGTCCCACGAGGGCCAACTGAACAAGGCTCTACGACCTTTGCCAGCACAGGCAAACCATCCCAGAAATGCCTCCAGAACCCCTTGACCCTACTCAGATCCCTTTTTACAAGGTCCAGACACTCAGGTCTGGTAAGCAACCACTTATTCAAGAGAGTCTCCCTTGGCGTCTTTCTGCTGGTATTCTTTTTAACTCAAGGGAGGAGGGGAGATACTGTTTTAAATGATTCCACCTTGGCATATTTATCAGCTGTGACCGCAACTGATGTTTCTACTTGAATTTTCTGGTTTACGTTATCACATTTGAGCTTCACAACTCTGAAAGGTAGTAATCACCATACCCACTTTACAGATGATATAACTGAAGGTCGCAGAGGTTAAGTGGTTTGCCCAAGGTTATATGGCTTATAAACAAAGTGGTAGAGTGTAGTGGAATAAACAAGGCTTGGACATCAAAAACATCCAGGTTCTAATCCTGGCTCTACTAGCCGTACAACCTTAGGTTTGTTGTGAGGATGAATGAGATGACATATATGAAAATACCTAAAGATATAGATACACAAAGTTAGTTAAGAAATCTGAAAGTAATGGAATAAATTGCTAATGGGAGTACAAATTCACTTGCTATTCAACGAGACTTTTCCAAAACATACGAGATATAAGATATTACTCTTGGGTGAATATAGTGGAGTCCCTGGTGTACAGAGTTTCCTAGAAAGGCAGTGTGGGGTAGTAAGGAGAATATTGGAGTCACTTAGCGTATGACCTCAGACAAACCGTTTAACCCGTGTGAGCCTCAGTTTCTCATGTATAAAAATGAACAAATCAATGTGAAAAAGGTTGAGTAAGTATAAGGAATTGTTACGGTTATAATTATTGTGTGATATATATTAAGTCAAAAACAACATGTATTTATACAGTATTGCTTTTCACAATTTATAAATGTTTTTACATACAACATCTAGCACAACTTCTGGAGTCAAATAGGTACATGATGAAAGTTTGTTGAACTGAACTGTATAGTCTCAGGTATAGTTATTATTTGGATCCCCGTTTTATCCCCATTTCACAGATAAGAAAACCAAGGAACAAATATTTTATAAATAATTTGTTTAAGTAAGGGGCACTTAAAGCAAGTTTGGGCCTTAGTTAAAATAATAACGATGATCAGACCCCTCAGCAAGAGAAGACTTGCTAACAATCATTATATGGGAATTGCCCCAGGTCCCCTTCCAGACCACCAATAATTTGTACTGGCTTCTTTCTCTACTCATTGGTTCTGGTTTAAATTAAAAACTTGATGGAGCTGGCCCGGTGGTGCAGCAGTTAAGTTTGTGCACTCTGCTTCAGCCGCCCGGGGTTTACTGGTTCGGATCCTGGGCACAGACCTACCACCGCTTATCAAGCCACGCTGTGGCAGGCGTCCCACATATAAAGTAGAGGAAGATGGGCACAGACGTTAGCTCAGGGCTAATCTTCCTCAAAGATAAATAAATAAAAAATAAAAAAACTTGACTTGTAGTGTGGGGATAGGAGTGATGGTCTAAACGCCCAAAAAGGCCTAGAACGTCTGGGACTGAATTTTTTTTTAATGACACACCAGTGACAGATTGCAAATGCGTGTCCCAGATCTCATCAAAGCACTGGGTCATATCGCAAATCTATTTTAGGAGAGTAAAATGTAGCTAATGAAAGATATGTTATGATCTAATTCATTAACAAGAATGAGCTTCATGGAGCAGACAAAAAGGACTTACCTGTTTTTGTAGGGCAATTTAATGTCTCTGGGTCTCTAAGCCTCATATTCCTCATGTGTACGTTGGAGATGATAATACCTACCTTGTAGGGATAGTGTAAGGACTAGAAATCATGCATAAATGTCCCATCAAAGAGCCTGGGCTAGATTAGATGTTCAATAAGTGGTAGCTATAAGGATACCATTCTTCTAGATCACCATTTAACTCGCTACCTCTCAGACAACTCTCCAGTTACTGAGTCAGTTGTGCAGATACACTGGCTAGGAGAAAGGAGTGTCTTGAAGAGCTGACACGCATATCCCTGTAATTGGAAAGTAGGTGTTCCCTAGGTAAATCAAGTTGTATCTAATGACTTAAATCTGGATACTGATAACCAACAATTGCTGCTTTCATATACGTTATTTCACTTAATCCTCATGACAACCCTACAGGGATTATTATCTTTTTTTTTTTTTTTTTTTGAGGAAGATTAGCCCTGAGCTAACTGCTGCCAATCCTCCTCTTTTCCCTGAGGAACACTGGCCCTGAGCTAACATCCATGCCCATCTTCCTCTACTTTATATGTGGGACTCCTAGCACGGCATGGTGTGCCAAGCGGTGCCACGTTTACACCCAGGATCCGAACCGGCAAACCCCAGGCCGCCAAAGCAGAACGTGCGCACTTAACCACTGTGCCACCAGGCCGGCCCCTCAATTTTGTTTTATAGAAGAGGAATTTGTCCAAATTCACAGTGACTAGGTTTGGAATTGTACACAGATCTGACTCAAATGTGTTTTTCCCCAGAGCTTGTTGCTGGAGTCCTCCAGGCATTGATCACCCCCAAGAAGACTTGATAAAATGATGCTTTGGACCATGGACAGCTGAAGATGAGGCTCTGGATTTATAATCCCCCTAAACGCAAGATGATCTTGCAGGGGAGAGCTTAGATCATGAACAGCTTTGTCAATAGCCTGTCTTTCCATCTTTCTATCTTGCTCTAACTCCCACTCCCTCTCCCCAACCCACCCTTACGGGAAACCACAGCTACTTTTATTTCTTTATTTTCCAACTTTTGGAGGTGACTGTCATATCAGCTCTTTATGAACACTACGTGTCTGTGATGTCAACATTTGGAAATGTAGGATGATTAATTGAAACTATGAAAAAAAAAAAAAACTGTGGGGAGCTCTCTGAATATACAAAGAACCAGTTTATTTGCGTGAGACTTTGAGAAAGGCCTTCCAAATAAATGGTGCTAAGCTACCAAAAAAAAAAACAAAATGATACTACAATTGTAATGGTAATCTGGAGCTCATGCTTCTAAGCTGCTGGTTTCATAAATATAGCCCATTATTGTTCATGTTTGCCCAGGGCAGAAAGAATATGTGAGGCTGCACAATAATAACAATTGTGCTACACAAATAACTGTCCCTGTGCCAGGGACCGAAAAGAACAAGCAGTAAGAGATTTTTAAATGCCACACACACCCAGGATGTGATAGGACAGTTCAAAATTGTTGTCATCGCTAATCTTTTAGGACAACAGGGTGCCTTGGTAAGAGCCTGAATTTACAATGGGGAAGGCCCAGCTTGGTCCAGTCTGGGCTCTGCAACTTCCTGGTTTTGTGACCTTGGACAAGTCACTGAACTATACCAAGCCATGGTTTCTTCTCCTATAAACTGAAGGTAATAATAGCACCTACCTGATAATACTATTGTGATGATTAAATGAGGTTTCATGTGAAAGCAGTTAGCCTGATACCTGACACACAGCAGATACTAGATAAGCATTAACTCCCTTTTTTCCCCACTGGAGAATATTTAGGACTAAGAAGCCAGAAACAAAACAGAAATCATTTTTAAAGATCTTCGCTCGTTTTCCAAAGCCTACCTTAATGGTTTTTTGAATAAAGTTTATTCACTCATTAGTAATATTTATTGAGCACTATGGAGTAAGGGAGGTGGGGTTTTTTGGGGGGTTTTTTTGAGAAAGATTGGCCCTGAGCTAACTGCTGCCAATCCTCCTCTTTTCACTGAGGAAGACTGGCCCTGAGCTAACATCTGTACCCATCTTCCTCTACTTTGTGTATGGGACGCCTGCCACAGCATGGCTTGCCAAGCGGTGCCACGTCCGCACCCAAGATCTGAACTGGCAAACCCCAGGCCACCGAAGCGGAACGTGCGCACTTAACCTCTGCGCCACCCAGCCAGCCCATAGAGTAAGGGAGGTTATTAGGTTTATGGCCCAAACATTCCACTGGCTTCTAGTGAGCAAGCAAATGCAGTTTTACACTTGTCCTATTTTCTTCCTTTTTCCTTTTCTTTTTTTTTTTCTTTCCTTATGAAGGGTCCTGGAAGCTATAAGAAACCAAAGGATCACCATGGGAAAGAAAATATTTGCACTCGAGGCTGCAGGTCCTTTCATCTGCAGATTTCAAAGCATTGTCTCCATCACTAATTACTAGCCCTGCTTAACATGTGGGAATGCTGAGACACCATCGAATTAAGAAGCTTGCCCTAAATCACAAGGCAAGTCAGCGGATGGGCTACAGACAGAACAAAGCTGTCCTGTTTGCCAGCCCTGGGCTCTAAAGTAGGGCACATGAGAGTCAACAGAGGATTCGAGCAATGAGGAGGAAAGTTTGGGGAATTCTGATTCTGTATCTTTGAATCATTGCAGTGACAAGACCATGGGCTTGAGTGTCGAACTTGACTTCAAATCTCAGCTCAGCGACTTACTGACTGTGTAACCTCAGTCAAATCATAAATTACTTTAGTTTCCTTCTCTGTAAAATGGGGATATTAATTTTTACTTCTAAGAGTTTGGGGAAGGTTAAATGATGCAACTTTTGTGAAAGAACCTAGCACAGTGACCTGCGCTTAGCAAGTTGTGTAGTTGGAGAAAACCGAGACACTCCACAGCCACACATAATGTCAAATAGACAACTCTTTCAGCCAAAGATTTTCTATGCCATAATCACAGTTGTGTCTCAGTTTAAAACGATGACTGTATTGACCATCTCATAACACAAATAGAGGGTGGCTTGTTCAGGCGTTCATCGCTTTTCTTCCTTGATTCTGTGCTTTCTTTCATAGCCCAAGTCCAATCTATCAGCAAGTTTTGTTGGCTCAACCCCTGATATATATCCAAAATTCCATTCTATTTTCAAAATACATTCCAGATCTGACTATTTCTCGCTATCTTCACTACCACCGTTGCTTCTCTCCTGGACCACTGCGAAAGCTCCTAACTATCCTCCCAAATTCTGTGGTTGCACCTACGTCTGTTCTTCTTATCATAGACAGAGTGATCTTTTCAAACACAAATCGGATCTTGTCATTTCCCTGTTTAAAACCCTGCAGGGACTTCTCATCAAACTCCTCACCATCACCTACAATGGGGCCAGGTCTTCCAGGTAAAGTGTGTCAGCAAAGCACAGAAGAGCCTTATGTTCTGGGCATGTTGAGCTATTTAGTGAGATGGAGCATGGTGGGGCAGGGACAGGAAGGAACTAGCAGGGAAGGATGGAGGAAGTGTTAGGAAATACCCAGAGGCAATCATGGCTGGGCCAGAAGAGGCTTAGATTAGTGTGCCTGTCTGGAAATTTTCAGAGATGCAAAATCACTGCTGGAAGCAAAGAGGACCATTATTGTTTTGTGTTGATGGCATTTGCAAATCTAGTGGCCCTGATTTTTTTTTTTAATTTTTTTGAGGAAGATTAGCCCTGAGCTAATGTCTGCCGCCAATCCTGCTCTTTTTGCTGAGGAAGACTGGCCCTGAGCTAACATCTGTGCCCATCTTCCTCTACTTTATATGTGGAATGCCCGCCACAGCATGGCTTGATGAGTGGTCCGTAGGTCCGCACCCAGGATCCGAATCTGCAAACCCCCGGCCGCCGAAGAGGAGCGCGCCAACTTAACTGCTATGCCACTGGGTAGGCCCCAGGCCGTGATTTTTAAAAAAGCACAGTCAGGAATCTATTTTGTCCTCTCAAAAGGTTTATAGACCAGGACCCCTAACATCAGGACAGTCGTTAAGAGGATGGGCTTTGGAATCAGACAAATTTGAAATAGAATCAAGGTCCTCCACTTATAAACTATAACGCCATGGACTAGTTATTAAAAGTCTTTGAGTCTCAGTTTTCTGCAAACTACATCAGAGTGATTAAGAAAATTAAATGGAGAATGCTTAGAAAGCACTTTTCCCAGTGTCTGGCACATGGGAAGAAGTGCTCAACAAATGGGGACAATCACATTATAATTATGACAATGATGAGTAAGGATTTGGCTATCTTTATAACTGCCGCATGTTCACTAGCTTTACTAATAAACATTATCTGTGTCTCACCCCTAACAGAGATTTGAAGAAAATCTGTCAAATTTTATTTTATTTTATCTTTATTTTTTTTGGTGAGGAAAATTGGCCCTGAGCTAACATCTGTTGCCAATCTTCCTCTTTTTGCTTGAGGAAGATTGTCGCTATGCTAACATCTGTGCCAATCTTCCTCTATTTTATGTGGCACACTGCCATAGTGTGGCTTGATGAGCAGTGCTAGGTCCACGCCCAGGATCCAAAGCTGCGGACCCCAGGCCACCAAAGCAGAGCACACGAACTTAACCACTACCCCACTCCCTGGCCCCCTAAATCTGTCAAATTTTAAATGTCTGAGGAGACTGTCCGAATTCACAGCAACATTTGGCACTGAAAGATACAAAACAGGGGCACTTGCTCTGGAGGCACTATCCACTTTATCCCCTAGTCCAGCAAATCCAAGTAGATAAATAGAAGAGTAGCGTCATGTTTGCGTTTAACTATATATGAAAGTAATTATGCACACTCAGTACTCAGTGTTTAAAGAAAGGGGTTTTTGTTGTTATTTTCAATATTGTCTCTATATGCAAGCCAAGGATTTCAGCTGATGCTCAACTGAAGAAGCAAGGATTTGACCTAAGGCTGAAGAAGAAATTGGCTGTATTGAGTTTATGCAGACACAATGTGTCTCTGTATTATACTGAATAACTTCAAGAATTTTTCAGGGATAATTTTGACAATATACAATTTTTGCCTTACAGCCCATCAAGCTTAACCTCAAGTAAGATACAACCATTCTTTTTCAAAATTATACATTGTAAGTAGGTAAGATGAAGTAAGTAAATGGTTAAAAGCATGGATTTAGTGTCAAAAAGATTTGGGTTCAAATCCTAGCTCTGCCCCTGGGAACCTAGGAAAGTGACATAACAGCTCTGTCCTTTATGTGTGAAATGAGGATGCTAATCTTCACTGAGCAGTTGTAAGGATGAAGTCATGGTACTTTATATAAAGTTCTTAGCACCATGCTAAGTGTACAACAAACATTCAAAGAGCTTTTTTTTTTTTTGTAGTTTGTTACATCAAAATGTAGTGGAGTATAGAAAATCCTCAACATTGAAGAATTGAATTCAAGAAAACCAATTGTTTTTGAAAGGCTATAGATCTGAAATTCTATATAAAACAAATTATCCCTATAATTAAAGGTCCACCCAAAGGCTACTGTGAAGAAATTTTATTATTATATAACAGAGAAGATTCTGATTAGAACTTCAACAATGCGTTAATTATCTCAGTTCCATAATGGAACACTGAACAACATCCCGCAACTCCTAGCCTAGTGCGCTTATTTTCAGACTACTCATTAGGACTCACGAGGACAAGTTTAGTGAAGAATGGGACTTATAAACAGCAGAGCAATGGGCTTCTTCCCATTCGTTCATTCAGCAAGTAACTTTTTAGTCCATACTATGCCCCAAGCACTCTGCAAGGCAGGGGAGTCACAAAAGTGAAAAAGACGTGGCCCCCACCATCAAGGAGCACAAAGTCGAGAGAGGAAGACAGACGTGTCAAATGGCAATTATAAATGCAATGGAATCAAGTTAAAAGAATAAGATCCCAGTGATGTGGAAACACTGGAGAAATACAGCATCTGCACTATGGGATAAGCGGAGGCTTCCTAGTAGAAGCTGAGACCTGAAGCATGGGTGGAAATCACCTTGGTGAAGCAAGGGATGGAGGATGGATGGAGAAGGGAGTGATTCAGGCAGAGGGAACAATGTGAACAAAGGCCCAGAAGCAAAAGAGAGCAAGGAGCTGGGAAGAGTATCGTAATTCAGTTAGGTTAGATTTTAGCTTATAATGGTACAAGGCTAGGGTAAGATTCAAACTGGCCTCATAAGCTAATAAGAAGTGAAGTCTATTTTAAGGGCAATATGGAGTCGTTGAAGGGTTCCAAAGGAGGGAAATAAAAATCCAAAATTGTGTTTTAGAAAGGTCACTCTCTTCAACATTGTACTGGAGGTTCTAGCCAGGGAAATTAGGCAAGAAAAAGAAATAAAAGGCGTCCAAATTGGAAAGGAAGAAGTAAAACTATCTTTATTCACAGATGAGATTATCTCGTGTACCTAGAAAATCCTAAAGAAACAACAAAAAGCTATTAAGGGGCCGCCCGGTGGCAGAGCGGTTAAGTGCACACGTTCCGCTTCAGAGGCCTGGGGTTCGCCGGTCGGATCCTGGGTGTGGACATGGCACCGGGTGGCAAGCCCTGCTGTGGTAGGCATCCCACATATAAAGTAGAGGAAGATGGGCACGGATGTTAGCTCAGGGCCAGTCTTCCTCAGCGAAAAAGAGGAGGATTGGCAGCAGTGAGCTCAGGGCTCATCTTCCTCAAAAAAAAAAAAAAAGAAAGGAAGAAGTCAGGGAAGTTATCGTGTCCCATAACAAGTGGGATCTTGTAGGCCATTTTAAAGACTTTGCCTTTTACTCTGAATGAGATAGAATGTTACTGGAGGGTTTGGAGCAGAGGAAGAATATGATATAGCTTAGGTTTAAAAAAGATTATTTGGACTATTGTGGGAAAAATAGGTCATAGGTAAACAAGGGCAGAAATCGATAAAACAAATATGAAATTGTTGCAATAATCCAGATATGATGATGGCTTGGGGCAGGGTGTTAGCATTGTCGGGGAGAGATGGTAAGAAGTGGCCAGATCTGTATATATTTTGAAGATACGGCCCGTTAGATTTGCTAAAGGATTAACTGTGAGGTATGAGAGGAAGAAAAGAATCAAGGATGATGCCAGATCTTTGCCTGAGCAACTGGAGTGATGGTGTTGGCCTTTATTGAGATAGGGAGACTGCGGAAGAAACTAATTTGGGGAGAACATCAGGAATTTGGTCTTGGAATAAGTTTGAAGGCATCCAAGTTGAAATGTCAAGGATGCGGTTGGAATAAGAGTCTGGAGTTCAGGGAAGAGGTCTGAGCGGGAGATATAAATTTGGATATCATTAGCATGTGCGGGCATTTAAAGCCATGAGCCTGGGTGAGACCATCTGTACACTGAGTGTCTATAGATCCAAGAAGTCCAACGACTGAGCCCTGGGCCGCTCCAGTGTTAGAGATCACGGAAATGAGGAGGAACTAGCAAAGGAGACTGAGAAGGGACAGCAGGGAGTTTAGAGGAAAACCAGGAGAGCATGGTGTCTGTCCTGGAGCCAATGAAAAAAAAGTGTTTCAGGAAGGAAGGAAGCAAATCTGATCGTAGAGCTAGCCAGATAAGGACTGAGCATTGACCTCCAGATTTATCAACAAGGAAGTCTCTGGTGGCCTTGGCAAGAACAGTTCCATTTGAGGGAAGGGCTAAAGTCTGATTAAAGTGGGCTCCAGAGAGAATGAAAGGAGAGGGCTTGGAGTCGAGGAATACAGATAATCCCTTAGCAATGTTTAGCTGAAATGGAGAACAGAGAAATGGTGTGGTAGCTAGAAGGGAATATGGAGTCAAGAAAGATGAGAGATACTTTTTTAAGCTGATGGGATAATCCTTTGGAAAGTGAAATACTGATAACATAGGCGAGAGAGAGAGAGAGAGAGAGAGAGAGAGATAGAGAGAGAGAGAGAGAGAGAGAGAGAAAGAGAGAGAGAATTGCTGGAGCACAGAGGAAAGGATTGGCTAGAGTACTGCAGAGAGGACTGAATATGCAGGCATGGATGCAGGTAGGTGGGTTATCTGCTGAGAGCGAAAGGAAAGGAGACAGTATCAGAAAAGGCATGAAATAAGCTTTTAGGGAGAGTGGATGGACTTTTAAAATAAAATTATTCCTGGACCAGCCCGGTGGCACAGCGGTTAAGTGCACACGTTCCGATTCGGCAGCCCAGGGTTTGCTGGTTTGGATCCCAGGTGCCGACGTGGCACTGCTTGGCAAGCCATGCTGTGGCAGGCATCCCACATATAAAGTAGTGGAAGATGGGCATGGATGTTAGCTCAGGGCCAGCCTTCCTCAGCAAAAAGAGGAGGATGGGCAGCAGATGTTAGCTCAGGGCTAATATTGCTCAAAAAAAAAAAATTATTTACATTAGTACTAAAGGTCCACTTGAGGTTAGTGGTGATGAATTTTAAGAATCCAATTGACATTGTTGTGGGTTTTTCTTCATCCTCTTTCCCAAAGGTGGAGAATCAAATTGTCCAGGATAGGAGTTTTTTGAGGCAAAATAACAAAACAAGAGGAGGCAAGAAAAAGGAGGACATATCAAGGGAATGATTATAACACTGGACCTTGGGATTTTTTTTTTTCTGGAGGAAGATTAGCCCTGAGCTAACATCTGCTGCCAATCCTGCTCTTTTTGCTGAGGAAGACTGGCCCTGAGCTAACATTCGTGCCCATCTTCCTGTACTTTATATGTAGGATGCCTGCCACAGCATGGCTTGCCAAGCAGTACCATGTCTGCACCCGGGATGCGAACCGGCGAACCCCGGGGTGCCGAAGCAGAATGTGTGAACTTAACTGCTGCGCCCTTCGACCAGTCCCTGGACCTTGGAACTTAAGTGGGTGAGAAGAGAAGTGAGCGACATGCGATGGGTGAAGAATGGTGAAGAGGTATTAGGATCACTGGATTGTAGGGCCGAGGAGAAATCAGAGAACTGTTGAGGTTGGGGTGTTGGAAGGAGTGAGCTGGAAAGGCAGGAGAGGTGGAAAGATAGGAAAGATTATTGGTAGGTTATTAATAAGTAGAAACAATCCCTAAAATAATAGTAGTAGTAAGACCCAGTCCATGCCCTGAAAATGCTCACTATGTAGTGGGGAAGACAAGGCAGAAAGAAATGAATGCTAAAGACAGGTACATGCAATGGCTGTGGGAGCCAAAAGGAATCTTCAGGTAAATGTGAGGGTAAGATCAAGGAAAGCATCCAAAGAAGGTGGTATTTGAGATGAGCCTCAAGATGGAGCAAATGCAGATCACAGCCTGTTATGTCATAGCACTTATACCGTGGCAGCAAGTGTTCAGAAAACAGTGGGTGGAGCACAGGATAGGAGCTATGGCAGGACGTAAGACTAGAGAGCGGGCTGGGGCCAGGTTAGGAGATCTTTAGAACACCAGGCTGATGCCTGAGCATTTTTCTGTAGGTAATAGCGAGGTTATGAGCCCTTCTACGTAACTGAATCCCCTTATTAGCATGAAGTCATATTGGTTTCTGTATTTTGATCAGTCTAAAGTTACTTTTTTCTCCATTATGTACTTAGGTCATATTTAGAGTTTTTATGTTTCACTAGGATTTTCTGATTGTGCTTTTTTTAAAGATTTTATTTTTTCTTTTTCTCCCAAAGCCCCCTGGTACATAGTTGTATATTTTTTTTAGTTGTGGGTCCTTCTAGTTGTGGCATGTGGGATGCTGCCTCAGCATGGCCTGATGAGCGGTGCCATGTCCATGCCCAGGATTTGAACCGGTGAAACCCTGGGCCGCCAAAGCAGAGCCCGCGAACTTAACCACTCAGCCTTGGGGCTGGTCCCTGATTGTGCTTTTAAGATCACCTCCACTCTACTACACTGATACTGTTCTTTTTAAACAATATTTTTTTTAAAGATTTTATTTTTTCCTTTTTCTCCCCAAAGTTCCACGGTACATAGTTGTATATTTTTAGTTGTGAGTCCTTCTAGTTGTGGCATGTGGGACGCTGCCCCAGCACAGTCCGATGAGTGGTGCCATGTCTGTGCCCAGGACCCGAACTGGCGAAACCCGAGGCCACCAAAGCAGAGCACGTGAACTTAACTACTTGGCCACGGGGCCAGCCCCTTTAAACAATATTTTGCCACAGCCCATTCACTTTCTTTCCAAAGGCCTTCAACTCCACCCCGCAACGTTGGCAGGAAAGTCTAACATGTGACCCCTTAGGCTCCTGCCATAAAGCTCCTGCCAGAAATGGGGAGAAATAGGTTAGATATGATCAGAGCTATGCTGTCCAGAGCATTAGGACCAGTTGAAGGGGATAAAAGTTGAAGGTGAATAGTCATCTCCTCCCAGGGTGGAGGAAGACACAAGGGACACAGTCTCACAACTGAGGTGTCACAATTTTTTCAGAAACTCCATACCAATACCAATGATGTGGTCAATCTCTTTGCAAGCTATATTTATGATATCATTTGAAAATATCAGAACCTCTGTCTTCAAAACTAACCAAATGAGTGTTGAAACCAATACCTTCTCTACCTTGTCAATGCGGCTTTGGCCAAGCCCCTGCCCTCCTCCAGACCCGAGGTCCTGTCTACAAAATGAGGGGGCGGGATTCATCCTGCTCAACGGTCCCTGCCAACTCTGACACGCTAATTTTTCTGTAGTCATTTGTTTTTTATAAAACTCATAACGTGTGTCAGGCATTTTTCCAAGAATGAGAGCCTTTTACCCCTTCTCTCCTCTCCCCAAACCTCTGTTATGAGTTATGTTGGGCTTTTCTCGTTTAAAACATTTGAAAAAAAAGAGGTGTGTTGGATGGAGGTTTATTTCATGTGATACATTTGAGAGAAAATCAAGTAAGGGACTTTGTTTTGTTCCAGCCGCTGAAACAATAAAGCCACCAGAATGACATGCAGCATCATTTTGTACTGCCCTCAAGTGGTGGCCCAAAGGTCTTTTCCTGGTTGCAGTTTAAGGAATAAAATGTGTTTTCAGAGGAGCTCACAGTGTCTAAAGGTTGGAGAGTCTTAAAGGGCCTGAGGCAAGGGCGGCTGATTGACTCTCTCTTCTTAAATAGGAGGAGCTGAGGCCCATCATTGTTATCATCAGCACAAACCTATTCTAGTTTCTCCTATTTTTTTTTTAAGATTTTATTTTTCCTTTTTCTCCCCAAAGCCCCCCAGTACATAGTTGTGTATTTTTAGTTGTGGGTCCTTCTAGTTGTGCCATGTGGGACACCACCCCAGCATGGCTTGATGAGCAGTGCCGTGTCCACACCCAGGATCCGACCCAGCGAAACCCTGGGCTGCCAAAGTGAAGCGGGCAAACTTAGCCACTTGGCCACAGAGCTGGCCCCTCTCCTATCTTTAAAGAGCTATTTTATAACCCTAACTCTCTCTCCAGTCCTATTTCTCTGCTCCCCTTAATTTCTCAACAGTTATCTACATACTATTTCTTTTTTTTTTAAAGATTGGCACCTGAGCTAACAACTGTTGCCAATCTTCTTTTTTTTTTTTTCCTGCTTTATCTCCCCAAATCCCCCCGTACATAGTTGTGTATCTTAGTTGCAGGTCCCTCTAGTTGTGGCACGTGGGACGCCGCCTCAACGTGGCCTGACGGAGCGGTGCCATGTCTGCGCCCAGGATCAGAACTGGCAAAACCCTGGGCCACCACAGTGGAGCATGCAAACTACAGGGCTGGCCCCTATATACTGTTTATATTTCCTCATTTCTAACTTATTTTTTAACTTTTTACTTTAAAATAATTTCAAACTTCAGAAAAGTTGCAAAAATATTACAAAGAATTCCCTTATACTCTTCACCCAGATGCACCAGAAGTTAATATTTTGCTGCAATCTCTTTATCTGTGTGTGCATGTGTGTACACATGCATGCATATATATGAATGTGGGGTTTTTTCCTGAGCCATTTGAATTGTCGTATTTACCCCTAATACCCTAAATACTTCGATGTGTATTTTCTAAGAACAAGGACATTCTCTTATATACCTGCATACTCCCCACTCAAGTATGAGATCAAACTCAGGAAATTTAACATTGATATAATCCTTATATACAGTCCATATTCAGATTCACTAATTGGTCTGATAATGTTGTATGTAGCAGTTTCCGCTCTGATACAGTCTGATCCAGTGCCTGATCCCTAATCATGTATTGCATTTAACTGTCATGACTCTTTGATCTCATTTAATCTGGAACATTTCCCCAGCCTATCATTATTATCCATGATATTGAGAATTTTGAAAAGTACAGGCCAACATTTTGTAGAATTTCCCTATTTGGTTTTCTCTCATGTTTCCTTATAATTAGATTTACATTTTTATTGTTTTTCTAGGGGTCAGGAATACTGCCGGTGGGATGCTGTGTCCTCAATGCATCACATGAGGAGAAACATAGTGTCACTTGGTCTCATTATTGATGGTGTTCACTTTGATCAGTTGGTTAAGGTGGTATCTACCAGGTTTCTTCACCGTCAAGTTAGCTTTTTTTCCAATGTAAATAATGAGTAATCTGCGGAGAGGTACTCTGAGACTATGTAAATATCCTGTTGCTCTTCAAAACTTTTGCCCAAACATTTCAACATTCACTGATAATTCTCGCCTGAATCAATTACTATGATGGTTGCAAAATGGTGATTTTTATAACTTTATTATTCTATCAGCATTTTTTAGTTGGCATTCTACTGTAAGCAAGATCTTTCTCTTCTCTCATTTATTTATATATTTATTTAGCATTATCAGTATAGACTTACAGATTCTTATTTTATTTGACAAGTTATAGTCCATTACAGTCATATTCATTTTAATGTTCAGCTTGTCCCAGATTTGGCCAGTAAGAGCCCCTTCAAGATGGCTCTGGTGTCCCTTTGACATTAACCCATCTTTCTTTCTTTTCCTTTGGCACTTTCTTGCTTTCTGGTATAATACGATATTCCTGGTCCATCTTGTGCTTTCCTTGCCTGCCCTTAGAAATCATCCATCTCTCGAAAGAGCTCCTCTTTTAGTGCAGAATGGTGCTTAGAAACCAAGATCTGGGCACCAGATATGCTCATTCCTACTGGGGTGTAATTGCTTCTAGGCCCTTTAAGTAAACAGAGCTGAGGGGGAGAAAATGGCAACATAATATAGTTCAACTATTTTTAGCCATGAATTCATTACTGATGCTTCTAATTCCAATTCAGCACCACAGGGCTCTCCCATTCCTTATTTGCTTCTCCTTTTCCCACAGTGAGAACTCTGGCTCTCAGCAGCATCAGTGTCTTTTTTCACTTCCTCAATGTTATGATACACACAAAATAGTTTCAGAATTGCTACATCCATTCCACTATCAAAAACAATCTACTAAACAGGGTTCAAGATTCATTTGCAGTTTTGTCTTGCTTTTACAATAAAGGTGTATATTCAAAGTACTGTATTCAAAATTTATCTCAATTAGTTTCTTTTTTTCCTTCAGAATGGTTATCTTACTTATTTAAATTTAGTTGTTTATTTCTGTTTATATTTAGTTTTAGGATTCCTTTGGTTCCTGTTAATTCAATTTTCTTTTTTATTTTTCTTTTTTATTTATTTATTTATTTTTTTTAAGGAAGATTAGCCCTGAGCTAACTGCTGCCAATCCTCCTCTTTTTGCTGAGGAAGACTGGCCCTGAGCTCACATCCATGCTCATCTTCCTCTGAACCTGCGAAACCCTGTACCACCGAAGCGGGGCACGTGATCTTAACCACTCGGCCATGGGCCAGCCCCCTCATTTTTTTTTTTAAGATTGGTCCTGAGCTAACATCTCTTGCCAATCTTTTTTTTTCCCTTCTTCTCCCCAAAGTCCCCCAGTAGTAGCTGTATATTCTAGTTGTAGGTTCTTCTAGTTCTACTATGTGGGACACCACCTCAGCGTGGCCTGATGAACAGTGCCATGTCCGCGCCCAGGATCCGAACCAGCAAAACCCTGGGCCACCCGAGCAGGGCATCTGAACTTAACCAGTTGGCCATGGGGCAGCCCCACTTTTCTTGGGTTTTGACACCACATTCTTCTGATTCTGCTCTCTGTTCACAGGCCTCTCCTCATTCTTCTTGTCAATTCAATCTCTAAAATTTGTTGCTCCTCAGGACTCTTTTGGCTCCCTTCACTTTTCTCTGTACACTTTCTTCCTAGATCTCAACTATTTCTATGTCTTTAAATACTGATTATGCTAATGACTTCTAAATTCATATCTTCATCTCAGACCTCTCTTCTGGTCTCCAAACTTATAACCAACTGCCTAATTGACATCTATTTGGATATCTCACTGACATCTTAAGTTTAACATGTCTAAAATAGAACTCCTAATTTCCCTGCCAAATCTGCTTCCCGCAGGCTCCTCCCTCTCAGTAAATGTCATCTCCATCCACCTGGTTGCTCTAGCCAGAAACCTAGGAGTCATTCTGGATTCATCTATTTTCCTCAACCACAATGTCCAATCCATCTGCAAAGTATGAAGATTCTACCTACAAAAATATGTCAAATTAGTCAATTTCTCTCTGTCTCCACTACCACTACCTCATTCGCCATCTCTCACCCCAACTACTCATCAGCCTCATAACTGGCCTCTCTTTTATCTCCCACACATTCATGCTCCATGTGGTAGCTATAATGACCTTTTTTTTTTTGAGAAAGATCAGCCCTGAGCTAATATCTGCTGCCAATCCTCCTCTTTTTGCTGAGGAAGACTGGCGCTGAGCTAACATCCGTGCCTATCTTCCTCTACTTTATATGTGGGATGCCTACCACAGCATGGCTTGCCAAGCGGTGCCATGTCAGCACCCAGGATCCAAACCCAGGAACCCCAGGCCGCCAAAGCAGAACCTGCGCACTTAACCACTGCGCCACCGGCTGGCCCCTATAATGACCTTTTTAAAAACAAAATAATACAAGCTTACGTTTATTGGGTGTTTATTATGTGCCAGAAACTGCTATAAGCACTTTGTATATATATTTAATATTCACAACAATTCCATGAGGTAAAACTCAATTCTACTTAAATTTTATAGAAAAGGACACTAGAGCACAGAGAGATTAAGCAATTTTGCCCAAGGTCACACAGCTAATAAATAGTAGAACTGAAGTTTGGACCCAGACTGGTCTGCAAGCTTATCCAGCATATTATACTGGATAATGTTCCTACTCAGCCTCAGATACTTTGATGGCTTCTCACTGTGCTGGGACTAAATTCCCAACTCCATACCAAGGCCTGCTGGGTCCTGTGACATGCCTCCCTCTTACCCTCCAACTCAACTCATGCTGTTTCTCTTGCCTTCACTTTGCTCCACTTTCTTCCAGCCACGTGGCTTGCTTTGTTTTGTTTTTTGTTTTCCAGCTTCGTTAAACATGTTAAGCTCTTTCCTGCCGACAGGCATCACACATTGTCTGCCTCACATACTCTTCTCCCTGGCTCCTTCTCATTCTTCAGCTCTCGCTTTAATTGTCTGTTCCGAGAGAACTCCCCTCACCATGCTTTCTTAAGTAGCTCCCTTCCTGGCATGTTCTATCTCAGCCCCATATTTGTTTTCTTTTTGGCCCCTAAAACTATTTGTAATTACTTGTTTGTTTGTTTACTTGTTTTGTCTCTCTTCCTCATTAAAATTAAGTGCTGTGAAGGCAAAGGCTATGTCTTAGTCACTTTTGTATATTTAGAGCCTAAGGCAGTGCCTGGTTCATAGAAGGAACTCTAGAAATATTTGTTGAATAAACATACATCTTTTTCTACTTCATAGTTTTTGTTTACTCATAATTTCTGCTTCCTCATAACTTTGATTTGTCACAGCCCAGACTCCATCTCCTCCCACAATCCCCTACTCCACCTCACGGCCTCTCTCTTCACATCCTTTTAGTCCTAGTTTTTATTGCTACCGATTGCCTCAGTCACCTTGTATTTCCCAACTCGAGTTCCTGAGAGAGAAATATTGATTTGTCCAACTCATTTTTTAGGAACAAGGCCACATTTTAGGTCATTGGCGAGCTCGTGGGTCGCTTGCCTTTGGGTCAGGTTCCCAGTCCTGGTCCAAAGAGCCGCGTCGGGCCGGTGTGGGTGGGGAGGCTCTGCACAGCGCTGCCTCTCCACAGGGTTGAGGATTTAGCAGGCACGGTGATTGATATTTGAGGATGAGTTGTAGCTGCAGCAGCAGCAGCAGCAGCAAATAGTTAATCAGGCCTCGCTTACGGGTGTGCTCTCTGGGAAGCCAGTCTCAGGTTGTCCTGAGTCCCGTTTACTCTCCCTCTGAGGAGAACGGTAAGCACGAATTGAAAACCCTCACGTTTACACAGCATTTCTAAAACTGTAAAAAGAGTGTTTGCATCCATCTGCTGCATTTGTACCTCCAGCAATCCTGTGAGGCAAAGCATATTGTCTCCATTTTATAGGGAAGGAAACTGAGGCTCAGGGAGGTAACACGCATCACCCAAAGTCACACACATACTAACTAAGAGCCAGCACCAAAGCCCGGGTCTCTAGATTCCCCTGCCTGGGTTCCTTTCGCTGTATCTTGCTGCCTCATTTCTTTTCTGGAACTGTCATTTTGAATCGGCCCAAGGGATTTGTAAGGTCAACCATTTGAATGTCTAGTGAAATGTTCTAAAGGAGCTTCATGACGACCGAAGTTTCCTTGGAGGCAGCACTATAGGTGGGCTCTGTGGATACCAGGCTCCCAGTACACTCATCAAGTAGCTAAGGATTTCCGGAGTCCCTACCACATGCTGGGCATTCTGCTTTACACATGCTCTCCCAATTCAACCTCATAACCTTCGGCTGAGGCAGATATTATTATAATCCCCACTTTACAGAAGAGGAAACTGAGATTCAAGAGAGTAGGTCACTGGGCCAAAGTTCAAGATCTAGGAAATGGCAGTGCTGGGTTCCCAGCTTAGAACTGACTCCAAGGCCCATCCTCCTTACATCACACCTGACTGTCTCCCTTCTCCTTATCCACCGTGTCACCTTGGTCAAGGTACTTAACTTATATGAACTTCTATTTCCTTATCAGTAAAGTGGGGATATTAGTACCTAATTCATGGGATTATTACAAGTTCATGAGCAGTCATGAGGTAGAACAACTTATTCCAGTAAACAGAGCAGGTACACACCATCTTTCAGTTTACTCTGAAAGATTCACTTTAGTCTGAATCTAAATCTTCACATGTGAAAAGAAGCAGAATTATCCATTTCAGTTGCCTATAAAGAGCAGGATCTCTAGTGACACTATCCTGTGGCAAGTATTCCTGGTCTAAATTCTGAAGACATAGGGCCCTGAGGCGGACAACAGTTATTCTCTAAAGAAGTAGCAATTTAATGTACTACAGAGATGAGAAAGAACCTGCACTCAACCTAGCAGGATGGAAATTAGTAAGTGCTCAGTAAAGAGATTTGAATCTGTGTCTGACAAGCTTAAGAATTTCTCCAAGGCCAGGGCATTTTACATATAATCTTATTTAATCCTACCTAATCTCCATAGATAGCTCTTCCTATGACCTCCATTTTTCAAGGCTCAGAGAGTTTAAGCGATCTGCCTAAGGTCATACATCTTATATGAGGTAGAGAAAGAACTGGAGCCCAGTTTGGCACCATTGCACCAAGCTGTCAGCTGTGGGGAGTCTGGTGAGTCTGTTAGCAATTTACCCTGCCCTGCAGCTTCAGGACTCATTGGATGGAAACTGATTCCTAGGTCAAACGTGATCCTAACATCTTGCACATTCATTGTTCTCAGGAAAGGAAAATCAATTCTACAGGCATCAGCACAATTTAGGGAAAGTGCTGGCTAGTATGAAACTTCCCCATGTAACAGTACAGATAAATACTAACATCTAAACAAATGATGCTAATACCATCATTTGTGAGGAATGCAAGAGCAAGAATAATAACTAATCTTGTTACAGAGCTTTATGATTCACAGGGGATACTCATTTCTGTTACCCAATTTGCTCTTCACATCCCCCCTTTGAGATAGGTATTATCATTGCCATTTCACAGATGAAGAAACTAAGACTCAAAGAAGTTCATTGAATATGAAGAAGTGGACATATATTGTTTTATGGTCTCTCAGCCTTCATTCGCCCTTCTTTTGGTAATGGTACCCTATGTTTCCTTTGGAGATCAAATACCTCCCACCTCAGCAACAGTGATTGGATCAACATGAGCACATGATACATCAGATCTTTGAGAGCCAAGCTTAGAACTTTTGTTTGGGCTTTAGTTCAAATGGTCAAGATGGAGGCGCTCTCTTAAGCCCATGGGTATGAGTCTGAAGTTAATGGCTACCACCACAAGGAAAAAACATTATGTATAAATTTTAAACCTACAAAAGAAAGTTTAGCCTAGCCAATGGAAAGCCGAAATGAAGGTTAAAAATAAAAAAAGAGGGGCCGTCCGGTGGCGTAGCGGTTAACTTCGCACATTCCACTTCGGCGGCCCGGGGTTCGCCGGTTCGGATGCCAGGTGCGCACATGACACCGCTTGGCATGCCATGCTGTGGTAGGCGTCCCACATATAAAGTAGAGGAAGATGGGCCCGGACATTAGCTCAGGGGCAGTCTCCCTCAGCAAGAAGAAGAGGATTGGCAGCAGATGTTAGCTCAGGGCTAATCTTCCTCGAAAAACAGCAACAAAAAAAACTCAAATAAAAATTTAAAAAGAATGTATAGTAAATGGATGGTAGGATTAAATCTTAATATACAGTAATTACATTAAATGCAAAATCACCAATTGGGCTTTTAAAAATTACATCCAACAATAAATTGGCTACAAGAGACACACTTAAAACCTAAAGAGTTAGAAAGATGGAAAAAGATACACCAGGAAAATATGAACTGGGTTGTGATCTTAATTATCTGTCAAAAAGGAATTTTAGTCTCAAAAGATAACAAGTGATAAAAAGTCATTATATACTCATAAAAGAAACAATAGGCAAACACATAGATGCAACAGGCAAAACACATAGATGGACCTAATTATACAGTCTTAAAATACACAGAACTGCAGGGAGAAATAGATACTTAATTGTAGCTGAAGAGTTTGATATCCCGGTCTCAGAAACTGCTATATCAAGGCTTGAAGTATAATTACCATATTTCAACATTTCTACACCTTATATAAGGTTGGATTGTATAATAAATAAAAAAATTTATTTATAATAAATGTGAAAAATAAAATTATAAAAGAAAAATATAGAAGACTATTATATGTGACTGAGGAGAAGGGAAAGGCAAAACTTCAAAAGCACAAACTATAAGACAATAATATTGATGAATAATAAAGATTTCTATTCAACAAAAGAGACTGTGGACAAAGTAACTCGATGAGAGAATGAGAGAAGATATTTGAAATACTTAATGTACAAAACTCTTGCAAGCAAATGAGGGAAGCAACCCCTAGAAAAAAATAATAAAAAAATATGAACAGAGAAGAAATCCAAAAATCAAAAGGCATATGAAAAGATTCTCAAAAATATCAGAGAAATGTTAATTAAAACAGCAATGTGCTATCCTTTTACATCCATTAAACTATAAACATTTAATAATGCCAGCTGGTGGGGTCATGGGGATGCTGGACCTTTTATGCATGGTGGTGGGAGTATGGACCAGTTTAGCCATTGTGGAAAGCAATCTGACATAAATTATGCAAATTAAGAACTCATATTCTATGAGCCTGCAGTACCACTCCTGGGATGTATTCCAAAGAAATTCTTATGCAGGGACATAAAGTGTTGTGCATTAAAATATTCATTGCCATGTTATTTATGATGCTGGGGACTTGAAAACAACCTGTGTATCACTGGGAAAGTAGATATCCAAAGTGTGGTAAATGTTGGATCATGAAATATTATGCAGCAATCAAAAGGAATAGATTAGGTATACACACAACAACATGAATGCATTTTTGAAATAGTACTCAGTGAAGAATATGAAGAAATAAAGTGAGATTTAAACACTATACTATTTACATAAATTAAAAATACACGCACACAAAACAAAAATTCACATTTTGTAAGAACATATACAAACAAAGAAAAACATATCAAACAGAACTTAATTGCCTGTGTGGGGAAGAGAAAGGGAATAGAAGGAAAAATAAACAACAAATAAAATTTTAAAGTGATAATCACTAACCAAAGATGATAAAGTGCCAGGTACTGAGGATTGTGATTAACTAAACCCTCTCAACCCAAAGTCAAAAGAATCAATCAATGAATGAACACAAAACTGGAAGGAAAGACAATAAATATTGCACAGTTGTCTCTGGACTTGGGGATAATGAGAAATTTTTACTTTCTTCTTAAGAAGTTTGTAGACGCCAATGTTTTTTCCTGAGGAAGATTTGCCCTGAGCTAACATCTGTGCCAATCTTCCTTTATGTTGTATGTGAGTCACTGCCACAGCATGGCTGACGAGTGGCATAGATCCGTGCCTGGTATCTGAACCCACAAACCCGGGCACCAAAGCTAGACTCCAAATATTTTACATTGAGCACCTCTTACTTTTGAAAATTAAACATATAATCAGAATTTGTTTAAAAACTCATCTGGAGGAGTATGGTTCAGTGGCAGAATAGTGGTATTCAAAAACAAGTCCTGGAAGGAAATGTAAAAGAATTCAAAGTCTGTATGCAGAATGGGTGGAACTGTGCATGGATTTTTTTCTTGTTAAAAGTGCCTTAATTTCTGAAATCATGTTTGTGCAATCATTCAAAATAGAGGCAAAAGAAAATTTAACAAAAGTAAAAGCAGCAGCTTTAAAAAAACATTCAGAGGGCTGGCCCAGTGGCATAGTGGTTAAGTTTGCATGCTCCACTTTGGCAGCCTGGGGATCGCCGCCAGTTTGGATCCTGGGCACCGACCTACACATGGCTCATCAAACTGTGCTGTGGCAGCATCCTGCATAGAAGAACTAGAAGGACTCATAACTAGGATATACAACTATGGACTGGGGCTTTTGGGAAGAAAAGAAAAGAGGAAGATTGACAACAGATGTTAGCTCAGGGCCAATCTTCCTCACTTAAAAAAAAAAAAAGCATACCTTAAAAAAAATTCAAATAGATCCTTACCGTTTACTCTTCCCCCAAAATTCTGCATGAAAATCAGTATTTTTAACTGGTGATATCTGAAAATATGTAACAATTGGTAGAACACATGCTTGACCAATCAGAGCAGACATTGGTAGTAAACAACGCTCATATCAGACTGGCATCCCTGAAATGCAGCTCTTTAGACACCAGCCCTCTAGCCCCAAGACAGAGTTCAGACTCAGCACCTGAGCTTTGCCCTTTTTCACAATGCAAGACTCATGTTATAGAAACAGACGTAAAGGTGAACTGTGCCAAAATATGTCACCCCAGAATATGCCGCTTTGGCATAAGGAATTTTTTGAGCTAAAGGCACATGAAAAACAGCAGATACAAAAGGGACACTCTGGTCTCTCCTTTTCCTCCTGAAAACAGGAGATAAAACTCGCATGTGAGAGCTGCCCTCCATGTGCCAGGAGACAAGAAACATTCTTATCATCAAGGACAGGAAGTTGAGACCAAGAGAAATTTACACACAGAATTTGTTAAAATAGTTCTTATCTTCCTTCAGCCTCTCTGTGTTATTTAGCAACTTTTCCACAATTGTCTCTTTTGTTCAACCTAGTATTAAAGCATTTAGGTTTGGCCACTTCTTTGGGTCTTTCTTTTCTTTTCTTTTCTTTTGAGGAAGATTAGCCCTGAGCTAACATCTGCTGCCAATCCTCCTATTTGCTGAGGAAGACTGGCCCTGAGCTAACATCCGTGCCCATCTTCCTCTACTTTACATGTGGGCCGCCTACCACAGCATGGCTTGCCAAGCAGGGCCATGTCCACACTGGGGATCCGAACCAGGAAACCCTGGCCCGCCGAAGCAGACCGTGCGCACTTAACGGCTGTGCCAATGGGCCAGCCCCTTTATTTTCTTATGAGAGCTCCTGTGTGACATAAAACTTATATTAAATAAATCTGTATGCTTTTCCCGTGTTAATCTGTCTTATGTCAATTAAATTCTCAGGCCCAGCTGAAGACTCTAAGAAGGTAGATGTAAGTTTTGCTTCCCCTACAAAGGCAAATTTCCCAAACCAGAATATTCCGAAGATTGTAAGGCACAGAAGCTACACCAGGCACTGACCTAAAGGAAAGAAGGAAGAAAGAGTTCTCGCAGTTCCTTCCTGACCTCGCCACCCGACTCCTGTAATCCTGGCGCCCTGCTCTTTGACTCTGAAATTTGGTTCACACATAACCTTCTCCATTAGACAAACTCTTGCACATTCTTCAAGAGCTGGCTGGAAAATCACTTCCTTCGTGAAATCTTTCCTAAAACCACCAGCCATGGTTTTGCTCTGTCTTTGAACTAATAATTTTTGAGCACCTACTACAGACCTGTGTGTCCTATAACAGCCGTGACTGGGCCTGACTCTCTCTAGTCCTTGGTGTAGTCCTAGTACAGCGAAGGATGGAAGGAGTCAGCATTAATCCTCACAGCCGAGTTGGCGGTAAGTCCTGTTATTAACTCCATTTCACAAATGTGAAAAATGAGACACAGGCAAGTCAGATTACTTGCCCAAGTTAATACAGCCGGTAAGTAAATAGAACTAGGAATCAACCATGGTGGCCTTGAACAGCTGGCAACCACACTAGCTAGATGACTTCTTAATATAAAAAGGCTGTCACACGTCACTCAATTGCTTGTTTGTGTGTTTGGTTTTTTTGAGAAAGTTTTTAAAAGAGGAAAATCACTTTGTGCTTATTTTCCTTAAAAGAGTATTTCTTCCATGTGGCACATTGCCTACTATCTGTATTCAATAGTACCAGATATTCACTCACTCATCCGACAGCCAAATGCAATGGAAGGAGAAGCTTTGGAACCAGACAAACTTGAGCTCAGATACTGGCTCTGCCCCTTACCCTTTGTTTGAGCTGGTGACCTGAGCAAGTGACTTGACCACTCTGAGCAGTTTACAGATGTAGATCTGTAAAAGGAATATAATAATGGTTTCCTCTATAGTGGCTGCTATCAGGGTTAAATGAGCAAATTGTAAGAGCTCCTCAAATTTATAAGAAAGTTTATCTACAGAAAACTTTGCAACCTGTAAAGAGCTACATGAATGCATAAGATCATAATGTTGTGAGCAGGTGGTGCAGAAAAGATAAAGGTAAGACCAGCAAACTGGCAAACAAGTAATATTCATTAAAGATGTTCAACATCACTAATCATCAGGGAAATGCAAATAAAAACTACACTAAGATATCACCTTACACCTGTTAAAATGGCTATAATCACTAAGACAAAAAATAACAAATGTTGGAGAGGTTGTGGAGAAAAGGGAACCCTCATACACTGCTGCTGGTGGGAATGCAAACTGGTGCAGCCACTATGGAAAACAGTATGGAGATTCCTCAAAAAACTAAAAATAGAAATACCATATGACCCAGCTATCCCACTACTGGGTATCTATCCAAAGAACTTGAAATCAACAATTCAAAGTGTCTTGTGCACCCCTATGTTCATTGCAGCATTATTCACAATAGCCAAGACGTGGAAGCAACCCAAGTGCCCATCGACCAATAACTGGATAAAGAAGATGTGGTATATATATATATATACAATGGACTATTACTCAGCCATAAAAAAGACAAAATCACCTTATGTGCAACAACATGGATGGACCTGGAGGGCATTGCGTTAAGCAAAACAAGCCAGATACAGAAAGACAAACACCATACGATTTCACTTCTATGTGGAAGACAAACAAACACACGGACAAACAGAACAGTTCAGCGGTGACTGGGGTAAGGGGGCTGGGGGTGGGCACAGGGGGTGAAGGGGAGTACTTACATGGTGATGGACAACTAATAATGTACAACTGAAATCTCACACTGTTGTAAACTATTAGGAACTCAATAAAAAAATCAGGGTGCAAAACAGCAGAGAAGCAAAAGGACTTTCACAAAGTATCTTTATGTTGAGAAGAAGTCTAATTTTGTTTTTAAATATTGATACCTCTGCAAGAAGAAAACATCATCGCCCACAAGTACTACCATCAGAACTGCTCAGTAAACACTAAGCAATATAGACATTTAAACAAAATAAAACCCCTGGGATACGTTGAAAGTGAGGACCAATCTTATACAGAAACTTATTTACCAACAATTAGTTTTACAAACACCATGATGATAGTAGTAATAGCTATATTTGTTGACTGTATGTTTATATCAGGCACTTTACACACATAGCTCATTTAACCCCTATAACAACTTCATGAAATAGTAATTATCACCCCCTTTCCAATGACAAGGAAATAGAGGCCCAAAAAGGTGATGTGACTTTCCCAAGGTCGTACAGAGCAAGAGAGGTGGAGTAGAAATACAAATCCAAAGTTCATTCAAAAAGAGCAAGAAATTTTGCTCCCCAGGTTTTGCCAGCCTCACGAACATTTGTCCTTCTAGCCACATCATTTCCTCTGAGTGTAACCATTTTACCAAGTTACAGTTCATCCTTCTCGTCTACACGGACTTCGTTTTTACCCAGAAACCCACTTTCAGCCTCATCTTCTTTCATCTGCCTGTCATTTCCTGGTGTCTCAGCAGAATCCTCTTCACTTCCCTCTTCTTCAATTCCCCAGATGTCATCTTCCCTTTCCTCCTCCTTTTCCTTTGTCTTCTCGGCCTCTTCTTCCTGTTTTCTTTTTTCCATTTCTTCATACAGTTCTCTCCATTGCGTCTCCACATCCTGTTTAGAATGTGGAATTTCAAAATAATTTACAGATGGTACAAACAAAGTTAACCCACTTTAGAAATGTCTGGCATCCTCCCACACTCTTAAAGATTTCTGGGATGGTGTTTATTTACGTACAAATTTTCAGTATGTGTGGGCTGGAGAGAAGTGTGTGTAATTTGTTCATAAATAAAATTGGTTCTGATTCAACAAACATTCACGGAAAGCCTATAGCATTGCTAAGCATGGTGCACAACAATCTGCACACATTATTTCTATTCCTCACAGCAATGCATGAGGGAAGTGTGACTAGTCCTGCTTTCTAGATGAGGCATCTAAGGTTTGGACTGATTAAATGACTTGCCCAAGCTATACAACTAGTGAGTGGTAGAACCAGGATTAGAAACCAGGTTTTCTGGGTCTGAGTTTGGCCCTCTTCCTGCTATATCACAGTAATACAGTCTTTAGGGAACTCTTTGAATTTGCTTTTCAACTGTGACCGTTACAAACTTGTATTAGGTCAAAAATAGGACTCCTTCTGTATTCTCTAATGTGTTCATCCAGATCCCAGAATCTGATCCCTAGAGCCATCTTCATAGATGTTTCTACTCAGAGGGGCCTTAAAAAAAGGATACAGTCTAAACCCGTGTAAGGCTTTAATCCTCACCTACAAAATCTGGGCCAAGTGGTCTTTTACCCAGTCCTGGGGGCCAAAGCTAGATTGAGGACCTGCACGCCCAGGAGGCTAGGGCCTTCTAGAATCCTGCTGGGAGCATCTTGTGTTTCCCACATTATCAGGGGAAGAAAATCTCTGTTTCAAACAAACCTTCATTTTCTTGTGGCTGGAAAGCACTGGCTACAATTAACGTCTCCATTTCTTCACTTCCCTCTCACTGCTCTGCTCACTGATTGTTTCCATCTTCCACTCTTTACCAAAACTGCTCTTGCCAAAGGTAACCACCAACTCCACCAGCTCCTCAACTCCACCTGGACCTACAACAATCCATTGAATCTATGTCCTTTTCATTAGACCTCAACGAATTCATGTCCTCACTTTTCTCCTTTCTTTATTTTCGTGTGATCACACTCCCTTCAAATATCTTCAACTCCCTTGCCCTTCCCTCCCTTAGCTGGGCAAATCCTCAACTCTGGTTAAATCCAGCTCCCCATGCCTGCACCTAAGCAGAGAAGATGGGGAGAGAAAAACAGCGTAATCAAACTGATTTTCCTCTTTTAAAACTCGTTATGACTAAACTTAAATGAGCCCTTAGTGCTAGCCAGTGAGCCTACTACATTTCTGTGTTGATTCACTTTCCTTCTCCTTAGGTAACTATTTCTCATCTTCTTCTCAAACCTCCAACGCATCTTTCACAATCTCATGCTAAGTTGTTGGCCTTAATTCCCATTTCACAATCAGAAGAAATTTTCCACATGCTCTGTGGCAGCCATGGAGGTACGCCACTTGGATTTCTCTTGAAGAAGAACTTGTCAGTCAGTTATGAGAAGTGCAGTGAGCTAATAGCCTGGAGCTGCAGCACCTGGGGGTCCACCGCAGCATTCGAGCCCAGGAGATGCTGTTCCAAAGCAGCCCCCAGTCAATGGCTGAGCATAGCGGCGGTTCTGGCATCTGGCCATTTCCTTTCCTACATAATATTCTTCTATAGTCAATCTTTCCACTGGAGCCCTTGAGAGCTGGTGAGAATTTCTCAGAGCTGTATCACATTTGGCAGCAATTCCTACCCAATCCTCCTTCTTCCCCCGTCTCCTTTCACAGGTGTCAGACTTCCCTGCCTATTCCTGCACCCTCTACCTTTCGACTTTCTCAGGTATTATCCACAATAAGTCTCCTACATTTCTAACTCTATCTTGGTGTCTGCTTCCCAGAGAATCCACCTGACACATACTCCCCACCATATCTACCCATCTACCTGTATTTATTCTCAGATAGTCATTCTTCACTCCTGTGGTTATAGATGAAATATCTGTACTCCTACAGAAAACCAACCCATCTTCCGTGGCAATAGATCTCATCCACTCTCATAGTCTCAAGAAATTGCTCCAGAAATTCTCTTCTATATTGTTCCTCTCTTTATTGGATCATTCCCATTAGTATACAGGTAGGCAGGAAGATCTATACAGAAGAAATCCTGACCAACATTTCCCTTTACCTACCCCCCCCCCCATTCTCTACTCTTTTTACAGTAAAACTCCTCAAAAGACTAGTATAGACTGTTTCCAGTTGTTCTCCTTCCATTCTTTCTCAAATCTGTTTTTGCCTATACCTCTCCACTGAAACTGTTCTTGTCAGCGTCACTAATGAACTCCATGTTACCAAATTCAGCGGTCCATTCTGAGTCCTCATCTTTCTTGACCATTTGATACAACTGATCTGTCCTTTCCCCTTAAAATACTTTCTTCACTCGGCCTACAGGATACTACTCGGTCTTGGTTCTCTTTCTGCCTTGCTGGCTACTTTTTCTGTTTTCTTTGCTGGTTCCACTTTATCTCCCTGATCTATCTCTAAATATTGGGGTGACCCAAAGCTCATCTGTGAATCTCCTTTCTATATATACTCACTCCTTAGGCGATTTCAGCTAGCTTCATGGGGCTTTAAGTGTTACCTGTAGGCTGATGAATTCCAAATTAATATCTCTTAGCCACACTCATATCCAATTGCCTCCTTGACATTTGGATTTCTAATAATCATCTGACTTAACATTTAACAGTCATGTTATTTATTTCTGTCCTCACCCCATCCCCAAATATGCTCCTCCCTTGTTCTTCTCCATCCCAGTAACTCCCTCATTCTAGTCACCTGGATCAAAAACCTTGGAGCCATCCTTTTTTACTCTCACTCATATTCCATATCTAATCCTAAATGTCATATTTCATATCTAATCACTTCTATGAGTTTTGCCTTCAAAATGGATCTGGAATCTGAGCATTTCTCTTTATCTCCACCACTACCACCTGCTTCTGCCTTTGCTCTACTATAGTCTTGTTTTAATTTCTATAGTCTTTTGTAACACAGCAGCCAGAGTAATATCTTAAACCATAAGCCAGGTCATCTCACTCCGCTAAAAATGACTTCAATGGCTCCCCATTTTACTCGGGGATGTGGCCCCAACTACTCTCCTTCTCTCTCACTCAGCTCTAGTCACACTGGCCTTCTTACTCTTTCTTGAACAAGCAAGTTATGCTTCTACTTCAGGGACTTTGTGTTTGCAAAGAGAGAACACTCTCTGACTACCCAGAAGGCCTTTCTTCTCCAGATAGCTACATATCTTCTCCAGATAGCTTGTTCCTTACTTGCCCCTAAATGTTACTTACTCAACAAAGCCTCCCCTGACCACCCCTGATCTCAGCCCTCTCTGTTGCTTTATTGTTCTCCATTGTTTATCTCACCACCTCACTACATACGTATTCACTATGTTTCTTGTTGGTCTCTCCTAACTGAATATTAGCCCCATGAGAGCAGAAACGTCTCTGTTTTATTTCACTGATATCTCCCCCACCACTATAACAGTCTTTGAACAGGCACTCAACAACGATTCGTTAAGTGAATGTCTGCTTTCACAATAGTAGGTACCATGTATTGAGCACTTACTATATGCCAGGAACTTATAAGATAGGTGCTATAATCATTCCCAATTTATGGACGAGGAAACTGAAGATCTGAAAAGTTCAATAACTTGCCTAAGTTCATACAGCTAGTAAGTGATGGAGCTTGGATTTGAACCTAAGCAATCTAGCTCTAAAACTTGTATTCTTAACCAATATGTAATATTGCTTCAACAAAACAATATTAGATGATAACCTTAAAGTAAAAACAAAACAAAACCAGACTAAAAGTCTAATAAATTTTTATTTTTTTCCACGATGACTATTTCAATGCTTCTTTGGAAATATTAAGTACCAAAGTTCTCTCAAAAAAATTTTTTTGGTGCCTGCGTTTTGCTAAGCAGTATGCTCTAAACATGAGCTTAATCTGCCTATTGGGTAATCCAGCACTGGATTATTATTGGGTAATCCAGCACTGGCCACAAACCTGCTTGAATGGACCTTCCTGCAGAACCAGGAAGGCTGGATGGAGGGTGTCACCATCCTGAAGCCATTGGGCCAACTATCACTCCACCCACAAAATAGCTCTAGGAGAGCAGGGAAGCTGGTGAACAGCACTAACACCTTCCTCCTTTCTCCAAGCCATGCATCAGCAACGGGTTCAGTGTTTCCTTACTAGATCACCACACTGTGAGCAGGGAGTGTGACACAGAAGGAGCATGAGTTCCAACTCAACCAGTTAAAGGCTGTACGTGACCTTGGGCAGTTTATATATACTCTCTAAATCTCAGTTCCTACATCTGAAAAATGGGAGTAATAACACGTGTCTTGCTGGGTCGTTTTAGGGCTAAGTGGGATAATTTTCGGAAAGTGCTCACAGAGTCAGGTACAAAGTTATAGATGTCCGATGAATGTGCATTCTCTCCCCCACCTCTCAGAGCCATGTGACCAGCAAGTGAGACAACGACTGTGAGGCTGATTTTTAAAATACAAAGAACAGTACACAATTGAGGAGTTAGACATCTGGAATTCAGAGTGGGAGATTATCTTACTTTTCTTATTCCCCAGGTCTTATTTCCAACCTCTTCAGCAAACTCTTCATCATTGGTTAGAAGGAAATTGTCAAAGATGCTGCCTGATTTCACCTGTTGGAATGAAAACAGTGGGATTAGAACTAGAGCAAAGGTGATTAAGAAATCACCTAAGGGTCTTGCTAAATGCAGATTCTCAGGCCACGGGCCCAGAGATTTTAATCAATAACTGAGGTTGAGTGAAGGAATACAAAGGTGATTAATAATACAGAGGGTCCAGGGTTAGCTGAGCCACTCTAGAGAAAAGTTAATTTGCTATTTCCCGACATTCTGTGCTCCTCAAACCCCTACCACTATTTTAGAGGGTTGTGAAGAAATTTTCATCACTCTGCTAGATTCCAAATTGCTGCCCAGTGGCTGCTGCCCTCGCTCAAGTTGACAGCACCTACCTCTGATGCCACATATAGATGCCCTTTTAAAGGTTTTCTCCTTAATATAATCAGAAAAACTAAAACATAGGGAAAGGAAAAGGTTTGACAAAAAGTGCGAGCAGAATTTAGATCCTCTACCATATTTCTCTATTTTCTTAAAATTACATAGTACCTACAATTAAAGGAAAAGATGAATTGTCATGATATATAATAATTTCAGTGTTTGTTTTTTTAATGATAAAGGAGCAGAATAGAAAGAGCACAAGTCATGGAGTCAAACAAACCAGCTCAACCACATACTAGCTATGTGACTTTGGGCAAGTTACTCAACTCCTCTGACCCTATTCCCTGATAAAGTGTTGAAAATAATAACTCCCTTTCAGTGTTGTCATGAGAATTAGAAATAATATATATATCTCTAAAGCAAAGTGTCTGGCAGATAATAGTTACTGAATGAGGGTAATAGTATCATAACTTCTCAGTATCTGGATATGTTTCAAAAGGAGCAAAAGAAAGGTCATTCTGTATTTTTTTACTTTAGCAGTATGTTAAATAAATCATCAAGTTAATTGTGTGGGAGCAGTCATGTGACCAAGAGAAAATTTGCAGCATAAGTTATCATGGGTCCCTCCTCCAGGGTTTGAAAAAAGCTTTGTTTTTTTAAGTAAGAAAGATTTTTATTTGGCTTACATCATCCCACCAGCCCTGCCTCCAACCGAAAAATAAATGACAAAATAGCCACTTTGAAGAGAGACTGTTATTTTGCTCTGAGACATTTTTAAAATTGGTTTTAATTATTCCTTGTGCAACTTTAAGATTTTTTTTACCTTTGGGGTTTTTTCTTTTGAGTCGTCAGCAATCTTGCTTTGAGAACTGTGCAGTCGTTGGCCCTTCCATTTTTCCTACTCCCAAGAGAAATGTTCCTAATCTTCCCTGTTCTCTTCAGTGCCCCCTTGTCCCTTCCACCTTCCACTACACTCTTGGCTCTGCCTCCAACGAACAATCAGGATGTGAGGCTCAGTCCTGCCTCCTAAAACTTACTAGTGGAGTGACCTTGGTCTACTGACATCCTGTCTATGCCTCCATGTTTTCATCTGGAAAATGGAAGGAAACATACCTTCCCTGCTTTCTTCATATAGCTCTCAGAAGAAAAGAACGTGTGAGAAAGAGCTTTGCTAGACTGTAAAGCCTAAAAGGTTAATTCACTGAAAGTTACCTGGTTTCCTATGCTACCCCACTTGAATCATAAAATGGAAAGAGGATAGGTTTGGGGACTTAGCTATGGGATCTTGACAAGTCAAGTCACCTCTCTGAGTCCTCGGCTTCCTCCCGAGTAAAACGGAGAGGGAAAGGCCTACCCTCCCAGCCTCACAGGGCTGTGCCACAGACCATATGACTTAAGGGATGTCAGTGTGCCTTGCATATGGCAAGGATATACTCATTGCATTTTGTGTCACTACTCCTTCAAAGATCGCAAGTACCAAAGGTAAGAAAAAGAATTTTCTTTGTTCACTGCCATCTCCTCCCAGCTCTGTTCTAGTGAAAGAAAGAATGCAATCACTTCTGCCAAAGCAAAAAAAATTTAACAATTTAAAAAGGCAGAGGGCCGGCCCCGTGGCCGAGTGGTTAAGTTCACACGCTCCACTTCAGCGGCCCAGGGTTCAGATCCTGGGTGCAGACATGGCACCGCTCGTTAGGCCATGTTGAGGCAGCGTCCCACATGCAAACTAGAAGGACCCAACAACTAAAATATACAACTATGTACTGGGGGAATTTGGGGAGAAAAAAAGAAGCAGGAAAAAAAAAGAAGATTGGCAACAGTTGTTAGCTCAGGTGCCAATCTTTAAAAAAAAAAAAATTAAATAAATAAATAAAAAGGCAAAGAGACTGTGTATGGAGATGTCAGAACAGAGAGCAGGAGGGCTCAGGGACTAAGCAAGAAAGTTAACCAGCTTACTAGGTTGGGACCCAGCAGGGACAGGGAGGGCAAAAGGGCTCCAAGCATCTGACAGCCAGAAACTGAGTTGGGGTGGGCAGGGGACGGAATTCCCACCCATCTCCACGCTAAGAGTCACTAGGCTCTTCCAGTAAGGCGCAAGGCCCTGCTGTGGTAAACTGGCTGTGCCAAGTTGGCTGAATGGGGAAGGTGGAGTAGGGCCTGTGAGGGCCGGACCCAGTTGGAACTTAGAAGGAAAGGATGCTTGCAAGGTGATGTCAGCGTTGTGCAGAACTGTGTCACAAGAAAAATAAAAAGGTAAAGAGATAATGCTGGAGTTTTAGAAATGTAGTCTCTCAGGCTTCACCCCAGACCTGCTGGATCAGAATCCGCATTTTAATAAGATTGCAGAGGGATTCACGTGCACGTCAAAGTTTGAGAAGCATTCTTTCAGCACGGTTTAAATTCTCAAATAGAAAGTTTTGCCTGCTTGGAGAGGCTGATAGTACTCAGAGCAATTAGTGCCAAAAAGATTTTTTAATTTTGCAGATGAAAAAAGATATAGTGTAAAATGTGTAAAATAATGTTTTCAGTGCAAAAAAAAAAAACCCCAATGCATTTTAAGGTAATAATTAGATTAGGCATATTAATATGACCACATATTTTTACAAGATGTAGAAAGTTCCCATTATTTATTAAAAAGGGACAAATGAAGAAAAAGAGATAACAGTGGGAATTTGTGCAAACTGTATCCACATTCTCCAGATAAGAAAGGAAGGAAAGAAGGACACGTGTCCCTCCTTCCCTCCCTTCCTTCCTTCCTTCTCTCCTGAGCCCCTACTGTGCATGTGGCAATTTATGGACATCATCTCCTTGCACTCTTATGCTGGTCTTACTGAGCTGGGAAACCAAGAAAGTGGGAATAAACAAAGTGGAAAATAAATAAATAAACCAAAAATCTTCAAATAGGGCATGTCTGTTCAAGAGACCTTTGATTGCCCTGAACTGTTTAAATCACTGGGCAGAGGCAGATTCCCTGGCCATGGGACCTTCCAGGATACACCCAAGGACAAGTGGCTGTGGTTTCTGGAGTCTCTATCGTATAGTGGCTGCAGTCATTAAGGCAAGAACTTTAGAGGCTGACACTGTGTTTGAATCCTGTCTCTACCATGCATTAGCTGTGTGCTCCTGGGCACGTCACTTGACATTTCTGAGTTTCAATTTTCTCAAATGTAAAATGTGGTAATAATAATGGATAATAATACTTACTTTACAGAGTTTTGAGGATTAAAGGAGGTAATAGAGGTCAGGTCAGTGTTGTAACAAAAGTGAGTTCCCTTCCTCTCCAAGGGAATTCTTTCAAGACTACATAGATTGAGGTCTCCTGGGCCCAGGCCTTCACTCTGGGGCCTGCACTTCTCCTGAGTTGGGAAAGAGTCCTCCCCATCTTCAGTAATGGTTTCAGGGAAGAGAAGGATGGAGAGAACAACTCTCCAAAGACCTGAGTCTCTGAGCCCTCTCTTTCTCTCCCAATCAGAGCCAGGCAAGATGACCACCAGAGAGAGGGAGGCCAGGTCAGGACTGGTCGTCATGGCTGGGACAATCACCCCAACATCTGTCTGAGGATTTCAATACATCAAAGTTTTACCACATTTCTGATTCTTCTTTGTCCCCAGAACCACTCCCGAGAAGCATGTAGGACCAGCACAGGCCATATAAAGTACTGGAACCTTGAACCTGGTCTCAGAAAGACCTGCACTGAAATCCCAGCTTTTTTGCTTACCAGATATATGTCTTCAGGCAAATAACTTAACTTTTCTGACCCTCAGTTTTCACATTTAGACGTAGGAGATTTCATAGTGAGAATTAAATGGCATACGCAATATCTCTAACACAGTGCTTGGTACATGGTAGGGACTCAGTAAATTTTAGCTATTGTAATTATTAGGACGAATACAATTAGCCCCATTTTTTGGGGAGGTTTTTTTTTTTTTACTTACCATATCAAAGTTTTCCATGTTTCTCATAATCTCATAATTATGCTCTTTTTAAAGTTGAGACATAATTGACATATAACATCATATTAGTTTCAGATATACATGATTCGATATTTGTGTGTATTGCAAAGTAATCACCACAGTAAGGCTAGTTAACATCCATCACCATACACAGTTACTAAATTTTTAGCCCCATTTTAAAGATGAGCAGTTTGAGGCTTTGAAAGATCAAGGCTGGTTCAAGTCTTGTAATTTCCAGCCTGGAGCTCTTTCCACCTTGTGGAAACTTTAGAGGGACTATTGTTGGGTAGCTCGGAGCACAGAGAGCCTTACCTGCCAAAGGTCCAGGCCAAGAACACTGATGTTATAATAGTGACAAATGGTGGGGTCAGGCTTATATTTAGGGTTGTCTATTTCTGGATGAATCCATTCCCCCTGGTAATTAGGATTGTCGATGATCCGAGGTTTCCATTGTCCCTAAGCAAAGAACCAAAGAGTAAACATGGCATTTGTATTTTTCCATTCTTCTGACCTCATGCAATCAGAAAAACCAATCTATTTATAAAGATAGCTGTGTATTACACATAAAAATTCATAGCAAGATTCCTGGAGCTTCTTTCCCATTCTTTGAGCTAATGCACAAGACTCCTCCAACTTCCCCTTTCTACCCAGAGGGAGCTGAACAAGGTCACAGGGACCCATTTTTGAGCCTGGCCCCATCTCTCGGCATAAGTTTATCCATAAAGTTAAGAAAATGTAGCTTCACAGGGAACATCATCAAAGGACTCTGGTACTTGGAGTCGTTCTCTTCCCGGTGTGTGGCACAGAAAACTGTGGCCAAATAAAATCAGTCATGTTTCAGTCAATTTATCTCTGGACCATTTGATAGCTGATTCTTTTAGTTCCCTCTTGTTTCTGACAAGAGGTCAGGAGTCAGCCCTTAAAAAGAAGTTTCCCCTCCCCCCAACACCTTTGGCCCATTCATGTCCTACCCTTTCCCTTTCTGGACTTCTTCTAACTTTCAGGTCCTGACCCTAGACCCATTTCCTGTTTTGACCACATTCCTTTGGCTGCTTTCCACCACTCTGGACAGACCCCAAGATTTCAGAGGTTCTGTTTTGTAAAGTGAAGTTTACATTTCTTCTATCTTATTTCTCACATTCATTGGAAAGAGAGACCCCCTCACCTTATAATTCAGATTTGGTATCAGGGGCCCTTCCCATTCCCCATCCATCTCTTCATTCCAGTCGTCCGGCTTCTTGGCATCTGGGTCTGGGATGTACTCAAAATCCTCCCAGTCCTAAAACAAAATGTTCCTCCATGAGGACAGATGCGTGGGCTGGGATGAAACTGGGGTCCTTAGTACAGGGAAGCTGGACCTGGCCCCCTCCCTCCTGTCCTTAACCCTGTGAAAGCCCGGCTCAGGACTCTGTAAACAACCCAGTACAGGAGGGAAAAAGCCTTCAAGCCACTCCAGACTCTCCTCAGGTTCACTATCACTCTGAGTACCTTAAGCTCAAATAAGATGGGAATTTCCCTTATCTCTGACCTCAACCCTCCCCCAATCATGAGCCCCTATTGTCAGAACAGGTCTTCTAGCCTGAGTCCCTCTTCCTGAAGACTTCTCTTGGTAAGCTTCCTTGTAGCCCAGCATGTTCCCAGACCTTGTATCAGTCCTCCCTTGTACCCTGGGTCCCTTCTATTTCCCAAGAGCTCCAAGTCACATACAGCCTACCCCAACTTCCATATTTCTTCTGCTGTGGAGCCGCCAAGGCAGTTCACCTTGGTGCTAACCATTTGCCCAGACTGACTGAATGAAGGCTTCAGTGCCAAGCCCACTAGACTCACAATCAGTCGGCAGCATTGCGACTGGGTAAGGTACTTGTCTGTCTCAGCTGCTTTGTGATTCCTGACCCATAACAGTCAGCATCCTATCTTGGGAGCTATAGTCTTGATAAAGCCCCATCTATCTAACCAGTTTCCATCTTCTCCAGGTCCACTCACTAGGGAGCACAGAGGCCTACATCATCTCCCTTCTCCCCCAGGCCTTGAGCCAACCCTGACTATAACAGATACATGGTCCTCACCAGGTGGGAGGGTCTATGGTTAGTCTTGCTGTTCCCAAGCCTGCCTGCTGGGCCTAGAAAAAATCTATTCCCTAATTTCCCCATGGTGGTGAAGGCCTAGACACTGCCTGATCATCTACCTTAATTTCCTGAATACGCCTTCCTCCCCCTCGGATTGGAGTCCTTTTCTGAATCTCCCTACACATGGCTGGGCAACTGCCTGCCTCTCTGCAGGCCTCTCCTTGGGGACTGGATTCCATGCTGCCCTTGCTTAACCCAGAGCATCTCCTCTGCATGAGGCTGAATCTGCTCTGACTTGTGGAATAGCAACGTGGCAGGCAAGGCACTCCATGACCCGGCTCCAACAGACCTTTCCAACCTCATCTCCCACCACTCTCCACCCTGAACTTTATGCTCCCAAAATACTAGACTGCAGCTTTCAGTTCTTTACACAACCATGTTACTTTCCACCTGACTGTAGTGCCTTTACTCCTTCTGTTCTCTAGGTCTGGAATGTCTTCTCTTCAACCCAATCCCCGACTTCCCTTGCTCTAGTGAATTCACTGTTTGAAATGCAGTGCATTACTAACATATAAATGCCATATATTAAGGACTTACCATATACCAGGCACTATATTATGTATATTAGCTCATTTAATCTTTACACATAGGTATTATAATAATCCCTGTTTGTGAAATTGACTTTCACATCAGTTATTTTCCTTGCCCAAGGTCTAACTGTTAGTAGGTTGGGGTCTTACTCTTAGTAAATGGTGGAGCTTAGATTCAAACTCATATCTATCTGACCCCAGAGTCTGTGTTTCCAACCCCTAGGTTAATCCAATCACTCAAGCACTGCCTCCTCCTTCCCAGACCACCACCTGCACCCCAACTCAGGCTGGGTTAGGAGCCCCTTTTGGGCTCCCACAGGATTTGGCTTCCCTGACTTGAGAATTCTCAATCCCTAGATTGTCCTATTCCCAGCTGTATCCAGTACAGAGTTCCAGTGAATGATAATGAATCTATGAATATACTCCACATGCTCCCCATATCAACAACTTGGAGTCAAAGAGATCCAGGTTTGAATGCTGGTTCTAAAGTATATGTGCCTGGGCAAGTCATTTCATTTTCTAAGCATCAGTTTCCTTACCTATCCTAACGCAGAGATTACAGCACACTGCTCACAGAGGCTGCCAGAAGGATTAATAGACCCTCAACAAATGTGAGTTGCTTCTCTCTTCCCTCCAGGTATCTTTGGATACCAACATTTAGCTGCACACCTCCTTGAGGGATTGATGCCCTCAGTCTGTGCACCATTTCCCAGCTTCCTTTTCCCATCCCACAGCCAAGATCTGCTCCTGCTTCCCAGCTAAACACCCTCTGACCTCAGGTTTCTTATCTTCAGGATCCTCTATTTGAAGACGTTCATCCCATTTCCTTGGTTTCCGGGCATAGGGGTCTTTTATCTTCCTGGGAGGCAAGAAGTCCCAGTCATCCTCCAGATTCCCAGCTGCTACTTGTTGGTTGTCAATTTTGACCTCATAAGTAGCATTGGGGCGAATGATCAGAGTGTACAAGTGAGTGTCTTTATTGATCTAGAAAAAGAATGTGGAATATTTCAGTTCCACATTGGACATCTTTAGACCTCAAGCATTAAACACATCGCCTGAAACAGACCCTCAGTTCCTGAATGCCACCCCCAACATATTCACAAACACACTTTACCACATCCCTCATCCCATTTCTCTGGTTAACCCAATAGAGACTCTGGGTCTCATTCTCCTAGTACATACTCCTCTGGTCTCCCCAAGCTCCCATCCTTCTCTCCATCACAGCTCTGGTCATTCTCTGATCTTGTCCATTTTTCTGTCTGTGCCATTAGACTGTGAGCTTCTCAACGGCAGGGGTCATGTCTGATTCATCTGCCATATCTGCTGCTTCCAGCACAAGTCCTTCCCCAGAGGAGGATCTCAGGGAGCCCCTGCATGTACAGCGCCTGCACAGTCCTGCTAGGGAAGGCCTTGGGCCTGAACACAAGTTCTCCAGTAACCCCGGACCCGTGGGCTTCTCTAGACTCACTCTCGGCCTCTCGCTTGTGCTCTAGCTGTGCCAAACTTCTTGCAGTGCCACCTTTTCTCGAGTCTCCTTGACTTTCCTCATGGGTTACCTCTTCCAGGAATTCAATCCTCCCTAAAATTGTCACACTCCTTCACAAGACCAAGTCATGTGCATCCTTCAAAACTCAGCATGGGGGAAACCTCTAAGAAGCACTTCCTTAGCCTCCAGGTTGGGTTGGGGGCCTCCTCTGTCCTCTCACAGACACTAATCAGACTAGGTAGTCATCCTCCTTTGCTTGACTCTTACCTTCACTGGACTGTGAGTTCTGTGAGCTTAGGGGCCACGTTTGGCTCACTTTATCTCTAGCCCAAGGCCCAGCACAGAGCTGGCACTCGGTGAATGCCTGTTGAGTTGCTAATGAAATCCAACTATTATCCTCCAGCCAACCTAGATCTGTCTAACCTGATGTTACTAAGATAAACCCACCCCCCATTTCTAAGCCCATCACCCCCCACCTCCCCCACTTCTTCCAACATCTAGCAGTGGGGAACTGGGCATGCCAAGTGTTGTTCCAAGAGAAGACCTTACATGACTTCCTAGGCTTCCAGATCAACCGCTCCTATGTGAACTGTAATTTACAGCACTTCTCTAGGTCTATTTTCTAATCTATAAAATGGAGATGATAGTATTTAACTTATAGGGTTTTTGTAAGGATTAAAAGAGATAACATACAAAATGCTTATCCTTCCCCCCAGACTGAGGACCAACCCGCACACTCACCCTGCACTTGATGGTCTTGTTGTTCTCATGGTATTTCCCTTGGTAACGAAGGATGACCTGTACTTTGTTGTTGCCAAAGCCACAGATGTCAGGGCCTGGAAATTAAACCCCAGAGCATGATTTCACACCACTTTTAGGCAGTTTGCCTTGTCCGAAGCCAAGACGGATACAGCCTGTGTATTTATCAAGGTCCCAGCAGAAAATAGATAGTATACTCAGATTTAGGATTATTTGAGGAGAATTTAATAAAAGGACTATTTACATTGGTAGGGGCAGAACACTGAGAAAATATAAGGAATTT